>NW_027185754.1:8696156-8759214 GCF_028583685.1 Petaurus breviceps papuanus | reverse complement strand
GAGAGAGAGAGAGAGAGAGAGAGAGAGAGAGAGAGAGAGAGAGAGAGTTCTCCCTAGAGAAGGGCATCCATTCTATGAATGTCCATAAGGCAATTAAGTCTTTCATTTGGAAACATGAAGGATTTTATAAGATGAGCCAATTGGTGTGTCTTTGTAATGAGAAAGAACTCAGCACTTGAAGTCTCTGTTTCCCAGTGCCTTAAGTAGCTTGGTTTCTAAAAAGCAATTTTCTTTTATTCTTAAAGAAGCACTCTTTCCTTTTTTTTTTTTTGTAATGCTTTGGCATATGTTGCTTTTCTACAACAGATACTTCTCAACCAATACCCAAATATTATTCCCCGAAACAAAATACATTTTCCCTAAACAGTTAAGCAAAACCACCGAACAACAAGATTACAACTGGTAACCCATATCCCTTTCCACTTGTGTCTTTTACTGATTGTTAACAGGAAGAATGGATGGCTGCTTTAACTTAAAAGTATGGTACCAGACCCATCAGTTATATTTGACCTCAGCTTTGTCTCTTTTGTGTCTTTACTTACACAGTTGTTCTCATTGTGTATTCTAGTCTTAGATTGCTTCTTTCTTCATCTTACTGGGTGATAGAATGGCTGGGGCTCTTTCAGACATCTAGTGGGATTTCCCTGGACTGTTTGAGAAGCCCTATAGAAGCTCTCCAGAATTCACCTGGGATGACACAGGCACAATCTGCAAAGTTCTAAAATCATTTGGGGCTGAGGGAGCTATGGAGAGTGGGCTGCAGGTATTGTCTGGCCACTGGCCATCTAATAAAGGGGAGGGTGGGATATGACTCAGAGCCAAGGTAGGGGAGCTCTCAGAAGCCAGGAGCTGGGGACCAGCAGATGAAAAACCTTCTGTGAACCGGTCTCATTACTAACTAGCTATGTGATTAAGTCTTTATTATTGGTCTAATTGGATGGTTAATTATTAGGCCATTACGGTGTATAGCAATGAACCAGCAGCATAGGCAGCCCCATCACAGCCCTCTCTGATCAAGCACCTTTTCATTACAAGCCCTTAAAGAGGCTTACCTCCACTGAGTTACTTAGCCCTCACCAGTAGTCTGATCATTTAACAAAACATCAGAGCTAGTGTGCAAGAAAAGGCTCAGGGCTTGACTTGGGGGCCCCAGAGACAGCAAGAATAGTAGGACAATAAGAAAGCCCAGGAGTTGTGGCATCTAACCTCCTTTTCTCAACATTTAGATTCACTATTCTATCAAATAGAGTGCAATCTGAAGCATTGTCCTTGACTTCAGAAAGTGAGGTGCAGCAGGAAGAATATTGGTTTGGGAGCTGGAGGACCTCCATTCAAATCCAAGATGTTCCACATCCTACCTGCCACATAGCCTCTCTTTGACCTCAGGTTCTACATTTGTGAAATGAGGAGGGATGGGACCAGAGAACCTCCAGAAGGTACCTTCCAACACTAAATCTATAAATCCTATGAATAAATATCTCTTTTCTTCACCACCAGGCCAGGCCAAGTCAGGCTTTGGGAAGAACCCCAATTCTTTGATTATCATAGTAAGCACCTGCTGACTTTTTTTAAAGTATGGTGGAGCTTCCCCTTACTGTGGCTACATTTATTAACTACATATTTTTTGTGCTTCTTAAGTAATCAGATTGGCAGTGGGAAATACACTGCATTTGGGGTGACATTTTGGAACAGCCCACCAACTGCTCACAGGTCCATGCTCTGACAAACACTGCCATAGTTAAAAACATCCATTGGACCTTGTGTTGTGTGTAAAAAGGGGAAGAAGAAACACAGTAGTACACGGATCCCAAATTACAGGCAGAAAACCCTAGATTGGTCTAAATTGGCCACACCAGCCTTCTCAGAAAAGAACCTGAGTGTCTGCGGTAATTCCAGGCTGCTTTTTTCCTGTTATTGTCCTCCCAGACTTTAATTACACACTATCTCACACCCTAAACAAGCAAGGGGTTTGGCTGTGAGTCATTGTCACTAACAAGTTAATTACAATTGTGGAACCAGTCTTCCCCTCCCCCACCCCCAAATCAAAGCATTTTCACAATGATTTAGGGACTATGAAAGGAAAATTGCAGGCAGTAAAATGTGTTGGGGGTTTTTTTGTGGGGTTTGTTTTTTTGCCTTCTCAGGCAGTAAGTAAAGGAAAAAAAGTTGTTTTGTTTAAAGAAAAACCACAACTATACTTTGATGCTAAGTTTGTTCTCTTTCCAAGAAAAAAAAATTTTTGAATGAAATAGAGCATAGAGGATAATATATACTGTACATGGGGAGTGACACAATGTACACCAGATGGCAACGACAGGAGGAAAAACAAAGCTCGGCCATCTAAGAACCACAGATTTAGGGGAAAGGGGGATACCCCAAACAACTGCCTGAGTATGATGCTGCAACCTGCACCTGAAGTGGGTATTCTTTGTTCAGATAAAGTGGATTCATAGCTCCAATGTAGCAACTTGCAAGTCTAAGGCTGGAAAGGACCCTAGCGCTTATTGAAGAACCAGCTGGGATCCTCTCTCTCCCCTGCTCAGCATCCTTCAGTGGGTGTCTACAGCTCACTAAGAAGCAAGCACAGTCCAAAGGCTGACGGCACACTCAAGGCCTTCCAGGATCTGGTGCCAATCTCCCTTGCCAGCCCAGTTTCCCACTGTTCCTCAACACAGACCCCATGCTCCTGTAGATTTGGACCATCAGCCAACTCTAAACAACTAACTTAGCCTAAATCATATCTGGGGCAAATTTAGTTGGAGGTAGGAACTCCCCCAAAGTGCAGGAGTCAACCAGGAAGACTGAACTGACTCTCAGAAAAGAGAAGCTACACCCTGAGCCTCTGTATGATCAGGAAGCAAGGTACAGAAGTGAGAAGAATGCCTTTTTGCAGGTCAGCACACTGAAAAAAAGCCCATTTACACCATGCTAGTTACTGCTTTGCTTGCTTGCCACTCCCTGAATACCCCCTTGTTCTCTCTACTGATCTGAAAATACTGTTCCCCTTACTTGGAATGTCTTAAAGCCTATGCATCCTACAAAATCCAATTCAAATGCAATCTTCCAATGACTACCTGTGTCCCGGGGCAAGTCCCTTCCTCATTCTGGTTCTCAGTTTACCCAACATGAAAATGATGAAGCTATCTTATACAGTCTCTAAGTTCCCTTCCAGATCAGAAGCTTTCCCTAATCAAACCAATCCCTTTTGGGAATGCTCTCCCTTTCCATGCCCAGGGTGTCTTGCACAGTTTCTGGGTCATTTAATAAATGCCTGTTGATTGATTGTTCCTGTCTTATGGCACCCATCCCATATGACTTTTACTGTCATTATCTGTATAGTTTTTATCTTCTCCACTAGATTGGGGAGTTCCTGAGGGCAGTGACTATCACTTGCTCGCTCTGTGTCCTCAGCAGTATCCTGTACATAGGGAGCATTTAATAAATGTTTTATGAATGAGTACATACAGGCATATCGCTATTGTTGTTGAGTCTTTTCAATTGTGGCCAACTCTTCGTGACCCCATTCAAAGTTTTCTTGGCAAAGAAACTAGAGTGGTTTACCATTTCCTTCTCCAGCTCATTTTAGAGATAAGGAAACAGAGGCAAACAAGGTTAAATGACTTACCTAGGGTCACACAGCTAGTAGTGTCTGAGGCCACATTTGAGCTCAGAAAGATGAGACTTCCCGGTTCCAAGCCCAGGGCTTTATCTACTATACCACTACCAAGCTGCCAAAATGAACTAGCCCAATCTCTCATTTTACAAATAAGGAAACTGAGACTCAAAGAGAGAAGTAACTTGCTCAAGCTCAAAGAAATAGTAAATAGCAGTCAGGATTTGAACCCAGGTTCTCTGACTCTAAATAAGTTCCCTTTCTACTGCACCCTACTGCCTCTCCATCAAAGTGAGACATGCTAAGGAGAAATGTGAGCTTTATGGTTCAGCAGAAAGAAAAGTTGGTTTTGGAATTAGAGGACCTAGGTCTGAATCCCAACCCTCCTTCTTACTCAGTGTGTGACCTTAGACAAGTCTCTTCAGCTTTCTAAGTCTTCATTTTCTCATCTATGAAATCAAGAGATTGGAATAGATGATCTCCAAACTTGCTTCCTATTCTAAATCCTATGCCCTAAATTCAAGTCAAAGTTTTGCCATTTATTGACAGTGTGGGTAAGTCACTTCAGGCTCTAAATCTTTGGCCCTTAATGAGATCATTTCAAGGAATTTCTAACATTAAGAAGTTTGTAGTGAAGCTAGTGACACCTAGGGCATTAAGAAGCTAAAATGGGGTGGGGGAGGCAGAGTGGACAAGGGGAAAGGTGCTCATGACTTTCAGAAATTAAAAATAGAGAGAGACTCTTTGGTACTCTCACCACAGTGCTGGGCTACTGAAAAGAATCTTAACCATACCCTTAGCTTGCATGGGTTAATCTGCTGAGTCTTACCTCAGCAGCCAAATCTAATCCTTCCATAAGGCAGCTTCCCACAGAATCACTTTCCTTCATCAAAAAGCAACACACACATGTGTTCGCGTGCACGCGCGCGCGCACACACACACACACACACACACACACACACACACACACACCAAGAAGTTGCAGTGTTGTGTCTGCATCATCCGGGCCCATTCCCTCTCCACAGTCCCTTGAAGGAATTGTGCCAGTGTGAGCAGGGGCTGAAGTTTTGCTTGGAGGCAGGACTGAGCGGAGATTTCTCCATGTAGAAAGCTTCTAGTCCTGTCCAGATGGTAAGATACCTTAATTGTTGCCAGCTCGTGTTAACAAGTAGCGGCCCTGGCTGCAAACAGCATGGAGGAGCCTTAATTGTAATTCTCATTTAGAAATGACTACCTGGGGCAGGTTCTTCTGCTCACCTGCATCCCTAATATCCCAGCACAAAACAGAAGCTAGCCCATCTCGGCCGTGGCTTCCAAGACCAGAGTGGCTCCTCTGTGTGACCAAAAACCAGCGTTGGAGGAGGAGGGGGTGGAAGTGAGCAGGGCACACTGCAGGAAACTTTGGACAAGTATTGGGATGGGAAACAGGGCTGAATTTCTTGCTATTCTGAGTCAGCTGGTTCAGGCTAGAAAAGGAAGGTTGGAGATTTCTTGGGGGAATGTCTGCTGCCAGATTTGTGCCAAGAGATACATGAGGGGAGAACGGTGGACTTTCTGATGGTATTGGGGCCAGAAGTGGGGGGTGAGGGGAAGCAAGTCCATAATAATAAAGGCTAGCATTTACATAGCATTTTAAGCTTTGTCTATGTTATCTTATTTATTCTCACAACAATCCTGTGAGATAGGGCTTATTATTATCCTCATTTTACAGATGAAGAAATTGAGGCTGAGAAAACATAAATGATTTGCCCAAGATCACACAGCTAGTGTCTGAGGCAGTATTTGAATTCAAGTCTCCCTCTCTCCAAGTCCTGCACTCTATCCTCCCATCTGCCAACAAAATGACTGACAATGAATCAGTAGAGTCAGAAGAATGTGGGCTCCAGATCAGGAATTAACTTACAAAATGACTTTGGGCAAGATCCTTTATTTCTCTGGGCCTTGGTTTCCCCATGTGGAAAAGATGTGGTTGGACTAGATGATCCCTAAGGTCCCTCTAGCTCTGAGATTTTATGGTTCTAAGGAGTTGAAGCAAATAGAACAGATGGTATTCCAGACTCGCTGTTAATGTCACTCCCAGAGACCATAGCCCATCTCTGCTCTTAGGACTTGGGGCATTGACTGCTATTCACCTTCCTGTGGATTCCAAGAAGAAAGGCAGGCAAATGAGAGGAGGCCCTCAGGCTGATAGGAAGATTCAGTTCCATAAACTCATGCAGAGCTTGGAGAGGGTGGGCTTGGTTACCAAGTCTCAGGCTTCTACAACTTTAGAGGTAGCCTTAAGATTAAGATATGATCGAAAAAAATAATGGCCTACCTTATACACTTAATAGTATGACAATGGTGCTTATCCCAAGATATGAGAGGAAGCAGGAGAAGCAGGAGAAGGAGGAGAAGGAGGAAGAGGAGCTGGAGGAGGAGGAGGAGGAGGAGGAGAGTTTAGAGAAATCCATAGGTGAAAGGTCCCTAAGAGGCTAGGAAAAGGCTAAGTATGTTTGGGAACATCCCCAATCTTTTGGTGCTGAGTTTATAAAGAATAACAAGCCTTTCCCAACATATCCTTCAGTGCTCCTATGAGAAACAGACTTCCAAAATAGAGAGACCATGGGCCTAACCCAGTGTAGCATCCTTTTGAAAATTCACTCTATGACCTTAGGTAAATCCCTTAACCTTTCTGGGCCCCATTTACCTTTTATTTAATAAAATGATCTGCAAAATCAGGAAGGGGTGGAATTATTTGATCTCCAGTTTCCCATTCAGCTCCAGCATTCTGTGATTTATTTTTCCCCCCATGGAAAGGAAATCAAATAAAGTTAAAATTAATCCCTGAGATTTGGGGGAAAGAGAAAATGACAGCCCCTGGAAGGCAGAAAGGCAACTCAGATAAACCCAAGTCAGCTAGCTGGGTGGAATTAATAAATGTTTGCTGATTGATTGTGGCACTCATCTCATATGACTTTTATTGTCATTATCTGTGTAGCTTTTTTCTCTACTACTAGATTGCGGGGTTCATGAGGGCAGAGACTATAGCTTATTCATCTCTATATCTTCAACCGTATCCTGCACATAGGAAGCATTCAATAAATGCTTAATTAATGAGTACATAGAAGTATGTTGTGGTTGAATCGTTTCAGTTGTGACTGACTCTTTGTGCCCCTATGGAAACTGACACCAAGAAAATGAAGGTAATGTTGGCACATACCCCTTTCCTTTCGACATTGGCACCAGGAGGTGGGAGATTATGTCCTTTCATAACATATCTCTCAGTGGCCCCATTCTGAACTGGTGGGCTAGAACTCTGACCTAGGAGGACATTACCTTACATGAGAATCAGGTAAGAAGGGCATCTTTGTCCCAAAACTCACAGAGGACCCGGAAGCTCACCTCTACCCAGTAACGCACCAAGTATACGCCTCCTCTCTCATACCACTAAGTGAACCCGGCTTCTACATCAATTGAAAGATAAATCATTTCCTGCTTCTAGCCACTAAAAAGATAATTAAAGAATGGAGAAAAGAATCTAGTGTTAAATTTTCAACAATTCTGGTGGGTGTTATTTAACATATAAAAGATGCAACACTTTTGTCTGGAACATGAGGAAAAAAATCCACATCTTAATAGACTCGCTCAGTAAGGCAGGCTGATTAGCCAAGGGGAAAAGAGAGCTAATACATGAGGAAAAGCACAGCCTTTGCGAAATGTGGCTATCTGGAAGCTAATGCTTTGAAAATTCAAGAACTCCAAGCCTGCATTAGGGAAGGATCCTCCATTACCAAGATAATATGGTATTAAAAGAGATTTTTATATCTGGTGTATTTAATGAGCAAGCAATCCCCCAAAGAACTTTCAATAAAGCCAGTAAATTTAACAGGAGAAACATGTCAGTTTGCTTTAGCACTCTGGTTAAGAGGATCGTGTTTCCTGATTTTGCGGGACCCAATATTTATTATGCTAAGAAAGCGCAGAAATCAATCTCGGAGAAGAGGGCTAAAAGACAGTATTCAATTAAGCAGCTAACAATCAGCCAGCAGCAGCCTGAGCTGAAATGATTACTTTAATATAAAAATGTTAAAGTTGATGAGAAGTCACACAAGTTAGGAAGCAGCAGGGCTCACATCAGACTGTGCCTGCTCTGAAGTGTCTCTGAGAGTTGGGTCATTGATAAATGCTGGCCAGGACCAAATTAACCAGTAAGTACAGAAAGACATGCTAGCTAGCTCCCCATGCCTGGGATGGAGTGCCCCAATGAAATTGATTTATGGAAAGCAATGCTGTGGGTTTAGATGAGAAGAAATATATGATAAAATATTCATGCCTATCATCACTTCAGCATAACTGTATACCAGCTTGTTCCCTTTGCAAAGGTGTTTAATAGAAGAGCAAAATGGAAAAGGTGAAGTGAAAGGAGAAGTGAAAGGTCTGGAAGTCAAGAGATTTAGGTCCTGAGTCCCAGTTTTGCCACTCATTCATTGTATGATTTTTGGTCACTCCCTTTCTTTGGGCCTCAGTTTCCCCACCTATAAAATGAAACTCTCCAGGGTCCCTTCCAGCTGTGGAATTATATGATTCTTTCCATTCGATTCAAGAAATATTTATTAAGCACCTACTATACATAAGCACTATTCTAGATTCCAAAGATCAAAAATGAAATGATCCCTCTCTACCTTCAAGTCGGTCACTTCAAAGAGTCAACTGTCCCATGCCCTCCCCATGCATCTGCAAATTAAGCCTAATACAGAGTAGAATGTGATGAGGACTGAAGAGAACTCCTGATGAAGTCCTCTAGGAAAATTGGAGGGAGAGGTTTCTCTCTGCTGAGCTTTTCAGGGAGGAAGCAATACCTGAACTGGGTCTTAAAGGAAGAGAACAATGTCAACAGGCAGGGAAAAGGAAACAGTGTGTTACAAGCATAAGATGGCAGGCAGTCTGCACATATGCACAGGAAGCAATTGAGTGTGGAGAACAGTTAGTAATCCAGTAATCTGGTCTGGAATAGTAGCTTTCATATGGGGAAGGTGTGCAAAATAAAACTGGAAAGATCAGTAGGAACTACACCAAAGAAAGCCCAACAGGCTGGATGAAGTAGTTTGTATTTCATCCTAGAGGCAATAGGGAGTCACCATAGATTCTTGAACATAAGGGTCACACGACCAGAGCTATACCTTAGGAAGATGGTGGCAACAGTATGGCGAGGAAACCAGTTAGAAAGCTTTTACTATAGTCTAAGCAACAGATGATGAGAGCCTGAGTGGAGGCAGTGGTCATATGGTTAGAGGCACAGGAATAGCTAAGATCACTGAGAAAAAGGAAGGGAAAGAAGTCAAGGGAAGGGAAGGCAAGGGAAGAAAAACTTAGGAACTCAATACTTGGGGGATAGTTATATAGAGAAATAGTAAGGAGAAAAGAGTTTCATAGTCAACCATTTTTTTTATTCCATCCTTTTATTCCTAGAACCTAGCAGAGTGACTTGTACATGATAGATGCTTAATTAGTGCTTATTGGACAATGATCTAAGGCAGTTCCAAAGGATTCATGATGAAAAATGCTATCCACCTCCATAGAGAGAGAGAACTGATAAAGCCTAAGTGCAGATAGAAGCCTATTTTTTTTACTTTATTTTTCTTGCTTTTCTTTATAATATGGCTAATATGAAAATAGGTTTTGCATGAATTCACATGTATAATTGATATCACATTGCTTGTGTTATCAAGGGGTGTGGAAGGGACAGAAGGAAGAGAAAGAATTTGGAACTCAAAAATGTTTTTAAATTGAATGTTGGAAATAAAAAATTATTTTTTTAATGCTTATTGAATTGGATGCTACAAAAATGTAAAGGGGAATGAAGCCTGAAAGAGGGCTTTTGGATTTAGCATTCAGGAAAGGCGTGGAATCAGAAGCCAGATTCCAGAAATTTGAAGAGTGAGTAAATGATAAGAAAGCAGAGGATGCAAGTGTTGACTATTCCTTTTAGCAGTGAAGAGGTGACAAGAAAGAAGGTGACAGATTGAGGGAATATCAGGATAAAGGAAGTTTGGGTTTTGTTTTGCTTTGTTTTGTTTTTTGTAATAGTGAGGCCAGAGTGAGGTTGCCAAAGGAGTAGAGGAGATTAAAAATGAGGGCAAAAATTGGGTATGGTAGTGTATGCCTATAATTCCTGCCACTGGGGAGGCTAGAGGTTAGTGGATCACATGAGCTCTGAAGTTGTGAACTGCAGTAGGACTAAAGCCAAGTTAAGCACCAATATGGTGAGCCTCCAGGAGGGAAGGGCCACCAGGCTACCTATGGAGAGATAAAACAACCCAGGTCAGACATGAAGCAAATCAGTAGCAGAATCAGGCCATGGAGTGTCTGAGTGGCCACTACACTTCTAGCCTAGGAAAGATAAGGACACCAAGGCCCCCTGGCCTCCTCCCATTACCCCCCCCCCAAAAAAGAAAAGAAAATGAAGGCAAAAGAAGGAATAGTCAATGTGGTAAGTTCCTGAAGGGGATGAGAAAGAAGAGGACCAAAGCAGAGGGGTTTGCCATGGCAACGAGGGCAGGGGCAACTCGTCTTCAGAAAGGATGGCCCAGAGTTTAAGAAGAGCTGAGAAGAGGAAATTCTCACTGGATGTATTGGGAAATATGCCGGACTTAGAGTCAAGAATGCTGTGGTTTCAAATCTTGGCTTTACCCCTAGCAGTATAACCATAATTACTTAAACCTCTGACCCTCAGTTTCCTTGTTTGTAAAATGGGAATAATAACATTTCTCTACCTTGCAGGTTTGGTGTGAGAAAAGTCCTTTAAAAAAATTCAAACTCTACATAAATGTGAGTTCTTGTTATTTCTTTTTGATGTTGTTGTTGAGTCATTTTTCAGTTGTGTCCAACTTTTCATGACCCCATTTGGAGTTTTCTTAGCAAAGACACTGGAGTGATTTGTCCTCTCCTTCAGCAGTTCATTTTACAGATGAGGAAACTGAGGCAGAGTTAAGTTACTTGCCCAGGGTCACACATCTAGTAAGTATCCAAGGCCAGATTTGAACTCAGGAAAATGAGACTTCCTGACTCCAGGCCTATCACTGATCTGTCATTTTGTCAATGTGGGTACTCCTTTAGTTAATACAAATTGGAATCTCTCTATAAATTAATAGATGGTCAAAAATGAATCCCCCTAGAACTAACATAATGATGAGGCCATAGTGTCATTATAGTGTCCATACAACAGACCATCACTGGATCTGAACTCAAAGCCCTTCCAGCTTAGTTGGACTTGCCACAGCTTGGACTTTGCTTGCAAAGCCCTCAAGAACCCAAGATCATCTCCATGACATGAAGAGAATTCAGAATAAGACTGTAAAAGAGGAGTTTAATCATTATACTTCTTAGTTAATTAGGAGACAAGGTCACTTGCTAAGAGAGGAGGAGGTGGGGTAGAGTTGAGGTGAAGAAAGAAAAAGTAGGTTGGTGACAGACACTTTGCAGAGTATGATAAAGATTAAATAAAAAGATTGCCATGCAGTGGTGAGTGCCTATTGGGTTAGAAAGCCTGAATCTATTTGAGTCCAGCCAATATGACTTTGTAAATGACTTCCTCTAGTATTGTTTAGTCATCTGCATACAGGAGAATAGAAGGAAGGTAGAGATGAACTAAAGATGTGTAGGGTAGAAACTGAGGAAGGACAAGATTCAAGAGTGGAGTAGAGTGTCTTTTTTAACTAACAATGAGCTATAGGAGGGAAGTGAAGTCAAAACAGGACTTATGGCCTGGGAAAAGAGGCAAGAGGCTGCAGAAAATGCTGAGGGCAAGTTCAGAGCATCAAGGCAGTGAGAGGTTTAGAAGGACAAATGACTGTAATCAGAAATCAGGATTGTAGAATTTAGGATGTTAGAGAAGAGTTTCTGGTAATTTAGGAAAGAGTAAGAAAGTACCTAGTAACCTTGCTGAGTTCAGGGTCTGAATGAGCTACATGTTCAGGTACTAAAAGGACAGGGAGCAGCTAGGTGTTGCCACAATGCACAGAGTGCTGGACCTGGAGACAGGATGACTCGTCTTTCTGAGTTCAAATCCAACCTCAGACATGTCCTAGCTGTATGACCCTGAGCAAGTCATTTAACCCTGCTTGCCTTAGTTTTCTCATCTGTAAAATGAACTGGAGAAGGAGAGGACAAACCACTCCAGTATCTTTATAAGAAAACTCCAAATGAGGTCACAAAGAGTCAGACATAACTGAGAAACAACTGAGCCACAACACCACTAAAAGGACTAGCAAATGTAATGACTGAGCCATTACCAGTGTAAACTGGGATAAAGTCTCTCATGCTCTCTTAAAGAAAACATGGGGAGAAGTGGGCTAGAGGATGATGCTAGAGGTGAATTCAGAACTGCTTAAGTAGTTGGACTCAAAGAGCCCCTTAGCCAACAAGTATTTAAAAAGCGTTTATTACTCTAGCAAAGTAACAAAAGCAAAAACAATCCTTGCCCTCAAGGAATTTACATTCTAATTATATAAAGATAGAGGTTCTATATTCCTTATATATTATAAGGAATTTATATTCTAATTAGGAAAGACAGCACATGTAAGGTAGCCCTGGTGAGGGAAGGGTATTTTGAAGTCACAAAGGCGTAGGCTGACACACTCCTTTGAGAAAAGGTGACAGATTGATTTGATTATGGTTCAAGAACTGGAAAGTAGAAAAGAGAAACTAACTAGAGGGTATTCTAGAGCTGTCAAGGCAGCTGGAGGGAAGAAAGGCCAGGAGTGGAATGAAACATGTCTGAAGTTGGTCCTAGATATGGTGGGCAACTGAGACAGCCACTAGACAGAATGGTGGTTCTAACAGCACAAGGGTTAAACCCTTAATTCTTTAAAGAGCAGGTTTCAGATCTAGGCCACAGGGCTAGAAGAAGGCATGGGAGTAGTTATGAATAGTTTGATGTACACTTGGAAAAAGCCTTCTGGGGAAATGCTCCAGGGATCTGTGCTCGGTCCTATGTTCTCTAACATCTTTATCAATTACTTAAATAAAGATTAAAGACAGAGATGGCATTCTTATCAGTTCTGATGATAGTGCAAAGCTGAAAGGCAGAGCTAATACACTGGGTGACAAGAATGAGGCTTCAAAAAGACTCTGACAGGCTAGAATATGGGAGGTATTTAAGAAGTTGAAATTTGCAAAATCTTACAAGTGTTCCAAGACTGAAGTTTACAGGTAAAACTGGGGAGGTATGGCAATTGGTCTGGAAAAGATTTGGGGATCTTAGTGAACCCAGAAGCTATAGTGTGACAGGGCAGCCAAAGAAGTTAATTTATTTTTAGACTACATTAAAAGTGGTATAAGGAATCAGGAGGTGATAGTCAGCCAGTACTCTGAACTGGTCAGACTATATCTACCGTGTTTCCCCGATAATAAGACCTATCCCGAAAATAAGCCCTCCCCTTACTGTGTAAGATTCCTCTAAAATAAGCCCTCCCCCGAAAATAAGCCCTATTGAGATTGCTACTGTAGTGAAGGTGATCCCCTGCGCTACACGCTACATTACGGTACCCTCTGTATGCACTGTCCGCCCCCCCCGGTGAAACGCACGCCGCACTCCGAGCTGCATCCAATCAGAGCTGCAGCAGTGAGCGCGTCATCCTGTTCTTCCCCAGTGATTTGCTTATTGAATAAAGGTACATTTTTTTGTTCACATTTACCTGTTTATTAAAATTGCTGTCAATGTTCATTAAAATAAGCCCTCCCCTGAAAATAAGCCCTCTGGTGTTTTTCTGTCCCAAAAAAATTAATAAGACAGTGTCTTATTATCAGGGAAACACGATAGAGTATTGTATTCATTTGGGGTGATCTTTTTTTAGGAAGGACATTCTGGAAAGCAGAATAACCAAGACCTTGAGTTCCTGTCCCATGGGCACCAGTGGAAGGTTTATAGCTGTGTTTGTTTAGCCTGGTGGGGAGCGGGGGAAGACTCTGGAGAAAGGGGTGGAACATGTTCATTCTCGTATTTGGAGGGTTGTCATGTGAAAAAAGGATCAGACTTATTCTTCCTAGACAAGAAGATAGAACAAAGAGTAAAGGATAGAATTTGCAAAGAGAACCACAGTTTTCAATTTCATTCAACAAATTTTTTATACAATAAGTCTATGCAAGGCACTGTACTGGGGGTACAAAGACAAAAATAAAATCACCCCCTGCCTTCATGGAGCTTACATTCCACTGAAAATACACAAATAAATATGACACAGATGCAAGTTACACCCAGTAACATAAAGCATAAGCACTGATGACTCAGAGGGACTAGGGATGGGCCTTGTGGAGGAGGCTTGATGAAAAGGAAGGACTTCCTCCCAGTTAGAGCTGCCCCAAAGGAGAATGGGCCACCCCTCAAGCTGGTGGGTTTCTCCTCATTGGAGGTCTTCCAACAAAGGCTATATGGCCACTTGTGAGACACAGGATATCAAGGAGGGATGATTTTCTAGATATTGACTGGTCTAGATGGCCCCTGGGTGTCCTGTTCAGCCTTGAGATCTTGTAATCTATGACTAACAGCTGGCTTTGGTCCTTTGGTTCAGCCAGATGGAACATCCTATGTCTTGGGGCAAGAGTTTGCTAAGGGAGAATTGTGGAATTAACTTTAGCATTTTTGTTTCCCCCTTTTCATTCATTCATTCAACAAGCATTTATTAAGGGGCTCCTATGTGACAGGCACTGTTCTAATCACTTCACAAATATAATATCTCATTTGATCCCCCCCAACAACCCTGGGAGAAAGGTGCTATTATGATCTTTATATTTTATGGTTGAGGAAACTGAAGCTGACTAATTCGGAGCCAGACAGCTCGAAATGTCTGAGGCTGGATTTAAACTCAGGTCTTCCTGACTCTTGGCCCAGATCTCTATCTACTGCACATTCTAGCTGCCTTGAACAAAACAAAAACAAACCATATGTAGACAAATACAAAATATATACCAAATAAATACCAAATAATTTCAATCAGGTAAGCACTTAGTGAGGGAAACATAAAGCGTATCTTTAAAGAGGTGGTTCCTGAACTAAGCCTTGAATAGATAGAAGGATTCCAAGAAACAGAGATGAGGAAGGAGTGTATTTCACGTATGGGAGAATCTGTTCTATTTAATCCTAGTGGCAAGAGGTAGCCACTGAAACTTCTTGAGTAAGGGAGTAACATAGTAAGAACTGTGTTCTAGGAATGTCAAACCTGCTTTCAGGGAAGGATATGATAAATTAATTCACAATGAGGTTACCAATTAGTAATAATTGAGGATATTATGGGGTACTATATATATATATGTGCCATCATATGAATATTAAACAACTCCATAAGGCAAGTATTATAGATATAATTAGCCTCATTTTTCAAATCTGAAAACTGTTTCAGAGAGGTTTGCTGAAAGTTAAGAGGCGGTGTGGGGTAGTGGTTAGAGAGCTGATCTGGAAGTCAGGAAGAATACAGGTTTAAGTTCCGCCTTAGACACATAATAGCTAAGTGACCCTGGGCAAGTCACTTGACATCTGTATGCAATAAGAAAATCTGTAAGACAACTAATTTCATACAATGATCCAAGACAATTCTAAAGGACTTATCGTGAAAAATGCTACCCATCCCCAGAGAAAGAATGGAAGATGTCTGAATACAGGTTGAAACATACCTTTTTTTAACCTTATTTTTCTTGAAGTTTTTTTTGTCTATGTTTTCTTTCATAACATGACTTATGTATATGTTTTGTATACCTATGTATGTATAACCTATATTGAATTGATTGCCTTCTCAATGAGCAGGGTATGGGGAGAGAGCAAGGGAGAGAATTTTGGACTCAGAGTTTTATAAATGAATGTTAAAAATTGTTTTTACATGTAACTGGGGGAAATAAATTAATTTTTTTTAAAAAGATAGCAAATTGCAATGCAACCACTGGTAGGAGTTTCCTCCTCCAAAGCTTCCTCTCTCTAGCAATAAAATCACAGATCTCTTCAAAGGACTGTGCTCACCAACTAAACTATGTCAGAGGCAGAATTTGAACCCAGGTTTTAGTGGCTCAAAGTTTAATACACTATGCCAATGTTGCTGCTGCTGCTGCTACTGATATTATAGGACTATCAGCTACCAACCCCACCTGGGGTATTTGCAAGTTCTTGGCACAGAGACCTCATTTGGCTTAAGTCATAGGAATAATTTCAGCATCACAAAGACATCTGTGAGCACACAGGAGAGGTAGGGGGAGGGAAGATGAGCAGGGAGAGAGGCCCGGAATTCACACTGGGTAGGCAGCCACCTAGTTGTCCTAGACATAAGCCAGTCATGGCTAGGAGAGATGTTATTTTGGGAATCTGGGCCAGGAGCTGAAGGTGATAATTCTCCCTTTACTAAACCCCTATCCTGATTCTGTGTCTAAATGCAAGAGAAAAAAGAGACTGTATTTTGTTGGGGGGGGGGGTTAAGTTAGATATTTGGCTTATATAGAACAATAGAATTCTAAGGCTAGAAGGAATCAAAAGATCATTGATCTACACCTGGAAGGAACCTTAGAGGCCATCCAGTCCAACTCTTTCATTGTGGTGAAACTGAGGCCCAGGGAAATTAAATGATTTACTCAAGGTCACACAGGTATTAAATATCAGAGACAGGATTTGAACTCAGGTCCATTGACTCCAGTGCCAAAGATCTTTCTCACTATCCCACCTGCTCTTCTTAAGAAAATAGCTGGGCTTTCCCCTGGTTCTTACATAGGTTCCAAACCAACAGACTAGGTAAATGTTTTCACCACTGGTGCTTCTCATGTTGTGTTGACCCAGTGTGAGCACATGAAAAGGAAAATTCCTTCTAGTCTTCCCAGAATCTGACCGATCCTATGAGGATGTGCTGGACCAACTCTCTGGAAATAATAGTCACTCACTGGCCCTGTCCTCTCCATGTGATATGGTGGGGACCTAGAAAGTGACAGAAGCAGAGGAGACAGCATGAGCAGTAGGCAGGGCCAAGCCTGAGGAGCAGGAAAGGGTCAAGCGGCCCTCCCAGGTGACCTTGGGAATCACGTGGTAAAGATGGTCCACTGAAGGGAGGTGGCATTTAGAAAAGGAGCTAGAAAGTACTCAGGAGTTACCCTCTCGAAACACCTGCTGGAAGGCCTGGTACTGCAGTATGAATGGAAATTCCACCCAACTGAAAGGCATAACTTTCACAAGGGGGAGGCTCTTCTCTCCTGGCCCTCTGACCAAATCCAGATCCCTAGGAACTTACATAGTCCCCATTTTCATACAGTAAGTGAGGGAAGAATCACAGAAAAAAAAGGACAATGGTAGCAATAATCATCCCTTAAATTTCTCTTGGAGTTCATTCAACTATCCAGATGTTTCATCTAAATAATGCCAAATCGCTGAGTAATTAACTCAGTTTGTACCTTCACACTTAAAGTGGGTTTTAGAAACAATGGACTCTAATCAAACATCTAGGAGAGGCAGCATAGGATAGTACATTAGAGTGCTGGATTTGCATGAGAAGAGCTGAGTTCAAATTCTGACCCTATCACTTATTACCTGTGGGCAACTCTCTGGAAATAATAGTTACTCACTGGCCCTGTCCTCTCCATGATCATCATCTTATCATAATTTAACCATTTATATAGAGCTTTAAAGTTGGCAAACCACTGCACTTGCATTATCTCATTTGAGCCAACATTGTCTGTGAAGTAGGTACTGTTGACCCATTTCACAGATATGGACTCAGATTAAGTGGCTTCATTGCACAACTGCTAGTAAGTGTCTGAGACAGAATTTGAACCCAGTACTTCCTAATAGAACACAGTATTAACCATTCCACTGACTTCTGGTTTCTGTTTCCTCATGTTTAAAATAATGGGGTTGCATAAAATAATCTTTAAGATATGCCTCAACTCTAACATTCCTTGACTTTTTTTAAACAACTAGACAATTCAATGCCTGAATTCAACTATATGAGTTGTTACCACACACACAGAGAAAGACAAACTATTCTCTGAGGGAATACAACATATACTGACTGAATCAAATGTGTCTTTCCAGGCTTACCTCCATTATATAAACCCTCTGCTCCTGCCATCCTAATCAATTTGCTGTTCCCTGTGGCTACCATGTACCTTCTTACTATTTTCCCCACTTAGAATGCATTCCCATCTTCCAACCAAATCTCACCCATCTTTCAGGATCTAGGTTAAATTCCTTCTCCTCTCTAAAACCTTTCCAGATCACTTCAGCCTCCAGTGATCTCTTCCTCTTCTGAGGTCCTCAAGCACTGAGTGCCAGTTACCTTTTCATGTTTGTAGGCCTCAATTCCAAAATCCTTTAGGGCTGGGGCTAAATTTTATATCTCTCTTAATGTCCCTCTCTCCTCCTCCACACAGTCTAACACTGTTACGTGCCTAGGAGACATTTGGTCAATATTGATTACATAAATAAACCTTTGTCCTGGAGATGAAGTCCCAATAGATTACAAGCTTCTTACAGGCAAGATCCAGTTCCCTTTTTGGTCTTTGAATACCCTGCACCTAGTATAGAATGAGCAGGTGCTTTTAAAATGCTTATTAAGTTGAACTGAACTGAATTACCTATTACCTTCATAGGTAAAAACCCAGTGGCAACCCCACTTCATCAGGCTGGTCTGGAGAATTCCCTCCATGAAAGTTTCTGCCCTATAGGCCACCTCTGTAACAATGGAACATTGTTCTAGCTCTCCGTGCCCTACACTCCACACAGACAGAAAAAGTAGTCATAACCAAAAGTCAGTTTTGTGTGTCAGAAGAGAGGTGTACTTATTTTTAGCAATGTAAGCCTTCCCTCTGAGGACAATAACTACATTCCGGGTTTTTGCCTGAGTATCATGTTTTCCCCCTGCTCAAAGAGCAATAGAAAAGTGAAGAAACAGTATAAATTGAACCACCCCCTTTTCTTGATCCACCTAAAGAGCTAGGGATTAGGCCTGACTACACTGTGTCCCTGAAAATACCTCTTCCCAGGGAAATTTTCCTGACAAATCTTTCAGGAATAACTCAGTAAGCCAACCTGTCCCACAGCTAGGAACTGAAAGCTATTACTACAAATAGATTCTCAGTCACCTTCTAAAAGGAACCACATTCTTTATCTGTGAATCACAGTGTCAGAATTGGTACATGCCTTAATGATCATCTGGGGCAGAGGTTTTTAACTCTTTGTATGTGTGTCATGAACCCCTTTGGCTGTCATCTGGGGAGGCCTACGGACCCCTTCTCAGAATCATGTTCTTAAATAATTTAAAGAAATGCTAAATTTCAGTTAGAGGTAAGTGAAAATAAAGATGAAATTCTTTTTCCCATCCAATTTCATTGACCTCCTGAAATCTAGAAACAGACGTCTTGGGAGTAGGGTGGCCTATGAACCCCAGGTTAAGAACCTCTGATCTAATTCCATTTTTCAAAGAGGAAAATTGAGTCCCAGAGAGGTCTAAGGTCAAACGTTTAACAAATAATTCAACAGTGAGTTAGTTGGAGAATTAAGACTAGAACTTTCATCTTCTGATTCACAAATCCAATACACTATATAGTTGTGTATATTCTATATGTGTGTAGGTGTATATATACATGTATACATACACAGAGGATACCCAAAATTTTTCATGTAGTTTTATGGTTCAATAGCTTAAAATTGCACTAAGAGTTTGAAAAGCCCTGTATATAATAATCACATGGTCTCCCCAGATTTGAGTCTTCCCACACCCTCTATGATGGAATAATTGGGAAGGAAGGAAGGAAGGAAGGAAGGAAGGAAGGAAGGAAGGAAGGAAGGAAGGAAGGAAGGAAGGAAGGAAGGAAGGAAGGAAGGAAGGAAGGAAGGAAGGAAGGAAAGAAGGAAGGAAGGAAGGAAGGATCATTTCTAAAAATTGGATTTGAGATGAAAAGTGACTTATTTTGGGTTGTCTTATCCTAGGCCTTGGCAAATTTATGGAGTGTGTGACATTTGTGCCTGGTACATAGTAGGCACTTAATGAATGCATGTTGACTTATTGATCATTTGTCTTCAAAACTTTAACTTTCCTTTCCACCCACCAAGGACCACATGCTGCTCTAATATCCCCCTATCAAAGCAAAGAAAGTAACCTGGTAAACTCAGTTGCACCAATTATTAGTAACTCATGTGTTACTCCTAGGGGATTTATATTTTAAAAGACAGAAGACAGAGAAAGGGCAATGCTTAATCTAAAGGAATATTAACTCCTAGAAGGTACGTTGATACCTTATGTTAAGTTTCCCAGGGCTCTTGGATAGAATATTCCTGAAACAGAAACCAGAACTGGAACTTAGTTACCCACTGTTCAGACAAGTCATAGTAGTCAAAATCTGACCTCGTGGGCTTTCATCATTTTTGTCCCCTGCTAGTATGTTCAGCATGGGGAGCATTAGGAGTTCCCTGCATCCAGAGGCTTTGTACCAGTGCCATAACTAAGGCAGAACCACTAGGGCTTTTCCCCAGAGCACCAAAATGTAGAGGGTGCCAACATCACTTATACTCCTTCAACAGGGAGAAACAATTGCATTTAGTACTTAGTTAACAAAAAATAAATGGTTAATAGCAATAGGGACTGGACCGATGATTCCATTAGTATTGAGAACACCCAGGCAATGAAGTTCCTAGTAATAGTTCTGCTCTGCACCCACCCCAGCCTTTCACTTTCAGCTGTCATACATTCTGACTTCTACTGTCTGGACCCATACCCATAATACATTCTCTTCAGCTTCCACACTCCTACTACTGGGTTCACAGCACCAGGCTAGCTCCAAAGTCCTCAAAAAGACATAAGGCAGGGCTCTGGCTAACTCCTGATACCCCTAAATATTCACCATGAGAGTGTAATCACTTCCTGACCCTTCACAATCACCTCTCATAATGGTGAAAGGCGGGGAAGAAATCTTCCTGGCAATACCTGCCTTTGTCTTCCCTTTCATCACTTAAAAGACCCCAACTCCTTTTTAAAAAAAATAATAAAATTTTAAAATTTTACTCTTTATATAAAATTGTACTGATATCTTTCATTTTTACATCACATGTTTCCCACTCTATCCTCTCTACTCCCTCCCAGAAGATCATTTCTTATAAGGAATAAGAAGAAGAAAACTTCAACAAAACTAATATATTAAAAATGTTGATATTATATGTAGAATTTCATACCATAGTCTCCCACCCCTTCTAAGAAGTGGGGAGGGGTGTCTTCCCATATCTCTTCTTTGATCTCCTAATACCTTGTTCATCTCTCTGTCATTTGCAGAGTCTAACCCAAAGACTTACATGCTGTGTATTCTCCGTATTCAATTAGATTCAATAAATCCCTAAAGATGGAGTTTCAGGCAACATTGGAGGAAAGGTTTTTGGACAAAGGGCCTTCACATCTACCTCTAAACCATTCCACTGAAAGTACAGCCAGCAATGGGTACAGTAAGACCAGCCACGATATTGGACGTAAATTGCTGGTGAGAATTCTTTTCACTTGAGTCAAAGTCCTCTAGTGACATGATGCCCTCTGCTTGTTTTCAAACTAATCGTGAAATTTTAAAGCACAGATGAGTAAATACTACAAAACTGTAATCAATAAGAAAAGAGTCCTCTGCCTAGAGGTGGGGAAAGTCTTCTCTGGCTGGGGAAGATTTTTCAGCAACATTCCTAAATATGTAAGTCATTCATAGAACCAAGCACTTTCCCACACGCCCAATATACCTGGAGGAGAAGCCATACTGGAACACACATACACACAGAACCAGGGGATGACCTGTCTTCTTGGGTCAGTGAGGCTCCAGAGAGGAACAAGGAGCTGTCCACCAGAACCATCCCCAGGTAAGAGAGCCCCCTGGCTCAGCAAGGGGCAAAATTTCTTTATTGAGAGGTTAATGTTCAATAATCTCTTTAAACACTGTGTTCAGGTTGTTTCAAACTCAGCTGGTAGGGTTTTGGAAAGGGCCCTTGAAGCTCTAACAGAAAAGGAAGGCCTGCATCAATGCAGTGCCAATCTCAGCGGACCCTGACATTTCCATATATCCACAGGGAAGCCACCGTTTCAGATTAGTTTGCATTGCATTGTAGATAATGCTTGCTGAATGCAAGTTGGAGTAGGGGTGGGCAGAAAATATATATTGTTCAATACATATTGGATGCACACAGATACACACAGACAGTATGGCATAGTAAATAGAGGCTTGGTCTTAGAACCAGGAAGACCTGAGTCCAAGTTCCATCTCTGACACATATTGATTGTGTGACTCTGGGCAAGTCACCTAATTTCCTAGTAGACAAGTGTCTAAGATTTACAATTGCAGAATATTTGCTGATATATACTCATAGATGGAGTTTCTTTTCATTGGGAGTTCTCTGCCTGGAGAAACCACAGGGGGATATGTGTGTGCGCACATGTGCATGTGTATGTGTGTGTGTGTGTGTGTGTGTGTACATATACAAGATACAGCATTGTGCAATGGATGGACTGATCTCCAGTCTGAGAGCCCAGAAGACCTGACTTTAAGACCTGACCCTACCTCATATTAGTTGTGTAACCCTGGGCAAGTCACCTCTCATGGCCCCCAGACAATTCACTAAAACCCTAAGTTGCAGAGCAAGTACTGACCTACATTTTGGTAGAGGGAATTTCCTCACCAGAAGTTCCCTGTGCCAATGAAATCACAGGTCTGGCACTACCCATTCACCAAATACAGACACACACACTCCAACTCAGTAAAAATTACTTTCCTCCCTCTGATGAACACATCTAACATGGTGCAGTTAGCTAGAAATTGCTCAATGTTGACTTTACTGAATTACAGTGGTTCCTAGGAGACTAACTTCTCCCATTGGGACTCATCATTCAGGTTCCCCATTTACACACTTGCCCCTCTCTCCTTCCCATCTTACTGTGAAAGAACCACTTTCAAATCTACTTAACTCAACCAGATGTTTTTGGCTGGTGAATTTAAAGTGACAGAAAGATAAAAGAACATTGGCTTACATTTGGAAATAATGACTCATACATCTGCACAGAAATAGATTCACCCCTATCCTGAAGGGCAAAAGAATTTGCTCTAAACAAGTCCATAGAATGTGGTATACACGGGAGTGTGACCAGAGTGTGGCTGTGACACAGGAGAAACACCTAGAAAGAAGGCTTAGGGAGAGGAGGTGGGGAATAAGATAGCTCTCTTCAAGTTGCCCCATGGAAGATGGTTGATATTTATTCTGTCTTGGGGGCGGCTAGGTGGCAGAGTGAATAGAGCACCAGCCCTGGAGTCAGGAGGACCTGAGTTCAAATCCAGCCTCAGACATTTGACACACTTACTAGCTGGGTGACTTTGGGCAAGTTACTTAACCCCAATTGACCTCCAAAAAAGCAAAAAAAAAAATTTTTAAGATATTTATTCTGTCTGGTCCCAGAGGATCAAACTAGGAGCAGTAGGGAAAAGTGAGAGAGAGTGACATTTTAGTTCATCTTAGGGAAAAACCTTCCAACAATTAGAGCTGTATAAAAGTGAAATGAGGGCAGCTAGGAGGTGCAGTGCATAGAGTGCCAGGCCTGGAGTCAGGAAGATTCATCTTCCTGAGTTCAAGTCTGGCCTCAGACACTTACTATCTGTGACCCCAAGCAAGTCACTTAACCCTGTTTGCCCAGTAAAATGTGCTAGAGAAGGAAATGGCAACGCACTCCCAGTAGCTTTGCCAAGAAAAATCCAAATGGGGGTCACAGTGAGTCAGATGCAACGGAAAAATGTCTTAATAACAACTGAACAAAAAGTGAAACAAACTGCTTCCTACTAGAAGAGGTCCAAAAGGAGACAGGATGACCAATTGTCATAGAGTGTATAGAGAGCATTCCTGCTAAGGTACGGCCTGAACAAATTTCCTAAGGTCCCCTTCTCCTCTGAGATTCTGAGACTATAACAGGGGATCATAACCTAGGGTTCATGAACTTGGTTTTTTAAAAAATATTTTGATATTTTCATGATGATTATTTTCATTATGATTGGCTTCCTTCATAATCCTATGGATTTTATTTTGTCTATTTAAAAACAGTATTCTGAGAAGGGGTTCATAGGATTCATCATACTACTAAAAAGGATCTATGATGCAAGTATATATACATATATACATACAAGTATATATACATACAAGTATATATACAAGATTGTAATTCTGTTATTTGTTGTATGTGAGATTCAACTTTCTCAATGAAAAGTCATTCTCAAACAATTTGAAGCAGGACTGGCCAAACTTGGATCTAGATCTTGGTTTAGGCACCAGCTCTAGCAATGACTTGCTGTGTGACCTAGAGTAAATCACCTTATCTTCCTGAGTTTCAGTTTCCTCATCTGCAAAATGGGCAGAAATACCTGAATTATCTACCCCTTAAAGGTTGTTACCAACGTTGTACTCTGTAAACCTTGAAATGTAATAGGGCAAGTTATTTCCCCAATTTATGCAAGACTTTAACTTGAAGCACTGAAGAGGTTGGCCAGGGTCTTGGACATGGAATTTTATTTTTCAGATTCAGCACTTTCCTTTGGTGAGGGTTAAGAGAATGGATAGAACATGATAGAGTCTGCATGTCCTGCAGAAATAGCCAGAACTGGAAGTCAGGAAAGCAAGGTTTCATCTCTGCCTGTGGCTATCTAGCTGTGTGACCTCAGACCACCTCTGATTCTTCCCCTGTCAAATAGGTACAATAATCCTTGACCTACTTACCTCATCAGAATGAAATAAAAAAGATAGGGTCCTAATATTGAGAGCTAGGCAACAATTTAGAGATTATCTTATCCAACTAGACTGAGGAGACCTGTCCAAGGTCACAAAGACACTGACAGAGGATGCAGACCCACATCCTTCTGATGCCACATCTAATGTTCTTTCCACTGTGCTTCATGGGGGGAAAACTGGACCTTTTTTAGGGGCTATTGTGATATAATGGGAAAAGACTTTGTCCTGTCACCTCTTGCTTTAAGGAGCAAGATCAGTCAGTCATTTTCCAATCCTTGAGCCTTGGTTTCTTCCTTTGTAAAGTGAAGAACTGAACTAGATGGCTCTTAAGGTCCCTTCAGATTTGTATACTCTATGCTGCTGAATGCTATTATTATTTCAAGGACCTATTGGCAGACACGTGGACAAGATGAGAAGGGAAATTAGTGTCTATTGGAATGACTAGTTTTGACTCATTAAAACCCCAAGACAAACATCCATGGAAAGTTCTGATTAAGAAGGATGCTTCAACCCAGTGAAAACGAACCTGGACATGGAGTCTGGAATTTTGAATTCCCCAGAATCAGCTGGGCAGAATTTGGGTATTAGCTGCCATATCACACACCCAATCATATGTCAGTGTTGATCCTTTTGGGAATGGGTGATCAGAGAAGCCCCCCAGACTCCTTCATCTTCAGGTAATTGATAGAAATGGTTTATTCTGACTCTTGGTCTCATTGAAAATGCAAGGCCGCCTCTTCTCACCTTGCCAATGCCAGGGATATTAGTGGAAATTCTTGTACACTCCTCCCCACTCAGGGAACCATGCCTGGGGGCCCAATCGACCAGAATCATTCCAGGAACTGGGAATAGAAGAATTTTAGTTAATACAACAGACAGACACTTCAGTCGCAATGTCCAACACCAGCTGGCAGCCATAAATGCAAGGTCCCTAATTGGAGAAAGAGAGAGGGAGAGGGTGAAGGGGTGGAGAAAAGAAAATAGTCTCCCAAAATTAATTTTTTAAGATAAAATGGTGGGGGGAAAGCCGCTGAGGAGAGTTCCTGCAGTTCTCAAATGAGTCTTTGCTGAACCAGTTTCACGGACCAAACATAAACAGTACTTTTAAAACAGGAGGAAAATGATCCCTGGATTCCTGTAAAGTGTTTAGCTTCTCAAATGA
Source organism: Petaurus breviceps papuanus (assembly GCF_028583685.1). NCBI lineage: Eukaryota > Metazoa > Chordata > Mammalia > Diprotodontia > Petauridae > Petaurus > Petaurus breviceps. The sequence continues at coordinate 8,733,705 of NW_027185754.1, read as the reverse complement.
TGCGGATGTGCTTCTGTGGGCATTTGGGTGTGTGTTCATGCACGTTCATGGTTCTAGATGTAAGTGTGTTTGGGTATATATGTCTGCTTGTGTGTGAAGGAGATAATATATGAAAAGCATTATGTGAACCTTAAAGCACTATATGAACATTAACCGTTAATATAACCAGATTGTGTTTGTGCATGTTTAAGTATCTGTATGTCTGTATTTTTGTGGTTGTGCATGTAATTATATGTGCATGTCGGTGTGTGCATCTATGTTTGGTGTGGGCTTTGATGTTACCGTGCTGCTGATGTTCATTCTTTACATGGGAGAGAAATGTGCTCATTTACTTAGCCCAAAGAGTCAGAAGCAATGGGAGCATTTCTATGATTTCCTCATACACACCTATGTATGTTTCAACTCTCTATGTTTCTCCCTTCCCTCTCCCCCTCTTCTTCCGCCCACCTCTCTCCACCCAGCAGCCCAGTTCAGTTCCATATCTTCATTCCTTCCAGGAATGTCTTTTATTTCAGCCCCATCCAATGGTTCCATTGTGTGCTGAGAGGTGCTTCTTTCCAAAAGAGGAGAATCCTCGGGAGACTGGGGGTTTCCAGGTCTGAATGCTTAATTTCACATTCGAGCTCAACAAGGGCAAAGATTCAAGAAATATTGTATCCTGGCTTATCACGAGCTCTCCACCAGCCGGTGAAAATCACCCTTCCCTCCTGCTTAAATGTGGGGTCGGGAGAGCAGCTGGGGGCAGCTGAGCCCGTTCAGAGAATGTCAGTCACCTGATCTGGAAGGGATGAGGAATTTGATGATTCCAAAGAACCCAGAGGGAAAATATGGAGTTGCAAAAACAAATGGGGAAGATGGTGGGGGGAGGAGTAGGGAGGGAGGTGGGAAGCAAATGATCTTGACTTCTCAGAGACTTAACTACACCAGGGACCAGATTCAAGGCTTTAGTTCCAAAAGAGCTAAAAATGACTTGTTTTCTCCTCCTCTCCATTATTTGCAGGCAGAAACTGGTAGGAACTAAATTCCCAATGTAACCAATAATCTCATTTTAGTTACATTTGTATTTTGTTAAATGCCACAGTGCTTTTAACATTTTCAAACCCTTTCCATCTATCATTTTATATTATTTTTATGACCCCAGGAGGGATGGAGGGAGGGAGGGAGGGCAGCGAGCAGCAGCCCCATTTATACCCACTCATACTGGAAATTCCTGAGCTCGAAGGGCCCTTGGTTGGCTAGCCCAGCTCCCTCATTTTACAGATGAGGAGATGGAACACCTAGAGGGCAGGGATTCTCTTTTAGCACAGTGTCTGGCACATAGTAGGTGCTTATTAATGCTTATCGATTGATTGAGGGATTGAACCCAGGTCCTCTGACTCGGGATCGGATGCTCTCTCCACTCCAGGGGATCCATGACCTCAAGAGTCTAAGAATCTTGTCCTATGGTCGCACACGCTGAGTTTGTGCTAGAAGCAGGAGCAGCTCTTAGGTTTCTAGACACCCCTGTTAAGGCTCTCACCACCACCCAGTGGAATCACTATCCAGTGATTTGTGTCTGGTCTGAGCGGCACGTTGTCAGCATGCCTTCTAAATGAGAGAGCTCCACAGCTCCCAAACCTGAGCTTGGAAGGTGCTGTGTATGCTTCACCTAATTCTCCTAGTAAACTCAATGTTATTCCAGCCTCTTTCACCTAGCAGGTGGATTTCCCCCAGCGCAGCAATACAGTCTCTAGGATCATACCTCTATAGCTGAAAGGAACCTAACAGACCACCTAGGCCACCCAGAGGCTAGATAACTTGCCCACGCGCTCACATGTACTAATTGTCAGAGACAGGATTTGAGCCAGGGACCTCTTATTCCATAGTCCGCAGTCATTCTGCTTCCAGGCACATGCTCGCTTCTTCCCTCTGACAATGTTTTCTCTCCTTTTCTTCCAATTATGAATTCACCCATGAAAAATCCAGAGATGGAGTCTCTCTTCCTAGCAGGTGGAGTCCAGGTGCTTGGGAAGGAAACCAGGACAGAGTGGGGCCTAGTGAGATTCCCCAACCTGAAGGGTCTGTGTAGGAAGAGCTGAGGTTTGTCACAGAAGCTGAATTGAGAAATTCTCCTGTGACATAAAATCCCCCAGATGTGTTGAAAAAAATTCTGAGCAGGTGTGGGGGGATGCCTCGTGTGTGTGTGTGTGTGTGTGTGTGTGTGTGTGTGTGTGTGTAATTTTTTTTTCTTCTCCCCACCTTCAGGGCCATAAGGAGCAGGTTGTGTCTCTAAACACATCAGAAGAATCTATAGTGGAAGTGGGATGAATAACCCCAGGCTTTTAGGTCTAGTTCTCAAGGTCAACCGATATCATTAGAATAACATGAACTCAATTTGAGTTACAGCAGGGAAATCACGTTAAGAAATATGGGTCAGTCATCAACCAGTAATAAAGCTGTTACCTCTTACTATCTGAAACGCTCTCTGAAACCTGTCAGATTTCAGTATTCCCATTGTTAGGCTGACATTTAACAATGAAATTGCTTATGAAAACCAAAGACTACTTAAGGAAGGGGGAAAAAAAATACTGATTAAGCTAGAAAATCTCACATTCATTCCTTCAACCACAGGATCAAGCAAGAAAAATCTATGAATGCCAGGAAACAACACACAGACTGCCATAGTGAGGAGCTTTTTAAGGATTAACAATAGGAGGCTGGGTAGATATCTCAACACCAGCAACGTGCCATTGGCCAACACTCTGGATACTCCTTGTCCACTAGGGGGGGAATGAGGATCGCTTTCAAAGACAGGACTGAACACTTCACTCCCTGGCTTTAGAAGCTTCACTGGCTCCCTATTGCCTCTAGGATAAACTATGAGCTCCTTTGTAGCGTGTAAAACCCTTGTCACAGTCTGGTTCCATTATGCCTTTCCATACAGTTTTATATTGTTCCCTTTCAGGCACCATGCACTCAGCCATGCTGGCCTCCTTGCTATTTCCTGCACACAACATCCCATCTCCTGCCTCTGTGTCTTTTGTGGAGGTGAGCTCTCATTCCAGGAATGCTCTCCTCTTATCACTCCCAGAATACTTACCTTCCTTAGACTAGGCTCAGCTCAGGCACCATCTCCTACACGAGATCTGTTCTGATCTGCTCCAGTCATTACTAACATCCCTTCTTCAAAAACTTTCTTTTTCATTTCCTATCTGTGTGCATGTTGTATTCATCCAGTAGGATGTAAGGGTCTTAAGGGCAGAAACACTCTGTGTTTCTGTCTCTCTCTGTCCCTCTGTCTGTCTCTGTCTCGATGCGTGTCTCTGCGTTTCTGTCTCTCTCTGTCCCTCTGTCTGTCTCTGTCTGTGTTTCTGTCTCTCTCTCGCTCACTCTTGTTCTTACTCGTTTGCTTTTTATCTTTCTGTCTGTGTATATCTCTGCCTCTGTATCTCTTTGTGTGTATCTCTATCTCTTTCTCTCTCTTTTGCTTTTTATCTCTCTGTCTCTGCTTCTCTATCTGTGTGTATCTCTCTGTCTCTATGTATCTCCTCTTTTGCTTTGTCTCTGTCTGTGTCTCTGTCTCTCTCTTTTGCTTTTTATCTCTCTGTCTGTGTGTCTGTCTCTGTGTGTATCTCTTTTTCTCTCTCTTGCTTTTTTTGCTTTTTTTTTTGGAGGGGGGAGGGGAGGGCAATTGGGGTTAAGTGACTTGCCCAAGGTCACATGGCTACTTTTTTTGTGTTAAGTGTCTGAGGCTGGATTTGAAATCAGGTCCTCCTGATTCCAGGGCCAGTGCTCTATTCACTGTACCACCTAGCCTCCCCTCTCTTGCTTTTTATGTCTCTTTCTGTTTCTCTTTTTCCCTTCCCCCCTCCATAACACTTGGAGCCTCAAAAGTTAGAGGGGACCACAAGCGAGATCTCTTAATCAATCACTAAGTCAGAGAATATTAGAGTTGGAAGAGACCTTGGCAACCTTTGACTCCATCCTAAAAGTTAGACATATTGTGGCCCCATCTCCCCATCACCCACAGATTCTGATAACTCACCAAGGGCTTGGTGTGAAGTCATGTAATATTGTCTTTTGTGACTCCATCAAACCCAAAGTCTACCTCACTTAAACACTCTGTACCAGAGGAGTCAAACATGCTGCCAGCATCCTGCTACCACTCCCACAAGTACTGTCAAACCAGATAAAAATGCAATTGGGATATAGCAAAATAAATAAAAGTACAATAGAACATGGAAATGTCCATATGTAGGGCTTTTCCCCTAAGATGCTAAGTGGCTCACAGGGATCCTTACATGGGTCTAGCAGCCCCCATTTCTGTTTGAGTTGGACACCAGTGCTTTGTACTAAAATGGGGCAACCCTTTGCTATGGACCAGTGACTCAACTTCTTGCAGGCTGATTTCTCACAGCCTGCTCACAGCAAGTGCCAAAGGCAATAGAGAGCAAGAAAAATTCAAAGTCAAGGAATAATTCTCACCAGGGGCTTCCTTCTCTTCTCTCCTTTGTCATAAATGCCAACCAAATATCCCCTGCATTGTATGGGCATAACATAACCTCAAGCCAGCTTCTAAACAGCTGAGATTCACCACTCAAAACTATCAACCTTTTAAACTCTGCAAACAAAAGACACGTTGACTTTGGTGCCACTCACTCTAATGTGCTTCCCCTTCTCTAGGTAGCCATCAATGAGCAAACGCCAACTCAGAATATCATATCCTTTATGAAACCATCCCAGATCCCTTCAGTTATTAATGGCCTTTTGCCCAGGACATTGCTTTGTTTTTATCATTATTGTTACCTGGGATTGTCTCTTATTCCTCTTATCCTTCTGCTAGACTATAAGCCCTAAGAAGGAGCTATTTCCCCCACCCCCAGTGTTCTGTATACAGTAGGCACTTAATAAATGTTTGTTGAATGAATTAATCCCAAGGATCAGTGTAGTGACCCCAGGGCTAGCCTTTTAGTCTTGACTCTAGCACATTGTATCACCTTGAGCAAGTTATTAAAAACTCTTTCTAGGTCTCAGTTACTTCTTCTGCAAAATGGAGGTTAACAAAAAGTCTGTCCTACCTATTTTCAAAGACTCTAAAAAAATTAAAGAAGATCATAAATACAAAAGTTCCCCCAAAAAATTATGGGGTGTTTTACACATCAATGATCAATGGGAAACTTTCTGGACCAGAATGAGCACCATAAGTCCAGTATCTGCACACACAGGCTAAGGCCCTTGCAGTTACCCTTTGGAATGCCAGAGTATGACCCTGCCCACTCAGCAAGAATGATACTGTGCCTGGTCTGTGAGTTCCATGCCTCCTAAAACCCCTCAAAGCTCCTAAAGTTCTCCTCTGACCCCATGGTGGCATGCAGATGACCCTGCATTCTCCAAGGCTCCTGGAATATAAGCTTTGGTTAAGTCCTCAGCAAGCCACTTTCATGTTACTTCTCTGGAACCCACTACCTTCATCTGAAAGAGATTTGAATGATCTTGCAGGGTTCTTCCAGCTCTAACAGCATATGTATGTTTTGTGGTCTAAGACCCCTTCCAACCATGGCAGTCTTTGTTTTACAGACTTTTCCAGCTCTTAAATCCAATGATTCTAACTCACCAAGTTGGAGATACTTCTAATATAGACTCAACAGGGTACTCAGTGTCTGTCCTATGAGAACAAATCCAACGAAATTCAGAGAGGTTTCTCACCAAGGGTTTGGCTATCAGGGCATGAACTTTCCTGACCTCAGCAACTCAAGAAGTACGTCTCCTTAGGGAGAGAGCACTTACAAGCTGGGCCCGACAGAGGGATGGTTGCAAAAGAACTCAAAGCATGAATAAAAGAACCAAGTCATAACCCAATTGACAAATCCTACCAGTAGCAATCAGTAGAAGTAGTGGGAAAAAAACTTTTCAGTTAAAGCCAACTAGCGCCAGGAAGATCACTCCTCCTGCATCATCATACCTCCCTCCTTGGAAGTGGGAAGTGGAAAGCAAGAGATGGGGGAACAGTCTCTGTCCCAGAGATAAGACGTATAAGCTTCTAAGTTCCAATTGCTGAAAGATGTTATTTGCAACTCATAGATAACTACTTATATTTTGCATTTTAACAACTCACAACCCAGGAAAGGCTTCTTCCAATCATAGCCACCAGCTGAGGGGGCCCTTTGCAAAGATGACTGTATCCAAGGGCCAAATGATTATCTGAGGAGAGGAGAGAAGAGGAGCAGGGTGACATTGGTTTAATTAAGAAGGATGTCACTGATTGCTGCAGGTCAGTCTTCTTCTTCCTCATCAACATGCCCACTCATACACAATGCATTCTTTGCTCCTCCCATCCCCAGTGTACACTAAAGCCTTACCAGGGTTTCAAAGGTCCCTCACATTGGCATTTCTCAATTCCAGGTGGGACCAGAATCCAAAAGAGCTGAAATACCACAGACCTATTCTCTAGGCATCTGCAGCATCCACTTGAAGAAAGGAGGATGGCAAAAGCTTTCAGGAGACTGATTGTGATTTCCAGGCCTGAGTTTTGGCTCAGGCTCTTTGGAGAGTTTGGATAAGAATCTGAACTTTCAGGAGCTTCCAGGAGCAAATTCTAAGTCATCACCAGCTTTCCCAGACCAGATCATTAAGAATCCATTTAAACATCTGCTACCATCTTAAGCCATTTGCAACACATGTATCTGTTAGGGGGAGAAAAAGAAGGAGGGAGATGAGTGATGATCATTGTTATCTTTATAACCTGGGTATGTCCATCAAAACTCCCCTGAATTCTAGTTCTTTCAGAGGAATAACCTCTGTCATGACCTAGACTCTGATCATGGTCTCTCCCACTCCTCAACACCAATCCGAGGATATTACTGAAGGAGCTTAACAATAGCACAGAGGGGATGCACAATAAACCTTTGTTCAGTTGTTGGAGGCAAGAATGCATGGTGCATTACCAGGACTGGGAGTTAGGAGACCCGGGTTCTAGTCCCAGATCCATCACCAATGAACTAGGAGACCTTGAGCAAGTCACTGTCCCTTCACCTGTAAACATTAGAAGTTGGACTACATGATCTCTCCAGTCCCTTTCAGCTCTGACCTCCTCTGACTCCCGTCTGCATGCAGGGAAAAGTAAAGGAAAAGTAAAGCTAATGTCAGGGCCTGCCAACTGCCCCTTTTGTCTCTCCTCATTGATAGAAATCTGTTGCACTGCAGCGGGGCTGGGTTCCATTTATATCATGATGAACAGAGGATCTGTCATTTTTGCTGGGAGGCTTAGCTCTGCCTTCCCCGAGTATCATTCTCTAAGACAAAATGATGCCCTGCGTCCCTTTGGAAGGCTCCTCATTCCTTTGTGCTAGTCACACCTCCCCTCCAAATGAGTGTGGTCACACTGCTCTGGAGCCTGCTCAAGGCTCCCCTTAGGAGAGGAAAAAGGATGGAAAGGCAGGGGATGCCCCTCGATGCAGACCATCCCCTGAGGGGAGAGGTCCCCAAAGCCTAGGCTGCCATGGCCTCCCAGGGCATCTGACTGAGTCTCTCCCTCATAGACTCAGAAGGTAGGAAAGCCCAACTGACCACCAAATGATGAGAAGGCAGGCCCTCAATAATGAAGACCAGGGGATGAGGGTGGGCTGAGGGGAGAGTGAGGAGATTGGCCCACAGCAGATAGAGCTCTGACTAAACTGGAGCAAACAAAGCAAATGATATTTACTTCGACAGGAGTTTGAGTATTTGATGGCAAAGGGAGACTTATGGTGGAGTTGTTGCTGCATTTATATTTAATACATTTAAGAGAGAGATGAAATAGACTTTAGCAAGGCTGGTAAAATATTTATAAAAGCACACCGAAGCCGTGTAAAGGGAAGAGAGGGAAATAAAACAGCTCACACGTGGGATCAGATACAGCAGCCCAGCTTTTAACCTGACAGCTCCCCAACATTGCGGCACCAGTGCTGCCAAAGCGCCACAGATGTACAACACCTGAGCTAGCGGGAAAAAAAAGTGAGATTTGAGGAGAGTGCGATAATGGCTGTGTGCGCCTGATACAGGCAGCCCCACACTCCTGGGCATGTGCCACGCTGGCCGGGCCTCGTGGGCGCGACCAGGGACCCCGAAGGCTGCCGTCGTGAGTGCCCCCTCGCCTCCCCAGGCTCGCAGGCCCTAGGTGTGACTGGATGGGCCAGCGTGGGCGAGACGCTAGAAGGCCTGGACTGGTCGTTTGCAAAATACTCTCTGGGAAGATGCCCTCCAGGAGTGGGCAAGCTGGTCTCCCGTGATCTGCCTGTTTGCAATCATAGTATCTACACTCTGAAAGTTTGTGCCAAAGGGAGACTTGAGGTTGGATTTGCTGGTGCATGGAAAGATAACATGATCTTGATTGTTATATAATATTCAAATGCTGGCATAGATCTCCTCCAGCCAAACCTATCACAACCCATCTATGTCTGCCCATCCTGAGTGACTCTTACTTGGAATTATAAAATCCCAGAACCTTACAGGACTTCGAGAGCATGGGGATAGATAACCCCTGCTAGAAAGAAGCTTCCCCCACAAGCATGTGCTGTAAGAGCTCTAATGATGGCGGACTCACTGTCTATCGACTGGAGCAAACAGCTCTCCCGTTGAACAGCTGTAATTGTTAGCAAGTGCTGATTTGCATGGACCTAAAATCTGCCCCTCTGCCAGCTTCCATGAATTGCTCCTAGCTCTGCTTTCTGGAGTCAAATGAGAAGACGATTCCTCTCCTTCACAATATCCCTTTAATTATCTGAAGACCGCGATCATAGTTTCCCACTAAATTTTTTCTCTTTTTCAAACTAAAAAATTATGAAGTAGGTGCTTGATATTTTATTTATATTCCTCCTTCCATGACCTTACTCGTTCTGTCCTCCACCTGAGATGCCATCCCTTCTTCTCTCTATACTCCCTATACTTTAAGGCCCTTTGTGGGCGATGACCCTTTCTTTGTAATACGCCCGAATCCACAGTTCTAGGGCACAAAGAAAGTGTCGATGACTATGGATCAATCCACTTGGGTTTCCCTCAGTGAGATCTTACCTAAGCCATTCCGTTAAACAAAAAACCTTGTTCCAGGTTATACTTAGCCAAACCCTTCCTTAGTATCTCCAGCCTTCACTCATATTCCAGGAAAGATGTATGTGCATTTCTGGAGTTACAGAGGGGTGGAGGGTCAGTGCTGGGAGGTCAGAGCTCTCTGTGTTCTTTACATTTTTTTTCCCAGCATTTGTCTTATTCTAGACATCATATAACTTCTCTTGGACCTGGTATCTCCAGGATCATGAGCATTTTCATGGCTCCCAGGCATGATAAGGACCTAGGGAGAATGTGGGAACAGGAAAAGTCAAGGTTTTCCATTCCACCTTCAAAATTTTTCTTGTACCTGTACCCTTCTCTCCACTCTAAATCAGATCTAAGGAGGCTAAAGGAAATAAGCACCATTCTTCTTATGGAGGCCTAAAATCAGATTACACTTGATGCTGAGGCAGCCTCGGTGGTGCTAGTCAGAGAATTCCATCCACTAGACATCCCCTAACAGAAGAAAACTCTGAACTGGGTATAAGGAGGCCTGGTTTAGAGAACTGGCTCTTCTCTCTGTATAAACTTAGCAGACTCCCTTCCAATCTCTGGGTCTCAATTTCTACTTTCTCAGGAAAGGCAAAGCATATAATGCAGCTTCAGCACAATAGAGTGGCTGTAGAACCTGATGATATGGGTTTAAATCTTGCCTCTACTGCCTACAACTTGTGTGACCTTGGGTAAGTAACCAATCAACAGGCATTTAAGCTCCTCCTATTTGCCAGGTACTGAACTAGGTGCTAATGAAACAAATACAAAGACTAGAACAATTTCTGCTATCACTCATCCTCCTTGGACCTCAGTTTCCTTATCTGTATGGAGATGGGGGGCAAGATAAGAGGGTCTCTGAGCTTCCTTCCAACTCCAGATTTATGATCATTCCTCTGTGATCTATGAACAAGCAGCTACTGAGAGGATGGGCTCATGGAGGGGAGGGGCTTGAAGGAAGGAGTGGAGTTCCCTAATAATCAAGGCCACAGAAATTCCAGGTGGCATCTGATCAACACAATCAAACATGGCAGGAGGAAGGTGTAAAAAAGGTGACCATGGGAGTTCAGGAAAAGCATTGACCAGTGAATTCATTCCAGTGACAGAGGAGGCAGGAGGAAATGAGGAATGAGTGGGTAAAAAGAGGCTTATTCTTCTAAAAAGCTAGCCTCCATCACATCCTGATCCCTAACCCAGGAGTCTCAAAACCAGAGGAACTTGAGAGGTGGCAAAAACCCTAAATCCTCCACATTCCACCCCACCCCTACTCCGAGCTTAGACACACACACACACACACACACACACACACACACACACACACACACAAGCACACACCCCTTTAAAGGACCTCCCCCAGCCTGGTCAGTTAGGGACTGAAACAAGTCTGTGAAAATGACTGGGTTTTCAAATAATATTTAAGTCTGACTTGCTGAGGGCAAAAAAATCTCCTTTTCAAAGAATAAAGGCTTTTTTCCCCCTCATTCTCTCTTCAATGATTGTATTTCCATAATAGGAACTGCTTGATAGTCACTTTCCCTTTAAATTATTTTTTAACTATACAGGCAGTCACACATGATGGCTGCTTCTCCTTGGCTTAACTTTCCTTTCAATTACTTCAGTTCTTAATCCGAACAATAAGACCGTTTGTTGCGCCTCCTCCCTGGGACTGCAGGAACTTAGAAACTCTATAGCCAGGTGCAGAGACCAGGATCCAAATGCTTTGTTCCCCTGGCCAGACAGCCTACGTTTCATCTTCGTTTCTACCCTTTCTGTGCCATTTAAACTTTAACCTAGTAGTAACTTTTCCCGCCTTGATTCCCAATTCAAAGGTTTTGAGATGAAAAGTCCTCGCCTTGGAACATACCTTGAAAACTTCATTCTTAGTCTGGGCTCTGCCTTTGAACCCCTCATGGGCCTTTTTGTCTTTATTTTGTTCTCTCTAGGCTTCACTCTCTCCATCATGAGGCCTTTGGAAGGATAGCGGCAGGGCTCCCTGTCAGAAAAGGAGGCAGCCCCCAGCCTCCCCAGCCTGCCAAACCGGGGACCCCCCCACACATGCCAACAGCTCCCCCAAGCTTCACCTTACCCCCCAATATTTGAACTGCCACCTAGAACTGTCTGGCTTTTTATTGATTGATCCAGTCATTACTTATGACCATCAGTCCTCTCCTGCTCCAGACCTCCCCGTTTCTGCCTCCTTTCACATGCCTGTGCCTCGTGCCTGCTTCAAGGCCTCTATCCCCAGTCAGCTCTGCCTGAAACTTTTCCCTTTTAAACTCCAAGCTGGCCACTCACCATTTCAGACATTCACTTGGAACAATAAAAAAAATCTGGGATCATAGCAAAAAACTATTTCTAAGAGACCAAACGGGGTTAGAACAGGCACAGGAATGATGTGCTGGAGGAGATGGGAAAGGACAAGCAGGAGGGATTAGCCAGTATTGGAGAAATTAGATCACACTTTCGGGCTTCTACCTTGTAGATCCTGCATGCCCAGTGGCATCTAAACCTAAGTGGTTTAGTGCCCCTTCAGCCAACAGAACTTTTCCCCACAATTGGATTCGTAGTAAAGAAAAAGCAAAGAGATACAGAAAGATAGTCTTCCCTGGTGGATAGAACACTCAGCTTAGAGTCAGGAAGAAATGAGTTAAAATCCTACCTCAGACACTTACTAATTAGGCGATTTAGAGAAAGTCATTCAAACCTCTCTGAACCTCTGTTTCTTTGTCTCTAAAACTGAGGTGGCAATAGCATTTACCTCTCAGGCAGATGTAAGACTCAAATGAGATCATGTATTTAAAGGGCTATATAAATGTAAAGTATTATGTGAGGAGCATGGCTAAGCTCCTTGGCCCTAATCTCACCCAGGAAGAAAGGAGCTTTGTAGACAGGTTTAAATTAATCTTTGGTCCTTCTATCCAGTTGCAAATTAGGTTTTACTCACAATGTTTAATGCCAGTTTCTTATCCCACATTCCTAAAACACACACCCCTCTAGCTCCACCTTCCACTGGCCATATGATTGAATGGAGGAGAAGAAATGATTTTCCCTTTGCCTCTCCTCAGACTATACACACCCCTAGCCTTTGACTACTGCAAGAGCTTTATTGATACCTTCAATCCTGGCAATAACTAACTCTGATCATACCCATTAGGCCCCCAGTTCTGACCATGTTCCCATTTCTGACCATCCTCCTAGCCCTGCCTGATCACAAATCCATCCCTATGACTTCCACATATGATCAGGTCCCTTAATACAACCATTTACCAATCCTGCCAGTCTCTCCAACCTGGATGATGCCCCAAACCTGACTATGCATTGCAACTCCAACCCTGACTACACCCCCAAATCTCATCAAATCTGACCATGATCTCATCACCTTGAAACCGACCTCTAACCTTCCTCACAGTAACCATAATCTATAACTCTGATTACAAATCCTAGCTCTGATTGTGATCTTTAATCTTAACCTAATGTAATGACCACACCCATAATTCTGACCATGGCCTCCACTTCTGACCATTCCATCTCTGCCCATCTAGCTTTTCTGAGCTGGAGAAAGGCAGATAGAAAGGAAGAAGAAAGAAGCAATCAGGCAAAGGCAGGTATGACCAGAAGCTCTCCCTATTTCCCTAGACCTCAGGCCAAAAGCAGACCAAAAGCAGAGTGGGCCGAAGGACAACATAACACCCTCTTTCCAGCCCACCTAGCTCTGTCTTTTGGCCCTGCTGGCAGCAAAAAGCCTCCTGATGACATGAGAAGGAACTCCACTTCCAAAAAGTTTTCTTTGCCAATTAACAGGAAAGCCAATGAATGAAATGCCCTCTGCCACAAGGTAAGACTCATCAGGAAGAGAAAGGATTAGTGCATCTAGCAAATGTACTCATACTCCTATTAGTGCACAAATCTAGAAGCTATAACGAGCCTGTAGAGTGATTATGGAAAGAATATGTCTTAACACGCTGCCATTCAAACCCCATTTAACTCATTATTTCCATTGACTAACAGATGCAAGCCCCTCTTAGATGATACCAAGCCAGTATCTATTGATCTGTTCCCTGACCCTTTAGAGGACTCTGGGTTTCCCAAACAAGGGGGCTGACAACCTTCAGAAGGGCTCTCTCCAAACACCCTCACCAGATGATTTGTAGGAGATAATTACCAATGTAAATGGAGAGACAGCTCTTAATGACATTTCTAATGGGAAATACTCTCTATCAAAATGTTCACTTCCACATTGCAAAGGTCAGAGTCCCCTTCCCTAGAACATTCTCATCCTTTCCTCCTTTTTCTCAGCATTATGGGTGTGGGGCAGGGGAGGGAAGGGAGGGCACAAAGTTTGGCAACTGAAGGACAAATTCTGTCCCAAAGGCAAACATACTTGTGGCCAAAGGAATACACTTACCTGGGGATGGCCTTTCTTCCCCTGAAGGGCCATGTGAGTTTTATGGAACCAGTTCTACTGTGTCCTTATGGAAATGAAAACAAGCCACTAGCCAATCAACCAATTGTATTGTGTCAACTTTTTTTTTTTTTGCTTTTTTTTGGAGGGGAGGGCAATTAGGATTAAGGGAATTGCCCAAGGTCACAAGGCTAGTTTTTGTGTTAAGTGTCTGAGGCCAGATTTGAACTCAGGTCCTCCTCACTCCAGGGCTGGTGCTCTACTCACTGTGCCACGTAGCCACCCTTTGTGCCAACTTTTAACAAAATATTGTGGTAGGTGGAGAGAAATGGAAGTCTAGATGAGTTACAGCTCCTTTCCTCAGAGCTTTCTCTTAAGGAGATGAGATACGCAGGTGTCTAGTAGACAAACTAATACACAAAGCATGAAGAGAACAAATGAAATGTGAGCAGTAAGTAACCCAACACTGAGGAACCAAACCCAAGGGTCCACATGGATGTGGGGAAGACTTCTTCCTTGTCAAGAACTTCCAGGAAAGCTGGAAAGCAGTTTGTCAGAGACAGTTTTAAATCTTATACCATAAATTACAACAAGTTTCAAATGGATACATAGATTAAACATAAAAGGTTGCATCATTTAAAAAAAAACATAGTAGAATGGAAGGAGGTCAGTTTTACATCTATGGCTAGGGAATGAATTTCTTAACCAAAGAAGGGGTAGAAGTGATCATAAAAGATAAAATAGATCATTTTCTTTACATAAAATTTAAAAGCCTTTGTACAAACACAATCAAAGCAGCTTGGATAAGAAGAAAAATTGCTGAGTGGAAAAGATCTTTCAATTAAATTTCTCTGATAAAATCCTGAAAGGCAAGATATATGGGGAATTGACATAAATATAAAAGAACAAGGGCCATTTCCCAATAGATGAGCGAACAAAGGATCTAAACAATTTTCAAAAGAAGAAAAATAAGCCACATGAAATAATGCTCCAAATCACTGATAGTAGAAATGTCGATTAAAACAACACTGAGGTTTCATTGAACTTAGCACAGTGCAAGGCATATAGTAAATGTTTGTTGAATGAGTGACTGTTTGATTATATTCACAGAATTTTCAAATATGATTTTTAAAAAGTGCAAATAGCAAGTGTTAGAGATGCTGTAACAAGGCAAGTACATCAATGCATTGTAGGTGTGGCTGTGAATTCTGGAAACATTTTGGAACTATGTGAGAAAAGCTACTAAACTGTTCATCTACTCTGACCCAGGTAAGCTCTCTACTGGGCATATATGCCAAAGAAATCAAAGACAGAGATCTAGACCTGGTTATAACAAAACATTCAAAGCAGCACTTTTAATGGTGGCAAAAACAAAACACAAACAAACAAACCTAGAAACAAAATAGGTGCTTATTGACTAGGGAATGGATGGACAAATCGCCGTATATGAATATAATAGAAAAATTAAATATAAGAAATGGCTTGTGAGAAATTAAGAGAAACACAGCAAGATATTTATGAATAGATACAAAGCAAAATAAACAGAATTAGGAAAACAATACATAAAATGACTATAGTTATGTAAATGAAAACACTAAGGGGGAGTTAAAGTCAGATTAATTAATTACAAGGAACAACCATAATTCCAGAGAAAGGGAAATGAAACATGTTTCTTTCTCCTAATGAAAAGGTTGCGGATCCAGTCATTTTGCTAATTGCTTTTGCTTAACTATTTTTCTTTTTTTCTGAGGAAGATTTTGATGTAGAATAGAGCTGTATCGGGAAATAAGTGTGGTGCGAAAATACAAAAGGCAGCCATATTATCTTTTTTAAAAGACTATATAGGGGCAGCTAGGGGGCACAGTGAATAGAGCACCGGCCCTGGAGTCAGGAGGACCTGAGTTCAAATCCAACCTCGGACACTTGACATGTGCTAGCTGTGTGACCTTGGGCAAGTCACTTAACCCCAATTGTCTTGTCTTCCCCCAAAAAAAGTCTATGTAAAATGGGGTTCAGTAGAAGTCAGGGAAAATTACAGAAGGGAATCAAGGAAGATTTCACAGAGGATTGTCATGTGAGTCCAAACTTCAAAGGATGGATTGGAATTCAGCCAATAAAGGATAGAAAGGAGGACATTCCAGGGAGAGGCAAGAGTTTAAACGAAGGGTCCCAAGGGGTGAACTGCAGGGTATATTCAGGGAAGAAAAAGTAGTTCATTCTACCTGGAGTATTGGTAGGATTGTGTAACAAGAGGGAAGCCCTTAAAGTGTGGGTCAAAAGAGCATGAACTTTACCTGATAGAAAACAGAAAGTCAGGGAAGGGTTTTGAGCACAGGAGTAACATTGCAGGTGCTATACATAAAATTAGTTGGGCAGCATGAAAAGTATGGAATGAAGGGGAGAGAGAATAGGCTGCAAAATAAGAGAATGATCAATATCGTCCAGGTTTTCAAAAAGGAGAAGAGAGGCTTCTGTGAGTGTGAAGTTGAATTTAATTCATTGCACACGAGCATTTAGCCAGGAAGTCGTAGTGACTAAGAGATCAGCTTTTTCCATGGTTATCATGACACTGCTCTCTTCTGGTTTTCTTCTTGCAAACCCTGACCACTCCTTCTTGTCTCCTTAGCTAGATATTCAGCCAGGTCACTCCCAACCAACTGTTGGTATCCCTCCCAAGAGTCTGTTCAATCTTCTCCCTCTAGAATATCTTGATCAATGGTTTCATCAGCTCCCCTGGATCCAGTCATCATCTCTATGCATGTGATTCTCAGATCTATTTATTTATCTAGCCCTAAGTTTTCTCTTGACCTCCAGTCTCACATCTCCAATGACTTCTTACATATTTCTAACTGAATGTCCTCTAGACACCTTAAATTCAGCATATTCAAAAACAGAACTCATTATATTTCTGTTCAAATCCTCTCTTCTTCTTCAACTTTCCTATTGCTATCCAGGGCACCACCAACTTTCCAATCACTTCAGTGATTTCCAAAAACTTCGGTGTTACTGTTGTTGATAACTCTTGCCAAATCATTTCTACCTTTACTGCATTGCTCATCTATAGCCTTGTCTCTCTATTCACACAGCTGTCACCCTCAATACTCCACACCAGACTATTACAATAACCTGTTATTGGTTGGCCTCCTTGCCTCATCTTTCCTCACTCCAGGCTGCCCTCCGTTCAGCTGCTAAAGCAACATGGCCCTAGAGCATGAGGCTGACCATATGCCACTCCCCCACTCAGTCAACCCCAATGTCTCCTAATATTGCCTCTAGGACCAAATGTAAAATTCTCCGCTTTCAAGGTAGAATCTCTTAAGACTTGACGACTTATTGGATATGGATGGAGGCCATGGGGAGACTGAGGGAGAAAGTTCTTCCTACTTTTTTAGTCTTCTTACACTCTACACTTTTCTGCATACTCTCAGTCCAGCATCACTGGCCTTGCTGCTGCTTCTTACATAGAGCACCCCATCACCTGACCCTGTTCCTCTTTACTTGCCATCCCCCATGCTCAGAATGCTCTCTCTCCTCACTTCTGCCTGTTCCTTCAGGACTCGGCTCAGCTCCAATCACACCTCCTGAAGGAGGCTTTCCTTGCCCTACTCCTCCTCCCACCCCCTCCCACCCCCCCAGTGCAATCCCTCTGAGATTCTCTCTCATTTAGATCCTACACCTTACACATACACAGTTATTTGTATGTTGCTTCTGCCTTTAGAATATGAACTCTGCGAGGACAGGGGCTGTGCCTGCTTGTTTGCCTGCCCTTAGCACAGTGCTTGGCACATATTAGGTACTTAATAAGGGATGGGTCATGCCAGAATAGATCCCTTTATTTATTTACTTATTTTTTGAGAAAATGCCTAGACAGATAGAATGGGGAAATTCCAAACACATAGCATACATGGATTATAGCAAGGCATTTAACAAGCTTCTCAAGTTATTTTTGTGGACACCATGGAGAGATATGAGTGAGATGTCGGCACAGTTAGGCAGATTTGGAACCAGTCGAATGATTGGATCCGAAGAGAAATCAATCGTTAACCACTTGTTACTTTGGAAGGAGGTCTCTAATAGACTCTACCAGGCCATGTCCTCGGCCCTGTTATTTCACTGTTGTATCAGCGATTTGGATAAAGACATAGAAGACTTGCTTACTGCATTTGCATGTAACACATTTCCTCCCATCTTCTCCGGTAGCTTGCCCCATCAATCATTCCTTCTCTCACCCTCATCTTTGATCTCTCCTTATACACTGGTTCCCTCCCCACTGGACCATAAACACCCACAAGTCTCCATCTTTTAAAAAAAATGTCATCTGACCCTACCATCCCCTCAAGCTACCATCCTATATGTGTTTTCTCTCTTTCACTGCCAAAATCCCAGGAAGAATCACTTAGACTCCTACCTGCACTTCCTCCCACTCATTTTTCAATCCCTCATAATCCAGCTTCCAACCCCACCAGTCTATTGAAACTACTCTAGCCAAAGTTGTCAACAAGCTCTTAAATGTTAAATCTGGTGGCTTTTTCTCAGGCCTCATCCTCTGTAACCTGTTGGCAGTTTTTGGCACTAAAGCTGACATCATCCTGGTTATTATGTCCTCCCTGGGTTCAGTGATACCGCTCTCTCCCTGTTCCCCTTCTGCCTATATGATTATTATTTCCAGTCTGCTTTATTGCTTCATCATTCACATTCTGTCTTCTAAACACAGACAATCCCCAAGACTCTGTCTTGGGCCTTCTTCTCTTCTCTCTCAGTAATTTCATTTGCTCCCAGGAGTTCAGGTATCATCTCTCTGCAAACAATTGCCAGGGTTATAGATGCAGCCCTAATCTCTCTCCTGAACTTTACTCCTAAATTACCAATTGTTGACTGGACATAAGATCAAAGAATTTGAGATGGAAGGAACCTTTACACATTGGTTTGTCTCAGGTATCTAGGTGGCTCAGTGAATAGAGCACAGGCCTTGGAGTCAGGAGGACCTGAGTTCAAATCCTGCCTGACACTTAACACAAAAACTAGCCATGTGACCTTGAGCAAATCACTTAACCCCAGCTGCCCTCCAAAAAAAAAAAAGAAAAAAAACACGTTCCCCCCCCCAAAAGAAGATATCTAGTCAAGCTCCACATTTTACAGAGGAAGAAACAGAGACTCAAAAGGCTAAATTGCTTCCCAAGGTCACACAGGTAGTAAATAGCAGAGCTGGGATTTGAAATCATGTTCTCTTACTCTAAGTTCAGCTCTCTTTCCAGCTGTCCTTCATCACCTTTTGGTGGTAGACATCACACATTTAACATGTCCAAAACAGAATTAACTATCTTCCTTCCTAAACCTTCCCCTCCTTTAAAAATGCCTTTTTCCATTAGGGGCACACCACCATGTTCATAATTGCAAAGGCATCCTTGACTCTTCTCTCATTTGCTCCCCACATCCAAGCAGCTGCTAAGTTTTCTGGAACCTGCCTTTATAACTTATCACACAGTGCCCTCCACTTAGAGACAGCTAATGGTGTGGCAGGTGGAGCTCTCAGCCTAAGAAGACCTGAGTTCAAATCCTGTGTTTCAAGTTAATGAGCACCTGGAACCTTCTGTGGCTGTCCTTATAGCCCTTAGCTAGTGAGGAAGATGTCTGCAACCACAATCCCTTTCTATACCAAGGTTTGCTTTAGAAGTCTTTGAGGAGATGCCCAGGCAGGGCCCAGCTGAAACAAAGAAAGCCTTACCCTGAGACGATATTGTCTTTGTACCCACAGTGTGGGGAGGGGGCCAAAGAAGCCAACCTGGGGAAGCAGCCAAAAAACTTTCAGAAACCTAAAAACATAAAACAATCAGAGATGAGAGGAGGGTTGAAAGCTACAGTTTTAAAATAAGAAAAAAAATCACATTGTAAAAGCTCAAGCAAAGGTGATAAAAAAAAAACTTGTTAAGATCAAAAAACAGTCAAACCTCAAAAAAAAAATCTTCAGAATGAAGCAAAGAAATATCAGAGTTTATGTGGGTGCTTCTAAAGTAGTCTTCTACAGGT
Organism: Petaurus breviceps papuanus; assembly: GCF_028583685.1. Taxonomy (NCBI): domain Eukaryota; kingdom Metazoa; phylum Chordata; class Mammalia; order Diprotodontia; family Petauridae; genus Petaurus; species Petaurus breviceps. The sequence continues at coordinate 8,714,222 of NW_027185754.1, read as the reverse complement.
GAGTGGGAACTTGGATTTCCCCCCACATACACCTCTAACTTTTGAGAGCCAACTTCTACACATTAGGGGGCACCTTTAATGTCCCACCTCATTTGGGCTGCATATTCAGGGGAAAGGGAGAAAAAGCTGAAGAATATATTAAGTTTTCAAACATGAAACTCATTTCTTTCCTTTTAAACTATTAAAACTTTTATTCCTTTCAAGTAAAGATGAAAAGGAAATTGTGAGACCTCCCCCTTGGCACAGATCAAGCTAGGGAAAGGAGAGTATTAGGGACTGAAGTACAAGGTGTCATGAATGGTTTTCTGTGCCCTGGTCCCTCTCAAAAGAACTTAATTCTGTATCATCTACAATTGATCGGAGAATTGAGCTCCAAGACAAGCTGCCCAGTTCCACAAGAACCATGGATGCTAGACTTTTCCTTACGGCCAATGGAACAGTGACACACTTTGTTTGCAGCAGGTTATGAAGCACCCCAGAACAAGGGGCAGGACTTAGTAGAGTCAAGGATGGAAGAAGCCTTTAAGATCTCTCTGTCTCCCCCCACTCCCCTGTCTCTCTCCCTCTCTGTTTCTGTCTCTCTCTCCCCCTCCTTTCCTTCCTCTCTCTCTCTGTATCTCTCTTCCCATTTGTCTCCCTCTCTCTGTCTCTGTCTTTCCCCATTTGTCTCTCTCTCTCTCCTCCTCCCTCCCTCACTCTCTGTCTGCCTCTCTTTGTCTCTGTCTCTCTCTCTGTTTCTGTCTCTGTCTCTGTCTGTTTCTGTCTCTCTTGTCTCTATCTATGTCTCTCTGTCTCTGTCTCTTTCTCTGTCTCTCTCCCCCTTCCCCACTCCAGGCAGAGATGTTCCTTGGCAAAACTGTCAAACGGATAATGTGCCAGTCCCCTTGGCCCACAAACACTGCTGCCTTGCCATGTCAGCAATACCACCTCTCAAGGACCTAGCCTGGCTCCCACAGAACAAAGCAAAGACAGATTCAAGCAGTTCTATGGGCAGACACAGGCAAATGACTGAATTGTGCTGAGAGGAGATTAGGGACAGACTGGGTCTCCCTGTCTCATGGCCGCTCCCAAGCCTGATCCCAGTACCGATCAGCACAGGAGCTTTGAGCTGCTCATCACCAACCCAAGCCACCTCCCCCCTCCGGAGGGGCTTCCTAATATTGGTGCTGGACTTAGTATGTACACTGAGCTTTTCTGCAGCTCCGAACTCTCAGATGCTGGTGATCCACCAGCCTCAGCCTCCCCCACAGCAGGGGCTACAGGCGCTGACCACCACTGCCCACTGGACAGATTGTTTTCAAGAAGAAATTAAGTGGAGGGAGAACTGGGGCCCAAATAGAAAGAACCCATTTTTCTAAGGACATAAACAGCAAAAGAACATAAAATTCAGCCAGGGTCTGGGGATCAAACTAGAATAAACACCCAAGAAAGGGCAATAACTCCACAGAGAAAGAGACGGCTCAGGGGTTAATTGGAGAAGAAAGCCTATATCCATGGAAGCATAGTGTATTGAGAGATGTGCCAAATGCCCAAACACACAAATATGTACATTTGTACACATGCACTTCGTAAGCACAAAAGTAAACACACACACAAACACACCCATCATGACAAGATCTATGAACATCAGTGCTCAATTGCTGACACAACTGAAAGCTCTACAGGTGTTAGAGGCCAGAGACCATCTCTCCCAAGGCCCTTCATTTGACAGAGGCTCAGACCAGAAAGGCGATTGGACCAAGTTCCCACCTGTAGTAAGTAGCAGAGGCGGGATTTGAACCTCAGTCCCCCTGAATTAGCTTCTCCATCTGTAAAATGAGGAAGACAAGATGACCTCTAAGCTCTTTTCCTCCCAGTTCCATATGCCGTGATCCTCTGAGCCCATCTGGCCTGCCTGTGAGCTTCTCCCAGAGGTCCTCCTTTGCTAACCAGGCACACAAATGTTCCATGCTACCCAGAAGTAGGAGACTTTCAAGGTTTGGAGCCCAACCCAACCCCTTATTTTCATGTGACACTAAGCAAGTCCCCTCTTTTCTGAGACTCAGTTTCCTTCTTTGTAAAAGAAATTTAATTCTACTAAGATTCATTTCACCAAATTGTGAGGAAAGGGCTTCGTAAATCTCAAAAGGGATATACAAAGAAGAGCATAATGGTAGAGGGAATAGAGAGCCAAATTTGTAGGCAGGAAGGCCTGAGTTCAAATTATGGCTCTGACACCTCCTGGCTCTGTGTGAACCCAGGATAGTCACTTACCTTTTCAGTGCATCAGGCAACTCGACTCTTTAAAACTATAAATCGTAGAACTGTCCCAACACTAAGAGTCCCAACACTGATTGAATTATCTGACTCTAAAAAATAAGTTATTATCCTATGGTCAGTGCCCTGAGCCAGGTTCAGACTTACAATAAACTTGCATTTGTGCCTAAGGACTGGCTTTCCCGTCTTCCCAGTTAGCATGGTCTCATACACATATCCACAACCCTTCTGGACACACAAATTCCTAGGGTGAGACCCTTTAGGATGGGTGATAAAGCCCCTCCCTATCCCCCAAAGACCTTCCTTCCCCCACTGCCATCCTGGGACATGAATATAATGCAGTCCAGTTGGAAAAAAAAATCAGAAAACACCATCACTTTTTTCCCTTAGAAAATACCATCCTACATTAAACAGCAGGGGGTCATCTATGTCTCACTAAACCATGATAACCTAATTTTGCAGAGGGATTTCAGTGCTCCAGTTGAAAGAATATGTGTGTGTATGTGTGTATGTATGTATGTATATTGTGTATGTGTATATACACATATACACATTTGTTGTTCTTCAGTCATGACCAATTCTTTGTGACTGGACTTGGGATTTCCTTGGCAAAGATACTGAAGTAATTTTCAATTTCTTTCTCCAGCTCATTTCATAGATGAGGAACTAAGGCAAAATGGGTTAAGTGACTTGCCCAGGGTCACACAGATATTAAGTGTCCAAGGCCGACTTTGAACTCAAGGTTCCTGACTCTATTCCTGATGTGCTATCTACTGTGACACCTAGCTGCCCCATATGTGCATGTGTGAGTATATATGTATACATACACACATATATGAATGTACATGCATATAGTGCATTAACGTACCATACATATATGTGTCTGTACATACCTGTATCTGCCTATATCTCTATATCTTTTACCATGTGGCAAACTTCCCAGGTGCCAGATCCTAAGGAAAGAAAGTGTCAGTATGTTAAAAAATGGCTAAAACACATTCAAGGCTCAAGGCTTTGTAAGAGCTCTTAAAAGCAGTAGGAACCATTCCTAATAAACTGAAAGGTATGGTTGTGTTCAGATCAAAATTAACCCAATGGCAGGCATAGGAAAGGGAAAAACATTGGGAAGGAAAGGAAGGAAAGCTGAGATGAATGTTTAGGCTCCTCCATGAGACAAAGGCAGTCACCTCCCACGGGGAAAGCCTGGAGGACATAGCCTGGGGATCAAGACAATTGGATCAATAGAATCACATATTCCGAGCTGGAAGGGGCCATGAAGGCCCCAAGTAGCTTAGCAGACAGAGGCATAACTAAGTCAATGGGTGTGCATTCTGCAAAGGAGGAGAGACACCTGGGATGCTGATCACCACAGCAGTTTATTAGTCTTGCAGGCAAAGTTACAGGGGTGGGAATGACTGGGCAGTGCAGTCCAGTGGTACATCCCCCCCCCACACACACACACACACCAGCAGTAATCAAGGGGAGGGAGGACTGATGGTGATTCACATAGAACAAAGGGCACTCCTCCCCACCTTGCAGCAAGAAGCTCTCCTCCCATGCTCCATCAGCACTGGGCCATCTCAGGGTGGACAGCAGCACTGTGCTGTTACAGCCTGAGTGTTTTCTTCTCTCACAGGGGTTTATCAGGAAAGGGGCAACCTCAGAGCTAGCTCCTGCTGCTGACTTTGGCATTCCCACCGGGCCCTTCTCACTAAGAGTGAGGGCTGGACTGTTGGTCTCAGGCTTGCTCCCTGCTCAGCACATCTGGTCCAACCCAGACCCAAAAAGAATCCTTACTTTAACATATTCAACAAATGGTCAGCCATCCAGACTCCTCCTAATTGTTCCCCGCCATGACCCCAGCTTCCTCTCACCCAAGAAGTCTATTTCATTTTTGGATACCTCTAACTGTTAGGAAGTTTCTCCCGACATCACAAGCCTAAATATACCTCTGTACAATTTCCATTCATGGGTCTTGGTTCTTTTCTCTGGGGCCAAAAAGAACCAGCCTAATCTCTCTTCCATACAACGGCCTGTCAGACACTCAAAGGCAGCTGGCACCTCCAAAATGAGTGTCCTTTTCTTCAGGTTAAACCTCCCCAGATCCTGCATCCTATCCTTAAATGGCATGGAAGCCCCTTCATCATGCTGGTTGCCCTCCTCTGGACACCCTTCAGCTTCTTAAAGTCCCCCTTAAACTGTGGCAATTGGAACTGAATGTAAATTTTTAGATATGGTCAGATCAGGACAGAACATGAAGGGCCTCTTACCCTCCTATTCCAGAAAGTTCTGCCCTTCTCGATGCACCCCAAGATCACATTGGGTTTTTTGGCTGCCACTCCACATTGCTGACTCACGTTGAGTTTGCAGTCCACTAAGACCAAAAGATCTTGTTTTAAATAAACTGCATAAAAGTTTTTATAGTAACCGTTTTATGTAAGTAGTTTATATAAACCATGTAACCGCTCCTGACCATCCTGTACTTCTGAAATTGCTTTTTTGAACCCATCCTGAAGATTTTCCATTTACCCCTTATTGAATTCCATCTGATTAGATTCAGCTGAACAAATGCTTTTATCTGGTTAAAATCCTTTAGGATCCAGACTCTGTCATCCAGGGTGTTAACTATTCCTCCCAATACGGTGTCATTTGGCAATCTGATGAAAGTGCCGTCTATGCTTTCATCCAAGTGACTGATAAAAATGTTTAACAGCATAGAGCCTACTGGAGATCCCTGGGGCATCCCCCTGCAGACCTACTACCAAGATGACATCGAACCATTAATAATTATTCTTTCAGCCTGAACATTCAACCAGTTCCAAATCTATCTAATTATATTATGACCTAATCTACAGCTTTCCATCTTTTCCACATGAAGATGATGAAAAATGTCAAGTGCTGACATTGGGGTCAAGAGTCCTTCCTCTAAAGCTGGTTAGCAGGTTGCCCCTCCCAACTTGTGGTTAATGATGGACAGATCATTTAAAGGGGAGCAAAATTGACTGTAGTATCAAAAAAGGCGATGTATCTAAAGTCCTTTGCAATGCCATAGAAATGTAACTCGGTATTATTAGAGATCATCTTTTTTATATTTTATTTTCTCCCAATTACATGTAAAGACAATTTTTAACATTCTTTTTTTTAAATTTTGAGCTCCAGATTTTCTCCTTCCTTCATTCCCCTCCTGCCTCTCTGATAAGGTAAGCAATTTCATATAAGTTATACATGTGCAATCATGCAAAACATATTTCCATATGAGTCATGCTGTGAAAGAAGATACAGACCCAAAAGGGAAATAAAACATGAAAAAAATAAAGAAGGTGAAATATAGTATGCTTCAATCTGTATTCAGACTCCATCAGTTCTTTCTCTGGAGATGGATAGCATTTTTCATCAGGAGTCTTTTGGAATTACCTTGGATCACTGTATTGCTGAGAATAGCTAAGTCATTCACAGTTGATCATTGTATAATATTATTGTTACTGTGTACAATGTTCTCCTGGTTCTGCTCATTTCACTCAGCATCAGTTCATATAAGTCCAGGATTTTCTGAAATCTGCTTGATTATTCTTCATTATTTCTTATTGCACAATAATATTCCATTACAATCATAGACCACAACTCGTTCAGCCATTCCCCAATAGATGAATAGCTCCTCAGTTTCTAATTCTTTGCCACTACAAAAAAGCTACTATAAATATTTTTGTACAAATAGTTCCTTTTCTTTTTTATATTAAAGATCATCTTGTGAAAGGATTATGTTTAGAGCTGAAAACAACCTTAGAGACTCTAATTCAGACATCACATTTTACAAATGAAAAAAAAAAACCCAACAACAAAACCCAAGGCTTTAAAAGGGACTTGCCTAGGGTTACACAGGCAGTTAGTAGCTGAGTTAACCTTCAAACCAAGGTCTCCTGACTTTAAATCCAACACAAACTCTATTTCACAATATTGTCACTCTGCTAATTTGATGGATGTAAACATGTATATCTCAACAAGTTGTGAATAACCCAGGGTCACACAGGTAGAATTACCAGAGCTGGGATTCTAACCTGAATTATCTGACACCAAGTCCTACTACGCTATACTGTTTCCAGTTCAGGATTTTCAACTAATTCACTGTGTGAACTCTGAGTATTTCTGGTTAGAAGTTTCCATATCTGTAAAACAGAGACAAAAATACGTACCTTAGAATTGTTATGATCAAATAAGATGCTGTATGTGTAAAAAAAGTATTGTAAAATAGAAAATATTGTACATGTGAAATATGCTTATTTCATTTTCAAGAAACACATCAAGGAGTTACCAAGGGGTCTAACCTATAATGGACTTTGCTGAGAAATTTTAAGGAATTTTTTTAAAGGAAAACTATTGTAGAAAGCAAAGAGGAAACACACAAGCATACACACACACACACACACATACACACACACACACACACACACACATACCCCTTCCAGTTCATGGTGACACAAGGAGCAGCACAAAAAAAGTCTAAATACAATAAAATAATTTAGAAAAACCATAGGAAACATTTAAGAGGCCTTGGGAGACTCAGTGGGGAAGGTGTTGCAGCTAATGAGAAAATGCAGGCAAGCAAGAGAGGTAACAAGGGTCAGCAGGGATGGCCAGGACCACAGAGTGCTGTGAGGGGCTGTGCTGCGAGGAGGTGGGGCTCAAGAGACAGGAGACAAAGAGAAACAGACAACTGGGAGAGGATATGCAGAATTGACTAGGCAGGCTAGGGAAAGATGAGGAGTTCAAACAGAGGAAGCAAGAAAAGGGGGGGGGGGGGGTAGGGAAGAGAGAAGATGGCAGAAAAATGCAATAGAGATTAATCCGAACTCAGCTGTCTGCTTCGATTTACTCTCTTCCTGGAAAATTACAGAAAATAGGGACCAAGTTCCTATGTTGCCCTACCCATTTTTCCTCTTCTTATCAAGGGATCTGGGACCCTAGTTCAGAGGATTTAGATTTAGAAGGGACTTTAGAGATCATCCAATCCAAACTCTTTTGGATTTCATAATTGAGGAATTTCATAGCTGAGGAAACTTGGGCAGAAAAAAGGTGAAATTCCTCTATTCACAGTCCCAAAAGCTGGAGGGAGTGTTCTGGAGGAGGATCCAGCAAAACAGACAGAGAAGGAGCAGTCAGAGGGGTAGGAGGAGAACCAGGAGAAGATGGCATCCAGAAAACCTAGAGAGAAGAGAACATCAGAAGAGGGAGTGATCGACAATGTCAAAAAGGCGGCAGAGAAGTCAAGGAGAAGGAGGATGGAGAGGAGGCCAGATGGCCATCTGCTAGAGATGCACCAGGAGGGTTTCCTACATGGGATGGGAGCTGGGATTGGGTGATCTGTGAGGTGCCTTCCCATTCCAGTTAGTCAAGGGAAGAATGACGAAGCTAGAAACAGGAGCGCTGATCCCAGTGCCAACCCTTCCCTGACGCCTTTATCCTGTCCATCACTTCCTTTCTCTGTCCCTCACTTTCCTCCTCTCTAAAATGGACACAATAATTCTTGCTCTATTTACCTCCCATTGTGGTTGTGAGAGAAGTGTTTTACAAACTGTAAGACTCTAGTCTGGATGGAATACATACTCTTCCCCAAATCTGATTTGTAGGCGACCTAAGTATAGCCTAAAAGTGATGTGACTTTTTTTTAGTGGATGTTTATACACCCACACACATTAGTATGCATATGTATGTATAACACACAAAATACTCATTCACATGTGTGTACATATCATACACATATATGCATGTGTAGGTTTAAATACATATATGGGCATATATAAAAACATGTTATATACAAAATATTTGTGTACATGTGTGTGAATAATATGTGTATATATCATATGTATCTAATACATTATGTGCATATATTATACATGCATAATATTATGTATCTGTAAAGGTACATATATATTCCTTTCAAAGAAGTCTCATTTATGGATCAGCCTATGTTCAAGGGTGGTCTGTGTTTAAAACAACATAGTACCCAATTCTGTTCTAGAAACTGTGTGGGTTCCTTAATAAGTATAGGATGTGCATCTCTGTAGGAAAAAAATAATAAACAGTATTTATATAGTGCTTTAAGGTTGCAAAGCTCTTTATAACTATTTCCTCCCTCCTACCCACAACAGTCCTGAGATGTAGATTCTATTATTATCTCCATTTTACAAATAAGGAAACTAATTCTGAGAAAAGTTACATGCCCTGCCCAGGGTCACACAACTAGTTAGTATCTGAGGCAGATTGGCCTTCAGTCTTCTAGACTCCACATCTAGCTTTCTATACACTGTACCCCTAGCTACCCCAACAGTACAAGACAATATGTAATCAGGATATAAATTGGTCTAGACAAGAAAAATCACAAGCTGACAGGAAGGAGAGACCAATATTGGCTAAAATTATTAAGGATGGGCCCGAGGAAGAGGCAGAAACTGAGACAGGCCCTGAAGGATGGAAGAAATGTGGATTGGCAGATAGGAAGGAGAGGAAAGCAGTAATATACTGTATGAGGCCAGTTGGCCCATTGATAATTTAACTTTATGAGTTTTTATTTGTGCAAGCATGTATATCACTATAGAATCACAGACTCACTAGGCTAGAAGGAATCTTTCCCCCAAGACCAGTTGGTACCTGCATAAGAATCTCATTCATAACATCCCTAAAAAGTGCTCATTCAGCCTCTTCATGGAGACCTCCATTCTACCTCTGGATAGCTCCAATTGTTAGGAAATGTTTCCTCAAGATTAAAATCTACCTCCTCATAACTTCTGCCCACCAGGAACAAAGCAGAACAGCTTAATCCCTCTCCCACATGACTGTGCTTCAGATACCTTAAGACAGGTGGCATGTGCCCTCGAAGCCTTCTCTTCCCTCAGCTAAACAGCCTTGCTTCCTTTGATAATCCTTCATTCTGCCTGGTATGTAGGCCATTTGCCACTCTAGTCATCATAGAAGATTCATCTTGTGGTTGGGGTGGGGATTGGAGTGGATTAAATGACCTCTGAGTTCCCTTCTAACTATGAGATTCTAGGACCCTGGTTCAACAGCTCTTCCCTGTGATCTGGTCCACAACACAGCAGGATAAACAGATATGTCATGAGTGGTCTTCAGTAACTCTCTTTCCTCATGCCCATAAGATGAGGAAAAGTGATTTCTGCTTCTTGGTTATACAGAACCAATATGGAATAGACTAAGAGTTCTCTGAGGTTTGCAAAGCCCTCTTCTCACAAAAACTCTTTGAAGCACACAATGCAAATTTTATTACGCCCATTTTACAGAGTGGGGGACTGAGACTCAGAGCCATGAAGGGACCTGCTCAGGGTCACACGGATAGTACCGTGTTTCCCCGATAATAAGACACTGTCTTATTATTTTTTTTGGTCAGAAAAACACCAGAGGGCTTATTTTCAGGGGAGGGCTTATTTTAATGAACATTGACAGCAATTTTAATAAACAGGTAAATGTGAACAAAAAAATGTACCTTTATTCAATAATGAATTCAATAAAGAACAGGATGACGTGCTCACTGCTGCAGCTCTGATTGGATGCAGCTCGGAGCGCAGCGTGAGTTTCACGGGGGGACGGGGACGGTGCATACAGAGGGTACCGTAATGTAGCGTGTAGCACAAGGAATCACCTTCACTACAGTAGCAATCTCAATAGGGCTTATTTTAGGGGGAGGGCTTATTTTAGAGGAATCTTACACAGTAAGGGGAGGGCTTATTTTCGGGATAGTTCTTATTATCGGGGAAACACGGTAAGTGTCAAAGAAGGATGAGCCTAGGTCTCTAGGGATCTTATTCTATGACTCTAGGGATATACTTTAGGGATGCATTTTACCACAATATTTCTCCAGGACAGTAGGGTATCCTTGAAACTTGGATTTCATATTGAGTCAGATTTCCCTGACACTCCCTGTTATAAGATACACCTCTCTTGCTTGCAAGGGACACAGAACGATGAATCTGGTGTTGCTCATGATTTCTCTTTCTAGACCCAAAGATCTAGGAGATGCCTAATTAGGAATGATTTTAGCATTGTCTAACGTACACCAGGGAGCCCCGGGGAGCTAGGCGGGTACCAACAGGGCAGCGAGCCTCCCATTAATGCTAATGGAAGTCCGGCTGCTCAGTCTAAGGCACCCCGCTGAAAAGAGCCCTCAGGATGCCCATCCACAAACATGACCTTTCCTCGTGTAAAATACGAGATTTCAAAATCAATCTGGGCCGACGGGGCCTTCAGAATCCCCACCACACAAAGAGCTCTCTCCGTAGCCCACGTGTCCCAGGAAAGGCAGGCTGATCAATAGAGCAGCCTGGGGATCCAAGTTCAGGCTATTTTAACATATTTCATAAGCCAAGAGCTTCAGCACAGACAGCTTTCTTCTTCTGGGGCTCCAGAGTCAGTTTTCAAGGAGGGCCCCCTTCCCCATGGGCCTAGGAAAAGAGAGGTGATCCCAAACAGGGCCTGTCCTTCAAGGCCTGGCTCAAATTCATTTCTTCCAGGAAACCTTGCTAAGCTACTCCAGCCCTTCCTCCTCCCATCTCTTTCTCGACTCTGCTGATGCTCTCTAGCACTGATTTTTTTTTTTTAACATTATCCACATACTATTTGCATCACGTATAATTGTTCCATGGGTGCTAGTCTTATTGATCCAGATAGAGTAAATCATAGGATTATAGAGTCAGATCTGTAAGTGATTGTAGAGATCATCTATTTTAACCCTTTCATTGTACATGTATGGAAACTGAGGCACGGGGGTAGTGACTTGTCCAAGTTCATAGAGGGAATAAGTTGCAGAGCCATAATTTGAACCCATATTCTCTGACGTCGTCTAGCACTCTTTCTACTACACCATGTTGAAGAGCTGGAATTTGAACCCAGGTCCTCTGCTTAAAAACACAGTGTTCTTTTCACTATGAGTTCTTTGAGTCAGGCACAATGCAACCTGGCATAGTGGGAAGAACACTTGTCTTGGGGTTAGAAAACCTTGGCTTGAATCCTAATTCCAACACTTACTATCTGTGTCACCTTGGGTAAATTACTTCCTCTGAGTCTCAGCTTCCTTACCTATAAAATGGGAATACTAACACCCTACCTCATCTCACAGGGTTGTTGTGAGTCAAATATTTTGAATGTTAAAATATTCAAGTGGATCTATCTTCTCACTCATATGGATGGCCCCTCCAATGATGCAGACACCAACACATCTATGCCTGGCCCTCCTGTGAGATTCTTGTTCAGTACCTCCCATAAGTTTATAACAGGGAGTCAGTCCACCCAATGTGCTGGTGGCCATCCCAGATTTCTCTCAACATCATCAGGTTATGTTCATAGCACCAAGAATATCCATCATTTATCTCTCAATCTCACTGTGCAGTCAATCAATCTCCTCTTTCGTTCCTGTGTGTCTTTGATGACATTCTTTACTCCAGTTCTTTCCCATAGTGCTTTCACAGTTTGTTATCTGTTGCACCCTGTCCCCACCCTCCAAGAGGCTCTCCAAGGCTCTGTGAGAGGTACTTATTGTAATTCTTCAGAGACCATCATGTTCCATGACTTACAGCCATACAACAACATTAGTAGATACTGGTCTGAAAAAGAGATGGGTTTTTGTTTCAGAGAGAAGTTTGAAGTGATTAAGGCCTTTGCAACTTCCCAAAGGCAGTTCAACAACTCTCTTCTCCCTTCCATTTTAATTCTAGGCCCAACTCAATGTCCATTTCCAGGGTCTGTCAATCTCAATGTACTATAGAAATGTAATGTAAACTAATGTTATTGCTTCTCTATATCCCCTACAGCTCAAAGCACAGGGATGAGCACACAGTAGGTACTCAATAATACTGTACTTACTGAATTAAATTGAATTTCCAACAGACCAAGAGAAGAGAACATGAATCAGAGTCACTTAAACTCTCCACATGAGGTCCTAAGGATCCAAAAGCCTTTATTAATTGGCTAACTGCATGTAACTCCATGCTTGAAACTGTGAGGAGATTTTTAAAAGTTTTATCCTTCATATAGAAAGATGCAAGTGCTGGTCCATCATCAACAGAGAAGAGGCCTAGGGCCAGGGGTGTGTCAGAACTGGCATGTCCCAAGGCCTGGGAGCCAAGTATTAAATTTGCAGTGTGAGCATTCACACCTTGGAAATCAGCAAACCCTACAAACAAGGATTTGATGTATTGTTTTACAGATTGTCTAGACACAAGAAAGTAATGGATAAAAGGTTAATAGCAGATTAATCTTTTAAAATGTGTCATGTACATTTTTTTTCAGCAATCTGGTTGTTTAGCATTTGCCAGCAAATACCTGAATAGAAATAGTAACGGAGGGGTGGCTAGGTGGCACAGTGAATAGAGCACCGGCCCTGGAGTCAGGAAGACCTGAGTTCAAATTTGGCCTCAGACACTTAACACTTACTAGCTGTGTGACCTTGGGCAAGTCACTTAACCCCAATTGTCCTGCTTCCCCCCCTCCAAAAAGCAGAAAAGTAGGAAGGAAGGAAGGAAGGAAGGAAGGAAGGGAAAGAAAAAAGAAAGGAAGGAAGGAAGAAAGAGTAACTGATTGGATATATTGGGTAAATGAGAGTGAAGTCAAGGATTGGAATGAACTTGAGAACATGGGTGATTGAAAGTTTGGTGGTGTCCTCCATAGAAACAAGTTCAGAAGGATGGGTTTGGAAGGGAAGATCATAAGTTCTGTTTTGGACATGTTGAGTTTGAGATGCCTATAGGGCATCCAGTTGGAAACATCCAACAAGCAGTTGGTGATATTGGAATATTGGATATTGCTCAGGAGCAAGATTGAGGGTACATTTATGCAAGTCATTTGCACAAAAAGATCATGTGTTGTTGTTATTGAGTCATTTAGGTCAGGTCCAACTCTTCATGATCTCATTTTGGGGTTTTCTTAGTAAAGATACTGAAGTCATTTGCCGTTTCCTTCTCCAGCTCATTTTACAGATGAGAAACTGAGGCAAACAGGGTTAAGTGACTTGCCCAGGGTCACACAGCTGGATTTGAACTCATAAAGAGGAGTCTTCCTGGTTCTAAGCCCAGTGCTCAATCCACTGCACCACCTGGATGCCCAGAAAACCCAGGGGAGCTAATGAGGTCACAGAGAGCAACACATAGGAAGAGAAAAGGGCCTAGGAAGAGTCTTCGTGTACAATCTCACTTATGGGACATTCATTATGTGCATGGTGACTCCGCAAAAAAAGACTAAGATGGAACAATAGGAAAGTGCATAGGAGAAATCAGAGTCATGAGCAGTGTCCTGAAAAGCCAGGGACCAATCAACAGGCATTTAGTAAGTGCCAACTTTGTACCAGGCACTGGAGACACAAGTACAAAGAACGGAAATAATCCCTACTTACAAGAGACTTACGTTCTAATGGTGTAGGTGACACGTTCATATAGAAGTATATGCAGAATTAAGTAAAATGTAAGTAAATGCAAAGTCCTTAACTATGAGGTACCTAGTTCAGCAGGGAGAGTACTAAAAGTTGTGGGAACCAAGAAATGTCTTAGGCAGAAGATTATGTTGTGCTGCCTCTTAAAGGAAGAGAAGGACCCTATGAAGGAGAGGTAAGAAGGAGTGAATTCATCATGTGCGATGGCCAATGCAAAGACAAAGAAATGGGAGACCGATTGTTACGTACAAGGAAGAGAAGAAGGGCTGGTTTGGCCAGATGACAGAGAATGCAACGTCCAATGAGAATGGAGAGATGGGTTGGGGCCAGGTTGTGAATGACCTTAAAAACTGGTTTATATTTTATCCTAGAAGCAACGGGAAACCATGGGAGTTGATTGAGTTAGTCATTTGTGCACTCAGATCTGCACTTAACAAGAGGAGAGAGTATCCAGGAGGAGAAGGTGGTCAACAGTGTCAAAGACTGCTCAGAAGTCAAGAAAGACGAGGATGGAGGAAAGGCCACCAGATCTGACAACTAAACCACCATTAGTAACTTTGGAGAGGGTGGTTTCAGTTGACTGATAAGGTTCAAAGTCAGAATGAGATTTGAAGTCAGGGACTGGTAGAATGGGTGGAAAGGGAATGGAGGTAATGAATATAGATGGCTTTTTCCAGGAGTTGGCTATAAAAGAGAAGAAATATAAAATAATAGCTTGAGTAGAAATCTAATGAAGACTTTGAGGGTAGAAGAAAACTGGGCATGTTAGTGCCAGCAGAGAAGGAACCAGTAGATAAGGGGAGATTGAATATTTAGAGAGAGAGAGCAAATGATTGTGGGGGTGATCTCCAGAAGGGGGGATGAGACAGGATGTGATTAAGGGCCCAAGAAAAAGATTGACCTCACTAAGAATGGACATCTAACTGTCAGAGGCTGGAATAAAGGAGGAGACAATGGAGGCTGATGTCAAAGGGTTTGGAGATATAGGGTAGGTTAGAAGGAGCTCATAGCAAATGGATTCTATTTTCTTAGAAAAGTATACGTCAATATCTGTTGGTGGGATGGAGTAAAAGGGTGGTATGGAAGTCCTGAGGAGAGAAAAGGTTTGGAACAGCCAATGTGATTTCTTTGATCTGGGAGTTATCAGCATAGAGGTAATAATTTAATAGGAGGGAAGTGGGGGAAGACAGAGAGAGAGAGAGAGAGAGAGAGAGAGAGAGAGAGAGAGAGAGAGAAAGTGAGGGCCCAGGACAGATGCTTAGGATAACAACAGCTGCCTGCCCTACATAATTCCTGGCACTGCTGGCAGGATCCAGTGAGAATGGAGTATTGTTCTGGTGGAAAGAGCCCTGGATTTGAATTCAGAGGAGCTGGATTAAACCCCTGATTCTGTTATATACAAACTGTGTGTGAGCACTACCCCCCTCCCACTCCTCAGTTTCCACTTCTGTAAAATGAGAGAATTGGATCAAATAATCTCCAAGGACTCAGTCATCCTTAAATCCATAAGATCCTATGTTTGAAGAGCCCTGGGAATGTGCTCAGCACTGTGCCCATGGGCACAGTGCACATGGCTGCAGTAATGCCAGCCACTTGGAACGTGTCTGATCTGGGGGAAGGCCTTGCTTTATTTCTTTCATGCCCTGGTCACAGGGGCCAATGCTAATCTGCCCAGCATGAATCCACATGAATAGACAAAGTCACACATTTAACCTCTCAGAAGTATCATGCCTGTGCCAAATAATAATTATATCTTACATCTGCGACTCCCTTTTATCTTTTTCCAAACGACTTTCAGATTTGTTATTTCATATGATCCTAACAACAGCCCTGTGAAGGATGAAGACAGGGCAGGGATTGTTGTCTCCATTTGATGGAGGAGGAAACTGAGGCACTGGATAATCTTTCACATGAATTCATACAGTGACAGAACTATTACTTAAAAATCTTAGTCTTCAGTCTCCTAATCTATGTCCCGATTTGTGTGTCTACTTTGTGGCTGGATTGCCTTTTTAACTTCTCTCCTCAGTCACCATTGAACCCCAATTCAGTTAGTGAGACCCAGCCCTCCAGGACTCTTGAGGATCTAGGTTATGGCAAAGTCCACCCCAGCCACACTGTTGGGCCCAGCTTTTGTGCAGGAGGGTCTCTTCAGACTCAGGCAGTTCCCCATCCTTCATAGCATCTGGTCTCCCCTTGCTCTGAAACCGCTGCAGCATCTGCCTCCTGATGGAAAGTCTGTCAGTGGGGAGGCTGGGGTCCCAGGCTGGGACTAGGTGAAAGACTGGCATGTGGGTACATGCGTGTGCACGTGTGCAAACTGCAAGCCCTTGCCCTGCCTCTGGTCCCCATAGCCCCTGGGGGAGCCGGTGCCAGGTGCCACAGGGACAGAGCCCAGCTGCATATCAAATGGGCCTGAGCTACTGAGACGGCGGGAGCAGATGGAGGGTCCCTCCACGGACGCTCCTTGAGAGAAGGCTCACCGTGCTCTTGAGTAAGAGTCAAAGAGACAGGCAGTAGAGAGAGAAGGGTACCAGCCCTGCTGTGGGCCGTGGTGAAGGGAGCCCCGATCAGTCAGGGGACTACCACATGCCAGTCAGTCAGCTAAAAGGAAGGGCCGCTTGTCCTACAGTATGCCCATATATGCTCACACACACACACACACACACGCATGCACACACACAGTTATACACATCCTTTCAAAGACACAAAAAGTCAAGAACAAAGCCTGTACATGCCACCCCCTCGACATATCCACAAAGTGCGATATGCATTATACCCTTGCTTCATATACACTCCCATACCACGTTTGCAGGCATCAAAGCCCCTGGTCCCCCCCCCCCGCATTCATACACAAAAATATCCCTGTCCCCCTCAAATCCACACCTATCTCCTGAGGGGGTGAGGCAGAGGAAGGGGAGGGTCTTGCCCAATTGTGTACATACATCTCCATCCTAAGACAGGCACAAATGCCATGATTGGGGAACAGTTCTCTGGGTATATTGGGTCCAAGGAAAGGAATGATGGGAAATTCCCTTTCTTCTTGGGTCTGGGCCTTTGAGGAAGGGTCTGTTGGATTTCTCCTTCCTTAATAATCCTTCAATCACTCTGGAGGCCCCAAAACATTTGGGAGGAAAGCATTGAGACTTTTTTTTGAGGTGGGGAGAAGAGAGGAGATACTGCTGAAATTTGCTCTCTCCTTTTTTCCTTGGCTTAGCTCTCCAAAGTGGCCGCTCGAGCTGGGCTGGCACAGGGGATGCGGCAGCAGTGCCGAGCAGCAGGCCCCAGCTGAGATGGAAACAGCTCCAGCCCCCTTCTGGCACTCAGTGCCCCAGATGTCTCGAGCGCAACACATCGGGAGGTTAATGACAGACGTGGCTGCTGTGACCTGGGGGGCAGGGGAGTGGAAAGTGATGGGGGAGCGGCAAAGAGGATGAAGAAGAGAAGATGGAAAGGAAAATGACCACCCTGGGACCGATTTGGGGTGTGGAAAGGTACCACAGCTTGCACAAGGGGAGAAGGGGAGACTGTCTGCAGATTGGCTAATAGGAAAAGGTAGGAAAGGAAGATACCCATTGTTATCAGAACTCCAGCGGGGCCTCTGATCCTGACATCAGTGGGCCCAAAGCCCAAGGCCTAGGAATCCCTATGGAAGGGAATGAGGGCTTGTCAAAAGAGATCCATCATATTTTTCCTGGGCCATGAATATCCTCTCTCCTGCAAAGACCAGGCCTGTCTCTTCTCCATGCTCACTTTTCCCCAGCTGGAGCTGGCCACCACCAGGAACAGAGGCATCTGGTATCACCTGCGGGGCTGTTCATAGGGTTTAGACCTAGAAGGAAGCTCAGGGATGCTCTGGTTCAACCTCTTTGACTTACAGATGAGGAAATTGAAGCCAAGAGAGGGTACCTGATTTGCCCAAGATCATACAAGAAGCAAGAAGCAAGCACAAGATTTGAATTCAGGTCTCCTGACCATAGTACTTCTTTCCTCCCCATCCTTTTGATTATATTCTTTCTTGGAAACTCCTGTCTTTCCTAGAAAGAAATTATGCCAATTATTCACAATATAGCCACTTTTAGATAGAAACAAAATAAATAAGGATACCTAGCTCTGAATTGAAACCCACCACAATGAGCTCAGAGAGATTTCATCTATCAGATTAGGAAGGGTACTATTAAAACTGGCGAAGGTATGTGTGTGGTGGCGGCCGATTCTAGCTCGAGGCTGGTAAGATGACCGGAAAAGAAACACAAGGTATATGTAAGGAGCTGGGGGAGGCAACAGGCCTGGGGTGGAGGGATGGGGATGAAGTGCAAGGATCTGAATAGGAATAAGAGAAGAGAAGAGAAGAGAAGAGAAGAGAAGAGAAGAGAAGAGAA
>NW_027185754.1:8668586-8696146 GCF_028583685.1 Petaurus breviceps papuanus | reverse complement strand
AGAAGAGAAGAGAAGAGAAGAGAAGAGAAGAGAAGAGAAGAGAAGGTAGTAAGTAAGCGTTTATAGAGTGCTTACTATGTACCAGGCACGGTGCTAAGTGCTTCTTAAAGGAGTATCTCATTTGAGCCTGACAACTTGCAAGGTAGATGCTATTATTATCTCTATTTTACAGTTGAGGAAACTGAGGCAAACAGAGATTAAGTGACCTGCCCAGAATCACACAGCAGGTGTTTGAGGTCAGATCTGAACTCAAGTCTTCCCAACTTGAGGATCAGCATTCTCTCCACTGTGTTACCTACTGCCTCTAAGATTAGGAGGAAGGTATGCTGAGGCCCAAATGAAAGCAGGACCCGTCTGTCCTTCTCCTTTGCTGGCCTGCTTGGTCAGGGTCACACAAAAGGTGTGAGTGGCATAGAATACTCATCTGGTGGATGGATCCCCCTGAGAAGATGCCCATTGTCATAACTTTACACTTGTTCAGGCCAAAGCAGTTTGTGCTCATTCCCCCAGATCTTGCCCCATCTCTCTCCTCGTTCACCTGTGTACTTACTTATATTGCTATCTTTGTGGCATTGGTTTGCTCAAATGTAGCTCTTTCCCTGAACTGGATCTGCCTTATTTCTGGGTCTCTTTCGGGACCCTTGACAGGGGTTCATTCTCTTCCTATAAACAATGAAGGCTTTGGCATTCATTTTATCTAGTTAAATAAAATGGGTCCTATACTCAATTTCTTGTTATCCTGGGTGCTCAAACAGGAGCTGGGTGTCTTTTTTCACTTTTTGTGATGACCTAAGACAAGAGCCAAATTCTGATGATCCCAGGGCACATCCTGGGGAGGAATAAACTATACAAACTCTTGTGTTCCTAGGGGAAGCCTAGGCAGAGTCAGGAGCCAAACCAATAATTACTGAGAAGGCTCCAAAAGTGAAAGGGGATCTGATGAATCCAGCTCTTCAGCAACAGGTTACTAATCACATTGGGATACTTATCTTCTCCAGACAGGGCACTCTGGCCAAAGTGGCAGCATATCTGGAAAACAAAACACAAAATCATAAGGGTTCGGGGAATATAAAATAAAAGAATGGGAAGTGGATCATGGAATCAGCCAAAAGGCACCACAGGAATAATCTAACTTTCTTATTTTATTATATATGAGGAAACTGAGGCCCAGAGAGGTTAAATGAGTTGACTGAGGTCACAGATAATGAATAGCTGAGGCAGAATTTTAATTCAGGTCTTCTGACTCTAGATGAGATGTTCTTTGACTATATTATGCTGCCTCTTTCTGAGCATGCCCTTTACATTGGTAACTGGGCAAGAATGGATGAATTACTTGGCCTACTGACTCACCTGGAGGCCAGGGTATGGGCTCCCCTGAGTCAGTTTCCTAAGCTCACACCACTCCTGAGTCCTCAGGCTTTTAGACCCCAAAGGCTGAGATACCTGACCCAGTAGCAGAGGCAACCAGCATTGAGTCTCTAAAAACCACAACCCCCAGGAGCCTGGTACTGGAGCCCTCTTGAAGGGGAGGGGTCCATAGCTAAGTACTACCTGTGTGACCTTGGTAAAGTTACTTGACCTCAGTTTCCTCATCTGTAAAATGAGGGAGTTAGACTAAATGATCCCAGAAGACCCTTCAAGCAAGCTCTAAATCTATGACAAATAGTGTAGCAGTGGGTGAGAGTAGGGAGAGATTCTATCCACCCTAATAGTAATATTCCCCTCCCCACCCCCAACTCACCACTCCCTAGTGCTGGAGCTGGTGGGTGAGGATTGTGGGTGAGAAGCTTCCTTCTGGATACTACAGCAGCCAATCTCCTCAGTTCACAGCAACCCCAAACAGGAAACCTGTTAGTTCCATTTGGGCACACAGCACCTCCAATTAACACCCCCAGCTCAGTCGCACTCAAGGTGTTCTGGTCACCATGACCTGCAGGAGAGAAATGTTATTCTGCCCAGAAGTCTAGGAAGAGCCCACATTTGCAGCCAGTCTGATTCCAGGCACAAAAGATTACTGAAGGCAAACACAGGGGCTGGCTGTTAGCATCTCAAAGCAAAATGCTAAATATTCCACTGGCAGGAAGATCAGGAGAGGCACATGCATGGAGCCTGGAAGCCCAAGGGGCAGCCTTCCTAGCCTCAGCTGGGGTCACCTCATTTCTTTTCTGTTCCCTCCCACTCTAATCTCACCCTAGGGGTTCTGGAAAGGAGGAACTCAGAGTTATGTCGAAGGCTCCCCAAGAGAAAATGGGAAAGCTCTAGACTGCCCAGAAAACAAGACTGCTCACCCAGTGTTCAGGGACCTGTCATGGAAGTCTTTGCCATCCCAAAGCACCTACAGGCCCATAAGATCATAGCCTAAGGGCTGGAAGAAATCTTAAAGGTCATGGAGTCCAACTCCCTCATTTTACAGATGAGGAAAGTGAGTCCTGGAGACATTAAGGGACTCACTCAGGGTCACCATCTGGCAAGGGGCTGAGACAGGATTCAAACTCAGGTCTTACTGATGCTAAATCCAGCTCTCTCCACTACAGCAGTATCTTTCTTGTGTTCCCAGGCAGTCTACCATCCAAGTTTTAATTAGGCTTGAACCTTCTTAGCTTCTCAGATCAGGTAAAGATTGGTCAAACAGTCAATAAATATTTATTAAGCCTCACTAGTCGTGTGATCTTGGGCAAGTCACTTAACTCCAATTGCCCCCTCCAAAAAAAGTAAAAGACAAAAACAAAAAAAATTATTTATTAAGCACCGTGCTAAGCTCTGGGGAGGCAAAGCTAAGCAAAAGACAGTCCCTGCCCTCAAGGAGCTTATATTCTAATGGACTCATAGCCCTTAAGTTCAATTTCCTGGGACTCCTTTATCTAAAATTGATATTATGGCAGATCACAAGAAAGTAAGGTAATAGCAAATGGTAGGGTCAACAAAGTAATCTCTAAGGTCTTCAAAGGGAAGAGTTAGGTCTTTGGGGTCAGAAGACTCCCCTTGTCAGCTATTACTTAATTGAACTTAGGCAAGTCACTTAGCTGCTCTGGAAGCAGTTTCCTCATCTATAAAATAAGGGAGTTGGGTTAGATCAGTGGTGTCAAACTCAAATAGAAATAGGGGCCACTAATCCATAAACAAGGACCCTCCTTCCCCTGCATATTGACTTAGTTTTAAAATGGACTGTTATCTATGTTTTATTATATTTTTCTTTTGTTAAATATTTCCCAGTTACATTCTAATCTGGTGGATGCCCTTGGAAGTGGGCCATCTGTTGGATACCTCCGATTAGATAACTCTAAAGTCTCTTCCAGCTCTAAATCTATGACATCTCATCCCAGGCTTGGTCAAATTTCCTACTACCTTTCCAGTCTAGATCTGAACAGTGAATGATCCCTGCAATTCAGGGCAACAGCTCTAAATCCTGCAAGATTCTGAAGCAAAAGAAAAAGAGCCCATCAGAATCACTAAATCCCACTGACACAGACATATTAGAAAGCAGAACCAGATATGTTAGAAAGACCTTCAACAACAAGCTTTGTGAGAAATAGAGTTGGCTACAAGGCTAAGTTCTACTTAGTGCCATTAGTTGCCTGAGGCTGGGAGACATGAAGCAACTAGTCCACGGCCATACAGCTAAGGGTAAGAGATGGAACTGAGAGAGAGGTCTTCCTGACTCAAAATTGGGCAAACCATTCTGCTTCTGAACAGTGTGATAGGGTAGGCCAAGATGCTAAGAAGATCTTGAGCTGCATTGAGAGGCAGAGGGTCCAGGCCTAGATGCAATAGTTTCACTGCATTCTGCTCTCATCAGGCTGACATTGATAATAGTGTATTCTGTTTTGGGCACCATATCTAGAATGAACATTGATAAGAGGGAGTCCAAGACAGGGCAACCAGGATGGTAAAGGGGCTTAAGATTCGGACACATGAGGACCAGTTGAAAGAACTAAGGATGTTTAACCTAGAAAAGAGAATCAGTGGGAGATATGATCGTTGTCTTCAAGTATTTTGGAGATTGTCATGTGGAAGAAGGTTGACCTGTGTTTTATTAGTCCTCGGGGAGCAGAACAAGGAGCACTGGATGGAAGTTGAAAAGAGGAAGATTTCGACTTCATGTAAAGAAAGCCTTCTAACCAGGAGAGCTGTCCAAAAATGGAATGGGCTAACCTAGGAGCTGGCAGTTTCCCCTTTGACTACTGGTCAAGTCGATTGTATAGATTTTTGTTCAGGTACAGGCTGGACCAAAGCACCCCTGAAGTCCCTCCCAAATCCTGTGATTCTTGCCAATGAAGCTAAAAGCTAGAGACAGCATGGAGTAACAAGAAAAGAACTCCAGACTAGAAGTCAGAAGACCTGGATTTGAGCCCTACCTTCAGTAATTTACAAGCCCTGTATTGTTATTCAGTCATTTCAGTTGTGATTGAACTCTTTGTGACCCAATTGGGGGTTTTCTTGGCAAAGATACTGGAGTGGTTTGCCATTTTCTTCTCTGACTCATTTTAGAAATAAGGAAACAGGGTGAAGTGACTTGCCCAGGGTCACACAGCTACTAAGTGTCTGAGGCTGGATTTGAACTCGTCTTCCTGACTCTAGGCCTGATATGCTATCCATTGTGCCATCTAGCCACCAGTGTGTTGACTTACGGGAAAATCACTTTCCCTCTCTGGCTCAATTTCCTCATCTACAAAACAAAGAAGTTGAACTATGAGTTCTGTCCCCTATAATTCTCAAGTTCTACAGCTCAACACGTGGGTAAAAGTGTGCTGAATTTGGAGCCAGGAGGCCTGGGTTCAAATTCTTACCTTGCTATTTACTGCATGTGACCTTAGATAAATCATTTAACATCTCTAAGCTCCATTTCCTGAGGATGAGGTTGGATTCTGAGTGCCCTTCAGATTAGAGAGCTATCAAATTTTCAGAGCTATGAGCCAAAGACTTGGAGAAATCAAAAGGAGGCCTTTGGGGGAGAAGGGTAATTGTTGTGCCCAGTTATTTTACAGTCTCCATCCTGGTCCCTTTGAAAGTCAGACCCATCCAGAGTAGCTTCCTTGGGGCTACTCAACCAACATGGACAAAACAATAAAATAAGGTGACTGAATTCTTATCTATCACACCAGAACTTTCCATTCATACTGGCATCATCACCTTCCATATAGTCCTCTTGAGAGATGGCACACTTATTCCAACAATGCAGCCACTGTTCCCAATGTGAATGGGAATCCTCTTTCAGAATCACCTTCAGAGTGAATTTTGGAGTCACACAAGGAAGCAAGTCTTATCACTGTACCATCATATCTCATATTTATCCACTACCTTCTATGTGTGAGCCCCACCCCACTCCCATCCCATGGTAGGCCCTAGAAAAGCTCACAGTCTAGGGGGGGGGGCGTGGAGGTGGGGAGGTGTTTTATAAACAATAAAACAATCAGAAAACCCTTAAGAAAAGGCTCTTCCATATGGTACAGACTGTATTCCCTCAACTGAAGCAGTTGAAAATCCATTATCTTATAGTCTCAGAGTTGGCTGCTTGAGACTTAGAGTTTAAGTGACTTGCCAGTGGTCACAAAATGGGGGTGCAAAGAGAAGGGATCAGGTTTATCAAGGAAGGCATCATGGAGGAAGCAGAACGTAAGCCAGGCCTTGAAGCACGGAGAGGATTTAGGGAGGTACAGGGAAGCAGGGAGCCCAGCCAAAGGAAACCACCCACCAGAATAAAGTCCTTTCCCTATGTCCCTTTACAACAGAGAGGGAGAGGAGGTGGTAGGGCAGACAGAGCAGGAAACAAGGGATAGGCACCTCTCAGTGACAGCAGAAATGCCTCATTTTTTTAAGGCTGTCTCGCCCGGCACAGAATTAGTGATGGTTCATCCTTCTAACTAGGCCCAGGAGCTCGGCATGGACTGCCATTTTGATGTTCTCAGCGGGGAAATGATGCTGTAAACACCCATACTTGATTCGCATGCAGGGTCTCCGGGTTGCCTGCAATCACGGCCATCTGCTCGGATGGCACAGTGCCCATGCCAGGCGCCCAAGGGAATAGTGCCAGGCAGCGATTGGTTCGAAGGAGTGTTTCTCAAACTGGGATGGTGTCGACCTCTTCTGGAGGGGCCCCAGGGGGAAAGGTGGAACAAAAGACAGATCTCTTTTCCTTTAAAAAAAAAAAAAGGAAGGAAGGAAGGCAAAAAAAGAAAGATCATTTTCACTTAAGACTCAGCACAGGGAAAAAAAGAAGGAAAAAGAAAGAAGGGTCTATGGGGTCTTGAATATTCAGGAGATGATTTTGCATCCAGCACTAAGCCTTGGGTAATATGGGCTCTCTCCATGTTTAAAACATCCTTCCAAATGGAACCATTTCTTCTAGGAGACATATCCCTCTCTTCACTTCCCCCTCTCTTCCCTCCTCCCCCTTGCAGAAGCTTAGAATCATTGTCACACAGAAACATCTGTACTGAAAAGGGGAGGCTGCTCTCTGTGAGAGGTAGTGTGGTGGAGTGGGTAGGACACTACAGTCTAGAGTCAGAAGACTTATATTTGAGTCTTGCCTCTACCTCTAACTAGCTGTGTGACCTTGAGCAAATTATTTTAAAGCCCTGAGCCTCAGTTTCCTCATTTATCAAATGGAGATAATTATCCCTCCCCTGACAAGTTCACACAGGGCAATTATGAAGATCAAATGGGATAATAAAATGGGTGTGAATAACCTTGGAAAGGTATAAACATTGTTCAAGTATAAGGTATTAAAAAGGATTGGGGGGGTAAACTCTGGTATATATAACCAAAGAGACCAACTCAGATATAGACTTGACCCTTAAAGATCTAGATTTGACGGCCAGGGAACTGTTAGATGTGTGACAGATTGTAACAGATGGACATCCACCCCCGGGGCCATACTCTTCTCTCTCTCACCCAGGGGAAATGTTGTCCTGACCCCTACCTAAGATGGTATTGGGGAGAAATCATCAGTTGAGAGTGCCAGTCCCTGGGCCAATAACCCTGGTAATAATGTTGGCATCTGGGATTCTAGGCAGGACCCAGAGGCAAATTCAGGGCTGTTGTCCAGAATTCCATTCATAGCTGTTTATGTAATGCTGTGTCCAGAAAAGACAATTAACTCTTGTAGGTTTCATAGGTTTTAGAGCTGGAAGGAAGCCTGTCCAGCATCATCTCACACAACTCTGCTTGCTATATTCCATGTTCCAGCCAAACTATACTACTCCATG
Organism: Petaurus breviceps papuanus; assembly: GCF_028583685.1. Lineage (NCBI taxonomy): Eukaryota > Metazoa > Chordata > Mammalia > Diprotodontia > Petauridae > Petaurus > Petaurus breviceps. The sequence goes on along the minus strand of NW_027185754.1, from coordinate 8,688,941 downwards.
GCCCATATGTGTGCCTTTGCCTACACTGGTCCCCATGCCTTGCATCAGACTCCAACTCCACAGGCTGAAGTGTCTCACAGCTCATGTCCTCCCTTAATAAGACCTTTCTGATCCAGCCCACCACCCTCCCAGTCCTTCCCTCTTATCCCCTCCCCAAAGTGATTCCTTTCTCAAATTTCTCTTAGCATTCAATGCACAGGCACTCTCCTTGTACTTTTTTCACTGTATCTTGTATCATAGTTATTTGTATGTGTCTCCTGCAAGCCCCATTCACCCACTGCCCCCTGTAGACCATAAGCTTCTTAGAGATGGGCCTATAAAAATTTTACCCTCATAGCCCTGGAACCTGCCACAGCATCTCCCACATAGTAGGTGCTTAATAATTTTGCTGAATCTGCCCTCATTATTCCTCAGAGGAAACTGAGGCACTCAACAGAAGTTAAAAGATTGGCCCGAGATGATACAGGGAATAAGGAGCAGAGCTGGAATTCCTACTTGGGTCCTAAGACTCTGAATCCCACACTCTCTATATGAAAACATGCTGCCCCCTTACCTGACCCTTGCTTAACCACTTTGGGGATTATCTGCAGCAAAGTCAATGAGGGGATTCTTAGTCCCTGGCTGGCTTCCCTGTGTCACCTCCCAGGCCACTTCTGGCCCAGGCCAGCTGGTGTCTGCTCGGGGAATGCAAACTCATTGCAAAATTAGCCTCAGGACAACATAATTAGGAAGGCAGACCAGCTGCAAATACTGTATATTCATTTTCTGCATTACAAAGCCCAATGGAAATCTTTCTCTCTCTTTTCTTTTTTTTTTTTTTTTTGGCTTATCCGTGAAAATGCCCCTCTTTTCAGAAACAAGTAGGGAAGAAATGTGTGAATGAAGATGCAGGTGGGTGGAGGGGCATGGCTTTCAAAATTGGGGAGCTAAACAGATCAATTTCCGTCTCCTAGCATTTGATGAGTCAACAGTAGAAATAGTGACCATGAAATTGGAGAGAGGCAGAAATCACCCTCATTCTGTTTTGTGGATTGTGAAGGCAGCCTAGAACTGTGGAATGCACACTGCCTTTGGAATCAGAAGACCTGGGTTTGAATCCCACCTCTGAAACTTAACAACTCTGTAAAACACACACACACACACACACACACACACACACACACACCACCACCACCACCACCACCACCACCACCACCACCATCCTCCCCCCACCCATCCCCTAAGACACACATTCTTAAGGAGAGAATTCTAATGGTTAATCCCATCCAGGCTCCACTGAGTGACCTTGGGCAAATCATTTCAATTCCCTTGAGAGTCAGTATTTTCATCTGAAAAATGAATGGGATCACTTCTAGATCCTGGATTGCCTTGGTGTGTTTTGGACATGTATCCAGTCTGCCATCCACTCTCCACCACCAGCTGCCATATTTAACATACTTCAGGGAAACGAGGGCAACAGTGTAAAGTAGAGTATGCTGAGATGATGTAGCAGTAAACTTGTCTCTGCTAATACATTGTGTGACTTTGGGGAAGCCATTTCATTTCCCTAAGCCTCGGTTTCCCTATCCAAATATATGATTTGTAAGGATCCTTCCCACTCTAAATTCCTACAGTCTAAAAGCATCCACAATTCCCAAGCAGGTGAAGGAACAGGATGTTAAGACCTATCTGCTCTGTCCTCAGGCCATAATCAAAGGGTTGACCCAGAATTGAGTCAGGAATATTGCAAAGAAACATGAGACCACAGGATCATAGATGTAAGAGCTGTGAAGTGTCCTAAAACACCATCTAGTTCAGCTTCCTTGTTTTACAGATAAGGAAACTGAGGCCAAAGGGATTAAGTGACTGGTCCAATGTCATACACGGGTTGGGGCAAGATGTGACCCGCCCTAGGAGTTCTCCTCTCCCTCCGTCCAACAATTTATGCTTTGGTGCTTTTTTAGGGTACAACAGAGGACATCTCAAACTGAGCCTTTTCTCCCTTGGAGCCCATGGCTGTTTGGGTCTCTCCCCCACAAGGAAGGCTGACCCTAGGAAAGAGACAATAATGATGGTTTCAAATTGGTGAAACCCTTCAGAAGTGGGGTATGGGAGAGAGGCAGAACTGAGCTCCTGGGGCGGTGAGCCCACAGCTGAGCTCCCCAAACCTTGCTGGAGCATCTCCAGAGCTTAGAGGAGGAACACCGCCCTGCGCAGGCTGGATTATTCAATGTAACATTTAATTACACCAAGAGTCTAACGAACACAAGGAAAGTCAGATGTGGAACTCTCACCCCCTGCTGAGCCTCCTGGAAACCGTGGGGGAAGGCAGTATTATTCCATATGCTGTGGAGTACATGTGTGCGTGTGTGTGCAGGGAAGCCAGGCCCATGCCAGACCTTTCCAGACAGTCCACCACCCCAGAACCTCCCACCCCACACATCCTTTGGGGATCCCCCCTCCTCTGAATCCTGGACCTCCTCCTTAAACTATCTCTCCTTCCCTTTCCCAAAGTGAAAGCTCTCTTGCTTGCTGGGTTCTTGCTCCATCTTCCACATAAGAAGGAGGATCTCTTGCAGTGCTCCACGGTCCACCTGTGGCTCTTTGCTGGGCAGGACCCACAAACAGTCCCCTGGAAAAAAGATATGACTGATTTACACAGGGCTGCACAGGGGGACCAGGATGCTTCCAGAGAGACCAGTAGCAGGGTTCATCAAGTCAGAACCAGGGCACTGAGAGTCCTGCTATGCTGGGTAACCTGGGTAACAGTGCTGGGTAGATCAGGGCCATTGATCAGAAAGTTTTCTCAGAAACACAGAGGATGTTCAATAGACAGAAATACACCCAACCTTCTGCCTATGTGGTCTGGCATTCCAGTGTTCCTTAACTCAGAGGATGGCCTCTTAGCCAGTCCTGGCCTGGCTGTCCCTCAATCTGTTTTCATCTCTCATGAATCAACTCATGAGGAAAAATTAACAAGTATTTGATCCAGCACCAACTTATGCCTAGTCCTGAGAGGAAGTCATTGTTAAAGTCTTTGATTTTGGCTTAAAATCTATAAAGTAGCCTTATAGGTCCAACCTCTGATGGAATGGAAGCTTGCTGAGGGTAGCAGTTGCTTAATTCTTTACTTTGTATCCCTAGCACCTAATATAATACCTGACACACAGAAGACATTTGATCAATTAATCAATTAAGTTTTATTAAATGCTGACTATATGTCAGACAAATATTATCCATGAAACCATCCCTATCTGCAAGGAAGACATTCAAGAAACAACAAGGACATATATAAGCAGAATAAATAAGAATAATATAAATACAAATAAACACAAAGGTTTTTTTGTCAAGTTGTTTCTGTCACGTCTGACTCTTCATGACCCCATTTGGGCTTTTCTTGATAAAGACATTGGAGTGGTTTGCCACTTCCTTCTCCAGCTCATTTTACAGATGAGTAAACTGAAGCAAACAGGGCTAAGTGACTTGCCCAAGTTCACACAGCTAGTAAGTGCCTGAGGCCACATGTGAACTCAGGTCTTCCTGATTCCAGGGCCCAGTGCTCTATCTACAGCCCTAGTTTAATATATGCTTATTAACAGATTGATTTTCTAAGAGAAATAGGAAGCAAGGCTCATCCTCAGGAAGCTCACAGTTTAGCTAGGGAGCTAAAACTCACCTATTGGTTGAGGTGACTTGCTTCAGGGGACTATATGAGATTAAGTACTAATTGAATGAGGACAAATGCTATAGCCAGAGGAGAGGAAATATCAGAAGAGTGGACTGGCAGGAACCAGGAAGCTTTCATTAAGAAGGTGGGACCTGAGCAAAATCTTATATTTTTTTTTTTTTTAAGCAATTGGGGTTAAGTAACTTGCTCAAGGTTACACGGCCAGTTATTATTTCTGGGTGTGGTGCTGAGTATCTGAGCCCGGATTTGATCCAGGTCATCCCGACACTGGAGCCGATGCTCTTACTTGCTGAGCCACCTGGCCACCCCTAAGCAATTGGGGTTAAGTAACTTGCTCAAGGTTACACGGCCAGGTGTTTCTGGGTGGGTGCTAAGTGTCTGAGCCCGGGATTCGATCTCCAGGTGTTCTCAACACTGGAGCCGGTGCTCTTACTCGCTGTGCTACCTGGCTGCCCCAAAATCTTATGCTTTAAATATACTGGAGGGGTGGGACAGGAGGAGGTAAGGTAATTTCAGAGCTCAGGGTTGGGGAGAAATTTCAGGCCTGAGGATTAGGAGACATCCTGGTTCTGATTCCACCCCAGACACTCCCTTAAAACTGTGTGGTCACCAACAGGTCACTTAAGCTCCTTATTCTCTATCTAAAGGTAGGTTTCCCCGCCTCTGTGGACAGTTGTGAGGCCAGAATGATGGGAAGCATTAGAAAACATGAGAGGGTGAGAAAACCTGAGGCATGTTCAAGGCATAGTGAGGAAGGAGGCCAGCCTGCCTGGAGCCAGAAGGTCTGCATGGGGAAATAAGAATGACAATAACCTAGAATAGTAACAGTAATAATATTTATAGCTTGCTAGTATATAATGTCTATATATTATATAGATATGCCAGCTAATAATATCTAAAGCTTGCCGGCACTTTACATATATGAACTCTCTGGAATCAAAATGGCCAGGAATGGCTGAGCTGGTGGGGAAAGATCAGTCACACAAAGGAAGCAGAACTATCCAAGTATTGGATGAATGTCATCATGATCTAAAATGATTTTAAAAAAAAATTCCTTCTGACGGCCCTCTGCAAAACTCTCTGGCGATTAAGTTGCAGTTCATTAATAGAGCAATGAAGATTCTTACTTTGTTAAGAAGGCTGTAGGTGATGTGGTAATTATCTTATCTTGATCTTACTCTCAGAGCTCTTGATTATTTTTTTTTCCTTTCAAATCCTTCCCGGAGGCTGGCTCTGTCTGTACACAGTGTCACAATAAAGCTCCAGACTCCAGAGCTCCTGGGAAGGCTGTCTTCAAGGCCCTTGACTTCTCCACCTTCTCTGAGCATCTATTTGAAAGGAGCCTCCACGTGGATTCCAGTCTGAAGTGCCAAGAGACAGGACGTGGTGTTGGTAGCCAGCCAGGATCTGGCTACCCACCCACCTTTGGCCTTTACTAGCTGTGTGACCCTGGGCAAATCAGTTAACCACTCTGGGCCTCCATTTCCTCATCTGTAAAATGGGAAATCGAAGGGTACATACCTCATAGGATTGTTGTGAAAAACAAGCAAAATAAATGAATGTGTAACTGGGGTGATCAGGAGAACCCCGTTTTGCTGCATGGACGTCCCTAAGCTCTTTACAAACCTTATTCTATAAATTATAGCTTTTTTTTTTGTCAGGACTTATGATTTCATTGGTATGTTGTTGTTGAGTCATTTTTCAGTACATCTGATTCTCCATGACCCCATTTAGGGTTTTTTTTAGTAAGATACTGGAGTGGTTTGCCATTTCCTTCTCCAATTTGTTTTACAGATAGAAAAAACTGAAGCAAACAGGGGTGAGTGACTTGCCCATGGTCACACAGCTAATAAATGTCTCGGGTCAAATTTAAACTCAGGAAGACGAATCTTCCTGTTTCCAGGCCTGGCACTCTATGAACTGTGCTACCCAGATGCCCTTCATTGGTATAGAGAGATGTCAATAAGGAAACTCCCTCTTCCAATGAAGATTAGCAGTTATTTTGCAAATCACAATTTATAATCTTAGAGAATTACCAGAAACATTGTAAGGTTTGTCCAAAGGTACACAGCCTATACCAATCAATAAACATTTCTAAGTGTCTACTGGGTGCCAGGCACTGTGCTAATCAGTGAGGATACATAAAGAAGCAGAAGGTAATCCCTGCCCTCAAGGACCTTGTAATCTAACAAATATATATGCAAAGCAAACTATATACAGGATAAATAGGGAACAGCTAAGAGAAGGCAATGTAAGTGTCAGAGGCCCCCTCGACCCTTCAGCCCAGCCCTCAATTTCCTATTTCCAGACCCTCAAATGTCAGCTATTATTTCTTTCATTTTTCTCACCTTTTATTTGAAGGGATTCGTCCCAGGACAATCTTGCTAGTTTTCCACGTTTAATATTCAGAGGATTACGATGATCATTATTGTTGCTGTTGCCGTATTTCTCATTTAGTTTCATGTTTGGATTGACTGTGGTTGGGGACAAGCCGTCCCCTGCTGTCATTCATTCACATTTAATATTATGTGGATTATTGTTGTTATTGTTCTTATCTTGTTTGATGGAACTTCGATGGAAATTGTGCTGTGTCCAGTCCCTATCCTGCTATTATTCCTTCAAATTCAGTATTCTAGATATGATTACACACGGGGGAATAAAATAATTACTTTTTATTGTAGTTGAATAAAAGTATTGGGATACAGATCAATCCTCTGGAGGGGCACTGACAACATTCCAGGGGATACTCCAGGAGCAGCAAGGATGACAGGGATGACAGGGATGACAGGTGCCTCTAGGCTGGGCTTGGAGACATTTATTTTTGTGTTATATCACACACAGCAAGAGTCTGAAGCTATGTAAAGACCCTGATGCTATGGGGAATGCCAAGGACCATATCATGTACAGGAATAGAACCAAGGTCCCCACCTACAGGAGTTTAGATTCAGCAGGATATGATCTAGCCTGGACCAATAACAGATCCAGATATCACTGAGGCAGGACAGACTGCAAGAACTTAGAGCAACACTATAAAGCATATGAGAGCCTAACTATCTTTTTGTCACCCTAAATATTAATAAGTTCCCTTTGGATTCCAGTGGAAAGTTGGGGTTCCTAAACCTTTTCAGTCCCTCATAAAGCAGTCCACAACTGTCTGCTGTCCAACATGACCCTGTTACCACATCCATCCCTCTGGGTACCCTAATCAACTCTGGAGACTCAAATGAGGTGGGGAGGTGGGAGGGGGTGAAAGACCAAGGAGAAGAAGAGAGGTCTGTCACTTTATTCATACAAGCAACTCAATCCAGTGAATATTCTTAAAAATTTAGTATTTTCCCCAATTACATGTGAAAACAATTTTTAACATTTGTTTGGTTTTAATGTTTGAGTTCCAAATTCCCTCCCTCCTTTCCCTCCCCCCCTCATTAAGAAAACAAGTAATTTGATAGAGGTATGCATGTATATATGTGCAGTCATGCAAAACATATTTCCATGTTAGTAATGTTGTGAAAGAAAACACAGACAAAAAGAAAACAAGAAAAATAAAGAAAAAGTATTCTTTGATCTGCATTCAGACTTCATCAGTTCTTTCTCTGGAGGTGGAGAGCATTTTTAAAATCATAAGTCCTTAGGAATTGTTCTGGACCAGTGTATTGCTAAGTTATTCAAAGATGATCATACAATATTGCTGTTACTATATACAACATTCTCCTGGTGCTGCTCACTTCACTCAGCATCAGTTCATGTAAGTCTTTTCAGGTTTTTATGAGAGCATCCTGTTCATCATTTCTTGTAGCACAATAGTATTCCATCATAATCATATGCAATAATTTGTTCAGCCATTCCCCATTAATCCAATAAATATTAAGAGCCTACGGGCCGGGTAGGTAGCCCAGTGAATAGAGCACTGGCCCTGGAGTCAGGGACATGAGTTCAAATTCGGCCCCAGACACTTAACACAAAAGCTAGCCATATGACCTTTGGCAAGTCACTTAACCCCAATTGCCCTCCAAAAAGAAAAAAAAAAGAGCCTACTATATGAAAGGCCCTGCTCTTGGTCCATTGGTTAGACACACTGATTGAGTCAATGCTGTGGAGGTGGTAACTTTATGGGGACATTCTTTATTAGGCCACTAACCAAGATATAAGACACAGGACCTGCTCTCAAGGAGCTTACAGTCTAATAAAAGGAAGCATAATATGAGGGAGATCAAGGTATATGAAAATATGAGTATGAGAATACTTACACACTAACTAGTTGTGTGACCCTAGGTATGTCCCTTCATCTTTATGGGCATCAGTTTTCTCACTTTTAAAATAAAGGAGTTGGACTTAGTGGTCTCTAAGGTATCTTCCAACTCTGAATCTATGATGCTATAAGCCTTCAAGTACAAAGGAGAGGGCTGAGCAAAATTCTGAACATCTGGGAAGGGAGAAATCATTTCACAACTCTAGGCCAAAGCCTTGGCTCCTACAGTAGAATAATGGAGCAAGTCCACATAGATGAAAGTTTGCAGCTAATCTTAGAATGCTCCAGCTCCAGACCCTGGGAAACTACCTCTACTCCCCTTTAAATAATAATAGCTAACATTTAAATAGCACTTACCACAGAAATACAAATGCAGAATATATCAGAGCTAATACAACCTCCTCATTTTGCAGAGAAGAAAACTGGCCCAGAGAAGGAAAAAGATTTGCTGCCAGTCACACAGTCACACATTGGGTTAGAGGTAAAGCCTGGAAAACCTTAGTTCAAATCCTGCTCTAGTTACTTATTAGTTGCAAGACCTTGGATGATTCGATTAGGTTCCCTCAGCCTCACCTCTAAAATGTACATCATGATAGCACTTACTTCATAAGGTTGTGTATTTAAATGATAATATTTAATATTTAAATGATAGCTATTATTATCATAACACTGGTTGCCAGTCGACTATACGACATTGCTTGGGCATACTACCTGAGTCGATGTTCTGGAAGAAGTGGTTTTATTGGAACATTCTTCACTGGGTCATTAACCAAACCATGCCATGGGCAGATAGCATACCTATGCCCTTTCTTTACAGCTGGAATGTTCTATTCCTGAGAATGACTGTAGGGGGTGGTGTGCTGGCCTACTGAAATAGAAGAGTTCTTGAGGAATTCCACCTACTTGTTGCACATGAACAAAGAAGGGAAGGAATTTAGTTGAAAAAGACTATAACTGATCCAAGTTCTGCTTATGAGAAGAGAACATGGCAGACGACTTTCATCTCCTTTGAAATCCAAGGTATAGCTTTTGAGGGCATAGGTCCCTTGTTGCTGATGGAAAGAACCCTGTACTAGAAATCAAGCTCTGAAACTATCTTGCTGCCTGACCTTGAATAAGAGACAGTATGGTATAGTGGAAAGAACATTAGTTCTGGAATCTAGAGGACTTGGCTTCAAATCTCACCTGTGATGCTTCCAACCTGTGTAACCTCAGGCAAATCAATTTGCCTCAGCTTGGGGTCCTCAGTTTTCTTATCTAAGAAATTATGACAATTTTTTTTTTTTTTGGTGTGGATCGGAAGAGTTTGGACCTGTGATTTTATCAGTGTAGGGAAATTCTGGTATGGAAATTCCCTCCACTGACACCAATAGGCCTCTCATCTGTAATTTAGAGTCTTAAAAAAAAAAAACTCCTAAGGATACTGGAAAGTCAAACGATCTGCCCAGAGTCACACAGCTGATATGTTGACCCCAAGGTCAGCCCTCTATTCACTATGACACATTGCTTTCTGGGAGGGGAAAACCACAGATTTCCAGGAGCTCAAAATTGGAGATGATCTGATCTGAGAGGTCTTCTAATCCAATCCCTACCTGAATTAAGAATCCTGTTTATAACATCCCTGTTATAATATCCATCCTGTCCACTTCATTGGGCTATCATTCTGTAGGAGCCAAGACTGAAGCCTAGGGCTATGGAATGATCTCCTCCTCTCCAGATGTCCAGCATTTTGTTCCAGCTTCTTCCTTTGTACTTGTAGGACCATATATTCAGAGCTAGAAGACCCCTTGGAGCCCATGAAATACAGCCTCTTCATTCGGAACATAAATAATCCAATGTATATGAAAATACTTTCTAACGTATAAAGTATTCAGAGGCCTGAAAAGCTGAACAGAGTAGAATTCTTTGATAAAGCACTTCATCTTTTCTTGGATTTAGTCAGAATGAGGTAAAAACCATGGCTCCTATATAATGTAGTGGCAGTAATAATAACAATATTTATAGATCATTTTATGTTTTACAAAATGCTTTAGATATATTATCGCATTTGATCCTCACAATAACCCTATAAGGTCAGCACTATTATTATTCCCATTTTACAGATGAGGAGACTGAGGCTGAGAGAAGTTAAGGAGCTTGCCCATGTTCACATAGCAATTAAGAATCTGAGGCAAGATCTGAACTCAGGTCTTTCTGATTCCAAGTCCAACATTCTATCCATTGCACTACCTAGCTATCCCAAGATAGTCTGTTTCCCTCACTACAACATGAAATTCATTCTTTCTTCCCCCACTACTTCAATATTTCCAGAACCTTTGACTTCCCAGGCCTTCTGTGACTTGGAAAAGTCCTTGTGGCCAAAATGATAATCACTTGCTGCCCCCAGGGGACAAACTTCTCCTAACTTAGCTTGGCTGATCCTTGGCTCACATAAGGTACACAGTCAAGCCTGTACCAGAAGGTTTTCCAGAATTGTACAAACAGATAGGACTTAGATTGTGCTAGCACAGCCTCAGAGAGCCCCAGGTCACCTCTACACTACAGTGAGGCATCAGAGAAGGGGTTTAGTGGAGGTCCTCACCCCTGTACCATCCTTAGACAGGGTTCCAAAGTCTCAGCCCTGTACAGAAATAACTGAGCCCGCTTCTCGATGTCACACTGGTGAATTCATTCCAGTGTGCTCTAAAGCAATAGGGCATCCTAGAATGTAATCACCATATACCACATTTTAACATTCGGACACACCGCTGTCATTGTAATTCCTTGGGGGGGTAGGAGAGGGGAATGGAAATAGACAGGATAAGCAAACTTACCACTCCACCGTTCATCTGCTCAGTCACGTGCCTCCTGAACAAAGCCTGGAGGTTGGCAGGATAATTACCTGCTGTGTGACTCCATCTTTGCCATTCCCAAGATGCCTCATGCTGAGAAGCCCCAGTCCCTTGCAGGGCCTTGCCCTTCCTTGCGGCTTTTTTCTTCATGACCTTGACAGGAACGGAGCTCCTGGAGATTGTAACACCCCTGCATTTCACTTGTGCCTTCTCAGGGTCTCAGTCAAAGGCCAAGAAAGGAGAATAATGACCAAGGACTGGGGGAAGGTGGGGGGAGGGTGTGGAGGAAGAGGGAGAGGGCAGATCTTTCTTTAAGGGACTACATGGTCTCATTTCTGTCTGGGTTAATGGGCAGCTAGGGTCTTAAGCTGGGTCAGGCTGGGCCCAGAACTCAGGAAGGACCAGGGCAGGTGTAAATTATACATAGCTATTTCTGGAAATTTTCCAGATTTCTCAAGAGAGGGAAATTAATTTGCCTGTTTGGGCAAATAACATCATTTTTTCCCTGCTTAAGGTCATTTTGTTAAAATGAAATTGATTAACGTTCTCTTTAAAGTTTAAGTAGAAACTGCTCAAACATATTTTTATGCAAAGAAGCACGGTTTGCGCCTTTCAGTAATTAATAACTCCACAAATAAGTTAACAGCAATACAGCTCTAACTACATTCTGCCTGCAGCCTGCGGCATGAATTACAAGCACCTGAAATTAGACCAATCAGGGCTCAGGGGAGAGAAGCCCACAGAAAGGCCTTGGTGGGCCAAGATAACAGAGGCCACTTCTAGGAGCTGACATTTTCTGTTTGCACAGGAAAGAGTGTGGGGCTCTAGTCTGGCACCCTTACCCTCAAAGAGCTTACAATCCACAGAGATGCTGATGTGGGCCTATATTTACAGTCAACTCTCAATGATCTGCTATGTTGATCATCCACTGTGCCTTTCTTTTCCTTAAAAAAAAAAAAAGGCCATTTGAGACTCCCAACTTCCAGAATAGTCTCTCCCCTAGCCTTCTTCCTTACTCCATATGCACTTGAGGAATACAAACTCATTTTTACCCTCAGACTGAGCAATATATAATACCATCATGAAACACCGTTGTATTTCATACAAATAAATAGCACAGAGAAGTGAGAAAAATCCTAGGTCTGAAGAGGACCTAAGAATGAAGTTCAGTTTTGCTACTTGCTGGATGAATGAATGGCTTTGAGCAAACCATTCCTCCTTTTCAGGCCTCAGTTTCTTTACCTGTAAAATGAGTGATTTGGAATAGATGGATTTCTCTAAGGCTAGCTTAGCTCTAGCTCTCCATCTATGATCCTGTGAAGCCTGGGATTCTCTCTTGTCCTGAATGATCTGGACCTCACTGCTCCCCTCCTCAGAGAAGCCTGAGAGGGGGAAGATTTCATTCCTTTTTGTCTCAGGGTTCTGGGGAAAGAGTCCAAGGTTCTGGTGGGAGGGAGATGAGGAGAATACAGCCAGGGTGCAAGATCTATAAATGGGCATCATGTGAGTGCTGGGAGTTGTTAATTAGCAAAAAGGTTCTCTACATTCTGGAGCAAGGAGGAGGGAAAGGGGCAGTTATGGGGACATGAAGCACAGGAGAGTATTAATATTATTTCGCTTATTAATTAGGGAGAGTATTAATATTATTTTACTCCTATTCATTATTTATTAGAGTATTGGTATTCTTTCACAACATCAATGCCTTTAAAAATCTATTGGCTGCTGTAGAGAGAATATGAAATGTGATTCAGCAAGGTCACTTTAATACTAAATTCTGTTCTCTACATTGTTGTCACTCTTAAGAAGCAGTGAATTGGGGTGGCTAGGTGGCTCAGTGCATAGAGCACTGGCCCTGGAGTCAGAGGACCTGAGTTCAAATTTGGCCTCAGACACTTAACACAATAAACTAGCCATGTGACCTTGGGCAAGTCACTTAACCCCAACTGCCCTGCAAAAAAAAAAAAAAAAGGCAGTGAAGTGTAATGGAAAGAACATTGTGCTGTAGTCAGAAGACCTGAGTTCAAATTCTTTCTCTACTTAATATGAGATTTTGAGTAAATCCTTTCTCCTCCCTGTGCATCTATTTCCTTCTCCATATGATCAGCGAGGTGGCACCTAGAGTGCAGGGAACCTGAGTTCAAATTCTGCCTCAGACACTTACCAACTGTGTGACCTTGGACAAGTCACTTAACTTTTCTCTTTGTTATTCTCTAAGGGTGTGTGTGTGGAAGGGGGTGGGGTGTCTGAGGGGGAAGATACAATCTACACACAAGCATGGGAATAATAACACCTTCCTTCCAGAGTTGTTGTGAGGACCAAATGAATAATAACTATAAAGCACTTTAGATTATTGTTGACACATAGTAAGTGCTATGTGAATGTTAGCTATTATTATCTATTATAGTCAGGGGTTGTAGTATGTCAGCTCTGGGCTGGAAGTGCATGTGGGTTGTAGAGCTGAGTGAGGACAGAGCTCCCCGCCTGGGGAGGTGGCCTGAGAAGAGGCACACACGTGGCTTCCAAGCCTGCCACCTCTGGGAGCCCTCCTCCACCTCCCTGAGCCTGCAGGGCCAAGTCTGCCTAGGTTGAGTCAGGGGAGGAGAAGGACTGAGCCCTGGCACTAAAGCTAGAGGGAAGTCCGGAAGGGGCCCCCAAAAAAGGGATATCTATGTGTCTATAATCAGTAATTGTTTCAAAGTAAAAAGGGGCCATACTTATAAATAATATTTATAAATAAATGTATTTACATAGTAATTCTATAGTAATTTTATATATTACTATAATTATATAGTAATTATATAATAACATATAATTTATATATATTATATATGATATAGTAATATGAAATCTTTTGTATTGCTATTATCAGTCAATCATTCAACAAATCTTTATTGATCACCTGCTATGTGCAAATCCCAGTGTGGGGTGTTGGAGTACAAAGACAGGTTAGATAAGGTTCCAAGCCACCCCCACCTCTACCCCACCCCCATCCCCCGGAGTTTACTCTGTTAGGAGAGTAGGCCAAACCCCCAGGAAAAGTTAAATATCAATAATATAAGATAACCAATTTAGAGCTGTCACAAGGCAGTATGTGATTAAGTCCTACAGTGGGCGTTCAGGTCCTAAATAAATGCTCTGAGTTCAGTGGCAGAAGAGACTCCTATGAGCCAGAGTGGTCTGGGAAGATTTCATTATTATAGATTTTTCTTTGTGATTAAAACTCTTACCTGTCTGAAGCCAGATTTCCTTCGACCCCTCAAGGGTATGCTGAGTCACAGGGCCGTGCGGCACCTGGCTGCAATGATCAGGTCCCGGTTCCACTCACCTTGCAAACCTTGCAAGCCAAACTCTCCTCTTGCCAGACAAAGACATGATGAAGCAATGGTCTATAAACCCATAAAATGGAATAATAATGCACTTGCTGCCTTAGGCTTCTGAAATTCCTCCTCCTCTTCAACTCCTCCACCAGGTTTTCAAGTGAATAAAGTGTCAGAGTCATAGATTCCCAAAGGAGTGAGCCTAGGGGCACAGTGACTCTAGCTAGCAATTGAAGGTAAGTACCTCAAACATATCCCACTCCTCAATAACTAGCCAGGACCTGAGACTACTGACCCCTTCGTGAGCACCACCTCTCCCCAAACCCTTCCCCTACACACACACACACATACACACACATACACACACACACTTCCTTTGCTTAGAGGATGATACTCACATGTACTGTTGCTACCATGAAGTATGTGGCAATCTATTGGTTCCAATTCAGAATTACAAGCGTTCTGACTTTTAAGCTACAGAAACCATAGGGACTTTCCCTGGTCACCAACATAGGCATCCTTCCTTAGTTCTCACTTTCTTCTTGGTAAAACAGAGGTGAGAGCTGAACCAAATAATCTCTAAGTTCCCTTCCAGCTCAAACATTCTGCTCTAAAATCCTTTCCAGCCTTGACATTCTGTTTTGTTCTGACAAGTCTATATTCTGGGATTCTGTTTTATCACCTACAACAACAAGACAATCACTTTCTAAGATGGTCTGCAAATGGTAGGATCATTCATTTCGAGCTGGAAGAATTTTAGAGGCCATCTAGGCCAATGTCCTTGTTTTACAGATGAGGAAACTGAGATCTAAAGAGATCATGTGATTTGCGAGATTCATGGATTGTCACTGAAGTGAATCTTGTAGCCCTAAAGGTTGGGACCTTGGACTCTAAAGCTCCATGGTGCTGATCTCATTAAGCAAAGATGGGGATGAAGACAATCGTTACTTAAACAAATCCAGATATGGACGGAAGCCAAACAAACCTACAGCCAAATGCTGATAATAGGTCTCCCATCTTCTCAGAAATAAAAGCTTAGTATTCCAGGTCCGACAAGCCATGAAAACTCTCTTTGGTCTCCAGAGGGTGAAAACAGTGGATTCTGTAATAATCTTCTTCAGTTAAAGAATGTTCCTGAAGTACCTACCATTTGAAGGGACTGCACTAGATGCCCAGGGAAAATACCAAAGAAAAGAAAAACAAAAAAATTCTGTCCTTGCCCTTAAGGAGCTTATTCTCTAAGGTGTGTATGTGTGTGTGTGTGGGGGGGGGGGGTTACAATCTACACACAAGCAAGTGTGGTATGAGCTAGAGAGAGGGGAAGAAGAGCAAAAAAAAAAATCTCCTTAAGTGGAGATATTACATAAAACTGGGATATCAGCATGGACTTCATGAAGGTGGTTATCATCTGAACTGAGCATTGAATGAAGATTCCAACAAATGAAGATGAGGCTACATTGTCATGGGGGGAGAGGGAAGGGGGAAATTCCCTGCACAGATGCATGTAGTCAGGTAACAGCTGGTGGTCCAGTTTGATTGGAACATAAAATGTGTCACAGGGAATAATTCAAAATAAGAGTGGAGAGGTAGTTTGGAGCAAGATAGTGCAGGGCCTTTTATGCCAGGTTGAGGAATCTGCATTTTACTTGAAGGAAATAAGAAGCTATGAGCAGGGGAGGGGCATGGTTAGATCTAGCCACAACATTTCTATGTGTCACTGGAACCATAGATGTCACTCAGCTATAAAGCAACGTTAAAAATCACTGAATGCATATACCATGGAACTAGAATAATGATTGTGACCCTTGAAATACCTTTGCATTGCTATTATTTAACTCAGTCCTTCTATGAAAAGGGGTATTAGATATCACCTCCAGCACAAAAAAAGGAAGTACAGAGATGGTAAAAAAAATTATATAATATCATGTATTAGATATGATAATAATAATAATGACCAATCTGTCTAATTCTTTTATTCTGGTGATACAGAGCTCTGTAATGCATTTTCCTGTCTCCTGTGAAATTTATTGGGGGAGGGGAGTTCTGATATTCCAGTTTTGGATCCAGGAAAACAACCATAATGAAAGCATGTGAGGCAGGGAAGGACACAGGAGAGGGTCATGGGAGCACAGGATGGACCTGTGATTTCACCACGGTAGGGAACTCATAGTTTCACTGACAAAGCAGGTGCAATTTATTTGGAACTTGGGGAATGGCAGAGAACATCAAATAGTTAAGACTTGCCCCAGATCACACAGTCAGAATGGAGACCCAAATCTTCCTGAGTCGGAGGCAGCCCCTAGCACTAAACTGCATTGTCTCCTAATAGTAGGAATAGCAGTAAGAATAATAATAGTGAAAGAACTAATTCTATGTATGGATATATATTCTGCTAAGCAATTTCATTTCTACCACAGAGGGAAGAATAAAGGCCTCATGCTTTGGAGACAGAGCAATCCTTTCAGGCCAAAAAGACTCTCCATGGACAGACTTCCTTTCAGGACCACATCCTCATACGTAGGCTTCTTTGAACTCTGCTGAGTTTGGAATGAAAAAGATCTATGTGTTGGGGTTGAGATGCTTACTAGCTGTGTGTCCTCAGTTAAGTTCCTTCTGCTCTCTGGGTCTCAGTTTCCTCATATACAAAATAAGGGAGCTGACCTATTCTAAATGATGCTTCAGGTCCCTTTCAGCTGTAAATCCTATAATAATAAATGCTTGTGGACTGATTGATCGTTCCTTGGCAACAGGGCTTAAGTATTGGCCTGGAGCCTGCGACAGGCTGAGCTTGGCCTGAATAGGGTACACATGGTCATTCACCACCAGAGGGACAGAGAGCTGGCTAACAGGGGTAGGAAGTGGTGTTTTTTGTTGCCCTGTTCAGTTTTCAGTCAGGTTTTATGGGTTATGACCATTCTCTACCCACCCACCTCATCCCTGGCCCTACCCTTGGGAAACCATTTTCTTACATACACATACACACTCTCTCTCACTCATTTACTCACACAAATACTCTCAGACACACACACACACACACACACACACACACACACACACACACTCTCTCTCTCTCTCACTCATTCACTCACACACATCCATACTCTCTCATACACACAGGTGCAGAAAACATTATATGCAGATCAAGACCCAGATTCAAACACCCAGACACTAAAATTGCATGTATTCCCTTTATTGAACTGTACTAGTTATTGCAATCAGATTAAGTCACATTTAAAAAGCAGACCATCCAGTTGCACTGAAACCGATTATATTCATTACATAGTTTTAATCACTGTCCGGTGAACTGGCAAATCCAATCAAAGCATTAGTCTTTAATTAAAAAATTAAAAAGGAATATTCAGACGATAGCCAAGCAATCACATCACAATGCACAATTACCTAGGATTGCAATTTAAAAGGAGTTTAACAAAGCAACCAAAAAAAAAAAGAAAGAAAGAAAAGAAAGAAAAGAAAAAAAATCACATCTAACCTTTTTTTCAAAAATTTTTTTTTAGGGGGGGAAACTATCAATATAATACAGGAAGCAACGAAGGACAACAGCACCAAAAAAGCGATCTCTCTAACGCTAGAAACGTAGTCTGCCGCGGAAGCTCTCAAAGTATACTAGCTAAAGCGGGACAATAAAAAATACTGAGCATGGAATACTTTTAATCTCTTCCATTAATATTCATTTCCAGCTGCTTATAATAGCAGCGCCTCATGGCCAAATCATTAGAGTTTTACATCTGGGTTGCAAATGACACTTTGATTGGATGTAATGCTCAAATGGCCCTCCCCACTGCGTCTCCGTCAAGTCTTCTGCAGAGAGGAGCCCCGTAGTGCCAGAAGCTTACTGCGCGTGCTGGCTCAACGTGTGGTTCTGGAAACACGAGAAAAGGAGACACGCATGAGGGGCAGAATAATAGAAAGCATGTCCATACCCTCCTACTCAGTGCCATTTACGCGGAGCGCCGCATAAAAGCTTCTCAATTATTACCAAACAAAATGTAATAAAGAAAAAGGACTCGTAAGTAATGGCTGCCAATCCCGCACATTCGCTTTGTACTCGGAGATCTGTTAATGCTGGCACAGACCTGGGCGCCTTCTCTCACCCTCTCTCTCACGCTTTCTCTTTTTTGAGACCAGTCAAGTACGATCGTTGGGACATGAATACTCTGAGAGAAGGGGCAACGTCAGGGGAGGGAAGAAACATTAAAAGGGCCCCCCCTTTTCTCCTCCCTGGGAATTATCTTTGCTGTAACAATTAAGAGGAAAATAAATCTCTTATCACCTTGAGACCTCCCCGCCACATTTCCCTCTTTTTATTCTCCCGGTAGTGGCTCCGAGGGCTGGCAGGGAGAGGCACCAGATTGCGCCCTGTACTTCTCAATCCAAGAAACACTTCAGCGGTTGCAGCCGAGCTGTACCCACAGCACAGAAACCATTGACGTGTCACCCTGAAGGAAAAGCACTTTTTAAAGGATGGGAAGCCTTGGCTCTTGGGCTTGGTAAACAACCCCTGTGCTTGGGCGCTCTCCTCGTTCGAGCAGGGCTGTAACCAGCACCTGCCACCCCAGAATTGCTTCTATTCGAGAAGGGAAGCATTGCAATCCAGTCATGCTGCTTTGTGCCAGAGAGAAATAAATCATGATGTAATTTAGGAGCCGGGTTTTGGAGCCTCCAAGCAAACAGTTTCTACTTCCTAGGAGAATGTTACCTCCTTACCCAGCACTCAGAGGGCACTCCACTGGGGGAAGAAGCACACCTTCTCATAGATTGTAACCAGGTCCTGTTTCAACCTGATATGGTCAAAACCCAGGGATCAGTGGCGTAAACTGGCCCCACTGGTCTCAGAGAATGGTAGGCTCTCACAGTCCACAAAATGAAGGGGAAGTTGGTTTCACCTACTCCCTTGCTCTGAACATGATCTGGTCCTTTTACGTTTCATAAATTACCCTCTTGGAATCACAGAATTATCCTTGCTAAAAAAGACCTTAGCAGTCATCTGGTCCAACCCCTTTCATTTTATAGATACAAAAACAAAGGCCTGGGGAAGGGCAGTCGACTTCCCTAAGATCCCATAGCTAGTAAGTGACAGGCTTAGGATTCAAACTCAGGCCGTCCGACTACAAATCCAGTTCTCTTTCTACTAATCCACATTATATTCTTTATAAAAAGTACAGGTAAATGTTACAAATCTCACAGGCAAGGAAAAAGATGTGAAGCCCTCTCAGTTTCAGAGGACTGTGCTGGATTACCATAACGGCATCTGTCTAATGATAACTGTCTTGTGAAAATAGTTAATGCATGAATCTCCATCCATGGGCCAGGACATTCCAGGTAGCCCTGACCCCATTTAAAGCCCGGGTAGTTTCCAGATCATGCAGCGCCACCAACTGACCACCAGGTGTCAGAAGTGGTGTGAGTTCCTAAATCTTGCTCCAAGTTCTTGGGCACAGCAGAAACTCTGAAGACAGTACACTCACAGGAACAAACATGGTATCCTATAGCTAGAACAGGCAGAGAAATCTGAGGCTAGGAAGTCCACAAACCCCTCATTTTACAAGTGAGGAAACTAAGATCCTGGGAGTTTAAGGGACTTGCACCCACGCTGATGCTGGCACTAAGCAACTGCAACTTTCAACCAACTACACAAGGAGGAATGTGTTTTATCTGGGAAACACTAATTAGAACTTATATGTCTTGTATCCATTTGTCTTTCTAGAAATCGGATCATCCATGGGAGAATTTTAAAATGTGTGAGCTGGAGGGGCCCTTAAGGACTTACTAGTCTAACGGCTCATTTAACAGAGTTGAAAATGAAGGGCCAGAGAGGGGAAGACCCCCCTCGGTGCACTGGTGGCAAAGTGAGGGCTCTTAATGAGCGGGCCAGAGCTCCAGGAATGATTAGAATTGGTAGTTTTGAATCCCAGCTCCAACTCAAAGGAGCCTTGCACAATTCATTTTCATTCTCTAGATCTGAGTCTCTCCATCTAAAAAACAAGAGGGCTGCATTAGATGATGTTCAGTACCTTTTTCAGCTCTAAATCCTACGATCTTCCCTAGCCATATGCAACTTCCAGTCCTCAAAAGGCCTAATGGACTAAATTAGACAATTATTCATGGGGAAGACATAAATATGCCTTTTCAATCTACAACCTGAATTTATCTTCTGGATGAAGCAGAAGATTATAGGGGGATCTGGAAACTCAATTTCCTTTTTCACAAGGGAAAAAACTCCCATCTCTTCTTTTGAAGATAAGAAGCCCCTGTCACTGACTGGTCAGCTAG
>NW_027185754.1:8651863-8668576 GCF_028583685.1 Petaurus breviceps papuanus | reverse complement strand
AACTGAGGATGAGTTGTTTTGTTTGGGGCAGAAGAGTGTGTCAGTGTATGCATGATGCATGTGCGTGTATGTGTGTGTTTGGGGGGGGGGGGTGTCAGTGGGGAAAGAAAGGTGAAAAAAATCCCAATCTACCCTTGGTCCTCTCCTTATTCCCCAGCTCATTGTGATAATGACTATTCCAATCTCACTTCGTTAGGATTCTATTTTTAGCTTGTGCTGAATACCAGTAATAATAATAAAGGCAAAGGAGCCCCCAGTCCACCACTGCGGGATCGAAGCCTGGCCTCTCCACGCCAGAAGGGACCCACCCTCATTTAGGTGGTATCATTTAGGAGATAATGCACCATCAGCACTGAATACAGGGTGCACGCTCCACCGTCAGGGAACATGATTTCAAACCTGTGTGGCTCTGGCATTGATTGCAAGAGGCAAGTCAATAAAGGAATGGTATGTGGCTCTAAATCTGATAATGAAGCTCTCTGAGTGAAGCCTCCCCCTCCCATGAGCACACTGGGCCCTCAGCTGACGGAGACAGCGGATGTGTTGGCGCCATTCTGGGGGCGCAGGAGCACAAAAGTGACCTCACCATTGCCCCATCCTTCCCCTTTCCAGCTCCATCAACATAGCCACTGCCAGCTCAATCCTGCCTCCATACCTGTGCTCATGCTGTTGCCTCTGCCTGGAATTCTCTCCCTTCTTTGTCTCTCTGAATCCTGCCCATCCTTCAAGGCCTAGTTCAAGGCTCCACAGAGACAGGATCGTTTGCTTTCTTCTTGTGGCACTACATGTTTACATGCCAGTTTTTTAATGTTCACTAAAACTGCCTCATTTGTATCCATATATTGCTTTCTCCCAAATAAGCCAAGGGTATGGACCATGCATTTGTCTTCTTTTGTATCCCCAAGGGGCCTAATAAAGGGCTGGGCACACAGTAGATACTCAATAAATGCTTTGTCTCTTCCCTTGCCAGCAGTGAGTTATACTCCCCAGTCTTGGGCAAGAATGAGCAGTCCAGGCCATATTTTTCAGACAGAAGAGCTTAGAAGAGTCATCTTTCCTCACAAGAGACTTATACAATAAACCGCCCCCTGCCAGGGGCTAGTCATGGCCAGTCACAGATTCTGTCGTCTCCTGAAAGCATGGGTCTTTC
The DNA here is from genome assembly GCF_028583685.1 of Petaurus breviceps papuanus. NCBI lineage: Eukaryota > Metazoa > Chordata > Mammalia > Diprotodontia > Petauridae > Petaurus > Petaurus breviceps. The sequence goes on along the minus strand of NW_027185754.1, from coordinate 8,667,426 downwards.
TGCTTCAGCACTTCCAAGGGTCCCTGATTTCAGAGGTGCTTAGCAGAGGGCCTTGATGACTTAGAGGACAGTCTTTGAGAGATATTGTGGTCAAAACAATTCCCCACACCAGAGCCAGCCTCGTCCTGAGCCTCTTCACACTTCGAAAGGCTGGTCCTCAGACAACAGATACAGAGTCTGTCACCAAGCCTGCAGTGGAATGGATGTGTTCCAGTTTGATAAGAGCTGCCAGAGAATATGCCACACTGGTCTGGTCCCTGCAAACCCTCCATCACCTCCACTCTACCATGGGGCACTGGAGGAGAGAATGAGTGAAGGCAGACTATCTATCCATCCATCCATCCATCCATCTACCTATCTGTGCATATGCATGTATATGTGTACATATGGGTGTATGCACATATGTATATTATGTGTATCTACACATGTATGTACATATACATACACACTCAGATTTGGAACTTATAAGGAGATTAGAGGTTATTGAGTTTTACTGGAATTTTACAGAAGAAAAAAATGAGGTCCAAACAAGGGGGTGAAGGGGTGACTTGCCCAGGATGCCCCAACCTAGGGAATAAATAACTAAGAAAGTCAAGATTTAAACTCTAGTCCTCAGAATTCAAAGATAGCTGACAAACTGCATCATGTAATTAATTAACTTTTCCACTACAAGCAGACATAGTTTGTATCTTCTTAATAATTAGTATTTCATAGGAAGATAGCATTAAGGATAGGGGGGAATTTCTTAAATCTTCTTTGTTAACCCAATCTCATGAAATTACTAGAAAAGAAATGAAAAATTTCCTTTTATATAGTGCTTAAAAAAAAAAAGCAGCTTTGGTTTCACTGATTAGAGAGAACTCCTGATGTGGAAATTTCCTCTACCAATACAGACCTTTTTTTTTTTTTTACAATTTATTGCTTGGGGCACTGAGAGGTTAGTTAAGTGACTTGCCCAAGGGTCACATATCCAGGATGTATCAGGATTGGACCTAAATCTTCTTGATTCCTCTCAGGCACACAGAGAGAGAGAGAGAGAGACAGAAGGCAGTGGTGGCAAGAAAGAGAGACAAAGACAAGTAGAAAGACAGGGAGCAGGCGGGATGGAGATAAACGATGTTAGGAGTAGCTTCCTGGAAAAATGCCAATGCCACCACTCCACACTACCTGTATGACTTTGGCCAATAGATGGATGGCCTCTAAGACCCCGTTTAGATTTATCATCCAGTCCAATTCCTCATTTTACAGATGGAGAAACTGAGTCCTTGAGAAGGGAAGGTGCGTAGACTGGAATTTGGTGCTTGGTTCTCTTCCTATAAATCCACTGGCTTGGAAGCAGCAATGGCTCTGTAGGCAGAGGCCCTGGATCCAAACCCTGCATCTGATACTTATGACATATATGACCCTGGACAAGTCCCTTAACCAATCTGGACTTCATTTCCTTTTAATGAAGGAGACCATATTGGAGAGACTCAGAGGTCTCTTCTAACTCTCCATCTCTAATCTGATGGATGCAGTCCCTACTTGCTGTCGTGGCATGGGGGTGAGAAGCACCTGGAGAAAGGTGGAGCAAAGGTAGATGAAGGCATCTCATGAACTGGAGGTCAGGAAGACAGGGAAAGAGCAGATGGGAGCCCCAAATTCTGTTTACATCTGCTCCTACGTGAGGCCAAGGGCACTAAGTAAGAAATAAAGAGAAGGAGAAGACATGGTCTCTGCCTTCGTGGGGCTCCCAGGCTACTTGGAAGAACAAGACTTACCCACAGAAGGAATATTTTAAAAAGACAACGAAGCAGTGTGTGCTTTCATGTCAAAATTAGTGGGGTACACCCTGTGTGCCCCCCAAATAAGTGCATTACCATCTTTGCTAAAACTTAACAAGGCAAAGAAAAGACCTTCCAGGCAGGCTCAGAACTGGCATCGGCTCCTACCAAGGGTGGGGATGGGGGAGGTGGAGGTACCAAAAGTGCCCCTTGTCGCCGGGGCCTCCCGATTACCCAAACACCTGTGCTAAGTAACTCCACGCTGATCGGCTGAAAATTCACACAGTTCAATAACCCTAAAAGAAGAAGCAGCTCCTTCCCCCCGCGGCTTCAGGCTGCAGTATGAGGGATACAGGGGAACTTAATCAAGCCTTCTTAAAGGGCTCCTTCCACCCAGCATGGTTCTCACAAGGGCATTTTGGTTTAATGTCTATTTCTCTGTTTACGCCTGTGCTATATTTAGCCCTTTCAGAGAAGGAGGAAAATCGGTTTTTAAAGATGCTACCAACACCAAAACCGAACACTTCCTGGCCTCCTAAAGGCCCCGGAGGGGAAAGGGGGGGTGGTGGTGGAGGGAGGCCCACATTCATGCTAGGGCTCTCCCTGCCTGCCAGCAAGTCACAGGTGTACAACGGAGGAGCAGGTGAATAAAATAAAACAGCAAAAGTGGGGAGGGGAGGGGGAGACGATGATGGTTTGAGGCCATAATCCATCCGCTCTGTAGTGTAATTGTGCATCTGCTATGGATCTAGGTATTTGGTACAAGCCTGTTCTAGAGACAGACTGCCTAGGAAAGCCATGCTCATGCACCCCAGGCCCATATGTTAGAGATGGGTGAAGGGTGGCATGGGGAGGCTGGCAGACCACAGTGGATGCCAACAGAAGCCACACACATCCTCGGGAGGCAAGACCCCATCTGGGACGGGGAGAAGAGCCCAGGAAACTGCTCTTTCTTCCCCCTTTGCGGCCAAGACAAGAGGAACCATTCTCTTTGTCGTGCATTCGCTCAAAATACTTTCTGAGCCTCTACTCTGTGCTGAGCACTGCAGGGGATACAAAGATAAATACAGGATGGTTCCTATCTGGAAGGCACTCACAAGCTACTAACTGGATTCTCTCCCCCTAGAACAACCTGGAAGCTTAAAGCCAGGGGGGTAAAGGGATGGGTTTGCCCAACTCAGTGGTCACCTCTTCCTCTTCCAGGAAGCCCTCTCTGACTTAACCTACCCACTCAAACGATCTCCAAATGTATATTCATTACCATATTATTTTTTAATTGTTCCAGAGGTTCTCTTTTGCTTTGTTGGGACGTATCTTCCTTATTCCTGTAATTAAAACTAGATGGTGCGGTGTACAGACCACCAGGTTTGGTGCTCAGGAAGATTTGAATTCAAATCTGGCCTCAGACACTTACTAGATATGTGGCCCTGGGCAAGTCATTGAAACCCTATTTGCCTCGGTTTCTCATCTGTAAAATGGGGGCACATTGAAGAAGGAAATGGCAAAGTATTCCAGTATCTTTGCCAAGAAAACCCCATCGACAAAAGTCCACAGGTCATGTAGAGTCAGAGGTGACCGAATGACTGAACAATGACAAAGTGTAAACTCCCTGAAGTCGGAGACTTCCCATGGCTGCTTAATAAAGATCAGTTTAGCAAAAGAGTATATTAATGAAGACTGGCGAAATAGCAATAAAAACAACTCACAATTCTCTAAGGTTTGCAAAGAGCCTTCCTCACAATAGTCCCATGAGGGTAGGAAGTGTCAGTATTATCCCCATTTTACAGAAGAAGAAACTGAAGTTAATATTACAAGGCCACACAGCTAGTAAGAACTGGGAGGGCAGCTAGGTGGCATGGGCCCTGGAGTCAGGAGGACCTGAGTTCCAATCTGGCCTCAGATGCTTAACACAAAAACTAGCTATGTGACCTTGGGCAAGTCATTTAACCCCAATTGTCTTACCTCCTCCCCTCCAAAAAAAAAAAAAAAAAGAACTGGGGCATGAACATGAATTACATACAATCTTCTGACTATAAAAATACTTCTTTTATTGATGACTGTTTGAACTCCTACTCTACTACCTATGTGACCTATTTAAACTCTGTGAGACTCAACTTCTTCATCTGTAACATAAGGTGACTGGACTAGATAGTATCTGATGTTCCATCCAACCCTAAATAGATGATCCCACATTCCCTCCCTCCCCTGTGCTAAGCCCTGAACTATCCAGCTCTCACCCACATTGTTCTCTCTTAGTTTCTTAGGTTATTAGCCCCTTTTCCTCTTCCCAAGTACAATGAAAGGGCCTTGGGGCAGGGCTCAGCATTCTACTACTCCTTCCCAGACTAGGCCCAGTAGAAGAGGGTGGAGACCTGTTCAACTGAGTTCTTCCCAGCCCCTCCTTCTAGAAATTTCTGAGCAGAGAAGACAAGGTGCTCCCAAGAAGCACACAAGTGGTGATGAATGAAGGCTGAAAATGCTTGGAGGGGGTGAGAGGAGGGGTGCTAGAATGTTCCCTTGTGATGAACTGCCATGATGATGATGATGGTCCATTCATCACCCTATTTTTTTTTCTCTCCAGGGACTACTCCACCAACTTGTCAAGAAGGAGTGAGAACTTTCCCCCTTGCATTTTGGCTTCTTCTCTAGAATCTCCTGACATTGCTGTTCTTCCATCCAACCTGTGTTCTAAGCACACCCACTGTTTCCCTCTCCCCAGGACAATATTAGGGAGGGACATTTCAAGATGGACAGTCTCAAAGTGGCCCCTACAGGGAATGGGGTGGGAGAGGATCATGAGATCATAAATTTAGAGCTGGAATGAAACGTCCCATTGTTCACTTGTTTCAGTCATGTCTGACTCTTCATGGCCCCATCTGGGGTTTTCTTGGCAAAGATACTGGTATGGGTTGCTATTTCCTTTTCTGGTTCATTTGACAGATGAGGAAGCTAAGGCAAACAGGGTTAAGTGACTTGTCCAAGGTCACATAGCTAAGTAAGGGTCCAAGGCCAGATTTGAATTATGTCTTTCTGACTCCAGACCCAGTGCTCTACCTACTGTATCAGCTAGATGCCCCAGAATGGAACTTATAAGTGATCTAAATCTGCCATCTCATTTCACTGAGGAGGAAAGTAACGCCCAGAGAGATTAAATGACTTGTCAAAGGTCACACAGGTACTGGTAGTACATGGCAGATTAAGGATTTGAAACCAAGTCCTCTTACTCCAAATTCAGTGTTCCTTCTATTGGACCACCTTGCCTCAACCTACAAAGACCACTCCCCTCAAGATTCTTCCTCAGCTTACAGGTGGAAGGGGAACTGAACTGTCACCAGAACAAAGTGCCAAGGCTCTAAGCATATCAATTCACCTCATGTGACTGCTAATACACATGGCTAAGATATGACATCGTACCCAACAGTCCTGAACCACCATGCTTGCCCTCCAAAGGTACCTTTGCATCTTGTCCTCCAGCTAGATCATAAACTCCTTGTAGGCAGGGAACCCTTTCTTCTCTTTCCTCTGTATCCTCCTGGAACATCCAACCCCTAGCATGGTGAGGACTCACAGTAAGAGCTAAATACATGTTATTTTGATGACTGTGGCCTTAAGAAACATGCCTTCTTCCTTGCTTAGACAGAAGTGAAGTCAGAAGACTCAGATTTAGACCTCAACTGCAACACTGGCTAGATCTATAACTACGGCCAAATCATAGGAGCGTAGGAGAGCACACTGTGAATGACCTCAAGGATCGCCCAGTCTAAACCTCTCATTTTGGGATGCAAAAACTAAGATCTCAATGAAGAAAATACTCTCTTCACTGTGTAACAGAACTTCACCTCTGTTTCCTTATCTGTAGAGATAATAATACATGTATTACCTAACTCACAGACTAGTGAGGGAAGCATATTATAAACTATAAAGCACTATATGAAAATATATAATTAGTATCTTTTACAATATCTGATCTGAGCCTCACAACAAATCTGTGCTATTATTATTCTCATTTTATAAGAAGAAACTGAGGTAGAAAGTTCAAGTGACTTGCCCAGGGTCAGGGAGCTAAGTGTCTGAGACAAGGTCTAATTCCAAGTCAGACACTCAATCCACTCAACTAGCAGCAATCTATGTATAAATGAGAGCTACCAACACTGTCACAAGCCCTGTTTGCAGAGAGGCAAACTGCCACTTTACACTTCTCTCTCCCTGCCCCTCCTTCCTGGTTTCTATCTACATCATCATCTAGGTTCCATGAGTTTCAGAATTCTAGCTCCATCAACAAAGATCAGCTTTTTTGCTAGCTTGATTTTAAGAGATCACTCTGGGCAAAGTACATGGGGTGGGCCTTACCTCAGCTCAGGGAGATTAGGGGTGGGGGGGAGCATGAAGCTTCAATAAGTGCCAGGCTAGCCCTCAGTTTTCGGTAAGGGATAACCAAGACAGGAGACGCTGTAAGAGGAAACCCAGAAAACCAGATGAAAAGAAGATAAATGGGATATCGAAACCATTGTCTTTCCTTCTCTCTTTCTCCCCCTTTTCTTCCCCTCTTTCCCTCCTTCTTCCTCATTCTTTTGGGCTGTGAATATGGGCAGTTTTACTCCCTTTTCTGCTGTGTGGCACTGAGGAAAAAAAAAATCACCTGTGTCCCCCCCTCCCCTTGTCATTTGTGGGGGCTTATTTTTAGAACAGTTTGACAATCGTCCAAGGGTCTAAGACGAACAGATGGCCTGTCTTAAAGCTTCATATGTTCACTAGTTTGCACTTCTGACAAACAGTAAACGTACTCGAGAGCGTGCTATAAACAGGGCTGAATGAATACTCAGAACACAATTTAGTTAATACACTTCATTAAAACTGAGAGTGATATCCATGGCTCTCTCTAAAAGCCAGGTGACATCCCTCCTCCCTGCCGGGGCAGCAATGCTAAGTTGGCATATCTGGGGTTCCAATTCCTTTTCTTCTCTCCACCCTTCATTCCCTACCCCAAGAAAGCACAGACTATATTTATCCTGCTTCGCTGGTATCTCACCCATCACTGAAGAGTTGGTTTGTGGGGTGGTGGTTGTTCCCCAAACTCACCCCTCTCCTAACAACAGCCCATCGAGTTATAGTGAAACCCGTCAAAACAATGTCAAGGCCAGCTTCCATTTGCCTTGGAAGAATCCCTGAAAATGGTCTGCCCAGGAAGGCAGGAAGCAGCGTCTCCTTTGCATGAAGGGGAAAGCCTGTGTGAGGTTTTTCCCTTCACCTCCCAGACAACAAGCTAGGTTGCTGTCTGCCACTCTGGATCAGCAGGAAGTGAGTGTCACACCATGCTTGGCCAGGGAAATCTGTCTTGTGTGAGTGACTCAATTAAATTTGGAACTCCCGAGCTTTTAGGAATCTCTATTTTGAGGAAAGGCACATGGAAAGAGAAAGAAAAGAGAAGTGATGGAACAAGAGTGGAAAATCCAGTGCATTGGAGGGGCTCTGGCCATCTATTCTCTCACCTGCTCCACAGAGCCATCAGCAAGCCTAACACCAGACCAGGAGGCCTAATCCTGGTTTGACCATCAGCTAAGTTGCATGATCTTGACCAAGCAGCATTAGGAGGCAGTGAGTTCTCTCTCACTGAAGGTCTTCAAATGGTGGCTGGCATTCCACCCTTGGTGGTATGCTCTATCACTTGTCAGGAGAGAGCATGAGGATCAAGGACCCATCCATCAGTTATACTGAGGGACAAGAGAATATAAGCTCCTTGTGGGAAAAGAAGGTTTCACCTTCAGCGTTGCATCCCTAGCATCTAGTATGTGCCAGACTCAAAAGGTGCTTTTAAAATGTTTGTTGATTGACTGGTTGATGGGTCAATTCAGTTCCTGGTGCAGACTTTTTGGAGTTGCTTCCAAAGACTTCCCTCTCCCCAGTTCCATTCAGGGGTCACGGTGACCCATCTTCCATTTGAAAGAATACAATTTTTAAACTTCTTGAAATCTACTGAGGTAGCCAGCATGGCAGACTTTTATCAGTTCAAGATAGACAGAGGGAGTATCTCTCTCAGAGTTTAAGAAAGGCAGCATGGTACAATGAAAAGAAAACATGAGTCCAAATCTCACTTCTGCCATACTACCTGTGTGAACTTGGGTGAGTTATTTAACCTCAGTTTCCACATCTGCAAAAGGAAGAGGTCAGACTACATGGCGTCCGAGATTCCTTCTAGCTCTGATGCTATTTATGATTCTATGAATTCCCTCTCTCAGAAGTCCATATTCCCTTTGCTAAGTCCAGAATACATGGGCCTGAACTAGAGAAGGTCCAAAGTTGGCCTATCTATTGAGTGGGATATGTCTCATTCAGCTGGTCAGTTTCCTCTCCATAAAAACACTAGATAAAATGTTGTTGCAAAAGAAAAAAAAAGTGGAGCAAAGCCCAGGGGAGCCATGGTTCCCTACTGTGGTGCTTTGGAAATAAGACCCACCAGAGAATATATTATTAAGAGAGAACCAAAGTCTTCTATTAGAAAACCTACCCCGTAAACATACTCCAATTCACACAGCCACCCAACAAAACAAGGCAACTAGTAACAGTTACCCCAGGGGAATTCAGACTCAGGGGAATTATACTCTAAAATGCAAATGTCCCCACATCGGTATGTTTCCTTGCCCATGCCAAGGAGCAGAAAAAATAAAGGAAAGATGTTCTAGAACAGGGAATGGAACTATTGTCACAGTCAAATACAACAATGAATATCTTTAGAACTAGACAACCAAAGATTCAAACCTCATCTTGCTTCCTTCCCCCTACCCCCCCCCCCCGCCATCATTCCCATATGCATCCTGGGAGAATGTTAGTATTGTTTCTCGAAGAGTAGAAAAGCAATGGATAGCATATCTGATCTTACCCTAGACCAAAATCCTAAACTAGAAACTCTTTCATCTAGGGCAAAAACAGTTTTGCATTGTTAATCGTGGAGGCTATGTGTGAGGATGGGGCGGGGGGTGGGGAGGAGGAGGTAAGGAGGTAGTTTTGGGGGGGTTATTAGTTTGGGGTTTTTTTGCTTTGCTTTTTGGAGGGCAATTGGGGTTAAGTAACTTGCCCAAGGTCACAAGGCCAGCTTTTGTGTTAAGTGTCTGAAGCCAGATTTGAACTCAGGTCCTCCTGACTCCAGGGCCAGTGCTCTATTCACTGTGCCACCTAGCCACCCCATATAATTAGTTTTTCTTTTGGATTGGGGAGTGAGAGGGCAGCCAGCGCAGAGGACAGCCTGCCCCACATGGAAGAGCACCTAAAGTCAGGATGACCCATCCCCTAGGGAACTGGACCCAGATCCCTGACAGAGATGAGCCCCTAGGAGCTATAGACAGGAACAGCAAAAGAAAAGAAAGCAGGGTTTCGCTGTTTTTATTTGGATTTAAGCATGGTGATTCTACATGCTTTTCCACGACAAGGAAAAATATCCACTTCATTGCAGGGAAGCTTCTTTCCCTGCTCCACCCTGGGATGTCGGCACTCTGGGTTAATGTCCTAGTCATCAGGCCCTAATCAGAACCCTAGACCTGACTCCTCTACTAGCTGTCTAGGTGACATTGGAGGGAGTAGAATGGGCTGCCTCAGAAGGGGGCAAGTCACCTAGGAATGTAGGTAAGCAGGTGGATCACATGACCACTTCTCAGAGAATGCCTAAATGGTCTGAAATAGATGGCTTTTGAGCTCTCCCCAACTCAGAGTCTGTCATTTTAAAATCACTTACATTCTCAGTCTCCTGAACTGTCAAATGGGCATCAACAATGCCGGTCCCCAACTTACATAATAATAACTGATATTTATGTAGCATTTGGAGAGGTTTGCAGAGTGCTCTATATACAGTATCTCAGAGGCTCCCCCAAATATTGGGGTGGATATTATTATTCCCATTTTGTGGATGAGGAAACTGAGGCTCTGAGGGGGTAAGACCAGCCTATGATCCCACAACTAGTAACTGTGCAAAAGCAAGACCTGAACCTAGGCCTTCTGGATTCCAAGTCTTGAACTCTATCCAATGCATTACGATGTGTCAACTTCACAAGAAACTTGCTATTAGGATCAACTGAATAATAGACATGAAAGCAAATCGAAAAAGGAAATGTGGTGTCCATGGAAGGGATGATTATTATTTGCAGAGAGCTTCCTGGGCTGCTATACCTCAGAAATTCTGTCACTGAGGCTGACTGTCTTATGTGTAGAAAGACTAAGTGGCTGCCCACAACAGTGTGATGAACAGCACTGGGAGTTCTCCCCTTTCCAAAAACATTGGTCTGGTGGGTTAATTTAAGTTCCCACTGTTAAAGTTTCTCCTTAACAGTGTTTTAAAAAAATGATATGCATTTTGATTGGAATAAGGGTAGCTGTCATCTGGAAGGGTTAACTATACTTTCCTGTCTTTACATAACAGTTTCCCCATCTGTTAAAAAGGGGAAGTTGAATTAGATGACTCTCTTTCAGGTCCCTTACAATTCTAATAACTTATAAAACACTATCAGATTCTAAGAGGAACATATGAGCTGGGATTAGTTTATCTGATTCGGTCTTCAACATTCATTGTCACACAGCGAGAATAAAGCCTGGCAGGAGAAAGGAAAGGTAAGATCAGACAAACAAAGGGTTATCTGGGGCAAGCCAGGTGGGCACTTGGAGTGGAGGAATGGGTAGACAGGGGGAAAGTGGAAGGAAAAAAACCAACTTCACAGTTGTGTTGTGGGTTAGATGTTGCTTCACAATGGGCAGGGTTTTGCCCTTGGCAAGAATCACTACCCATCATCCCTTCCCCACTCTCTGGGACAGCTATTCAGGAAGGGCTGCTTTCAGCAAATGTAAGGAGAACCAAGGAGCATGTTGGGGCCAGCACCTTCCCATCTTTCCCTCAATACTTAATGTGTTCTCCAAACCAGTTATGTGAAACCTGGGCTTTAAGACAAAAAACTAGGCAGTTGACCTCTTCCCTTTGCCATTATGGAAAGCCTGGGTTGGCATCTTCCCTCAGCCAAAAGCAGATGGATATGCCAGGGTCTAGTTCTTGTTTCTGCTTCTCCATGTGTGAAATGGGCCCCAGACTCCTTTTCCCATGCTGTCCCTCTCCAATAACCATCCCTACAAATGGCTTTTCCCAGAGACCTCTTAATCCACTCTCCAAAATGATTCATAGGAGAAATAAAGCACTGCCCTCCAACATCATAAATGGAGAAACTGTGACCCACAAAGAGGGAGGGAGGCATCTGACAATAAACTCAGGAAATCTAAGTCATTAAGTAAAAAGGGTGTTAAAAGTTTATTACCCTCCTTTTAATTTGTAGGCTTCCAATTGTACAAGTTAATACAATTCAATTCAACAAACATCTAACAATTACTATGTATGAGACACTATACTACCAGTTAGAGACGCAAAGATGAAAAACAACACGGTCCCTGCCTTCAAGGACCTTACAATCTAATAATAAGGGGTAAACAAAATGTCCACAAAATAAAAGGAACACACCAAGTAGACTGTGGCGAGGACAAAGGGCTCTAGGACAATTTGAGGCTGGAACACTTTTCAGCTGGCAGGATCATGTAGGAGCAGAATTAAAGGAAAAGAAGAGTTCAGACTCGCAGAGAGGAGAAGGAGGTATATTGTGCTCCTGCTTTGGCCAGCAGGGGGTGGGGGTGGGGGTGGGGAGTAGCCTGCACAAATACATGAGGGCAGGAAAGCAGGATGAGACTGGGAAGAGCTAGTAGGCCAATTTGAGGCAGTTCAGTGGGATAAGGGGGAAAATGCTGAACTTGGAGTCAGGATGATCTGAATTAGAATCCTATCTGGATATTAGCTATGTGACCTTAGGCAAGTCACATGATCTCTTTCTGCCTCAGTTTACTCATCTGTAAAATAAGAATAATTACAGCACCTACTTCCCTTAAAGCAATATGTAAATGTTGATTATTCTTTAATAAGATTATATAGATAGACTTCTCACTTCCTATATATCCTTTTCTTTCTTCCCACATCTAGAAGACTCAGAGCTAAAAGCACAACCTCTTATCTAGAAAAGATCCTTTTATCATTGAATCATTCAAAGATAGCACCTTTTTCCATTAATTCTATCCACAAAGACCTTAGTACATACTATAGTAGGCCATGCTCAGATGTGAAGGCTGGGCCCCAAATATTCAAATAGTGAAGTTGCTGGTTATTTCTTTTCCCCACCCTGATCCACTGAGATACTCCCCAGGGTATCTGAGATTTCATTCTCAATTCTAAAATTGCTTCCAGACCCTCTTTAGCCTTTGATTAGAGAATCCTGGAGTGTGCTGCCAGCTTTCTATTCAATTCAAAAAGCACTTACCAAGGTCCTACTATGTGCAAGGTACTGAGTTATCCAAAACAATGCCCCATTTATTTTGGAAAAGGTCCTCACAATGGGGCCCACAAGAGGCAGTTCATGCCTCCAAAAGGCATCGAAGACCTGTCCTGAATAGCACAAGATAAATCAAACTTCAGCCAGTCAAAGCCAATGGAAGCTACAACAATCATACACCTATGGTTCCATCCCTTAAGTGTCCTTTACAAATGCACAGCAGGAGAATCCTAGAGTCATACAGTATAGCCTCAAAGTTGGAAGAGATTCTGAATATATTATTTAATCCAAGAAAGATGCCCTGACTAAAATATGATCATTTTCAGAGCTGAAAGGAAGGAGTCTTAAGAAGAGGAAAAAGTTCTAGGATTGTAGGATTCAGGGATGCTCGAAATGGTTTAGTGTATGTACCCCATCCCTTCATTTTGCAAATGGGGGAATTGAAGCCTAGGGAAGGGAAATGACTTGTTTAAGGTCACATAGGTGATAAGTAACAAGGATACTGGGGGTGAGGGTGGGGAGATCCTGACATACTTCATCTTTTCCTTGTGCCTGGACAGAGTCTGTCCTACCCCTACCCTCCCACACAAAACATATGCTGATTAGTTGCCCACTCCTAGCTCAGATTCCTCTATTCTTTGTTCTTGCCACTCTTGTTCTCAAATACTTTTCAAGAAAGAGGGAATTTGGCCATGGCCATGGCCAAGGGACTCCCTAATGACTGTCAGCAGTTTTCTTCCACCAAACAAAAGAATATAAGATAAACAAACTGATATGGATCCTAGTAGCCTCAGTTTCCCCATCTATAAAATGGGGAGATTGAACTAGATAAGCTAACATGGTCTGATCCTCTGATTCTCTGGGATCACGTGTAGCTCCTGTCATCAAACAGGGAAAGCTGGGATGACATCTTTGATTCCTTAAGCAGAGATCCTGGGTAAGATGCAAATGTGAAGATTTATCAGTCAATCGACAAGCTTTTTTTTTTTTTTAATGCACCTTCTCGATGTCAAGTACTGTGCTAGGTATGGGAGACAAAGACAAAAGTGAAACAGTCCTGGCCTTCAAGTAACTTGTGATCTCTTTGGGAAAACTAAGGATATGTGAAATAGGAACAAAATACAAGACAAATTTTTGTTGATGAGGTACTAGTAACTGATGAGAGGTAAGAGGAAAAGCTTCATGTAGAAGGAGATGCATGAAAACAGTTTTGAGGGAAATAAGAGATTCTAAAAATGGTGGAGACTAGGAGGTAGTACCTTCCAGGTATGGGATACAGCCAGGACAGAGACAAGGATGCGATGTGGGATGTACAGCCAGACACCTGTGTGCTTCTAACAAAGAGTTTGCTACGACAGAATATAAATGAATGGGACTGGAAAACTGATGGAAGTAGAGGGGGGAATTTAGGGAAAAATAAAGAAACTTTGGAATAGAAATCTACCTTTTGCCAAGGACTTTCTTGACTTTTCTCCAAAACTAGGTACAGAGGTAAGGAGAGAAGATCCCACTCCCCACCTAAAAAAAAAAACAAACTGTTTCCTTCCCAAGCCTTCACCATCTTTAAATATATCAAACATGCTAGTTTTATGAGAAATATAAGTAAAGCACAATTTATTTCTAAGTCTATATCTGATCAAATGACTATATTTGTAAAAGTATGTTAAAAACAAAATGCATTTAATTCCATTTCCCCAAAAGCTTTTTTTTTTTTTAATAAGAATGAAAGGAGCATTTCTCTACTCTGACTTCAAAAATATCCTTCCTGAGAAGGAAGTCTTGGCTCTCATGCCATTAGCAGGTCATGTTCCCTCTTAGTCAAACACAGCATGATTTCCCCCCCAAAATGATTTCCACAGTCTACATGGTGTGGGATCCCCACCCCCTCAAAGTGCCCCCAAATTATGGGAAGAGAAGTCCCGAAGATGGAAGACGTACCTAATTTGCTGTGATGAATTGTGTGCATGCTCCAATGACCAAAACTGCAGCTGAGACCTATTATATTTAATGATCAAGACGTTCCTTGTGAAAACACTCAGGCACACGTGTCATCATGACTCTGTCTGGACAGGGAGCCCAGGCTGGCTTGGGGGAGCAAGCCAGAGAAGAGCTGTTCAATGAGATTCCAGTGATTGGAGAAAAGAAGGGAGCTGGCTGACCACTGTCCCGGAACCCAGCCCCACTGAGAGAAGAACTTTGCTGCAGGCTGCCTTAAGTGAATCTCTGTCCCTTCAGAGGCCTGGCTCTGGGCCATTAAACATCTTAAAGGAGATCTTATGCAATGATATTGATACCCAGTGGCTAAAGCAGACCTGGTCATGTAGGTAGGAGTATGGAGAAGATAGCTCATAGCAAGCTGAGGCTGGCTAGCAATAGCTGGTCAGTGGGAGGAGAGGACATGTCTGCAGCTGGAGAATGAGGACACAGGCAAGTTTTCACTGTCTACTGTGGAGGGGCAGAAGTAGGGAGAATTCAAAACAGCAGATAACCTTAAATCGTTGACTTGGCAGTTATAGGAACGTGGTGCCTCCTACAGAGAAGGCATGTGCCTGTGATGTGACTCAAAGTCTAATTTCCATTTGGGGGAAAATTGGTATAAGTGATTGATTACATGTTTTCTTGCCATGTGAGCAAGATCTGTCCCTCCAACTGTCCCTGATCAGTGACACTCATCCAAACCTGAACAATTCAAAAAAGAACACTCCTCCTTCCTACTACGCTGCTGACAGTCCCTTCCCAATCCCAATCTGAGATTCTATCAAGGGCCCTTCCTGATTACCCACATCTTGTTGTGTGCATACCCTTGGCCCACCTGTAGGCAACTGAAGTGCCTACTGTGTGTAAAGCCCATTGTTGGGGTGAGCTCAAGAAGTTAGATATGACACAAGCCGTGTTCGCAAAGAGTTCAGTATTTAACAGGGGAAAGACATCTACTCAAGGATTGTAAAATAAGCATGAATGCAATATTTAAAGAAAGTTCTAGAAGAACTCTGATAGAGAAAGTCACTTCTAGATTTTTTTTGTGGTTATTTTTAATGTTAGATGGTGGGGGGAGGGGACAATGGGAGTGCTGAAATGTCAGCTAAAAATTCATTCAATACAAACCAATAATCCAAAAAGTATTTGTTAAGTATCAGCTACATGCAAAGCACTATACTAAACACTAGGGCTACAAAGAAAACCAAAATTGTCCCTCACCACAAAGAGCTGACGTTCTTCTGGGGGAATGGAGAGAAGGGAACCTGAGCTGGACCTTGTTATTCATTTCCATTTATTTATATGTTGTTTTATAAGTATTTTATATATCTATATACATATATATTTTATGTGTGTGAGAGAGAGAGAAAGAAAAAAAGGGAGGGAGAGGAAAAGAGAGACAGAGAGGAAAGAGACACAGAGAGAGACACACACACACACAGATACAGAGACAGAGAGAGACAGAGAGGACACAGAGAGG
>NW_027185754.1:8623414-8651853 GCF_028583685.1 Petaurus breviceps papuanus | reverse complement strand
GAGAGGAGAGACAGAGACACAGAGAAAAAGAGAGAGAGAGACAGAGAGACAGAGAGATGGGAGAGATGGGAAAGGGAGAAGAGGAGGGGGAGGAGAGAATGTATTTTAGAGCAGGTACTGTTTAGTAGACACATAGCAAACACATTAGAGTGCTTTTTGATTGACTAATTCTGGCTATGTCTAGTTGCTTCCCTTTGATGGGGGTCTACCACAGGGCTAGGGGGCTACTTTTCCCCCACAGAATGGGAGCTCCTTCATGACAAGGTCTGTGCCTTATTTTCGTTTCCACCCTCCCTCTCCACACTGCACTCAGTATAGTGAGTACTCAGTGGATGGTGTTGACTGATGGGAACGATGCCACTCTGTATCAGAGCTACTGCATGAATCCCTGAGGCCCCCCCTCCAACACTAGCACACTGATCACGTGTCTGGATTTTGTAAAAACTTCAAAAGAGGGAAGGGAGGGTCTGTGTTAATTATTGACACAACAAAATTAATTTTCCATCTATCTCTCTTCCGCTCCCCCCCCTCTGAGGCACCTCCCCCGCCATCTCTCCTGTGAGCTCTGATGCAATGTTACTGACTGGCACTCCTAAAATGCCAACTTGCATTTCTCATCATTAATTTCTTTCTAAATGTCATTAGTAATTGTTATTGCCAGACCAAAGAGTACAATCTGGGCCTTAATAAAGAAAACCCAGCTCTCATTTCTTTTCTGGTGTTAGCACCTCTTGGCCAGGCTGGGCCACCAAATCCTGGCAGAGGCTGGGGGGCTCCATTCCCAACAAGTTAGAAAGACGGATTATTATATCCAGAGGTAAAACATGCCTCATTTTTAACATTAATGGATATGAACATGCCATCCCTCCACCAGAGGCGCCGTCTGTGAATGCATCCTTCAGGACACCAAAGCAGGGAGGTTTCAAAGGTGAGGCCCAGACTGGCAGTTGTGAGCCTGCCACATGATCCACATGGCCAATGGAAGGGACTCTCCTTGGGAAGCATTTGGTTTCTGTGTCCAAACTCGGCATTTTCCTGGCAAGGACTTTGCTGCTATGAGCATTCAAGGGCAGGAGTGCCGGAGGCATTTGCCACATTGATGATGGAGAATCTCTCCCATTCAAGATCTCTAGTAATGGAAAGCCATCCAGGGCAACCCTAAGTGGTGACCAGATGTAATCTCTAGGGTCAGAAAAACACCCTGGGTCCAAGGCAGACTGAAGCAAAGTTTGTATAGGCCCTAGGAGGTATGTATCATCAACAACTTCACAGAAATGCTTCTTTCTTTCTACCTATTTTTTTTTGGGGGGGGGGGGGCCAGGGGGAAGCAATGTTTCATGAATGGGTTGCTTTCTTTTCCTCTGGCTCCCCAGCCTGTCATCACAAATCTCTTTCCTCCTTGAACAGCCTTGAGTTGGAACTGAGTCCTTCCTCCTGACTGACCCCTGCTTCTGCCCCTTCCTTCTCACTAAACTGAAGGCATTTGGTCCCAGGGGCAGGCAGCAACCATTTGGATGTTGCAGGCAAGAAGCAGCTTCCAGTGAACACAATGGCTGCACAGACATTGTGTCTTGGCTGCTTCCACATATGCCCATCTGTCAGGATGGCATGGTGCCGCCTCTAAAGTTGGTTGGACCCTTGCCCCAGGGCATAAATGACAGGCAACAATGGGCAGAGACAGGCAGCCTGAGGACCCTGTTCCAAGCGCCATCTCTGCCCTCAGCAGAGCCCTCCGGGTGCATCCAGTCCCCCACCCGGCACTGCCATGCCTCCTCTCAGTTCATCATGTTGACTGATGTCCCGGGGCACACTAATGACTAAGCCACTGAGTTTCACCTGAATTCCCTCTCCACTTTCCCCTTCTCTTTCCCTTTTTTCCTTCTTCTCTCCTCTTCTATCCATCTTGACGGTGAGTGAGCTGTACGAGCTCCTGTAAAGCTACGGTGACACACTGTGAGACAGCGTGAATCATGGAACAGTAGTGACTACAGCCACGGCCAACCAGAGCAGAGAAGCTGCCTGCCTCCATGCTGGCTGCCAAGGGTGGCATCCAAGCCAGGCATGAGAGCCCCCTCCCCACTCCCACCACCTCCCCAATCTTTGCCTTGGGCAAAGGCAACAAAGGTGATGCAGTTCTCATTCATCAGGCCCTGCCTGTCCACCCAGGGTTATATCACAGCCACTTTAAACCTCTGAGAGACTTTAAGAGGACACCATTTCTACCTCTCTGCCTCTGAATTCCAATGCTTTGTGACAAGGAATCACAGACCAGCAGAGTTGGAAGGGGTCTGAACAAAGCCCCTCTCCTTACAGGTAGGGAAACTGAGTCCCAGAGGAGTCTCAGAGAGGTAAAGACTCGCTTCAGTTCATAAATCAAATCAGTATCCGAGCCATAATCCAAGCCTCCTGATTGCCAGACCAAGTGGTGGTGATGTGGCATTTTAAAAACTGGGAATGGGGTTATTTTGTTAACTCCAGGAATTTCATGACCATCCTATAGTTTTCAATGACTCCAGGCAATGTTTCATCTGAAAGCTTTCAGGGAAGGAATAGCTACTCAATATACCCATGTATATACATGATCTAGTGAAAAGACCACTGGACTTGAAACCAGAAGAGACCAGAACTCACATCATACCTCTGAAGCTGAACTCCTCTGAGAATCAGTTTTCTCATCAAAGACTCACAACAGGAACATCACTGTAACCCAGAGGCACAAGGATACCCAGGCTCCAAACAGGTCTCAGAATACCAGCTCCAGTGTAAACGCTAGCAAAAGCTCAAGCAGGAGAGTTCTAGACCCCACAATACCCTCTTGGGTACTCCAGATTCATACCAAACACAGGTTCCTGGTCTCATGACCATGGTTCCTCCCAGTGTCTGTCCCAAATAACAAAAAGGATGCTTAGCCAAACTCTCATTTAGAAACCAACCCCTCTCCTCAACAAGCACCACTGGGCCAAGGCCTGCTCTACATCCTTCATCCAAAAGAAGCTTCCTTCTAGTCTTCGAGGAACCTCATGAACAGAACTTTCTTTAAAAGAAACAGTAAAGGAGGGAAAGAAATCTGATACTTACAGAATGCTCAGCCAAAGAGTAAAATGCTAAGTATGTGCCTAGAGCACTTTTAATTTTTAATTATTATTAGTTATAATTATCTGACTGTGTTTGACTGAAGCCCAGCAATGCAGTGGGAGAGAATGATATTTTCCTCTGAATTTATTAGTTTTATGAGGGGACAAATGGTTTTTTACAAATGAGCTCCGCGTCCCTTCAGATTAATTCTTTTCTGTCTCTTTCCTCCTTCCAGCCTCTCCCACCTCTTCTTCCAGTCCTTTACTTGCTCTCTCCTTCCCTCCTTTCCTTTCCAAAGTGGCCTCATCTTTCTAATTCCCCAGCTGCTTCAAGCCTCTCCTTCAGGGAGGGGACAGCTGCTGGGTGGGATTGGAGCCTCATGCCAGGAAATCCAGCTAATGGCTGAGACACAAAGAGGAGTCTCTTTGGAGAGAAACACTCCATTGGCACAGGCAACAGAATGATCCCCCTGAATTACGTCTTGTGTGTAAATTCAGGCACAGGGAGGAGCTAGGGGAGGAGGAAGGGCAGGGTTTATGGGATGCTTCCAGAGTCTAACAGTCCCCCCGAGGAGTAGGTTCTAAACCAAGCTTGTAGAAGAAACAACTCGAGTTGGGGAAGCGTTTCTGCCACTGCACTGAGCCTTGGGGTGAGGAAGAGGCCAAACTCGGGACACCATCCTCATATATGGAAGGGAGTAAAGGAAAGACTGCCCTTCTATTTGTACTCAGGAATCCTCACCCTCCCCAACAGGGCCAATTTGGGAGAAGACACAGATACAGAAAAGCAGTACAGTAGGCATCTCTCACCTCCTTGTATCCTCCAAGGGGACTGGGAAGTTCATAAAGATCACAAAAGTGAAAAGAGCTTAGAGCAGGGGTAGGGAACCTGTGGCTTTCTAGTATCTAGTTTCCTCAAACTTCTAGTTTGGACTCGCTCAAAAGGCCACACTGAAAATGTAGAGGGACACATGTGGCCTCAAGGCTGCAGGTTCCCCACCCCTTGGCTCAGATACTGGCTGGTCTAATCTGCTCATTTTACAGATAAGGAAACTGAGGCTCAGAGAGCTGTGAAGAGACTTGTTCAAAATCACATGGCTATGGTATACTCAGGAGTAGAACCCAGATCCTAATTCTAAACCTAGCTCTCTCACTCCACAGCATAAAGCTTTCATACTACCTATAAGAGTTTTTTTTTTTTTTTTTTGGGGGGGGGGGGGAGCTGCTAGGTAGCTCTTGGGTTTTCCAGAAAGTAAAAAATACTCACCAACAGAAAACTGGAAGTAATGACCAAAGGCTGAAATTAGCCATTTTGGACTGAGAATGAATGAATGAGTTGATCTTCTTTCCCACATTATTTTTTACCTTTACAAATAGATTTTTCTTTTCCATCCTTGTAATTACTCTGACTGCTCTCTTTTGGAACCTTCCTGATTCAGGCCACACCCTTGGAATGTAATTCAATTCCATTCCACAAGCACTTATCCTTGACAAATGCTTCTACCTAGTCCTGGGTTAGGCATGGCAGGAGAGAAAGAGAGGAAGCTTCACAGTAACAGTTCAAAACTTCACAGACCTTTAAGTTTTACAGAATACTTTCATCACAACAACAGTAGGAAGAAGGTGCTATAAAGTATTATTCTCCCCATTTTATCGATGAGAAAAATGAAGTTTATAAAGTACTATGACTTTCCCAAGGTCACACAGCTAAGAAGCCTCAGAGCTGAGAATCTCTCTGGTTCTAAAGCCAGTGGTCTTTCCACTACCAAATCTAAGGACTCACAGTCATGTAGTCAAGCTGCATACACATGGCACAATTATGAAACAACACAAAACAGCATGCTAGAAAGAGCCAGACTAAGTCCTCGTGGTCTGCAAACCATGTTCTAAACAGAGATGGCCCTCGAGCCCTCATTTCTCTGGCCCGTCACCCACTTCTTCACTTGGAGAAACCAGACAAGCAGTGCAGCCCAATGCCTGTAGCTGACTGATGTGACTTGACACTGTGCCTGCAAGAGGAGAAATCCTTTCCCTCCACGGCGGCCCTTGGAACACCTGTGCTTGCAAGGACCTGGCAGGTACCCTGCTCTCTCCCCATCTGAACAGTTCGCGGGTTGCTTGTTAGATCCCTAGCTTTGCTTTTAATCAATTGTAATCATTTAGCAGGAAACAGTATGATTAACCGCACACAAGCAAACAGCATGAATTAATCCTTTAAATACAAATGCTCCACCGGTGCAGTGCTGGTTCCTTTGAACACAAGTTGTTGAGAAATGTACGCACATATATACACACATAGAAACTGCGCTCCCAGATTCCCCCCTCCCCAAAGGTCTCAGGGGCTGCAGCTTACACTAGGTCCATCCTAAGGAAAAGGGGGATAGAGTCTAGATCAGGGAACATGGAATAGCCTCACCCTGAGACTAACATGCCCACATTGCCAGACTGTTGGGTTTAGTGTTGGGAGGAACCTTAGAGTGATCATGCAGTTCAACACCCTTCACTTTGCAAATGAGGAAACAAAAACCCAGTGGAGGCAGCGGGGAGGGGAGAGGGAGATTCCCAAGGCCACAGAGTTATCGAGTAGTATGACTGATTCACACCCAGATCTTCCTTCTGAGTCCAAATCAAATGCACCATGCAACTCTAGCCCAATGATTGAAGTATCCTTCCATCCGCTCCACAAACCCCAGATACAAATAACAATAGGGCTCCATCACAAATATTTATTCCCACTATTTCATTCACTTGATGTGCAGAGCCCCAAAAAGTTATAGCTGGAAAAGTTTCCAAAGATTGGCTGTGTGCACCCATTAATTCAACTTAACAGACACGGATTAGGTGACATTTAATGACCTTCTCTCTCTCTCTCCCTACTAGTTTGTATCACTTCTGTCTTCTTTTTCATGTCCTTGCTTTAATACGAAGACAGCTGGGAGAAGTAGACATTTGGGAGCTACATTAAACTTAGACCATTACACAAAGGAACCCTGGGGTCCCACACTCCCAATAGCTTCTTGGTCTCAGTGCAAGAACAATCCCCAATTCTCCTGATTTTCAAGATTCCCTATGTTCAAGCACCCTGGCTTCTCCCTATTACTCAAAGTCATAGAATGCTGGAACCAGAAGACATTTTAGAGATTATGTGACCCAACTCCCTCTTTTTTTTACAGACGAAGAAACTGAGGCTAGAAAAGAGAAGTGAAGAGATAGAACATGGTCTTAGAGCCTGGAGGTCTTCTGATTCCAGGTCCAATGTTTGTTTGCTTGTTTGTTTGTTTGTTTTTTTCCCTTTCTCCCCTCAGGTTTCTTCTTTATCAGCCAAACATGACCTCAAGCTATGTGATAGAGAAAAAAGCCTGGTCTCACTATAAGGTCAAACCATTTAACTAGTCTAAGGCCCCAGTATACAAGTGCCTTTACCGGTTCACAGTTAAATATCACACTTGGATTTTCACTGTGTTAGAAAATCCTTGCATAATGATCAGCAGCATAACGACTATGAAAACGTAAATGCCTACAAAATCCTCCTCTCCAAAGCAGGAAAATTACAATTCAAGTTACTTAATGAAAGCCGTTATTTGCATAGATTTGGCTATGCAACAGCACTTCCACATTTAAACGCTCTGTAATTAAAATCATTAATTGCAGAAAATAGTGGCTCGTTAAGGCTATAATTTAGCAAGGTTTTCGGCATTTGAGGATTTGATTTAAAAGGTTAATGTGGGAACCCAGGAAACCACCACCTCAGATGATCCATGCTTGGGTTGGGGTTGGGGGGGGGGGAGGAAGTATGGTCTGCCACATGGAGAGATCTGCCCATTGCCCTGAACCTGCCACATTAACAAGGTGTAGTGAAAACTCGGGCACACTTATGCAGATGAGGCTCAAAGAACAAGGGCAGGCTGAAGTCCCCTTGGGAGGCTGGAGGAGGGGAAAAGAAAGGGAAAAAACACAAAACCTGAGAAAGAGAAAAAGATCCTGCATCCCTCCCTTGACATGAGAGTACAACAGGATAGGAATCAACTTGGGAATTCAGCAAGTCAAACAGAAACCCTCCAAAGTTTAAGCAAATCGTAGTTTATAAAAGCTAATAGATTTAAATGAGGCATGCAGTGTGTGGTTCTATAAAAAGCCTGCATTTGTCAGGGGACACCAGGAGTAGTTTGGTAGCTGAGCTAAGCAGGTAGTAATGGTCTAGGTACCTTAGAACATGCCAGGATTGGCACTTCAGTATTTCCCAAGGCAGAATTGCCAAAAGGAAGGCCTGGTGTTGCTGTCTAAACTTAGTGTGCTAGGGAGCTTGTTGGGAGGATAACAATCAGCCCACTCAAAGGGTCTTGGGAGGCCTTGTTCATTCCAATTATTTTAAGAATAAGAATACAGTTGTCTATACCAGCGGTTCCTTCTTTGCAAATGTAGGAATAAGGGTGGTGAGATCCCATCCAGGAGATAAAGAGATCTAATTTTCAGGCATGCCTCTCCTACTGACTTGTCCAATGACTGGCAAGGGACATGCCTTCTCTGAGATTTGATTTTCTAATCCACATGATGGGAAGAATAACCCTGGAACTTATGGATTAATTTGATCATTTATATGATAGTGTACATGATGTAAATTCAAGGCAGTATGATAATTTTGGTACGTGGGACCTATTTAAAAAGGCTAAAAAAATAGCCCAACTCTGAGTTAACACTTTGGTAGTGGGTAGAGCTTCTCATTATGTGGTATGCATGTGTTTGTGTGTGGCACATAAGTCTAAGGTAGTACACTAAAAGGGGCCACACAGGGTACCAAATCTCAGAGTGAGAAGGGTTCTGAAGAGACCATCCGCTCTAGCTTCATGCAGGCAAATGATCAGACCAAGATAGGTGACAATTAATTCCAAACATATTGGAACCAAATCGTGCTTGTTTCTCCCTTTCCTCCTTAGGCCAGAGATAGGATAGAGTGGGAAAAGAACCACGGACAGGAAGGAAACTTGGATTCCGATCCCAGCTTTGGTATCAAATGTCTGTGGAACCTCAGGCAAGCCACTTCCTCTCTCTGGGGCTCAGTTTCCCCATCTGTAAAATGAATGGGTTATGACAGATGCACTCTTCAGATTCCTTCCATCTCTGCTTACCTGCATGAAAAACACCATCTCTTCCAGAATCAAGACTGCCAAGCTGACCAGAAGAAAGGAGCTAGAAACTAGGAGAGAGAATATGACGACAGCAAGAAAAATGAGAGGGGCCTACCTGGAGTTCTGTCTGAAAGAAGAACTTTTGTGGACACTGTGAGCAGTCATAGATCTTGTCTTCTTGCCCATGCACCGCAAAGATGTGTTGTTGTAGCTTGTTAGCCTGTACAAAAACTAGAAAGAAAGCAAAGACAGTCAGAGGGCTGAGAGCCACCAGACCACCTCCCAGTTCCATTAGATTCAGCTACAACATCCTGCTCTCCAAAGCCCAGCAGATGACACAACTGCCATCAGTAAGTCCACAGGCTTCACCTAGAGAATGGTTCCAAGAAGTAATCTGGTGTCCAAAGACAGAAAATTCACTTACTTACACTGGGCCCAGGCCCAGGCCCTCATCTATCCTTGCCATTCCTATGCATGTGAATGCTGACAAGTCCCTGAGCTGGTGACTTCCTGCTCAGCCTCAACTACCTCATCTGTGAAATGGGGAGGATAATGATGCCCACCTCCCAGGGTTGTTTTGAGGCTTAGATAAGATAATACATGTGAAAAGGTTTTGTAAATTGTAAAGCACTGTATAAATACAAGGGGATTATTGTTAATACTCAGTGTCAGTCAGAATCTAGCATCCAGCAGGTGTTAATGCTTGCTGATTAACCAAGCTGACCTCTGAGGTCCCTTCCAACCCCGGATCTATGCTTTCAGGATGCTGTCATTAATTGATAATCAGAGTAAGTTAGAGTTGGCAGGGGAGGTTGGTGTCGAGGGACCACCTAGTCCAACTCCATCATTTCATAATGGGAACACTGGCCCATGGGAGGGAAATGATTTGCCCAAAGTCACAAAGCAAGTCAGTGGTTTATGTGAGTTTAGAACAACTTTCCACATCACTCAATGCAGTTCTTTCTTTTGGGGCCTAACAAGGCTCATCTGGTGATGTGTAGGAAGAATAGGAAGAAGCTGAGATTGTTTATGGGGAAAGGAAGCTAGGGAGCTAGAGGCCTGAGGAGTATGTGGAGACAAAAGGAACAGGGTTAGCCAAGGGAAGAAGGAGGTCCAGAGACTTAGCTCAGCTCCAGCATCTCAGCTTGGCATGAATAAATAAAAATCCCTGGCCCATGCTCTGTGACTGTCATTGGGCTCCTCAATCAGTTACCCCAGGACCTAGAGCAGGCTCGCCAAAGTGAGTGGGGAGAGAATGGCCCCAGTCTAGCTTGAGTGAGAGACTCAATGCTTCTCATGGAGGAGGAGTAGGCCTTTGCCAAGGCAAAGTTCCTTCTACCAACCCCCTCCTACTACATTCTGGATTTCCCAGTATCAGGGAGCCCACCCATGGGGAAGACACAAGCCTGGCTGGGCCCTGAGGGGTAGGGAGGAGCCCCTGAAGCAGCTGTGTCTCTGGAAACAGAGAGATCCATAGTTCCCCCACCCCTACCCCCCACCCCAATCCCCACCTCCATGTTAGGCCAGGCTCTCCCTGGGGTGGGGCTTCCCACAGTGACAGACGGCAGATGTCGGGGGAGGCAGGGAGAACCCCCTCCCCCCCACACACACCGGCTGCCATCTGGGCGGCACAGGGAGGGAGAGGCAGGGCAAGGCCCTTGAGACTCACTTCCCCCCCTCTCCCAGCCTGGAAGGCTGTCAGATCACAGAGGGGAGGTAGGGGCACAGTTTGGCCTCTGTAGCCTGGGCAGCTGTCCAGGCCTAGGATCCAGGTCTGACCAAAGCAAGAGGATTGGGGGCTTTTCAGCAGTGGCTGCCCTTGCTCCCTTCCAGCCAAATCACTGGGAGAATAGTGGAGACAGTCCATCGGTCAAAGCAGGGGGCTAGGGAGGGGCAACTCCCAGGGGAGATTATCCCCACCAGCATCAGTGGGCACAGGTGGCCCAAGTTATGGGCCAAGAGGAGCTTAAAAAGGCAGCCTGGGACAGTGTGAGGGAGGGAACTGAGCCAGCTCTGGGAGGTGGAGGGGATGAATCAGGGGGCAGGCTTCAAGGAAAAAATGGGAGCCACATACACATGGTAAGAAAGCTCAATGACAACAAGAAAGGTTTGGATTAGAACTTTCTAGCAGACTCAAATTACTGTGTAAAAGAGTGAAAAACTAAGGGGCAGGGGAGGGGAGCAGTGCCAAGGCCTGAAAATAGTGTCCACACCAAAAGGAGACACACACTCCATATGACTAGGCTGGGTTTGAAATGGAATACATGTGCAAGTGCTCTAAAAAATAATAAAAAGTACTATCCTTTATATCTGAGTCTGGGATTCACAAAGTATCTGGGGGCAAAGGTCAGGCCTATTTGCTTGCTGCAGTCCTAACCATGTTAGGGGGTCTTCCTTCTTCCCAGCTTACACCTTTGTTGGTTCCCCAAAACACCCATGAGTCACCACTACAGGAGTGCTAAAGACTTTCTGGTGTGATGATGATGATGATGATGATGATAAGGAGAAGAAGAATAAATAATAATTTAATATCTACTCACATTTCTAAAGCCCTTTATGATTTATCAGGCAGTTTCACCACACTCTGAAATAGGTAGCAGTAGTATTATTCCCATATCATAGATGAAAAAACTGAGGTCCACAGAGGCTAAGGAGTTTGCCCAAAGTTGCATGAGAAGCAGAAGGCCCAAGCCCCTCGACTATAGGACCAGTGTTCTTTTCTCCACACCATGCTGCTTTTTCCACGATGAACTTTCATCAGAGATCCCCAGAGTTGTTAATAGGCATTCAGACAATTCAGGAAGGAGAGGGCTGATGTCTCTACCTCCCTCTAATTTCCTCCCCAGACAAGCACAGGATTCTGACCATTTCCCTCTTCCCAGTCCATCAGGGAGGCCTTACCTGTAAAGCAAACAGGGCATTTGAACGTGCCTCCCATTCCCTCGAAGCTGTGCTCGATCAGGTGACAAAGAAGCTTGGCCGGAGAGTCAAACATCTGGTTACACAGCTTGCATTCGTGATTGATGCCTTCCTCTGCAAGGTTCAAATGATACAACTTGTTAGTGACACAGCAGATTAGCGTCTGAAAGGCAGGAGGCTGGGAGCCACAGCTTCCCCTAGAATCCACCTAGGCAACAGTTTTAGCTCCCTCCTCCCTTCAGCCCCTGCCCCACCCCAGCTGTACTGCACACCCCAGGATAACCCACTGTTCGTATGAAACACTGGGCATGGGACTGGGGACAATCTGGGCTGGAGGTAATTGTTGTCGGTGTAGTGTGTCTAGTACTCAGCACTGCATTTCAGGAAGAACACAGATAACTTAGAGCCTTCCTGAAAAGGGTGGCAGGGGGGGTGACCACAATGACAAGGGGATACAAAATCAGGAAAGAGGAGATTCTGTTAAACATCCAAGGATGGTTAGCTGAGAAGAAGGGGACCCTTAGGGAGGGTTGTAGGGCAGAGAAGGGACATTAACTTTGTCTTCAAATAGATGAAGGGCAGTAATAGGGATTAAGGGATTCAATTTACATTGTATAACTTCAAATGAGAGAAAACAAAAATCAATCAATCAACAAAACTTTGTTAAATACTATGTAGCACCCTGTAGGTATTAAGGAAACAGGCAAAAGTGAAATAATACCTGACCTTAAGAAACTTACATTCTACTTGGGGGAGAAAGAGGTAGTCACAGTTAAGTAAATACAAGATACAAATGCTTAAGAAAATGGGGCACTGACAAACAAATAGAGGAAGCAGGCAAGGTCTCTTGAAGGAGGAAGTAATTAAGATGAACCCTGAAGGAAGCTAGAGGTTCCAAGATAAAAAGGAAAGAGGGAGAACATTCCAGGCAAAACAGATAGTATGTGCAAGGGTATGGACATTGAGAGATGGAATATTATGTACAGAGAAAAATCCCTAAAACAGTTTGGATGGAGCATAGAGGGTATGAGGAAAGGAGAGAGGGAAGGAGGAAAGAAGGAATAAAGGATGAAAGAAGGAAGGAGGAAAGAATAAAAAATGAAAGAAGGAAAAGAGAAAGAAAGAAGAAATGAAGGTAAGAGGAAGGCGGGTGGGAAGGAAGGAGGGAAAGAGAAAAGGGAAAAGGGAAGGAAGGGAAGGAGAAAGGAAAGAAGGAAGAAAGGAAGGAAGGAAGGAAGGAAGGAAGGAAGGAAGGAAGGAAGGAAGGAAGGAAGGAAGGAAGGAAGGAAGGAAGGAAGGAAGGAGGACGCATTTCAGAACTTTCTATCCACAAAGCACTGTTCT
The DNA here is from genome assembly GCF_028583685.1 of Petaurus breviceps papuanus. Lineage (NCBI taxonomy): Eukaryota > Metazoa > Chordata > Mammalia > Diprotodontia > Petauridae > Petaurus > Petaurus breviceps. Next base: position 8,639,390 of record NW_027185754.1, on the reverse strand, counting down.
ACTCCTGGCAATGAAAGAGAAAAGTCAGAGAGTCCCTGCTGTCCAGGAGCTCATGTTCTAATGAGAGAAATGACATATCTGGAAGGCTTAGTTACAAATAAGAGGGAAGATCCTATGATTTTAGGGTGTGATAGCAAAGCAGGAGATGATGCTCCTTCTTTAAGTGTCATCTCCACTGATAAAATCCTATCAATGTCTGATGTTTCTGAAGAGAAACACGGTCAGACTTGTGATTTAGGAATATCCAAATTTGGTAGCTGTATAGAAGGTGGGTTGAAAGCAGGGAGAACAATTTGAAGGCTGCTGCAAGAGCAGGGGAGCAGACTAAGGGCCTCAACGAATGTGGTAGTGATGTGAGCACAGAGGAGTCAACGGGTGCGAGAAGGGAGGTAGAATCATCAAGACTTGGCAACGGATCAGACACAGGGCAGGTGGGGGGGAGTGAAAGTGAAAATGCGAATAGGATCCCTAGAACTGAAGAGAGGCAGACTTCACCCTCAATACAAAGAAAAACTTCCTGGCAATTAGAACAGCCTAGAAGTGGAATAAGTTGTATGTGGATCGAATGGAGGGGTGGAAGCATGACTACTTGCCAGGGTTATCAGTAGAGTGGGTTTCTGGCTCAATAAGGATTAGACTAGGTACCTGAGGACCCTTCCAGCCCATCTCAGGATGCTACATGCATGACTCTGGGAATGCAGCTAAAGTCACATCTTATGACCTGAATACACTGCCTCTTAATTATATGCACTAAAGGAGAAAGACCAGTGGTGCAGATAATCCCAAACCACAGACGGTCCAAGCGTTATTGGTTTTGAAAGGCATTTTGTGATAGACAGAATTGACCTACGTTGTTGTTCAGTCATTTCAGTTGTATCTTACTGTGACGCCATTTGAGGTTTTCTTGGCAAAGAAATCACTCTGGCAGGAGTGGTTTGCCGTTTCCTTTTCCAGCTCATTTTACAGATGAGAAAACTGAGGCTAATTGAGTTAAGTGATTTTCTCAGGGTCACCCAGCTAGTAAGTGTCTGAGGTCAGATTTGAAATCATGTTTTCCTGACTCCTACACCACTGTGGTTTAGGCTAATATTAAAACAAGAGAGCAATGCATTTGGAGCCAGAAGACACCGTTTATACTCTGAGATCTGCTATTTACTTACCAGTATGATACTGGGCAAATCACTTCTTTCTAGTCCTCAATATACTCAACTACAAGATATGGGTTTTGGACTAATGTTGCCTCCAACTCAAAATCTCCTAACTTTATTATGAGTTTTTGATTTCTGGGGGAGCTCAGTAGTGAGCCAGGTGGTAAAGGGAATCTGGGTCTGAGATTTTACAAATTTGCCAAAGAAAATCCATAAAGTAGATAACACACAAACAATGGATGGACAGATAGAATGTAAGCTCCTTGAGGGAAGGGACTACTTCATTTTAGTCTTTGTATTCTCAACACTTAGCATAGTGACTGGTATATATAAAGCACCAAATAAATGCTTGTTGATTGATTAAATAAAGAATGATCTATAGGGGCGGCTAGGGGGTGCAGTGAATAGAGCACCAGACCTGGAGTCATGAGGACCTGAGTTCAAATCTGACCTCAGACACTTAACACTTAACTAGCCATGTGACTTTGGGCAAGTCACTTAACCCCAACTGCCCCTCCAAAAAGCAAAAATAAAAAAAAATGAATCACTGTACAATATAAAAAACGATGACACAAAAGAAAGTCGGTCAATATATTTAATAAAATTCTTAAAAAAAAAAGAATTATCTATATACCTTTCACTCTCTACTGAAAGGGGGAAAAGAAACAAACCTAATGTTTATCTTTCCAATTTGAGATTTTCTGAATCTCAATTCTCAGGTAAACCATTTCTCCTCTCTGAGCCTCAGTTTTCTGTAAAATAAGGTTAGACGATGTCATCTCTAAGACCCTTTCTAGTTTTAGAGGCTTTGGACCCAAATCCTCATTCCAATCATGCGCCAACTACCCTTTGTCCCTTAGGCCAAATAATGGGTATTAGTGTCCATTATGAGTGGAGAAAGACAGAAAGGGTTGTAGTGGTAAGAGTCAAGGACCTACACTTATTCTCAGTGCATTCCAACTCATCTCATGGGAAAATTAGCCCAACCAGGAAACAGAAGTTCCCTGAAATTCCCTGAAAACCCAGGAACCTGGAGTCATGTTTGAAAGAATTGCATTGCTGGCTGGAAGAAAAAGATATACCTGATCTGGGTTCATAAGGTTCTATCTCCAGGTCCCCCTGTGCTGGGATGGGGATGGGAACCAAATCAGGGACCAGGTAGGTACCCAACTTCTAGTCTAGGCAGTAACTAAACCATGACATCCACAGATACCAGGCGGGCTTGCCCCACATAACACACCGGCTGTAATCTACTGAGTATTTGACATGTCTCAGGAGCTGTTGCAACTAGGACATCTGTGCAGATCTGAGGTCCAAGTGAAATCTTCATTTAAAAGAAAAAATTTCATTGAAAAGAAAAGTTTCTGTGCCTGAGGCTGACTCACAGTGTGCACATGCGCGCGTGCACACACACACACACACACACACACACACACACACACAGTGCACAGGCACACACATACATATATACACACCTGCCAGGCTCATTCACACCCCTTCCATTCCCTGGGTGAGGCTGGATTTCATCTCCATTAGAAAAGTCAAGCTTATGTATGAGGGGAAAAGACAGTCGTTTAAGGAACAGAACTTAAAAAGCACAGGAATGCTCAAGACACCTCCAGATCTCTGTGTCTCAATAGCCTGTCCTGGCAGGATCTGAAATTCCACTATTAGAGATCCACATCATTCTGTCTTAAAGGCTTTGGGGTCTCCCAATCAAAAAACAGATACTCCTTAAGCCATTAACAGACATTAAGACTTCAGCCCTGGAGAGCTGGAGGTAGATTGGTTTATCAGAGGGCTTTCCAAGTGGGGCATCTACAAGAGATCAAGATGCTCCCCTCTAGTAATGGGAGGTAACAATGGGAGACAATCAGGGGAAAGTGAGTGGTTCAGAGAGTGGAAGAGACACCAGAGAACTGGGGCCGAGCCCAGCTCATGATGATGGGTCTGCGGTTTGGACACAGAGGTATCAGTTAAGAAATTACTTTCCAATCCCTATGCCAGTTCCTCCTGATCAGCAGGCCTCCACTAAGTTCAAGCATTGTTCAGAGTTGCAAAAGAAGCAAGACTTCACAGGATAAAAGGATTGTTAGAGCAGGCAAAGACCTTAGAGGTAACTAATTTAACCCCTTTCTTTTACAAAGTTGTGGCCTGAGGTCCAAAGGGGTTAATTAATTTACCCAGAATAACAGAGCTGAGATTTGAATGCAATTTAATTACAAATCTAGCATTCTTTGCATTGTACTTTCCATATTACTTTCTGTGCACTATTCCCCAATTCATCTTGGGTGTTAGGCTGATCTGAGAGTTCAACTTTTGACGGTAGTAGCAGCAGTAGTAGTATCAATAGTAAGAGGGACAGCAGTAGTAGTAGTAGTCAGTAGTCAAGTTTAGACATGGCAGTATATACTTGATCAATCACAAAGCCCTCAGGACCCAGACAGGTGTGTATGGTAGAAAGGGCGTGGAGTCAAGAAGTCCTACATTCAACATGCTTTCAACATTTACCAGCCATGGGATCACGGCTAAGTCACTTAACTTCCCTATCACTTAAGAGTTTCCTCATCTGTAAAATTGGGAAAATAATACCTACACCTCACAGGGTTGCTGTGAAAACTCCTATAAAGATGATGTACTTGAATCAATTTGAAAATCTCAAAGTATTTTATAAATGTTGTGTTACCACTATTAACATGGACAGATAGCAAACATATTTAGCAAGATATAGAGAAAATTGTTGTTCAGTCATTTCAGTTGTGTCTAACTCTTTGTGTGACCCCATTTGGGATTTTCTTGGTAAGGACACTGGAGTGGTTTGCCATTTCCTTTTCCAGCTCATTTTACAGATGAGGAACTCAGACAGAGTTAAGTGACTTACCCAGGGTCACACAGATAGAAAGTATCTGAGACTGTATTTGAACTCAGGTCTTCCTGACTCCAGGCCCAGTGCTCTATCCATTGAGTCACTGGCTACCTCCCATACAGAACACTGGGCTCTACCTAAAACCTCTCCTATGATTATAATAAACAAACACTCCTCATTCTTTTACTCTCTGATTCATCCCAGCTCATTCCAACTTTTCTCTAAAATCGTCCCCCACAATGAGCCCACACCAAGCTCCCCTTCTTCTGTCTATACAACTTGCTTTGGAACTCCCCCATACTGCTTCCCCATCATTATTAACTGTTTTATGCAGACTCATCTTGGGTCCCCAAGTGAACTGTGAACTCTTAAAGGTCAGGGCCTATGTGTACTATTTCTTCTCGTGGTACCCTCAGCACCAAGAATGCTAAGAGATGAGCACAAAGACATTCTCAAGCCACGTGATATGGTAAAAAGAGTAAGGGATTGGTGGGCAGGAGAACCAGATTCTAGGCCCAGATCTGCCACAAATCCATGTTCTCACCCTTCTCTAGGCCTCAGTTTCCTCAACTATCCAAAGACAGGTCTCTAAGGTCCCTTCCAGCCTTGCTTCTCTATCACTCTATGAATCTATCCACACTGAATAGAAATCCCTACTGGGTAATTTTGTACGCTCACATACTATCCCCTCCCTTCTCCCTCCGCACCCCACCTCAATTTTCCACACACACCCCCTCACTCCCTGCTGATCTCCAGCCCCAAGCCAGTCCTCAGGGCTGCCAAGCTAAACCTAGGAAAGGACAATTTATGAGAGCAAAGCCGAACAGGAGTCCTTACCCACTTTGCTGTGAATGGAGACATGACCGTCTGATGCACAAACATGGAGAGGACAAAGAAAGCCCCTGCAACTTATAAATCAGAGAAATCATGTCTGACATTCACTTTCCATCCTCTGAGTGCTGGGTTATTCATCAATCCGTTCTCCTCTGATTCATACGAGCCCCACCAGGTAAGGAAAACACCAATATTCATAAATATGCACACACAAACACTCTTGGAATTGAAAGCTCAGGTACTGGGTGTCTAAATGCCTATAATTTACATCAAAACGCAGTCCAAAATCCGCCTATGTCAATATAAGTCTCAGGCTAATTATTACAAGGGCCTCGCAGTCAATTAGGTGTTTCTAGTTCTGTTTCCTCCCTCTCCTCCCAGACCCTCCACATATTTTTAAAGAGTTAAACCCTAGAAGGGAAACAAAAATAAAACAAACTAAAAATGGGATGAAAAATAATAAAGCGTAATGGGTTCCCGCGGATCTGGGAATCTCTCCCACTTGAGGCGAGACCTTTGATTTGCAAATCCACTTCTGAATTATAAGGCCTTCTCCTCACTGGCAGGGGGTTTGGATACACTCCCACAGGAGTCCATTATGTGTTTCTCTGTCTATAAAACCATCCAGCAAAAGAGAGAGAGAAAGAGAAAGGGGGGAGGGGAGGAGAGAGAAAGGGGGAATGGAGGTTGGGGAGGAGAGATGATTACCATGGTTAGCTAGAAAAATGTTTCTTTTTCATGCATGTACATCCCCCCAAATATGAAAATGCCCAAGGATAGGACTAAAATTGCCACCATAATCACTCTCTCCTCACTGGCATTTACAGCCTCTCTCATTTTGAACAGCTACAGATAGCTGCACCTTCGGAGAATAACTTTCTTGAATTATATAAGAGCAAACAGCCGCACGGAAGCCACCTCTGGGCCAAGTGACAAAGCTCTGTCTGGGAGACCACACACTCCACTCAGGCGTGGGGCACTGGGCTTTTGTGAGTGAAAACACACAATCACTCCTCCGATTTCCCTCATTTCTCTTCTCACTACCCGCCCCCCCCCGGGTTTTTTTCTTCTTCTAACACATGACAGACATCTGTAAGAGAGACCCACATAACTGGCAAATTATACAGCCCAACTCATTTGTAAAATAAAATGCAGATTTCAACTCCTCTCTCTGAGAGATCTCTCCTCTTGCTTCCATGTAAGTGAGGTCTGGCTCGGGAAATCTATTGATTTATTGTTTTGGGGTGATTTTTTTTTAAATGATGAACAAACATGAGCCAGCAAACATGATCCCAAGCTTCCTCTTTCTTTCTCTTTTTTTTTTTTCCCTTCTTCTAGGCTTGAGAATAATAAGCGTTAATTTTACACTACATTTCTCAAAAAAATAATAGGATGTGCTCTTGCTTAAAACAAGCCGGCCTGCTGGATTCTTTCAGGCTGAAACTGTGTCAACCCAAAAGAGGAGCGGAGTGCTTTGTGTAAAAGTATCGTGGGGAGATGATAGTATCCTGTAATGTTCTCAGTACCTACTTTTGTCTCCAAAAGCATTTGATCCCTGGCAGACACATACTTATTTCCATACTGGTCTTGGGGGAAGCCAGAAGGAATGAGAGCTGATTATCAGAATCCTGAAGGTGAAACCTGGGTGGAACCCGCTGATGTCAAAGGCAGGCATTTGTATAAATTTGGAGGTACATAATTTACTGCCTGTTAGCGAGGATTAGTGGGTTGCAGTGACCCAAACGGGCTGTGCTGGTGAGGTGCCAGGGCATTGTTCTTAAGTTCAAACACATTTGAGTGTGACGGGTGCTAGACACATCGATGGGCCACGGAATGCCACTCGTGGTGGGAGGCTGCCTGGCCCATTTTAGACTGAAGACATGCTTCTTCTTAAAGCCATCTCCCTAGAGGCAAAGTGGGTTTGTCGTACACAGTCATGGGCCGCTAAGACTAGGAAAGAGCCAGGAAGCATTGCTTCCTAATGAGGATATGATATAATGAACAATGCATGCATGTATATATGTGCCTATGTATCATTGAATCGCAGTCGATATCAGAGATCACCAAGTCTAATCTCTCTCCCTCATTTTAAAGATAAGGAAATGGAGACTCAGAGAAGTGAGATAATTTGTGTAAGGTCCCAAACATCAGATGAACTTCCAATTCTAGAGACAGGAAAATTTGGCAAAAGACTACAAGAAGTGGCACTTGCCTGCCAATGAAAACACCATCACTTGGGACAGCAGAGAGAGGACTGACTCTGAAGTCTGAAGACCTAGGTCTAAATCCTGCTCCTAGACGTACTCCGTGCTTGGCCCTATGTCACCTATCCTCCTTAGCTGAGCCTCAGTTTCTTCACCTGTAAAATGCCCAAGTGGTATGACATAGCCTCAGAATTCTCTTCTAGCTCTAAATCTCTGACCCTATGACTCCAGTGAGGTAAATCTGCACCCAAGACAAAATCAAGTCACTCTATCCTATTGGCATAGGATAGCAGATGAGTATTTGCTTTACTTTTCTGTATTCCCTCAACTCTAGGTGCCCTCTGCAAGTGGCAGACTTGTCTCAGTCTTGCTACAGTTCTGCCACTGGGCGTGGGTGCCCTCTCTCTTTCCACCTAAGAGTTGGACAATAAAGGAGGGAGTCTATTTTTACCAGCTATTAGAATTTAGCAAGGCAATGGGAGTGTGAAGATTTCCAACTAAATGGGACAGGTATTTGACAATTCAGCACTCATTCCTTGACTGGACAGAGCAGTAGCATCCTAAGAATGGTACATATTTGCTTCAGCACTAAACTCGGAGGTAATAAGGAGGAACAATCTTGCCGCTGCGGAGCAGTGTATTCCCTGAGTTACCAGCACTTGTAATGAACTTTGCCAGATTGAAATTCCACAGCTCCAGACACCAGGAAGCCCACAGCCACGGATCATGCCCCAAAGAGATCAGCCTGAGGGAGCTTCCAATGAGTGCAGGGAGGAATGCTTTCACTGGGTCAGACAAATGGATACCAGGAGAAAAAAAAATACAAGGCTTCAGGAATAAAGGAGGAGGAGGAGAGCCCATTTGTTCACTGGAGCAAATGAAGATTTAAGAGGGCAATCTGGGAGGAGGAAAGACACAAGGAGATGACCCTACTGACACCATCCTAATAAATGGCTGTAAACAGGCTAGGAGATGGGATTGTGAAATACAGTACAATGGGGAACTCAGCCCTTTGTTTCCCATAATGAACAAAGAGTGTACAAGTGTACAGTTGCAATAGAATGGTGGGGTATGTGTGGGGGCAGCAATACCATCTCTATAGCCAGATCAGGTTGTTTATTTATTGATTTGTCATTAAATACTGCAAAGAAATTCATCAAGCCAGGCTTGGGAATGGCATAGAGATTGGAGGTTGAGGATGGGGGGAAAGGTGAAAATGGAATTTACAATGGGAATGGATGAAGGTCAAGTCAGGAAAGGGGATCTTAAAGAGTGGGCTTTTGGGGAAGACAGGGGAGGGAGTACACATCTATCAGAAGAAATGGGTTGGGAAGGCACTGACGATGTGTGTGTGTGTGTGTGTGTGTGTGTGTGTGTGTGTGTGTGTGTGTTGGGGAGTGGTGAGCAGGGCCCAATACAAACAGCCCCACAACATTAAGAGCCTCCCAGCAATTTAACACCACTTGTCACTCAGGGAAGGCAGCCCTTGCTGGACAGCACACACCTCCACAACCATTTTCTGCTTAGATATTTTTACTAACTAATCCAGGAGGACTGCCATGAGCCCTCCCTCCTACCCCGAGGGAATGCCTTTCCAGGCCTTTCTGTTGAGGAGGGACCCAATTCCCGGGGTCCCAAGTGTCTCAGGAAGACATAAACGAGCTCTGGCAGCCTGAACCAGGGCCCCACCGGGATGTAGAGACTCTTCAAAACAGAGCCCTGACAATTAAGCAGTCTGAGTTTTGAAAGGCCTGGGATTGATGGCGTGGACAGTGAAAATATCACCTGGGGAGCTGGGTGTAGTCCTCTGGAGGTTGCCTGAGGTCAGTTGCCATGGCAACGCAGAATGAGCTCAACCTTGTAACTGACCCTTATCTTTTTTTGATCTGTGGGCCACTTGGGGCCAGGGCTGGAAATCAACTGGAAAATAATCCGGTCACATATCAGAAAGAAAACTATTTATACTTATTTATCTGGGTACCACCAATATCTAGCTTTGACAACTATGCCACATTAAACAGGTCTTGTGCCACAATGGCTAGGCCCCTGCACAATGATATTTTGGAACTGGACAGAGGACAACTGGATCCCTCCCAACTCTGAACAAAATATACCTGTCCACATGTGTGAATGACTGAGGCTGTACATTAACAAAGAGGATAGGAAGCAAGCCTTTACAACACTGTTTGTTACTGTTGGTGGCTGTCTGATGCTCTGGGCTTCTACCTTCCAGTTCAAAAAACTAGAAAGGCCCCAAAGTCCAGAAAATAGGCTATAGGGACATCTGCTCTTGGTTTTCGCTTAAGTATATGGTTTTTAGTTAGATCTGATGGTTTAAATTTTTATTATTTTTTGTTCTAGGCCAAGAAGAGTTTGAGGCAGATGTGTATCTCCATCAGTATCTGGGTGTCAGACTTGGAGAAGACGTTACAATGAAAAAAACGTAAGGAAGATGACCAATGCAGGCCTTTTTTTTTCCATTTTCAAGGCAGTATTAGACCAGCCTTGTAAGATACTGCACCCTCCTCCTTGAATTTCCTGAATGGAGCTGACAACAGTCCAAAGTTTGCCTCTGGATGGTGTTATTCCATATTAAATGCAAATTAAATGAAATGTTTTTCTGCTCTCCAAAGCTCAAAACCATAGAGACTCCAGATGACTGACTGGATCAGATTCCAGGGGCCAATTTCCCCTTGGGGTGAAAGAAACTGGATCTTGGATAGGGGCTGGCTCAGCTCAGGAAGGATAACATGAAAACCTGCTACAGATTCATCATCCCAATAAATGGAATATCTCATATCATTTCACCTATTCCTTTTTTTCATCTGAAACTTACGCTCAAGAAAATAGAAAAAAGCCTCAGGTCTGAAATCCAGAAGAACTGGCCTCTAGTCTTGGCTTTGCCACTAACTATATCATGTGACCTTGAGCCAATCATTGTACCCTTCACTTTCTATGAAATGGAGAGAACAATACTTTCTTTCAGGACTGTTGTGAGGCCAGGATGCTATAACACATTCAAAATCACTTTGGAGAGGCAAAAACCATTATACCAACATGAAGAATGATAATGACTATTAGCAGTATTACCAGCATGGCTCTCCAGCCTCCAGATCAGAGCCCAGGGTGTTGTAAATTTGCAACGGCAGAGGCCTCTATGGGTTTACTCTGGAGGTTGGAGAATTCCAATCCTCCTTCAAGAGCCCCAGCCAACAGAGGATTTTGTCCCATGTGGCCATGAAGAGGGCGAATGTTATTGCATCTTGGGGAGCTGGATCAGGAAAAGCACTGCTTCTATCATCTACTAAAGAAATAGCACAGATGGACAGTTAGGGCCGTCCACTTGGAGACAATGAATTCTGAAAGTCTTCATCAAGCACATACCCCAAGAGGAAGTATGTTTCTATAGATCTATAAGAATACACAGCGCTAAACCAGTGTGTGTTTGAAGGACTCATTACCATACCAGTTACCTAGGCCAGGCACTGTACTATGCCCTGGAGATATACATAACAATAAAAAATAAGTACTTATAAGAGCCTACTGTGTGACAGGCACTATGCTGAAAACTAAGGATACAAAGACCTAAGTGAAAAAGTCCTTATGTTCAAAGGGATTATTTTCTACTTTAGGAACTTCTATGTCTGGTCTTCCTATGGACGGATGTAATATATCTTCTCTTGTTTCTTTAGGCCAAGCTCTTAGCCATTTCCCTCTTTTTTCCTTTTCCATTTAAAAACTTAGACCAAATCTTCATGGAGAAGATAAACAAAGGCAGGCACATGGGTGTGATGGAAAGAGCATTGACTTGGGGGGGGGGGGTTGGTTTTTTAGGGTCTATAAAAGTATGTTTAAGATTTCTACATTTTTAAATTTTTTTTAAAGAATTTATTTTTGTTAACATTTTTTATCTTGAGGTCTAAATTCTCTCTCTCCCTCCAGTCCCTCCCTTACCCACTGAGAAGGTAAGCAATATGAGACCCATTATACATGTGAAGTCATGCAAAACATACTTCCATATTAGAAATGTTTTAAGAAAAATAAAGTAAAAAAAATATGTTTCAATCTGCAGTCAAGAATTTTTCAGTTCTCTCTCTGGAGGAGTATAGTATTTTTTATCATGAGCCTTTTGGAAGCACACTGGATTTTAAGCAGGGGATATATATATATCTGAATCCCAGCTCTGTTACTTAGTGACCTATGTGACCTTGGGCAAGTCAACCACTCAGAACCTCAGTTCACTCTTTTTACAATGAAGGGGTTGAAGCAGATGATCTCTCCAAGGTCTCTTCCAGCTCTGACTCCCATCATTTGGTGATTTGTTGATTTAAGGTAAGACTTATAGCTAGCTCTATTCATCTGACTTATCCTAGGCCTTACCCAGCCCTTTCATGGCAACTTGATCAGCAAAAAGGGTCCTAATTATGAAACACACCGAGTTTAAGAGTTTCCAAAACAAAAAGCAGCATGCCTAGATTGAATTAAATTCAACAAACATTTCAAAGCAATATGCCAGGCCCCGATGGCACAAAGACAAATATGATTTAGTGCCTGCCCTCAAAGAGCTTACATTCTATTGGATTTCACTAAGCTATAGGATACAAATGAAATAAACCTTGCTTATGTCGTCTTAGCCTTAATCTAGTCGCATTTAACAACTTCTTAAGAATCAGTGGGTATGGAGGATAGACTTCAATCAAATGACTCTCTCGATTCTTACAGACCTTTAGCACCCAAGTCAGTGCTCCAATCATAGAAAAAAAAAAAAAGTTCGCTCAGTGGCTTATGACCCTCAGAATTTATTGCCCTAGACAGGCTATGGACAGAGGAAAAGACGCCATCTATACTCAGAATGCTAGGAATTTAGAACTCTCCCAGGGACTCCCCTCCCCTTGTGTCCAGAGCATGTCGAGAGTATTTAAATCTTCAGAGGTCCAGAGTCAATCACCTCAGAGATCCTCTGAAAAATCCACTGGTTGAGAATACAGTCCTGATAGGTAAGGTTTTGTCTGTTCATTTGGCTGGGTTCTTTATTTGTTTGGAGTTTTCTTTCTTTTTTTTTCCGGCTATATCTTGCCAAAAACCATGACAAGCTATGTTATTTCCTAATCATTTCCAAACCAAGCCCCTTTCCCCCTAACCATCCAATCCCATCCTCTTTCTAGCTGCCCATTTGAATGTAAGATCTTTGAAGATAGGGCTTGTCTTCTTTTCTTGCATTTTTATACTCAGAATTTAGCACAGTTCTAACTTGTTACTAAATACTTGGTACTAGATACTACAACTTCCTCCCTCCCTTCCTCCCTCTCTCCCTCTCTTCCTTCTTTTGTTATAATACACCATACTCCTACTGATGTGTGTAATAGATTACCAGATTAAAGTTTTCCATACTGAGGCAATATACTATAAATCTATCATGTTAATAATCCTCAGATTAATGGCCTGTAATAGCATACAATTAACATGACAGGCAGACTGCAAAATAGCTGTTGTCACCTATCTTCTCAGTGATACATGGATTACAGTGGTCACATAAACTTCCACTATGTTTTCTTCCACCCCCTCTCCCTTCCAACTGTTGACACTTTTTCTGAGCCAGACAACATCACAACAAAACCAGACAGCTCTCATTAACACACTGATACACAATTCAGGCAATATTTTCAAACAGTCTCCATGACAGCCTTGAAACATCACCGCCTCTGGAGTTATGACTTTGAGCTTTAAAAAGCTAGCCAGAACTCAGCTTCCAATTTTTGTTTGGCAGCTACCTCCTCCAAGAAGGCTTCCCTGACTGATCCATACTGGCTCTGATCATGCCAAACACTCTACATTCTGCATAAGAGTAGTGAAGAATGGTAAATGAACATGTAGAAAGATTAACAGGTGAATGAAATGTTTTGTTTGTTTTTTTAACAAACATCCAAACATCTGATTGAGTGAGTGTTGTCCCCTTCAGAAGTTACCATGAAAGGCTACAGACATATTCCAAAACTTTAATCACTGATTAAACCATTTGGAGCTAGTGATACAAACTGCAAGAAAATCAGTCACATTATCTTCACATCTTGTATATGTTTTCACATTCCTGTATTTGAATTCTTGCATATTTTCACACACACAAAGTATGTGTGAGAGCCTCTTTTCTCAACCCTTTCTCTTTTTTTCTACTCTCCCCTTTTCTCTTCTGTCTCTCCTTTTCTTTCCCTTTTTTTTTTCCTAATCTTTTTCTCAAATCATCTCTTTCCCTTTACTCCTCTTTTCCCAGGTATTTCTCTCCAGGCTCCCCAATTACTCTCTCCTTTTTTCCCCAACATCTATCACCTTTTCTGTCTCCCTACTCTTTCTCCCTATCTTCTCAAATTCCCCCTTCTCTTTTCTTGCCCCCTCTTCCTCCTTCCTCCTCCCACCCTATCTCTCCCCTCTCTTTTCTTGATTGGTCAAAACACAGTATGTATAGACCATTCCTGTGTTGGGTCCAAATGAACCTCCAACCCCACCCCACCTCCTTTTTGAACAGCAGGCTCAGCTTGTTGACAGATTTAGTTTCCACAGCTGAGGCTGCCACTGGAGAGTTATGAGGCACAGGGAGGCATTATCAAGGGAGCAACAGGGTCTCCTCTGGAGAATTGGGGGAAAAAAAAGAAAGAAAAGAAAGGAAAAGGGCTATCTGGGATGATGTGATAACATTACTGCCCAGAGGTAAGACTTAGTGATGGAACAGTGAGGTCCCAGGTCCTCAGCAATAAGATGAGAGCCCTCAGTCAATTTCAGGTCAAGAAACATTTACTAAGTACTCACTGTATAAAGTTCCTTGGCGATAAGGTAGATACAAGGTTTAGATAAGATCCCCCCTCCCTCATGAAACTTATAGTCAAGTATATATACACAGAATACTATACTTCAAAGTTACATTATTTCAATGACGTATGGAGTGCTAGACCTGGAATCAGGAAAACCTGAGTTCAAATCTAGCCTCAGGCACTTAGTAGCTATGTGGCCCTGAGCAAGTCAAAATCTCTCTCTGCCTCAATTTCCATAAGGAAATGATAATAGTGCCTACTTCCCAGGGCTGATGTGAAAAAAAAAAAAAAATGAGATCATATTTGTAAAGTGCTCTACAAATTTTAAAGTGCTGAGAACTGCCAGTTATTTATTAATAACAATAGTAGTAATTTAATATTATCATCAGTATGGCTATTTCCCTGCCCTCTATGCAGAGAACAACCTCTCATGCCTGGAATTCTCTCCCACCTCATCTCAGTGTCTCTGGCTTCCTTTGAGTGTGAACTCAAATCTTACCATCCCTCCCCCCATGCTAGATTGAGTCTTCCCTCCAAGAATCTCTCCAACTTGTCCTAAGTCTTCTCTATCAATAGTTGTTTGTGTGCTGTTTTCCCCACTACACTACGAGCTTCAGGGTATGGACTGTCTTTTGTCTTTTATTTGTATCCTTAGCACAATGCCTGGGATATAGCAGACCATTTAACAAGTGAATTCTCATTCTGAGCCTTACGGAGATGGTCATCTGAAAAAATTCATCAATTGTTGACCAGTCTTCTGATGATGAGGTTCTCCAGATTCAGTCAGGGTGCTCTGTGGACATGCAAGTCAAGTCCATCATGGGATCCATATTCAAAGCCTTTCAGGCTGGATGGAACCAGTCAGAGACTGCTTCATTAGCCCAGCCACTAAGAAGCCAGGATGCCCTTTCAACAATGATAAAGCATCGGAGGAAGATGTCAGTGGAAGGATCAAGTGGACACTGGGGACTCTTTGTAGGTTTAAAGAGTATCCATAAAGGTGTCCACAGCCCCTCTTTTCCTCTTAGATTACAACACACATCAGTACACACACAGACACAAATAATCACCATCCTTCTAAACCTCTCTGCTGCTTCTGACACTGTCAATCACCCCCCTTCTCTCTAGGTCTTTGGGGTGCGGCTCTCTTCTGGTTTTCCTTACTACCTGTCTCACTGCCTCTTTTTACCTTTGATAGCTATTCATCCAGGTCATCCCTACTTACCTCAGGTGTCCCCCAAAGGTCTGTCTTTGGCTCTCTTCTCTTCTCCCTCTAAACTTTGGTGATTCTCATCAATTCTCATGAATTCAATTATCATGTCTATACAAATAACTCTGAGTTCTATTTATCTAGCCTAACCTTTCTCCTGACCTCCAGTCTCACATGTCCAACTGCCTACTAGACATTTCAAATTGGATGTGGACAGTTTAAATTCAACATGTCCAAAACCAATCTCCTCCCTCTTACTCTCACGAGACAGACACTCCATCTACTGGACTGGGTGCCTTGTGGGTGACTATCCCCCATGCCTGGAAGGCTCTCTTTCCTTGTCTCTGCTTCCAGGCTTCATTCAAGACAATTCAAATTCCACCTTCTCCAAGAAGTCTTATAAGGTCCACCTCAATTCCAGGGCCTCCCTCTGAGTTTACCTCTAATATACCTCATCTATACAAATAGATCTTATCTGTACATACTTGTTTGCATATTATCTCCCAAATTAGAATGTGAGCTTCTTGAGGGTAGGAATGGTTATTGCCTTTCTTTGTACTCCCAGCACTAACTAAGCAAAGAACCTAGAACATAGTGACACATTTTTAGAATGTGCTTGGAACTCTCTTCTCCCCTGTGGCTTTGGGATACACCTGATTTCATGGTGCTCTGGACAGGCTAACTCAAGCAAAATTTGGCGACCCTGACAGTAACTCCTGGGCGTCCAACATCTGAGCAGCTGAGAAAAACACAAACAGTAACAGGAAGCAGCTTGGAGGAGAAAAGTGTGGACAAACTGCTGAGAGGGGTAGGGAGGAGGTGTGGGGGAACAACATGGGGAGAGTCATCTCTAGGGCTGTCGAATTAGACAGCTTTCCATATTTCCATACCAAGCCAGTGAGCTGAGCAGC
>NW_027185754.1:8536992-8623014 GCF_028583685.1 Petaurus breviceps papuanus | reverse complement strand
GAGAGAGAGAGAGAGAGAGAGAGAGAGAGAAGATATTTAGACTACCACAACCTTGAAGGTCTCCTTCAAAGCATGGGGCTTTGGAAAGAGGGCTGGATTTGGGATCAGGGTTCAAATCCAAATTCTGCCTCTTACTATCTTTGTGACTATAAGCAAGTCACTTAACCTTTCTTAGTCAATTGCTCATCTGTAAAATGGTGATTAGGAGTGAAAGCTAGGTAACCAAACTCTCCTGTCCCTTACAGCTTCAAATCAATGATTCTGAGCTCTTTAGTGATCTGGAACATCCTACTTTATTGTTATTCAGTCTTTTCAGTTGTGTCCAACTCTTCATGACCCCTTTTGGGGTTTTCTTAGCAAAAATACTAGAGTGGTTTGCCATTTCCTTTTCCAGCTCATTTTACAGATGAGGAAACTGAGGTAAGCAGGGTTAAGTGACTTACCCAGGATCACACAGCTAATAAATGTGTAAGGATACATTTGAACTCAGGCTGACTTCAGGCCCAGTGCTCTGTGCACTATGGCACTAGCTAGATGCCCCAACCTATGCAGGACCATTCTGTGCACATATGTAGTTCTTTTCCCTTTCCTCTCTTTCAAAATCTTTCTTATACTTATCTAGATCAGCTCACCACCTCTTCCAAGAAGCTTTCCTTGATTTCTCCAGTCTAAACTAGTATTTCCCTTTCATAAAATTCTTACTGAACTTACTGGAAGTATTGCTTATATGCATACAGGTACATTCCTCACTGTTTTCCCATATTTTCATGTGTATGATGAACCTTGTCTCCCCAGAAAGAATGTAAACTTTTTTGAGAACAGAGAAGATGCTTTACACTTCTTCTAGGTCTCCCACACCCCTGAGTTCAAGAATGGGCACATAGGAGCGGTTTACTGAGTTCTTAATGAGCATTTTCTGGCTCCAAGTGCTAGCAAAGGTAAATGCCAGGGGTGGCTAGGTGGCACAGTGAATAGAGCACTGGCCCTGGAGTCAGGGGGACCTGAGTTCAAATCCAGCCTCAGACACTTAACACTTACGAGCCGTTATAACCCCAATTGCCCTGCCCTCCCTCCTCCAAAAAGGGAAGAAAAAAAACAAAAAGATAAATGCCAGTGCCCACCAAAGCTTTCCCGGAATTCCAGACATCAGTTCTTCTGAAGAAATCAGTTCTTCTGTCCATACACACAACCAGGTTCTGGCAATGGGCAGGGTTTGCAAAAGCACACTGATGAATCAAAGACGGCCATTGCCTACTTAGTGAGTTCAGCTGGTTTCAATCCCTAGTCTCATTCCCTGCACCAACTCCTACAAGATGGCTTCCCAGAATCCCTAACTATAGGTATTTGGGTACAATTTGTGTCCTCCCTTCCTCCCACATTCCTGATAGAATGTAGGCCTGCTGAGGGCAGGAACTGTCTTTGGTTTGGTTTTGTCATTGTATGAGGCAGCTCCATGGTCCAATGAATAGACTATTGACCTGGAATCAGGAAAACAGGAATCTGAATCCTCCCTCAGAGACCCACCAGCTATGTGACAGTGGGCAAATCACTTACCCTTTCTCAGCCTCGGTTTCCCATCTTTACAGTGGAGGCAATAATAGTCCCTACTTCACAGAACTGTTAAAATCCAATGAGGTAGTAGATGGAAAGTACTTTGGGAACTTTAAAGTTCTGTAAAAATGCTAGCTAATATTATCACTGTGGCAGCGGCACCAAGCCCAATTACCTTGCACATACTAAATGCTTAACAAATGTTCTTTGGATTGCACCAGATCGTTAGTCCTAAGAAGGACCCAGGTCAAAAACCCGGGTGTCAACCCACTATTTCCTACTCTGGCTTTCACTGAAAAATTGAACGATATCTCCCTACCCCCACAAAGGAAAAACACATTTTCTTTTGTTAATTTTTTTTCCCCCTGGGACAGAGCTGTATCAGGTGCTCTGGAAATACCTGCTGAGTCGCTGAGTGAGTGACTGATGGAGTTATGTGGTCAGGCAATTTTTTCTCCCTTTGGATCAGACAAGCACCTTAATTTATTTTTTTTTAATGAAGTCATTCATAGACTTTTCTTTTGGGGAGCTATTTGTCTTGTCACCCCCAAAGTAGGAAGGAAAAGTGACAAGGTTACAGGTGAAGGAAACTGTTAAATGAAGCTTGGGGAAAGAGCAGTGTCTGAATTGGATTTCATAACACTTCCTTTTATTCTGTCAAACGGGACTGGTGAACTGATCTCAGGCCAGTCAAGCCATGTGCCTAGAGAAGCAGCTTCAGCTTCTTAGGAACCTCTCGGGAGGAATCAGAAGATCTGGTTGCTGGCCCTACATTTGCTGTGGTCTAGTCTTAAGCAACTCCTCCTTCCCTTTCCAGACCTGATTTTCTCTCGTCTGTAATACAGTAAAATGGAATGGGATGCCTGTGCGCGGACAAGCTGAACTCTGAGATCCAATCCACGGTCTGGGATTCTATTCTTGTAGACGTCAGTCAGCCAGTGAGTAAACATTTATTAAACACCTACTATGTATCAGGCTTTGTGCTAGGCACTAGGAATAGAAAGGAAGGCAAAAGACAGTCCCTGTTCTCACAACCAATAGCCTAGTGTTTCTCATATCCTAAAATGGATGAGGTCAGAGTAATAATACATGGTTATACTCTAAAGAAGGTGGACACTTTCTCAATCCCCTCATTCAATTACTGCTTCCCTTCCCCAGTTCCTGGAAATTACTTTGTATCTACTTTGTATATGGAGCAGCTAGGTGATGCGACAGATAAGTCAAGTCAGAAAGACTTCTCTTGACGAATCCCAATCTAGCCCTCGGACACTCACTAGCTGTTTGCCTCAGTTTCCTCATCTGTAAAATGAGCTGGGGAAAGAAATGGCAAACCACTGCAGTATCTTTGCCAAGAAAACCCCAAATGGGGTCAAGATGAGTCAGACATGACTGAAAAAATTAATGAACAGCAGCCTGGTATATATTTTGTGTTTCTATCTGAGCACCTGTGGTTTCCCTCCAGTAGAAGGAAAGTTCAACTAGAACAGGGACAGGGAACTTTCATTTTTGTCTTTAATCCTCAGCACCTGGCACCTAGTGCCCCTCCCCTCCCCAGTAAGTGTTTAACAAAAATTTCCTGAATTAAACGGAACTGAATCCTATATGGGCAAATCAGAGGTCTGGGCAGGCCCAAGGGAGATTCCTTATACTACTGATGGCTTGTTCTACCACCCATGTTCAAACCACTTTTAACAACAAGACTGTTCCTCCTTTAGCTGGATGGGAGTTGCCAATGTCACTGGGTGTGTTCAAAAGACATAGCAGAAGACCTTTTTGAGCTAGAGTAGCAAGAAATAAAGGGACTGATTGTTTTTTAGCAGGTATTGCAAGGACAATCAGAATCTGGGTTAGAGCTAGTAACCAATTCTACCAAGCAAGGCCTTAACAAGTGAAAGGGAGAGAGGGAAAGGAGGAAGGAGCATAAGAAACAAAACCAGAGAGAATACAAGCCAAGATCCAAAGAAAAGGATGTTTGAATACTAAGGGTAGGATCCAAGCGTCTGAGCCAGGGGTGGGGAACCTGCGGCCTTGAGGACAGTCTGGGAAGATCACCAGCATTACACGGGGGACCCAAAAATCTTAAGTACCAATGCTAGATGGTACAACAACAGCAACTACTACTACTTCCACTACTACTACTATTACTACTACTACTACTACTACTATTACTACTACTACCACAACAATTAAAATAAAGCTTAAGATTTGCAAAGCACTTTACATATGCAATCCCCTGCACTAACTTGCTCAGCCAGAGAGCTCCTCTACTGAGCTTTGACAAATGCATAGGGATCTTTTGTTCCTTGGTATTATTTGAGAGTAGGGATGATGGATGTCACCATGATGGTGAAGCATTTTCCAGACCCAAGATTCTGGGGTTCTAGCAGTCATGGGCAGTGTACGGATGGCTGGCTCTCATCTATCATAAGTAATTGAGGGAGAATCTGGATGATGGAGCCAAAACAACAGTAACTGATGGAAACTGAAAACTATACCCTAAATGCTAAACTGGGATGGACTGGATTCAAAGGCCTTCTAGTGATTGTCAGTAAATGTCTGAGGCTTATGGCAGGCATGTTGGAACCTAATACCAAAGGGCCCCAAAGTATGCAAAACCGAGACATCACATAGGTAGATAAAAACAAAGACAAACAAAAAATACTGATGCCAACCTTAAAATCACCTAAACATGCCATGAATAATCCATTTTAGAATCCTTAGGAATAGCCAAGACTCAACTCATAGAGAGTGTAGCCCTTCAGAATAGGAAAATGATATCAAGAACCTTCTATTTTTTTTTTCAATGGAAGCAAGAGTCAGCAGGAAGGAGTTTGGGGCCCTAGAGCCCCAACATGGCAAGATTCTATTCCTCTCCATACCTGTCCTCCTCTATGCATATTACAAACCCAATGTTCACGAACTAAAATGCAGAAGCCCCACGTATCTGGAACAAACACTGAATAGCAATGAGACATTTCAGGAAAAATCTGTTTCTAGTTATTACTCCAGGATTTAACTCATTCTGACTATGATACTATCTTCTACAGAGGGGAAAAAGCAGGAGACGTGCACATGCACACAGGAATTCAATCTTTTCTAAAGAAACCAAAGGTACACACACTGAAAGTCATTTCTAGCTTCTGCTTCTCCATCTGAAAGATGACTTCCCACTCAAGATTCTGAACCCTTAAGGAAAGAATCAGACAATCCTAAAACCATAGATTTCAAGCTAGAAGGGTACTTTGAAGCCTTCTAGTCTGGCCTCCCTCATTTTACAACTGAGGAAACTTAAGACCCAGAGAGGTAAAGAGATTTCCCTTAGGTAGTTACACAGGGTATAAGTGGCAGAGTCAAGATATAAACCAAAGTCTACCTTTGGTTCCGAATCCTACCCTACCTATGAATTCCTGCCCTCATACCACATTTTCTCAATTATCAGATTTCTTCAAAAAGTAGCCATCCAAACACATACACAGATTCCAAGACGTAGCATAGATCTCAATCTATAACCCTAATGAAAATACCAAGGTCCAGAAGTCAACCACAGCCCCCAGACCTAGGAGACTGATCATTTTAATGATGCATCCAGACTAGAAAATCTAGACAATCCCAATTGCAGTGACGTCCCTACCTCCAAAAACCAGAGAGAGAGCTTGCCCAGCCCGGGACCCTTTCAGGTGGGGCATCTGTGCCCTTAGCCTAGGATCAGACCAGCACCTCAGGGCTTCACCTGACACAGTGGATAAAGTGCTGGGCTCAGAGTCAAAAAGACCTAAGTTCAAATCTTTGGACATTTACTAATTGTATGGGCTGGGGGCAAGTCACTTATCCTGTTTGCCTCAGTTTCTTCAAGTATAAAATGGGGATAATAATGGCACCTACAATCCCAGGGTTGTCATAAGGAAAAAGTGAGATAATATTTGTAAAGCACCTACACCATGATTCTTAGCACATATGACACGCTTAATAAATGTTTCCTTGGACCCACCCCATTCTTCCTTTTTTTCACCATTTATTATCTATTAGATAATAAAGGTACTTTAACATTTCTAGGTCTTAGTTTCCTCAACTATAAAATCAGTGGATTGGGGCAGCTAGGTGGCACAGTGAATCGAGCACCGGCCCTGGAGTCCAGAGGACCTGAGTTCAAATCCAGACTTAGACATTTAACACTTACTAGTCATGAGACCTTGGGCAAGTCAACCCCAAAAAAGCAAAAAAAAAAAAAAAAAAAGTTTAAAAAATCAGTGGGTTCACTTAAATGATCTCTGAGGTCCCTCCTATCTCTAAATCTGTGACCTCTTTAGGAAAAGGAAACATTAGGAAATTAATCCCTTACCTTGCTATCCTTTATCCAAAAAGGGGAGGGGGAGAGGGGATATTGAGGGAAGAGAGAGGCATCTGACAAAAAGATATTCTGCATTCACTGACCAAGCCATGCCATCTCTTTGGGAACCAGCAAAGTTTTATGCCCATTTTATGGATAGGAAAACAAAAGAGGCATTTGGGATTAGCCTCTCTCTCTCTATAATCAGACTCTTCTTACCCAGAAGTGAAAAACAGTTGTCATGCTTCATCTTCCCTCAGCTCCAGCCTGGATAAATAATTGTGATAATAAGGATAATGGATTATATTAGAACCCTCTTAGATCTTCTCTAAGTATAGGACCTCAGTATTAACAGTGGAACCAGAAGACTTGAGTTCCAATTCTTCTCTGATACTAACTTGCAACATGGACTTGGACAAGTCACCTTAACGCTCCTTAGTTCAGTCTGTACATCTGCCAATTGGAGTTTCTCTACCCATTTCAAAGTAATGTTGTGAGACTCATTTTAGAAAAGTATGTACAACATAAGAGACTGCTATTCATATTAATGTGTAATCATTACTAGGAAGCACTGTGATGAAGGTATTCTTTCAGTTTTGCTGGTCAGAAACCATGTAGATAAGAGATTAAGGAATCTATCTATCTAACGCCAATGCAATAAGCATCAAAGCTAAGAGTAAGGGTGAGAAGTAGAAATATAGCAGCTAAAGCTTATGGACCAATAGCATGAGCAGAAGAAAAGGGACCGAAATGTTCCACACCCTTGCTTTGGGGAGAAAGGAGGCCACCTCAAGAGGAGGGCTTGGTTAGCCAGACTCAGAATCTCTTGAGTAGAGACTGCCCCTAGCCCATTGAAAGTATGTGCTACCACACTCTGCAAAGAGACTCCAACTACAGGGTTGCCACCCCCAATACTAAAGCTGAGAAGGGGCAGTAAGGAAACAAGGTCAAAAGAAATTCAGAGTCAGAGAGAAAAGGACAGAAGGGCTGGAGGTGGAGGGGGATGTTAAGTGCTGACCTGAGCATAAGCCGACTTCCTAACTATGATCCATTCAATCTCTTAAAGAAATCAATTAAGAAGCCGATAATTAATCTGAAGTATATTGTCATTCGGCACTAAGGGTACCCCCCCCCCATTCCCATCCTTTAGAAGAGATGGGGGTGGGAGATTCCAAAGATACAATATTTGTATTTTGAATGTTAATTTGACATAAAGGAGTGGGCATGAGGGAATGTTTATAATCAGCAGTCCAATAAACCCACAAATGACTCTAGTATTTTATAAGCTTGTTAGGAACAAATCACTCCCTCAGCTTATATTTACTTACTGATGAATCATAAAAGGGCTCAACACACAAAGAGTAAATGCAAAAGAAATGTTTTCCTTGGTTTTATCTTTGACAATAACACCTCAAACCCTCACCATCAAGATTGGGAGTGCCACTCTGACTGGCCCCTGCCACTCTGATGTTCCACACCCCTGCTTCCTACCCCCACCCCCAGGAGACTGCAAACAATTTGAACTACATATTCTACCCCCCACCTTCCATGGAATGGCTATCCTAATCTTCGGCTCAATCCAACCAGCCCAGTTGCCTCTCGTCCTTATGTTGCTAGGAGAGTCATCTATGGGAGCGAATCCAATCGTGCTAATTTGCATAATGATGAAGCACCAGCCTGAGTGCTCAGTCTTAAGAGGGCAAGGAGGAAGTGTGCCCTCTCCTTTAGTCAGGCCAAGCAAAAGGCACAGAGCAGGTTGTGAGGAATGGAACCCCCAAGGCAGATGGATGAGGGACAGAGGGAAGGGGTGTGGGGAGGAGGAAGGGAATAGATGGGGAGGAGGGGAGAACCTGGCCTTGAAACCCAGCCTACAAATGCAGGAGGGAGGCACAGAGCATGCACCACCCCCCTACCCCTGTAAAGGAGCCTTGCCTGAGCTTTAGAACCCCAGTGGTATTTTAATGCTCTATAGTCCAGGGCTCAAAAGGAAGGAAAGTTGGACTGGGAATCCAAGGATCAGGGTTCAAATTCTAGCTCTGCCATGAAACTACTTGTGTGACCTTAAGAAATTCAAATGACTTCTCTGGGCCCGAGTTTCCTCATCTGAAAATAAGAAGACTGGATTAGACAGCCTCAAAGCACCCTTCCAATTCTAGATCAAAGATCCTCTGATCAAACACTCAATCAATAAGTACTTATTAATCCACCCACTATGTGCCAGGAGCTGGGGGTGCAAGTAGTCAGTCAACAAGCATTTAAGCACCTACTATGTGTTGGGCAATGTGCTAAGAAAAAAAATCCTTGTGTTCAAAAAGCTTCTTCTCTTAAGGGTAGGCAAAAATACAAAGGAAAACCAAGTAATTCAACACAAGTCAGAATTAGAGAGGAAGCACTAGCAGTAGGATCAGGAGGGCTTTATGCAGAAGATAGATGTCTGAACTGAATCCTAAAGGAAGAGAAGGACTCTGTGCAACAGAGATAGGAAGAGAGTACATTCCCAGAGTGCCACGTGCAACATGCTGTGAGAGCCACAAAGAAACCTATGCAGAAGGACCAAGAAGGTAATGGAGAGAGCATCACACTTGGAGTCAGAAGAGAATCGAGTTCAGATCTTACCACTAACACCAGCTAGCTGAATAACTGCGGGCAGTGCTCTAATTTTGTAAAGGTAGGCTCTTCATTTGTAAATAAAATCTGCCTCAGAAATAATGTATGTACAAGTGTTTCGTCAGCCTTGAAGTAATGAATGCCAAGGCAGCAGATGCACTGGAAAATGCACCTGAGTTAGAGTGAGAAGGCTTGAATTCCAAGTTTTGCCATTTAACTACCTATGTGACCTTGGGAGTCCCTTGACTTCTTTGGGCTTCATTTTCCTAATCTGTACCATGAGGTGGTTGATCAAGATGACCAGTTCTCCGTCTATGATTCTGTATAAGATATCATTTTGGCATAATGTCTATAGAGCCAACCTTAGAGTCCAGTAGACCTGGGTTTATGTCCCTCTTCTGATACATACTGGCTAGGGGACTGCTGAGAAGTCACTAGCCTCTTCCAAGGCAATCTTTCAAGGGCATAAGTTGAAACCAACTATACTACAACTAGGTCTACCTCCCCCAAAGAGATCAGAGAACAAAGGAAAAGACCCATATGTTCAAAAATCATTATGGCATTCCTATGTTGTAACAAAATACTGAAAACAAAGGAGGTACTCATCAACTGGGGAAAGACTACTGTAATGTAATTGAGTGTTGTATTATAAAGGAATATTCTTGCAAGGTAAAAAATTTTCAAAGTGATTATTTCAGAGAAACTCGAGAAGACTTTATGAACTGATTCAGAAGGAAGGGAGCAGAACCAGGTGAATAATTTATACAATGATAACATTTCAAAGAAGACAACTTTGAAAGACTTTAAAAAGAAAAGCAAGCTGCATGTATTAGAAATTCAGTGTTGGGTACAATTCTCTTTCTGATCTACTTTGCATATGGAAATGTTCACATTATTTAGTGTTTATGTTTAGAATATTTTTTTAAAGCAGTAGCATATGCATTGGTTGCAGTTTCCTATACCAATGAAATCAGAAGCCCAAAATTAAACATGATATATTCCCTATATATATATATATAAGTCATTGTTGTTATAATGACAAGGTCCCTGTTCTCAGGGAATGTCACCTTCTACAAAGGTTAAAACAAGGCTCAGTTGGGAAAATAAGTCTCACATACACGGGACAATTTTATAAAAGTCTGTGTAGAGGTTGACATAGAAACTCAAGGTAGAGATTCCTATGGGGAGGAGTCAGGGAAAGATTCCTAAAGACGCCATCTGATAAATGAGGCCCTGAAGGTGGAAAGTCATATCAAAGGAGAGGAGAAAAGGGGGCTTTATATGGTTTGGTAGAGACAGCATAAGCCCAGAAGTAAAGGGATAATAAAGAAGATAGCCCTGGGACAGCCCCACCTCTAGAGCACTGTGACTGAGACATAAGAACCCCAACCAAGTATGGTACCATTTGCAAATTTTCTCCAGACATGAGAAGTCACTAAAGGGAGATGGGGATCACTCAGTCTTCTAGAAGCTTGGTTCTGAATGTCTACCTGTTGAGGTCAGAACGGAGACATTTAAAGGGAAAAAGAAAAAGTCATGTTTGAAATTTATTTCCCAAAATATGGGGCCCCTCAAAGTCTATGTTGGGAACAGGGGCTTCAATTTTCAGCACTGGAGACAAAAATAGTATCAAGACCACAGGGATGCAAGTCTAAAGCCCCCAACTCCTAGACATGGTGATACATAACTGTAATCCCTAGTACTGGGGAAATTGAGACTGGTGGATAGCCTGAGCTCAGGAGTTTTGAGCTACAGTGGGCTAGCACATTAAGTCAAGCACCAATATAGTGAACCCTTTGGAGCAAAAGGTAGGTGGAGGGTACAAAAGGTTGTGTAAAGGGAATGAACTGGCCCATGTCAATAATGGAACAGATTAAAGTCCCTGGACCAATCAATAATAGGATTTAAGTTGGTGAATGGACTCTGTCCTTCTAGCCTAGACAAGACCCAGTCTCAACAATAGCAATAAGCAAAGCAAAGCCCTCAATTCAATTTCTGCCCTAAGAAGCCTCAATGAATAACAAGAAGTAACTGTATATTTCTCCAGCATTTTTACCCTTTAAAATGCTTTTAGGCTCATGAGTACATCTGTGGACCTCAGTTGCCCTATCTATAAATGAGGTACACTACCTACCTCACAGGGATACTGTAAGGATAGCATCTTGTGAATTGTAAGGCAATATATAAATGTAAGCTATTCTTTAATATTATCTATCATACATGCTACAGGACAGCATTATTATCCTATAATAATTACTGGAGAAGTGACATAAAAATATCAGAGATGGGAAAAGACAGGCCAGTCCTTCAGTGAAATGGAAAGGTGACCAATGGATAGTCTGCTGCTCTGTTGTATACATCCATTCAATCAATCAAATAATGGGCACTTATTAAATGCCCACTATGTTTTCAGGCACGGTGTTAACCACTAAGGTTTCGAAGGCAAAAGGGAAACAATTTCTGCCCTCAAGGAGCTTTCATACTACTGGGGAAGCTGTGTACACTTAAATATTTAAGTACATACTTGAATAAATACTTAAAACAATTGGGGTAGGTAGAGTAGTCACTAGCAGCTGAAGGGATCAGGAAAGGGATGGCATAGATCCTATACTATAGGAGATGGCATTTGAGCTGAGCTTTGAAAGAAAGCTGGGATTCTAACAGGTAGAGGTCAGGAAGGAGGGGAGGGGTAAGGAAGGAGCATCAATCAGGAAACTTGAAGTGGCTGGATTGTGGAGAACATAAAAAGAGTCAAGTGAAATAAGCCTGGAAAGGTGGTGGAGATAACATAGAGGGACCTAGAGGGAGGTGATCCCCTAAAGATTTTTCAAAGGATATGGACAAGAGTCTTGCAGGATGTGAAGGAATGGAGAGACTTTTGCACCTGCACTGAAAGTGATGCTACAATGATGAGATTATAGATCATTATAACCATAAATATGAAGGGGTAGTAACATGAAAAATTGAGATCAAGAGAGAAATGACATTCCTAAGATCACACAGCATACATGCCATAGTTAGTGGTAGAATTCATAGTAAAAGGTACATAATTTATTCTTCATATTATTACAATATGGCATAGTGGAGAGAATTCAGGACTCCAAAAAACAAAGAGTTGAGTTCAAATTCTGCCTCAGACATTTAAAAGTTGTAGCTGGGCAAGTCACTTACCCCTTCAGTTTCCTTATCTGTAAAAACAACAAAAGCAATTTAAAAAACCCTCCAAGTTCACACAGTTTTTATGACAATCAGACAATGAGCACTTTTCAAATGCATATTCTAAGTCAGGCACTGTGCTAAATATTGAGGATACAAGGAAATACAAAAGACAGTTCCTGACCTCAATGAGCTCACAATCAATCGAACAAGGGAGGCAACAGGCAAACAAATATGTATAATCAAACTATAGAAAGGAGAACTGGGAAATAATTAACAGACGGAAGGCACTAGAATTAAGGATGAGGTAATGCTTCCTGCAGAAGGTGAGATTTTGGCTCAAACCTATAGGAGACAGAGAAGTCAGAAGATACAGATGAGGAGGGAGAACATTCCAGGCATGGGGGAGAGCCAGAAAATACCCAAACACGAGAAAGGGGGTATAATGTTCATACAACAACAAGGAGGCCAGTGTCACCAGATCAAAGAATACATGGTAGGGTGTAAGACGAAAGAAATTGGAAAAGTGGGGGAAAAGGAGCACTAGGTTATGAAGGGATTCAAATGGCCAAGTAGATGTTGTATTTAGTTCTGGAGGTAATAGGGACCAACTGGAATTTACAGAGTATATAGGTGGCATGATCTGACTGGGTTTTATGAAGACTGAATGAGAAAACATAATATGCCAGGATCTACCTGACACCCTGGTCTTTTTTTTTTTTTTTTGACACAAGGTGCTTTGCAAATCCTTAAAATACTATATAAATGTTAGTTATTACTACCATTATTACTATTGTCATAACCCACATATCTTGACTCAAAATACAAAGACCTATCTACTAATCCTACGTGGATCTTATTTATTCAATTATCAAATCTCTGATTCAGCTTCTTGGAACAGTATTAAGATCTCTGAGGTTGTCTCTATTACAGCTCCAGGGTAAATGGTTAAAAGATGAAATTTAAAGTCACATATTACTTACTGACAAAGAGTAAGAAAATGGTTGTTGATTTTAGTAGTTTAGGAAGGAAGACCCAGAAAAACTAAGTATGTGGAGAGCTGAAAATGGCCTTTTCTTTAGGCTCATCTTCAATCCTTACAAAAATGTGTAAGATAAGTCAAATTCAGCTATGTCCATTTAACAAATGGGAAAACTGAAATACAAGAAGGGTAAATATTTGCTTCAGGTTACAAAGAATAGCTAGTGACAGATTTCTTATTTGTTATTCATTCCACAACACCAAGAGGGCTTTCAGAATGGAGCAGTGAGACAGAAGAAGATAACAAAACAGATGCATACACTCTCCACTGCACCCTGGACCCATACTACCATGGGAAAGAACCTACCTGTTTGAATGAGATTTGAAATCCAAGCTATCAATAACTATATAAATATGTTCTAAATCACTAATAATTAGAGAAAAAGAAATTAAAACAACTCCGAGGTCTCAACTCCCCCATCAGATTGATAAGGTTGACAAAAATGACAAATGGTAGAGGGGCTATGGGAAAACAGGTATATTAATGCACTGCTGGTGTAACTATGAACTGGTCTAGTCATCCTGGAAAGCAATTTGGAACCACGCCCGAAAAGCTATTGAATTTTTGCACACCCTTTGACTGACTAGTAACAATATTACACTATTTTTACCCCCAAAGACATCAAAGAAAAGGGGGAAAATAAATCTACAAAAATATTTATAGTAGTTCTCTTCACGGTAGCAAAGAATTGGAAACTGAGGGAATGTCCAAAAAACTGGAGAATGGCTGAACAAATTATGGTATATAGGGGTGGCCAGGTAGCACAGCGAGTAAGAACACTGGCCCCCAGTATCGGGATGACCTGGGGATCGAAGCTGGGCTCAGATACTTAGCACCACACCCAGAAATAACTGGCCGTGTAACCTTGAGCAAGTTACTTAACCCTGATTGCTTTCAAAAAAAAAAATTATGGTATATAAATGTGATGGGAGACTATTATGCTCATAAGATATGATGAATGGGGGGATGGTTTCAGAGAAATCCATAAAATGTATATAAAATGAAGAGAAATGAGCAGATCTAGGAGAATAATTTATGCAATAACAACAATATCATAAGAAGCAACTTCAAAAGACTTAGGAACTCTGATCAATACAAAAACCAACGACAGTTTCAGAGGACTCCTGAAGAAACATGATGCCCTCTTCCAGATAAAGTGATAGATTAGAGTGTAACTGGGTTCAGATCCTGCCTCTGATACTACCTGTCTGACCTTGGGTAAATGACCAAACTTCCCTGTGCCTCTGCTAACTCATCCAAAAAAAGGCAAAAAAGTTGAACTTTGTTGTTGGTAATCATGTCCTACTCTTAATGACCCCTTTTGGGGTTTTCTTGGCAAAGATACTGGATTGGTTTGACATTTTCTTCTCCAGCTCATATTACAGATGGAAAAACTGGGGCAAACAGGGTTAAGCAACTTGCCCAGGGTCACAAAGTTAGTAAGTGTCTGAAGCTGGATTTGAACTCCTGAAGACTCCTTGACTCCAGACCCAGCACTCCATCCACTTCACCACCTAGCTGCCCAAAGCTGGGCTAGATGACCTAATAAGGTCCCTTTCAATTTTAGATCAATGACTCTATGTAGTAAACACCTTATTCCAAATCCAATGCTCTTTCTTCTTCCCCATGATGACTTCCCCAATACATACTGGTATAAGGAGAACCGGTACACAGGAGGAGCAAACAAACCACTTACACTTCCCGTATGACACAACCCATATGTTAACAGCAAAGCAATGAAGACACCCCCCGCATCATCAGTTCTTCTACCTTACTCCAGTAATCAATCTGTTGTTTAATGGGCACTAAGTCCACAAGAGAAGCTATGGTTCCCACTCTCAAGGAACTTTCTAGCACACTGAGGCAAGAGAATGTGTTAAATTATTAAGTTAAATGAGTTAAATTATCTCATGTATTAAAGGACAAGTCAAGAAAATAGAAGCGATAGCACAAAGCAGTTTGTGTTAGTCTCCAAATAAGCAATGTACAAAACATGTTGAGCTAAAGGAGTCTGGAAGCAGAAAGAAAGAGATCCTTAACATTCCACTTTCTGCAAAAAGTTCCAGAACGGATTCCACTGCTCATGTTCCAACTTCCCTAAAGATTTTCTCCTCTGCCTTAGAGAAACAAGAAGCCCCTAGTCCAGGGGTGGGGAGCCTGCAAGGCCACATGTGGCCCTCTAGGTCCTCAAGTGCAGTCCTTTGACTAAATTCAAACTTCACAGAACAAATCCCCTTAATAAAAGGATTTGTTCTGTAAAACTTGGACTCAGTCAAAAGGCCGCACCCAAGGACCAAGAAGGGCCTTGAGGTCTTAGGTGCCCCACCCTGTCCTAGTCTTTACAAGAGTAATATTCATCAGCAAACTAAGAAGAGATAGGATAAATCCAAAGAAAAGAAAAAGAACAAATTAAAAAGCCACTGCCTTCTCCCATGATAACATCAAAACAACACTAAAAGCATCAGTCAGTTCCAAAGATCCAAGGGAAGGTCAGTTCTTCTGCTGGGGGGAGGGGTGGTGGTGAGAAGGAGAAGGATTTCCCATTACTTACTCCAGGAAGGCTGAGCTCAGGGAGTGAGAAGTCAGTGTGGGACTCCACCAAGAGCACTAGATTCAGAGGGAGGACCTGGATTCCAGTCTGACTCTACCATTTACTAGCTGCATGACTCTGGGCAAGTTTCTCTGGGCTCCAGTTTCTTCCTTCACAAAATGAATAGACCGGGCAGATGACATTTCAGAACACCCTCCTACCATCCCAGCTCTAAAGTTCTTGTGATTTATGAGTGGGAGTCAGGTGCTGTGAAGAATGTCCCAAGCCCTGGCCAGAAACTGGGTGAGGCTTTCCCTCTGAAGCTGGCATCATGTTTCCTCCCAAACCTACACCATTCCCTGCTTTACTCTCCACCAAGTCACCAAAGTGAATACTGTGTGCTATCAGTTGGGACTCCCTGTGCCAGGCTCTATCTGCAGTAATGGCTCTAGCAGGCCACGCGGCTGCATGTCAGGCATCTGAAACAATATTTGAGACCAGGTGTTGCATCTCTAATTATTACGGGGATTTTTTTCTTCCCCACACTTGGAGTTTACATAATTGGGGAGGAGCTGGTTCTCAGCTCCCCTCCTCCCTTCACTTCCTAATTGTGCTGTCGTAATACTCTCTCCCCAATTTCAAATTTAAGGGGCAAATTAATCACATGGAATTTTTCAAATTTAATTATCGTCCTTGCTATGGAAAATTTCTCCCTTCTGTCCCTTGGGGAGGTGTTGGGGGAGGGAGGGAGAAGCTCTCAGATGCCTAGATGAACATTGCCAGTTTCAATTGGTGGGTGACTCATGTCACCCGTGCAACTGAAGGAGAAAAAGACAGTATCCCCAAGCTTACAGAGCCTGTCCCCAGTTCTCTCGGCACCTCCCATTACAATATTAGCATTCATCAGATTTTTTTTTTTTACCACCAGGATTAATGCTGTAAAATGTCACTTGCTACAGTAAAATTTATCAACATTATTATATACCATAGAAACTGCCACTGTAGACAAATGCCCGACATTAAAATTTGGTGTAGGGCTCCCCAGAGGAAACGTTTGCTGCAATTTGTATAACAGTTTATATATTTATGCTATTTAATGGTACAAAGCAATAATTATGACTTCATTCACTGATAAGCAACAACGTTACATAAATCTGATGCGGATTTAGAACACGCCAGCTTTGTCCCCGGCCCTACTAGTTGTAAATTATGTTGCTGTTTAAAAAAAAAAAAACCCTAAGCAAATATGAGGTAGCAGCAGGAAGCTAATAATGTGCCTCCAGCTGTTCCAGTTAACCTGCAAATGTGGCCATCTGCACCTCAGGAGAAAAAGAAAAGGAGAGATAGAGGGAGGGAGAGAAAGGAGAGAGGAGAGCAACCTCCTTCAATGCCAGCACAAAGCCTTCACCCAGCACCGGCAGGATGACCTTGCTCCCTGTGACCGGGCCGACACATGTCTCCAATCGCCAAAGTTCCCCAAGAATAAAGGGTTCATTTTCAGCTACCCTGGGTTCCCCACTCCTATCCCCACCTCCAAAAAGCCAGCTCTTTGATAGCATCATCTTTCCCCCATCCCCCAGTCTACCCCCAATCACAGATTTGTCGTTCACCTCTGGGGTTATTATTTACTGCATTGCAGGCATGACCAAGGTTTCCTCACAAGTTTTTTTTTCTTTCTTTCTTTCTTCCTTTCTTTAAAAAAAAAAAACTTTTAACACCTCTTCACAGACCCATCTTGCATTGTAAAAAAAAAAAAGTAGTTATTGTAATAGATTTATTCCTGCTTCAGACAGTTCAAAATGGATCCACAGGGCACAAAGGCTGAACTATCAAACAAGACAAAAATTCTCAGATAGCAAGTCACAGATCTTCTGGTGCGCACAGTTGCTTTCGTCCTAGCTTTGGATTCGTGGGGGCGAGGTGGCTCTTAGCACCGATGACAGGCGAGCCCCACTCAGCAAAAGATGGTTTTGTGTCGGGCTTCTGTGGAATCTGGGTCAGGAGGAACAGTCTCCAAATGCTTTCTTTGACACTCATTCAGCTCTCCTCAAGCCTTAATGACTAAAAAGGGTGACCACCGTATCCTGAACATCCCTCCCCTCTGGCACTATTTGGATTGCTCAAAGGCCAGAAGACAGAATGCCACCATTAAGGTCAGTGCTCATCTATCACCCTCTGCCCTGTCACAGGGCAGAGGAGCCCCACTGGCACTGGACAAGGTTTCCTTCTGATAGCCTGGCCAGGTGCTGATCAGCTTAATCTCCATGCAATCTCCTCCAATACCCATGCTTCAATTTAATTGCATTCAGTGGTGTATACCATAGGAAAGGAAATGTGCTAGATGGCACAGTACATACCCTCACAAAGTTTACGTGCTTCAGACACAGCCTGGGGCACCGTAAAGGGAACGCCTTCATTCCTCATCACTTATCAC
Source organism: Petaurus breviceps papuanus (assembly GCF_028583685.1). Classification (NCBI taxonomy): domain Eukaryota; kingdom Metazoa; phylum Chordata; class Mammalia; order Diprotodontia; family Petauridae; genus Petaurus; species Petaurus breviceps. Next base: position 8,605,367 of record NW_027185754.1, on the reverse strand, counting down.
ATGAGTGCAAATATCATCTATAGACAAACTACTCGAAATCTATCTATCTAGCCCTACCTAGTCTCTTTTCTGACCTCCAGTTGCACATCATGAACTGTCTGTTGGAAATTTAGAACTGGATGTCCCATAGGCCTCTCACACTCAATATGTCCAAGACAGAATTTAGTATCTTTCTTCTTCTTACCTTCTTCTGAACTCCTTCCAGTCATTCAGGTCTGTAAACTTAATATCATCCATGACTCCTCACCCTCACTCAACTCTCAGTTGCCAAATCTTACCAGTTCTATTTCCACAACATCTCTCATACACACGCCCGGTCTCTATTTGTACAGGCACCACTCTGGTTCAGGCAGCTAGGTGGCACACTGGATGGGGTGCTGTTGGAGTCAGGAAAACCTGAGTTCAAATTCAACTTCAGACAATAGCTATGTGACCTTGGACAAGTCAATTAATCTGTTTGCCTGTCTCCTAAACTGTAAAATGGAAATAATAATGGTATCTACCCACCCCTACCCCTACACTGGGTTGTTGTAAGAATCAAATGAGATAATATTTATAAAGTTCAATGCCTTCTGGTACAGCCTACCCAACATTGACATTGCTTTGCCATGGCAGCTAAAAGATTGAAGATTTAATGTTTGGACTTGCCTAAAGCTGTCATTGGTCAAAACTAGAGTTACAGAAAAAGGCTGGAAATAAGAGGATTTCTTCTTAGAAGGGTAATTTGACATGGTAGACTAGAGCACTGAGCAGGAAGTCAGGATTGACTTCCTATTCAATGCCTGGCACACAGTAAGTGTTATATAAATGCTTATTCCATTCTTCCCCTTCTCTTCCTCCCACCCCCCCATTACAGCTCACCTGGACCATTGCAACAGCTTAGTTGGTCTCCCTGCATCAAGTCTCTCCCATTCCGATCTATCATCCATACAAATGCCAAAGTGATTTTCCTAAAGCAAAGATCTAAGTCACCCCACCACTTCTAATAAACTCTAGGAGCTCTATTACCTCTAGGACTAAATATAATCAACTCTTCTGTTTGGCTTTGAAAGCCCTTTCTAGGTTTGTCCCTTTCCCATCTTTGCAGTACTCTTACACATTATTCCTTCCTTACACTCCATAGTCCAGCCATATTGATCTACTTACAGTTCCTCATACATGGCATCCCTTCCCTTTACACTGGCTGTACACCATACCTGGAAGGCTCTCCCTTCTCATCTTTACCTCTCAGAATCCCTGGTTTCCTTCAGCACTCCCCTCAAGCACACTTTGTGTATGTATAAGTCTTTTGGTTCCCCACAGCTGCTAGTGCTTTCTCCTCTAAGGTAGTTTTGTATCTATCTTAAGGTATCTTTTACATACTCATAGATATACAAGGTTTCTCTCCACTCAACTGTAAGTTTCTTGAGGGCAGGGGCTATTATCACTCTTTGTTGTATCTCAAATACTTAACAAGGTGTCTGGAATATATTGTTGTTGTTCAGTCATTACAGTCGTGTCTGACTCTTTGTGACCCCATTTGAGGTTTTCTCAGCAAAGACACTGGAATAGTTTCAGCTCATTTTACAAATAATAAAACTGAAGCAAACTGGGTTAAGTGACTTGCCCAGGGTCACACAGCTAGGAAGTATCTGAAGTCACATTTGAACTCAGAAAGATGAGTCTTCCTGACTCCAGGCCAGGCACTCTATCCACTGGCATATTTAATAAAAGACTACTGGAGTCTGCATGTGATAATAAGAGGCTAAGAGTTCCTTTCAGCACTGAAAGAATACCTGGAATCACTGAATCAGAATTTTAAGCGTAGGATCATTAAATACTGCCCCCTTCCTCTTCACACCTAGCACAGTGAAAGTAGTAGATGCTTTATAAATTTTTAAGTGAATGAAATAGCTACCTCATTGTACATTTGAAGAAACTGAGTCTAAGAGAAAGTTTTTAAAAAGAAATTTACAGTTCTATAACAACAACAGTTATTAGTGCTTTGTACACATCTCATTTGATCTTCACAAAAGCTCCATGAGGCAGGTAGTGTCAGTGTTATTATCCCCATTTTACAGATCAGGAAACTGAGGCTCAAACAGGATAAACCATTTGTTTAGGGTCATGCAACTAGTTATGTAAAGAGCCAATCCTGACTTCCTGATCAGTGCTCTTGTCTACCTTGTCAAATTATCCTTCTAAGAAGAAATTCTCCTATTTCCAACCTTTTTCTGTAATTCTAGCTTTGACCAATGACAGCTTTAGGCAAGTCTGGACACGCTAGGAGGCATTAAATCTCGGATCTTTCAGCTGCCACGGCAAGGCAATGTCAATGTCGTGTAGGCTGCACCAGAAGTCATAAGTGGAGGTGAAAGGTAGCATAAGGGAGATGAGTTGGGATTCCTCATTGGGGACCTCGATCTAGAAGTGAAGCTAGAAGGGACCTCTGAGGTCATCTAATCCAATTTTCTCATTTTACAGAGGAAGAAACTAAGGTCCAGAGAAGTTACATGGTTTCACCAAAGTCAAGCAGCTAGCAAGACTCAGAGATGGCCCTGGAACTCGGGTCCACTGCTCTACAGCTTCTGTTCATTTTACTATTCCATGGTGTCTCATCTAGTCTTTAAAACTAAATCTGGAGGATCAGGCCTTAATAAACATGTCTTCCTTGACTTTGCAGTCTTAGTTGGCTGAAAGTCCAATTAATCAGCAGTACCAGGAAGGAAAGGAGGGGAAAGGGAGTAGAAAGAAGGGGCACCTATTTGGCCACATTAACAGGACAGTTCGTATCTAGATGGGAAGTGTGATTTTCTCTATCTTCTTCTGTGGTCAGACCACATTTATAGTCTTTTCTTGAGTTCTAAATATCACCATTTTAGAACAGACATTGACAAACAAGATTAAAACTTCAGGCAAATGACAAGGATGGTGAGGGCACTAGAAACTATGCTATATGGGATGTAGCTGAAGCAAATGGGGTTATATAATCTTGAAAAGAAAAGATTTAGAGTGGATATGACCAATGTCTTCCAGCATCTGAAGGGCTGCCATATAGAAAAGAGACTAAATTTTTCAATGAAAAGAATTAGGAAGGGGTAGAAGTTAAAGAGAGGCAGTTCATTATAAGAACTTTCTAACAATTAGAGTCAATTAGCAGTGTGAAATGGGCTGCCTTTTGAGATAGTGTGGATTTAAGGGAACCATTAAAAAAAAGACTTGATGACAACTTGCTACATGACTATTGAAATACTAGTCTGCTGGTCAGTCTCCCTAACCAAGGTCTCTCTCTACTCTGGTACATCCTTCAGTCAGTTGTCAAACTGACCTTAAAATACAGATCTGACCATGTCAAATCCTATTCAATAAACTCCTGATTATGAAATTCAAAGTCCTTCAGAACCTGGCCCTCTCCTAGCTTTCCAGTATTCTTACACTTTCCTACCCCCCCCCTCCCAAACCCTGTGATCCAATGACTAACCTTTTGCTATTTCTTGCACAAAAGCCTTGATCCCCAGGTTCTAGTTATTTTCATTGCCTATTCCCCATTCTCCCCTTCCTCATCTTTCCCACCTGGTTTCCCTCAAATTCCAGCTAAGATCCCACCTTCTACAAGAAGGCTTTCCTGATCCCCATTAAGGCTAGTGCCTTTCCTCTGTTGATTATCTCCAATTTATCCTGAATTCATGTTGTTTGTCCACAATCATTTGGATGTTGTGTCTCCCACGTTAAAGTATGAGATCCTTAAGAGCATGGACTGTTTTTGCCTTTTGTATCCCAAATATTGTAGCCAATAGCAGAGTCCCCTGCATATAACAGGTGCTTAATAAATCCATGCTGACCCCTTGGGGAAACTAGAAAGACTTTATTTGGAGTTGTAGTAAGTTAGACTCAGATTCATTCTGATTATGCAATTTTGCCCTATGATTCTCCTACCAGGACATTCTGAAGGAAAACACAACAAATTTGAGTTTCAGATTTATAGGCAGAATCACCATCTTTCTGAATACAATCTCCACCAAGTCTAATGATAAACCCTGTATCCCAACTGCTTAGATGTGAGAATCATTTCATTTTAAGGTTGTTTTTTCTTCTCCTCACCCCCAGCCCTCAATGGGCAGAACAACAGTCAGGCAGTAGGGTAGAAGATGGGAAGTTGTAACTAAACAAATTAAGTATTCACTGGTATCCCAAGGACATAAACAATCACCTAAATTCCCTTCTTACTGCCTTTTATTGGTTCTGGCACCCACAAAACTGGTTATCATCATTCCCTCACACATTGAAAAGAGCTGCTTTCCTCACCACAAATTGGCAGGGTGCACTGTGGGATCAGAAGATGAGGGTCCTTGTAGGGGCCATTAGCCATACATCCCTGGGCAGGTCATTTCCCTTCTTCAACACTGTACAATCAAGAAACATAACTAGACGAGCTGTGACCCAGCTCTGGCCCTCAGCAAGAGGATGATTCTAATTTTCTACTATTACAAAATGTGGGTTTCTAAGTTATGTCAATGTATACCATCATCTACCTAGCAGCTCAGCCATGGGTAAGGACTGGACTGGATGGCCTCCCAATTCTGAGACTCTGATCCAACATTCTACATGTGGATCAGGAGCACAGTCTTGCCATCTGTATGGTCTAACTATCACGAATTCTACAGAACTGAGAAGGGATCCTTTGTGTGTGAAACTATTCAGTGATAGACCCAGAAAGTCACTGGGGCTGAGCTTGTGGATCTATCTACCGTGTCACAAAGGATGGCAATAGTCCTGAAGGGAGAAATTCAGGAATACACATGTTTGTGAGGCAGAAGAAAGAAAACTATACATGGACTTAGAAGCGCCAAGTTCAAATCCTGGCTCTGTCATTAACTATGTGACAATGGTCATGGTAAACTTACTCTAGATTTTCTAAGCCTCAGTTTCTCCATCTATAAAATGGGGAATATAATGAATACCTGTCTTGCAGAGTTGTTGTGAGGAAAGAATTTTGCAACCTGCAAATGTTATATTAATAATTTGGCATTATTATTTGTGATTATTAATAAAATAATTCCTAGAATCTAACATATAGACAGTGGTTTAGTGGAGAGATTACCAGAACTGGAGTCAGAAGACTCATCTTCCTGAGTTCAAATCCAGCCTCAGACATTTCCTAGCTGTGTGACCCTGGGCAAGTCACTTAACCCTGTTGGTTTCAGTTTCCTCATCTGTAAAATGAGCTGGAGAAGGAAATGGCAAACCACTCCAGTATCTTTGTCAAGAAAACCCCAAAAGGGGACACAAAGTATCAGACATGACTGAAACAACCGAATAACAACAAATATGAAGTGCTAGGAGGGTCTTTACAAGCCACTATTCCAACTTCTCATTTTACAGCTGCAAAAACCGAGACCCAGAGAAGTTAGAAGTAAGTAGAAATAAGCAGAAATACAGTATTTGAACTCGGGCCCTCGGACTCAGAATCTAGTTCTCTACCACAACACCTGACTTATGAATTTTAAATGGAATCAAGACAACTAAGAAATTGTTTTTTGCAGATCCAGCATTTTATTTAACACTCCTCTGGAGAGAAACTCTAAATCCTATCAAAGTGGATAGAAGAGATAGAAGAAATAGATTGGGTTTGAATTGATTGAGATGGGGATGGGGAGGGAAATGGCTAGGATCAAATCTCTAAGCTAAGCCAAAATCCAAGGGAGGTGAGCATTCAAAGTGAAGAGGGAGAGGGAGAGGGAGAGGGAGAGGGAGAGGGAGAGGGAGCCAAAGCTCTGAGCTACATAGACCTAAAATCTAGGATCCCTCCAAATATGGACATTTTGATATGAGAAAAAGGCAAAGACCAGCCCATAAGGTAGATTTCACCCCAAGTCCACCAATAAGCCAGGCTCCAAGGAACACAGGCTAGTCCTCTGATGTCATTTTAAGGGGTGGGTTTAATATAAATACTATGTCAAAGATTTGAGAGATTAAGAATGACAATGCATTATTACTGCAGCAGAGAAACCTCAAGGGTCCTAGAAGTAGAATTTCGAAAACCACAGCCAAAAATCAATAGTAATGCCCAAGAATTTATAAAAGAAGCATGTCAGTCTGCATTTGAGAAGACACATTTTAAGCTTCATTTTAAACCAAAGGGAAAAGCATAAACCCTTCAGGAGGGAAGAAAGGTAAAGAAATGAAAGGAACAGAGGTATCCCAAACTAGCAAAATGTTCTGGGAGGCAGGTCCTTCATTGCCTTTGGTGATACTCTAAATACAAGACATGGGACTAGCTTTGGGCAGGACTACATTATGGCAAGGGAAACTGTACTTTCATGGTTTTGCCCTGGGGTAACAAAATACAGACTCTTAAAATATCAGATCTGGGTGGAAACTGAGGCTCCAAGAGGGTAAATGATTTATTCAGAGTCACACAGGACATCAGTGCTAGAGACAGGACTCAAACACATGCCATTTGGATCTTCAGTCCAGTTCTAAATATGAAAGATGGTCACCTCTAGAGAATACTCTATATTAGGGGCCAATTAATTAGAGAAAGTGCCCTGAACCAAGGAACAGCAAACTGAGATTTGATTCCCTATTATTTCCCTAAATAGCTGCATAACCTTGGGTAAGTCCATTTGGGTCCTCAGTTTCCTCACCTGTCAAATGGGAATAACAATATTTTTCCCATCTAGCTTATCAGGGTTACAAGGAATCACCAGATAATAGCTATGAAAGTGCTTTGAAAACTACAAAGCACCAGACAAAAATTAAGTATTTTTATCTTTTTTTTGCTTACATGTATATGTACATTTAAGTGCTTGTTAACCATAATAATGCCTCATATTTATATCTTACCCCCCCCCCCAGCTCACTCCTCACAGTGATCCTTCACTATCAGCTTGAAATGCCCAGCCAGTGCCACAGGGAACCAATTAGTCCATCAATCAACAAGTATTCCTTAAGTACTTACTATGGGCCAGGCATGCTGTTAAGCTCTTGGGATGCAAAGAAAAAGTCCATCACTGGCCTCAAGAAGCTTACATTCTAATGGGTGAGACGACATCTAAAAAGGTACTTACAAGATACATCCAGAATAGGTGGCAGAAGATCTCAAAGGAGAAGGCAACAGGCAGTCCATTCCACTGCTTTAACTTTTTAGCCAACTTTAAAAAAAAAAATGTTTTTGCACTGAAATCCACTTCCCTGTAACCACTACCAATTAGGCCCATCTGTATCTTTCAGAGCACACAGAAGAGGTCAAATTCCCCATGGCTACCCTTTAGGTATCTGAAGGTCTGAAGCCCGTGATCACAATCGCCTCTAAATCTTCTTCCCCTCAGGCTAAATATCTTTACTTCCTTAGACTGTTTTCTCATACAACATGTCGTTGTCATATACGGGGCATCCCAAATGTCTCGGTGCAGTTTTAAGCTATGAAGTTTAAATTACACTAAGACATCTGGGACCCCCCCTGAATAACATGATCACTCCTGAACCATCTTGGTACCATCCCCAGTCACACCAAAACTTCACAGTCCATGTCAAGACTGACACTTCTTCCCGAACTTCTGAGCTCTCCGGGTTAATAGAAGATCAAAAGCACATTGTGAGAGAGGTGAACATAAGAGACAAACAGAGAGGCTGCAACATGAATATTTTTCTATAGGATTCTTTTTCCTCCCAACTTCTAGCTAGAGGACAGGAATGCGGTTCTGTGGACGAATGATATCGGTTTATTGTTTCCCTTAGCTCACCTAACCAAACTTGTCATGCCCTGGTTCCCCCCTGCCCCCCCCCAACCTGATGCTTCCACACCCAGTCAACAGAGCCCAGGCCTCTTGGCCCCGGAATTAGAAGCTTGCAGTTAGTCCCTTATCCACAAGAGAGCACAGTATCCTGAAGCGCACACAAATTCTTTTGTAAATGCCTAGTGTACTTACAGAACACTGTATAACTCAAAAATTATAATTAAAATGTCTTAGCTCCTGTATTTATAGTAACATTTAAACTACTGTGCTTTCTTGAAGTCAGAGTCATTTACTTGAGAACAGCACACTTTATGGTGAACAGATCTTTGAAACGGTACCGCGGGGATACAGCCCAGCCACATGTAACTCAATATATGTCAACAGTTGTAAAAATATTGGTGGGAGAAGGGAGGAAAAAAGCCATGAGCACACATCAAGTGCCCTGTCTTTCACATCTGACTGTTTTCAGATTCTCCCTCCTCCTCCAAATAATTGGGCCATTTTGGTGCAAGCTGTCATGAAAGGAAGGCCTTCTTTGAGGTTGAATGATCAAAAAGGTTATAAATGAAAATGATTTCAATGTTGGAGGCCTAGTGAGTGACCAAGGCGCTCTCTGTAGCAGAAGGGCCTGTTCTAATCTCGCCAACTGCACGCTTCCGTCAGAGCATATTCCTAGGGCGCTCACAGCTCCCCTGGGCGAAGCTACAGTAAATTCCGGCTAATCCCCTCTGCATACAAATGAGCCCCTAGTAGGGGAAACCGCAGGGCCAGAAAGCTTAAACACAGCACCAAGCTCCTCCTGTTTGCTGCCTTAGCTAAACAAACAAAATGGGTCTGTGCTTGGAGGGGTGTCTATCTCTCTCTTTTTTTGGTGGTAGGTGGGAGTGAAAGAGTGAGGGGCTGGGGGGTGGGACAGGCAGGCATTAGAAGGAATAAGTGGGGAGGAGACAGAGAAATAGAGGAAATCATCCCGATGACTGGCAGGTTTCAAAAAGGGCAAGCAGAGGGAACAGAGACTGGAGGCCACTGGAGGAAACGCCTCCGTTGCTCTGGGCTCAGGCTGCCCTGGAAACAACTGATAATACCACCTGGATGGATGGAGAAATATGAACGAGGGAAAACTTTCCTTGACAAAGGATACAGCGGCCCACAAGGCAAGCAAAACCAAAGGGGCCCCAAACCTAAGAATCATACATTCACCAGTGAGGGGCTGAGGTTAGGACTACACCCCACCCCATCACTTTGTATTTATTTTCTATTTACTTATCTATATAAAATATTTTCTATTTATTCATCTGTATCCATGATGTTCTCCCTGTAACCACACCCCCACCCCAAAATGTGAGCTTCCTTAAATTAAGGCAGGGACTATTTCTTTTGTGTCTTTATACCCCACAGTGCCTGGTACCCAGAAAGTGCCTAATAAGTGCTGACTTAATTGTACTGAAATGAACTGAGAGTAAGACTGGAACCTGGGCTCCCCATTGGCTGCTACTGCCTCTGGTCCAGCCCCAATCTCACCTCTACCTCCCAAACTCCTGGCTTCTCTATTCACTAACTGGTTCTATGACCTGATAGACAAATTTAAAGCCACCCAAATATAGCTTATACTCCAAGCCAACCAACAGTGAGTACCTGGTCAAATAAATACACACACATACAAACACAGTATGTATGTATTTATATGTGTGCAATTAAGACAACTGGCATTTCTGATAGGCACTGCTTGTACTTAAAAAGAAAATTCTATTAATAATAATTATAATAAAATCTCTTTTTCTAGAGCATATCACATGGCAGTTAGAGACCTGCTTCCCTACCCTCCATGCTGGGAGAGGCAATGTCTAGTGTCCCCAAAGGTTTCTTTTGCAAGTGGGGGGAGGCTTTCTTCTTGAAGCCTCCCTGAGCTTCTCACATTCATTAACATACTGATTAGGCAAAGGCTGCTACCCTACAATTAAATGACAAGTCTAATTCTGGTGGCTAGAGAACTGTTTACAATCCTGTCTTATCCTTCTTATTTAATCTTCAGTGGGTCATGAACATTTTGTATGTTTCACTTTACCTATCAGTAAAATGGGAACAATACTTGTTTTTAGAATCAGCTCTACTTCCTAAGGTGAAGCTTTGTTCTCAGGCAGACAAGAACCTCCCCCCTCTTCATTTCCCAACACACACAAACATATCTCTTAATGGGGAGCCCAGGCATGGTGTAGCATTCTCAGAGGATCACAGGCCATCTCTCATTTTGAGATTAATCTGGAAAGTTAGCCCCTACAGACTCTAAATCATCTCTAGGATGGAATTAGTTTCCAGTGGCTAACCATAGGCTAATCCTGCAGGCTTAGTCTAACCCAAACGGACCACTATGAATGGACCCTTTATGCCTTTCCCAGGCTAAGGAAAAAAGGTACTACTATGAAGTCTCCACCATATAAAATTCAGTGCCTTGTGAGGTGATATTTTAAAAATCTGAAATTTTGTCAATGTGGAGGAACATCTAGAGTGAGAACTCATTCTACCAACACAAACACAAAGAAATAAACCCACCTATGACTTAGCTGTCCAAGGAAGCTGGCTAAGGAACACAAAGGTTAAGCAGCTACAAAAGGTCATATAGTCAGTAAGTTTAAAAAACTGCATTAGAACCTAGACATTTCTGATTCAAACCCTCACATTCTAACCACTGTACCATTTTGTGAGATACTAGTATTTTGGGGGGAAAGGACAGGAGGGGGGGCAAAGAGAAATGATTTTTCTATGTGACTATCACATAGACAGTTCAGTTCAGGTAAGACTTGAACCCAGATTTTCAAGTAGCCAAGGCTGACGCTCTATTTACTGCCAAGCTACCTCTCTCTAACTCATTAACAGGATTTTTTTTTCCATAATACATTTATTCAGCAAACATATATGTACAGGGATGTCCACATACATGTGTCTGTACCTAGGTAGACATATATTTAGCTACCATCCTCCGGACTTTGCACATACAACCTTCATGATAGTCAGCAGGAACTGCACATTTCTGGGGACTGAATTAGGCTCAGTGTGTATTTGACAACCTTTCAACCTCCACAAGACATTTATTTTTACAACGTTCTCCAGCTGAGAAATTACTAGGTTCCTGCCCTTGCCTGAATATTCTCATCGTCAGCAGCCACCAAGGTGTATCTGGGGCTAAGGAAGGGGATCTGTACAAAGAGCCCTCCGTGATTACTGTCATTATCTTCTAGGCTAGCTGTTTATATAGTAGCACTTTGCAGAGGCAGAGGGCTTTGTAATCATGCGGATGGAGAGCCTCAGGTCTCAGGGTGGGGCATCTGAGAAGAACACATGACCTAGAGGCTGTCAGAGGCCCCTAGGATGGCCCAGGCTACCCTGAGGTGGGACTGAGGGTCCTGCGGCTTACATATGGTGCTTTTGTTACAAAAAAGTTAACAATGAATATAAATAATAACATCACCTTGTATTTGCTAGGTACTTCTGGACTTTTCAAAGCTCTTTCAAAGTTACGATATTTCAATTCAACTAATTCAATATAATTCAATTTCCCCATTTAATTCTCCTGATAACCTTATGAGATTGGCAGTGAAAGCATCATTATCCCTATTCAACAGAGGAACACACACACACACACACACCTCTGCACCTTGTAAAGTGACTTGCCCAAGGTCACAAAAGTAGGGTGGGGGTGGGGCAGGGCCCAAACTAGAACTCAGGTCTCCTGACTCAGCACAACACTTTCCAATACATCAGTTTTTCATTTGCCTTTCTCTTCGTAGTTGGAGTGACAGGCCACTTGAACTTATTGTCAGGAGAGTAGAGGAAAAGACATTTCATAGATATGGGATGAAGAATAGATGGGGAGTTGGGAGACATGGGATCATGCATTCAGAGGCAAAAGAAAAAAAAGAAGTTAGAGGTCATCTAGTCCAACTTCTTCACATTTTAGACATAAGGAAGAGAGAAAGTCACTTTGTCAAGGTCTGAGAAGCAACAACAGACAGACCTGGAATTCAAGCCAGTGTAACCTGGGGCAAATCACTACCCTACTCTGGCCCTCACTTTACCCTTCTGTTAACTGAGGAGGTTGAGCTGGATGATCTTTGAGATTCCTTTCAACTCTAACAATTAAAGAAGATACCCTGAGAGCCAGCAAACACAGGAGAAAATGGTAAGTAGTCATCCAAAGACTGTTGCCTGTGATATTCCTGGCTCTACAGAAGAAATCATAATAATGCCCATGAACCACTTCTTTGAGCTTTCAGCTACCTCCAAAGGAATGTCACTTTTCTATCCACCCAGCAATGGATAATTGGATCAAATCACATCTTTCCTTTACCTTCCCTTCAATAACCTCAACTATCATGAGAAATGAATATAGATGTATACATGTATGCATATATATATATACATACAAACACTTCAGATCTATTCCAAGGGAACCAAACAAATACACTTAGATATACATATATGTACTGAATTGTAAATTCAGACTCTTTATTTCTCTTTGATATAATTATTTTTGTTTTAAATTGAAGTATCCTATGTTAATTAGCATCACTATGGCCCATAAATTTTTTCTTACTTGAATCTCCACAAAGACATGTGAGTACAACTGGAATTTCAAAGCAGAAATCCTAACAATCAATAATTTCCAAAAACATCCATTTTAAGCCAAGGCTATGTCTTGATTAAGCTAACATGGCTGCATTGCACATTGGGAGCATCTATAGATTTGCTCATTTTCCCATGCTTTGGGCATTAGCTTCTGTCTGGTCTCCAGTTATGAACTTGCCAGCATAGTAGGGATATCTAGGGAAATATCAAGGGGAAGAAACAGTAACACCAAAGTGGATTCTGCCTGTGGTGATAATCAGGCCCAAAATACTTTCTAGGGCATCTTTTCTACTCTAGAACCCCAGAGGTAACAACAGACCAAATAGTGATTAGAAATGGCAACAGTGCTAAGGCCTGTCACAACTGCAATCATCGTGATAGCAATGACAGAAATCACAAGATGCCTTCCTGCTTTCAGATCAACTATTCTCCAGAGTGTTTCAGCGTAGGCAAGGGTTTAAAAAAAAAAATATGGGGAACTTGGCCAATCATTTCTGTGAATCTTTCCTGCTTGGACAGATTAAACCAGGGCCCCAAGTGGCTCTCCCAGTTGACAATTTTTCTTTCAAAAAGGCAGGAGTGACTGTGAGCCAAGTTCTTGCAGCCGAATTCCTGGACACAGTCTCCAAGTATTCCAATCAGCCGGCTCTGTGGTTGGGCTGGGATTTCAAGCTTGCCACAGTATGAAGTCCAGTTTGGGCTATATTCCCTTCCCTCTCTCAGCTGGATGAAGGTTTCCCCGCAAAATCAAAAGGTTTACTGTCAAGTTTTCGATTGGTCTGGGCTTCGTGCTATCATATGTGTGGTGATGGTAAGGAATATGAATGCAGCTCTGGCTCCACCACGGGGCCTTGAGGTTTCGTCCAATCCATCCAGGGACCTTATGAAAGTAGAGCGGATCTCTTTTCATGTATATTCCAACTGCTGAAATTCCCTAGATGCACCACAGTGTGCAAACGCAGTGTAGAAAAGAACAATGGCTGGGTAAAAACGGAGGCAAACCTACTGAGGAAGCCTAAGACAGACCCGTCTGGCTAATGCAGTGGGGAGACAGAGCCTGGCATCCTTGTGCATTTGGAGCTTAATGAAAATAAAGCCACCATGCTTCGGAGAGGGAGTCTGCTCCCTGCTTCGTGCAAAACATGTACACCAATTCACCAAAGAAGCTTATATTCATAAAATACAGATAGGCCTGGGTGGCTGAGAGGAATGGAGATAGGCAAAGATAGGCTCAAGTTTCTTTTCCTTTTGCATGTGTGTGTGTGTGTTTCCTTTCTCTTGCTCTTTAGCCCACCTCTCTTCTCCACACGACCCTTTCCATTGTTCCCAGGAAGGAATTTCCTAGAAGAAATAACCCAGATCATCTAGGAAATCATGGAATCCTTACCAGAGATGAAAGGAAAACTCACCTGATGGCCCAAAACAGTCAAGCAAGGACCAAAATCATGCATTCTGCTGAGGGTTACCTTTCCCCTGTTGTGGAGGATTTGCTGCATTTGTATTTTCTCCTAGCCTCAGAATTAAACATACTTCTAATTTCTCACTTCAGGTAGATTAAGTGCAGTGCAAGGCACAAGTGAATAATTTTATTGACAATAAATTTTACAACCCATGCAGCACTTGGTGGAAGTGGACGTGTTATGGGCTCATTCGTTATTGCCCCTCATTTTAAAGCCACAGATTTCAGACATGCTTACAGTGTCTTGAAACAATCTGTGCCTATTTTCTACCATTTTTAGGCTTCTCTTACATAGGAACTATCTGACCCCAAAACCAAAGAAACTTGTTAGAAGATTAAATTTTTAAAATCAGACCTATGTTTGTGCTTCACCTGGTTAAATAAATTTTAGGATCTCAAACCAACAGGGAAAGGGGCCTCAAGGATCAATCAGATATGTAAAGTGCTTTGTAAACCTTAAAGCATTATGTGACAGTAATTATTATTATCACTGCTATCATCTAATCCAGTACCTTCATTTTAAAGCTTGAGGAAACTGAGTCTGAGAGAGGGGAAATAATTTGTTACTGTTGACCCTAGAAAGTAGTACTGCCAAGATTCAAACTCAGCTCTCCCGACTCTAAACCCAGCACCTTTCCATTAACCTGAGTGGCCCATACCCCCACCCCCACCTCAATGTAAGACCAAACAACTGATCTTTAGCTAAATTGAATCTGTTGAATTTCTTGTAGCCACAGACTAGCTTACAAACTTAGCAAGAATAAGATGCTGAAAAGAACAGTGTTCTAGAGGAATATTATATGGCCCTTTTGCATCCAAGCTATAAGCAGAATCAGCTAAAAACTGGTTGAGGCTTTTATCTTTGTTTCTGAATTTTCTATTTTTATTAATATCTTTTGTGATTATATCACCTTCCTTTGTGGATATATACTTCTCCTTTCCCCTAGCAAACCATACTTCATAACACATGAAAAAAAAGAGAAAAAAAATTTGTAAAACTAATCAAAATATCAATGAAGTTTAACAATATGTGAATTATTCCATACCTACTTCTGCAGAAAAAAGAGAGAAATTAATTTTTTTCAACATTTGGGGGAAAGGGGTCAGCTTAGTTATTAGAATTACACAGGTTTTATTTGCTGCTGTTATTTTCATCTATATTGTTGTAGCCATAACTCATGTTATTTTTCTGATTCTACTTACTTCGTCAGGTATCTGTTTAAATAAGTCTTCCTATGCTTCTTTGAATTCCTCATAATCATCTTTCCTAGGCTACAAAAATATTCTATTATGTTAATGTGCCAAAATTTATTTAACCATTTCCCACTCAATGCAAATCTCCTTTGTTTCCAGTTTGTCGCTACCACAAAAACTGCTGCTATGAATATTTTGGTAAACATGGGAATTTTCTGACTTCTTTGGGATAAGCCTAACAGTGGAATCTCTAAGTCAAAGGATAGTACATTTTAGTCACTTTCTAAAACATACTTCCAAGTTACTTTTCAAGATGGCTGGCCTTAATCACAGCTTCAGCAAATGCTTTTCTTTCCAAAAATCCCACCAACCTTGACCGTTTCCATCTTTTGTCATCTTTGTCAATTGGACACACAGCTAAAATTGATTAAAACGTAAAAACCAATAGAATATGTGTTCCTTTAAGATGGGTATTGTGTAATTTCTGTACCTTTGCACATAGTAGGGATTTAATAAATGCTTTTTAAATGACAGAACAATATCAAAACGGGGTGGGGGGAGGAGAAACATTTTTTAAAAAGCAAGACAAGGTTCCCAAATCATCAAAGTGGAGGTGGAATGTGACACTCCCCTGCTTACTTAGGAATGAGTCTAACATTGCTTTGAAAACACAGGAGACATTCTGTAAAAGTTGCCTCGAGTCAGAGTTTGATAAATGTATTTTGTCCTCAGATCCTTTGTGTGTGCTTGTGTTACATATGTATATAAACATGATAAATTTTATCATTGTGAAGCACGCAAACATCATTGATTTCTATGTACCTACTATACAATGAATAATCATTGTAATTGTTTAGTTTTTTTTTCCCCCAATAAAGACTTGCCTGGCAATTCAAGCAGGAAATTAAATAAATATTGTTTCATCTAAAAAACAGTATTGTTTCTAGATTTTTCCCTTAGTTTTTCAAATATGGGGTGAAATGGATAAGAACCTGGAGCCCAGAAGGGCTGGGTTTGAATCCTGTTTTCAATACATAAAAATTGTGTGATACAGTCCCTATCTTTTAGGGATGTTGTGAGGGACAAATGGGATTGGATGGATGGATGGATGGATGGATGGATGGATGGATGGATGGATGGATGGATGGATGGAAGGATGGATGGATGGATGGATGGATGTCGATGGATGGATGTCGATGGATGGATGGATGAAAAGACACTAATTAATCATTTACTATGAGTCAAGCACTGTACTAAGGACTGAAGATACAATTAGAAAAGTGGAAACAGTTTAAGGCCCTCAAAGACTTTATATTCTAATTGGGGAAGTCAAACAAATGGGATATTAGTGACCAGGGTGGGGCACAGTGCTTTGGAACATTACATGGATGGTAAATAGAGCCACAAGGGAATACATTAATACATACTTTCAAGAAGCAATGTAATATTGATTTGGGCATGGTTCCCAAACTGGTAGTGGGTGGGGAAGAGTGATTAGATGGTATACAGGACTTATGGTAGGGCAGCAGGTGAGAGAAGCACTTTATAAAATTTCAAGCACAATACAAATGCCAATTTTTATCCATCTCACTCTTCTCAAATTATTTGATATTGTTCCAATAGAAACAGTCCTGGGACAACTTGCTATCCTGCTACTATTCTTTTTTATTTACTGTTCTGCAGACTATTGTATAGATTATTCTATAAAATATGTACTTTTTATAATTGAATGATGCAGAGATGCAAGTTCATCTTCTGTAAGCTCACTGAAAGCATCTTTGGGCCCAGTCCAGTAGCAGACAGCACAATAGGGATAAAATATTTATCATCTTGTTCCCACATTTTTTTTTCTTCAGTTCAGTCACTATACTTAGAATTTTGTGTTATTGTTGTCATCATCACTGTTGAATGACTTATATCTGAAAATGAATTGTACTGGTTGCTTTCTGAGGTGTCAGTTAAAATTCTAAATTTCTCCATTTCTGTAATTTAAGAATTTTTGGTGTTGCAGTCTCTTTACCTACCCAGATCACAACTCACTCCATGCTTTAGGAAATTACCTTCCTTAGCTACAGTGGCTGAAGAAACTTCCTCATTTGATGGCCAACCTTCATAAGCTAGCTTTCAAATGATATACATTCAGTGGCAAATCAGGGCCCATTATTGAAGCCTTTCCAGTTTAGAGGGAATTGTCAAAATTTGTTTTCTATTAGCTTGGATTGGAGAAACAATAGCCAACACCATCCACTCCATTAACTGGAAGTTAATGGAGGTGAACATATGATTCCAGGGAAGTATGGCTTCCTTCCATTTTTATCATCAAGAAATGGACAGATACCTCCTCATTCTCATCCCCACCCCCACATGGCAGCCATGTTAGCCTTTGCTCCATGGGCTGAAGTCCAGATACTACCAGCCATCTTTTATTTCACAACAGGGATACTCATGACAAATTCAAATCTCTCAAGCTTCTTCTACATGCTGTGGCAGAATAACTCCTAAGTCCTGATTTATACATGAAGAAAGGAAGGCAAGGCACCTTTGCTGAAGCCTATGTGTTCAAGTCAATGGCAAAGCTGAGGCCTAGTCATGAGTAAATGAATAGCTTGTGCTGTTTCAACACAGGCAAAGAAAAAACAAGAAGTTGTCCCCTCCCCCCAAGTAAAAAAGTCAGGTTTATTAGGATTTCAGATAGCAAGTCTTTGGACCTATGCAAAAGTCAGTGTTCAGGGAAGTGTTTATAAGTAATCAGCTTCCCCTGCCAATGTGGAAACACCCAGCTGTCCTATTCTAAGTAGTCAGTTCCTATCTCCCATCTAGGTTTTATTTCCTTCCAGTGATATCAAGAGTAAGACCAACACACAGCAAGTTAAGATGTGAAGAAGACAGCTGCCAAGGCCAGTGATGGGGCATTATGATAGCCTTTGTGCAATGGTGTCTGTAAAGGTCTAACAGCTCATGCATTCTCTCACCTAAGAAAAAAGAGGAGAAAAAGGGACTGGGATCTTGGCCTGGATACAAGGGTCACTGCCCCTGGGCTTCCCCCAACTCTGGTACTTCCACACTGGACCTCCTGTTCCAACTGCTTGGTGTGGTGGGGAGACAGAGGGCAAGACGCCTGATTAATAATCGGCCACCTCATTTGGAAATATAACTTTTCTCAGAGTTCCATCCCTTTCTTCAGTTTTCGGTTGGAAACTTGGCCTAGATGACAGCTGTGTGGGCCTCTCCCCAGCTCCACTCAGCGGGAGTTCTAATACACTTCATTCTGGGGCTGGGAGCTGCTTTTAATCTATCAGCACGACGCCGCAGCTGCTGTAAGCTAGCTGAAAATTGTCTGCATACGGGGCGAACATTTTGTAACCCTTTTTGGTGCAACTTGCATTGAGGTAGAAATTCAGCATTGCAGCTCCCTGCCTCCCCTCCCCCCCACCCAGTCTCTACTCCCCTCTTGCTCCCAAGTCACTGAAGATTCTTAAAAGAAGAAAGATCTGGCTTAGAGGCCACAAGAGCAAGTTCTGGAGGGCCCGTCATCCTTCTAATAGAGTCAAGCAGTTATCAGTTCCCGTGTCCAAAATGAAAGGTCTTGACAATCTCTTTCCTAAGCTTGACCACCCCAAGTCAGGCAAGAATAATAAAGGGTGAGGGTGAGGGCAGGGTGGAAGACGGGGAGAAAGGCGAGAATAAATCCATGGCTTTAAAGTATTGCCACCATTATTTGATTTCTCAAGCTATCCTGAGAGCAGGGGAATCTAGACACATGAATTCATTAGAATGTGAAATTTCTAGTGTGGAAACTCCTTCCACTTGTGCAAATGGGATCTCCTCCATAAATCCAGCCTTAAAAGTTGACTGGGGACCTGAGAGTTTCCTTTGATTCTACAAACAACCTTCTATTAACCACATACTATGCCATGCACCATGCTAGGAATGGGAAAATCAAGAAAAAAGTATGTCAGCAACTTGTCCACAGACACACAGCTAGTATGTTTCTGAAGCAGGTCTTGAACCCATGTTCCATGATTCTATGATTCATTAGGCCACATGACTCCTAGGTCTACCTTCTGTCTCCATGCCTTTGCATAAGCTCTCTGCCTTCTGTACCTGAGACGCACTCCCTTCTACCTCTCCTCATAGCAGGCCTAGGTC
This sequence comes from Petaurus breviceps papuanus, assembly GCF_028583685.1. Classification (NCBI taxonomy): domain Eukaryota; kingdom Metazoa; phylum Chordata; class Mammalia; order Diprotodontia; family Petauridae; genus Petaurus; species Petaurus breviceps. The sequence goes on along the minus strand of NW_027185754.1, from coordinate 8,586,224 downwards.
CATTAAAGACCAGTTAAAAGGACCATCTCCTAGATGCGTCCTTTCATGTCCCCTCCCAGCTGCTAAGGTCTCCACCACAAAATTTCTTTGTACATATTTTGTTCATGTGCATATGTCTACTTATTGCTTCCCCCAAGAGACTGTGAGCACCTTAAGGGTAAAGGTCTGTGGCATTTTTGTCTCTGCATACCCAGCACCTAGCATTGCGGGGCATACAGTCCAAAAGCATTTATGAAGTACTTGCTATGTGTGAGGCCCTAAGTGCAAAGTGTTAGAGATACAAAGAAAGATAAAAGACAGTTCTTTCTCTCAGGCAGCTTCCAATCTAACAGGGAGGCAACATGAAAACAAACGTACAAACAAAATATATACGAACAGAATAGTTGTAATTAATAGAGGGGAGATGCTAGCAGTAAGGGCAATTGTGAAAGCCTTCTTGTAGAAGGTGGAATTTTAGCTTACACTAGAGGGAAGCCAAGAAGCCTGGAGGTGTAGATAAGGAAGGATGAGTAGGTGCTTAATAGATAATGCTTGTTCCTGACTTACTGCATATCTTCCTTTGGTCAAATGAGGAATATTTCAGGACATGTCTGACCAACTCCACTCCCCCCTTCCCCATTAATTTATGTTAATAGTGACAGAGTGGCTGTACTATTCAGGAAAGAAGATCCAAATATGGATCCTAAACCCAGGCACCCACACAGATCAGAGACTTCACAGGCAAAGGAAATATCACGGGAGAGCAACATCCGATGCTGCCATCAACAGTAAAAAAAACTCAACACCATCGGATCCAAAGGGACTCTGGGAATGGGGGGGGGGGGGCGGAGGAGAGGGAGGGGTAGGAAATTCTTGCCAAATATTAATAGTTATATTTCTTATGAAATAGCTCATGCCCTTAGGGCATTAACTACAATCTCAGATGTCAACAGCAGCAGAAGAAAAACCAAAAGGAAGAAAGAAAGCCCCAAGAACATCACCTCCACCAGAAAAGCTTTACACTGAGCAGTAATGTTTCCTGCAGACCCTCCTTGGTCTGGGCTAAGAGGCCCAGAGCTCACTCCATTTTCAGCACAGAGGCTGGCCTTCTCCGAGGAGATCTGGGCTCCACTACCCCCATGCATCCATCATCCATTGTAGAGACAGTGTCTCTCTGGCTTGTGCCCTCCAGCCACAGAACACTCCTTGGAGGAGGCCACATCCCACGCATCCACACTCAGGAACAAGCACCAAAGGGCCTTTTCTTCTGAGAAGAAGGAGAAATGAACTGCCTTCCTTAAACACTGATTGTATCTCTATTTAATGAACAACATCCTATAAGGGGCATAAAACCAGCCAGGGCTAAGCCCTTTGCCCCCGATGAGGATCAAATGTGCCCCATCAGACTTCTAGGACCCTTAACCCCTGTGACAACAAAGGTAGGAGATGCAGCCAAGGCCAGGAAACAGGGCCTGGGGGTGTGGGGGGAGGGGGAGGTGAGGGAGGCACCCCCCCAGAAAGCAAAGGCCAACTCCAAACCCTTAGACTCCTCTAAGAATTGATACGGCAGCTGTATCTTTTTCATTTGAGTAATTATCATATAATTAAGTGCATGAATTACAAGAGAGCCAAGGCATTAAATTAAAATATTTAATGCTTGTAAATCTGAAAATGATTACTGTGCTGATGTGCAGCTCCTGAGCAGTGAGGCTAATAGCTCCATGACAGAGCCACTGGGCCTCCGCCACCACCACCCCACTGCTGTCACCACAGTTCTTTATCTAGGAAGGTAGCAAGGAGGAGCTGCAGGGAGAAGCAGGGCTCCTGAATGGACAGAGGGGCACTGGCAGGGCTTTTGCCATCGATAATCCGAGGAGCAGTTCTTTCAAACTGACATTCTCTCCCATCATGGAGAACAGATAAGGGGAAAAACTGGGATGTTAGCACTGGTGTCACTACTCTGATCAGAAACCCCTGAACGATCCTGGTTTGGGGAGCCTACTGTAGGCAATCTAAAGGGGTGGGCCTATTGGGAAAGGAAGTCATGGAAAAGTGGCGAGGGCCGAGAGACAAATGGACTAGGAATACCTTAGGATTCTATTTTTTGCTCTTTCCAAAGCATTTGAACAATATTACTCAGAACCATTCCTGAGAGGAAGGCCAAGTATCAGGATCCCCACTTGGTAGCTGAGAAAACTGAGGCCCCAAAAAGAAGCAACTCAACTAAGATTTCGCATTAGGTTTATGGCAGAGAGGGGACAAAAGTCCAGTTCTATAGACACTCAGTCAGTTTCTCTACCAACTATACCACACTAACATTCACAAGAGAGCAAAATCCACTTTGATTAGATCAGGGGTGGGGAACCCTCAGCCTTGAGGTCACAGGTGGCCTTCTAGATCCTCAAGTGTAGCTCTCAAAGGGCCCTAGGATTAGACCAAAGGTAATAGGAGCAAAAAATGATACACAGGGGAGCCTAGGTGGCGCAGTAAATAGAGCACCGGCCCTGGAGTCAGGAAAACCTGAGTTCAAATCCAGCCTCAGAAACTGAACACTTACTAGCTGTGTGATCTTGGGCAAGTCACTTAACCCCAATTGCCCTGCCTTCCCCCCTCCAAAAAAAAAAACCATGATACACAAATATTTCAACTGGAATTGACTTCTTAGGACTTAGAGATTATCTCTCCTAACACAAGGAAGAGGATGAGACCCAGCAACACTGACTCATCCAAGGTCACACGCAGCTCATAAGGAGCAGAAGCAGGATTTTAATCCAGGGTTCTTTCCCCTCCATTGCCCATCTCTCTTGAACTTCCAAGCTTGTTTTCCTATTCCCATTAGAAAGAAGGAAAGGGAGACCGAAGCTCTGAAAGGCGATCAAAATCCCGGAGCCAGAGAGGATCCCAGAGAGTATCTAGTCCAACCCCTTTCATTGCACAGATGAAACCAAGACCCAGAGGTTGCATCTTGCCCAAGGTCACAGAGCTTTGAACCAGCAAAGCTGGAGCCAGGATCCAGGGTTTTTGATTCCTTTTATTGTAGTGTTTTTCCTATACCCCATGACACGGTTTCACAATACTCGAGCAGGATGTGTGCTTCTGGGGTTCTGTCCAGAAAATGCTGCCCTGCACCCCAATGCATGCCAGGCGAAACATACCTCCAGGCAAATTCAAAGGAAGAGAAATTCTCCTTCCAAAGAGTGAACATGTTGGCATATTAACCTTTCGTATTTGGTCCAACTAAAATCAGGCCACAGACTAAACCTAAGGGAACGCTGTAGCTTAAAAGAAAAAAAGAAGAAAAATCAAATATGATCCCAGGATGTTTTAACAAAAGAGTAACCAGTAAGGATGGGGAAATTCAGCTTTTAGAAATCTTGAAGGTTATACTCCCAATACCCAATTCTAAAGAGAGGTAGGCCCTTCCCTTCAAGGAATTTGGAAAATCTGATGTCTGGGCAGGAAGAGCAGAAAATCAATAGTGGGGTGACAAAAATAATGGGTTTGGAGTCAAAGTTCCAAGGTTGGCCCCGCCATTTGCAGCTGTGCTACTTCGAAAATATTTCCCAACCTCACTGTATTTCAGTTTCCTCCAGGGTAAAATAAAAGGATAGACTAGATGGTCTCTGAGGCTAGTTAGATCTCTGAAATTCTGATCTAGGAAATCTAGAAAATGTCCTTTGACTCAATGGGCCTCAATTTCCCAACTCTCAATTGGGGGGGATTAGATGAGATATGAGGTTTTTAACCTGGGGACTGTGAATTTAAAACAACAACAACGAAAACACCAACCTGTATTTCAAAATAAATGTTTTTTTTTTTAATCCTTTGTATTGTTTAAAAAATACATTTAAAGATATAATTCTGAGAATGGCAGGACAAAAGAGGTCTAGGACACACACACACACACACACACACACAAGCTAAGAAATCCCAACTAGAGGATTTCTAAAGTTCCTTCCAACTCTGACATTTTATGCTATTAAGTGAGATGTCAGTAATCTATTCTACAAGCTAAAAGTAAAAAACTCAGTGTTGATTTCTCTTGGAGAAAAACCTGCAGAGAAAAGCTTTTGCTGGAAGTTATAGCAAGTTTGCAATTGGGTAAAATAAATCACCTCAGGGCTCTCAAAAGCAAAGGGAATAATTTGGAAATTGACTCTGATCATGGCATCAGAGGCCCAGGCTCCCTAATCAGACTGTAAGCTTCTCAAAGGTGGGGACTTGGCCCCACATCCTTTAGTTAGTGCCCAGGATGAAACACCATAAACTCGGAATGAGGGATGCAGTGAAGTGAGCAGAACCAAGAAGACAACTTATTAAAAACAACAGCATTATCGGGGCGGCTAGGTGGCACAGTAAATAGAGCACCAGCCCTGGAGTCAGGAGGACCTGAGTTCAAATCCAGCCTCAGGCACTTAACACAAAACTAGCCATATGACCTTGGGCAAGTCACTTAACCCCAACTGCCCTGACCTCCCCCCTCCAAAAAACAAACAAAATAAAACCATAACGAACAACAATGAAGGACTTCAGAACTCAGATGGGTGAAATGAAAGATAGTTCCAGGGGACAAATGATGAATACTCACCACTGCCTGACAGAGAGGTCATGGATTAAACATTTAGAATAAGACACATTTTTAGACATGGCCAATGTGAGAATTTGGTTTGCCTGAATACAAATTTGGTACAAGGGCTTTTTTTTTTTTACCCTGGGGGAGGGAGTAGTAAGAGGGGGAGAAAATAAATGTTTTGTTTTTGTTTTTTTCTTTTTAAGCAAAGGGGTTAAGTGACTTGCCCAAAGCCACAGGGCTAGTAAGTGTGTCAAGCATCTGAGGCTGGATTTGAACTCAGGTCCTCCTAACTCCAGGGCTAGTGCTCTACTCACTGCGCAACCTAGTCACCCCAATAAATGCTTTTTAATTGGAAAAAAAATAATTAAAAAAATCAACAACAAGAACATTGAGTGAATAAACATGAAGCTCGGGGTGACACTATCCCACAGGCCCAACCTGCAAACCCACCATGTCTCTCAACTCTGCTTCCCTAAGAGTAAATACTGATGTCTTTTGATAAGACTACAAACTTTTGAAGCCCTCAAGGTCCTCTGTAATCTGACGCCAACCTATTTTTCTCTACCTTGTTTTGTAATGTCCCACCCACATAGGGAATCTGCAGCCTCAAGGTCACATGTAGCCCTTTAGGTCCTCAAGTCTGATCTTTTGACTGAATCCAAACTTCACAGAACAAATCCTTTGGGGTTGTTCAACTAGATCCTGTACTCAAGGGCTTTCTTATGTCTGCATATCTTCCCTTCTACCCCCTCCATCTCTGGAATTCTACCTATCCCTTATTTTCCTCTTTTTTTATTAAATTATTTTTAGTTCTCAGCATTTAGATGTTAGAGGATTCACTGCCATGAGTTTTAAATTTTCTCCCCCTCCTTCCCTAAGACAGCTTGCAATATGATATGGGCTCTACACATACATTCCTATTAAATACATTTTCACATTAGTCATGTTGCATAGAAAAATTATAAAGAATGAGAAAATCTACCCATTTCTTATAGCCCAATTCAAATGTCATCACCTCCAGGAAAACTTCCCTTATCCCTCCAGGTGAAGATCATCTTGAAGATCAAATAATCTGAATATTATTTCATTTGATCAACAATGCTGTGCAATAGGTGCTATTATTATCCCCATTTTACAGTTAAGGAAACTGAGGCAAACAATAAGTTAAGTGACTTGTCCAGGGTCACATGGCTAATAGATTTCTAAGGACAAATTTGAACTCAGATCTTCCTGACTTCAGACCCAGTACTCTATCTACTGCACCAACAGCTGTCTCCAAGCATCTAAGAGAGGTCCCCTGAAGTCAGAGGCCTTGAGTCTATGGGTAGGGGCAACTCATACCCTGTACCCACGCCCCAGGAAACATTCCCCAACTGCTCAATCCTACAATGATCTTTCTCCTTTGTTTTAGCACTCCTAACACTATTCTTAGAGGACTATGCACGTTTTTTTACTCATCCTTATTCTGAATTCATAGAATTTAACCTGTACTTGAAAAAAAGTATTTTCTCTACAACATTCCTGACAAGTGAAAATCTAGACAATGCTTGAAAAACTCAAATGAGGAAGAAACCACTATCTACAAGGCAGTCCATTCCACTTTGGAATAGTTCTCATTGTTAGAAAGCTCTTCCTTATATCAAGTCTAAATTTCTATATGCAGCTTAAAAAAAAAAAAACTCCTTCCAAGTGTTGGCCCTCTAGATACCTGAACACAGCTATCACATCCCCCTTATGTCTTCTGTTCTAGAATCAGGTGGGGGACTTACAGCCACAAGGCCACATGTGGCCCTCTTAGGTCCTCAAGTTCAGCCCTATGACTGAATCCAAACTTCCCAGAACAAAGCCCCTTAATTAAAGGATTTGTTCATATAACTTGGATTCAGTCAAAAGGCCACACCCAAGGACCTAGAAGGCCACAGGATCCCCACTTCTGCAACATTCACCCACAATTCCTTTAACTGTCCCTAATATAGCACTATGATAATGACCTTCTCCTTCCTGGGGGCCTTCCATTGTATACTATAGCTTATCAATGCCCTTTGAAAAATGTTTCTCCCAGAACTAAACAAAATATTCTTATCACAACAAAATGATCACCTGATTCCTGGGTGCAGCGTCTCATTAAGAGTGTAAGATCGCATTAACTATCTTGGTTACCGTAACCCACTGTTGGCTCACTGAATTGCAGTCCACGAAAACCTCCCCATCTTTTTCAGATAAACTGAGGCTTAGTCTCAACTTTGGTCTTGTGAAAAAGTTGATTTTTAAATTTTTTTTTAAATCTAAGATACTACATTTAACCCAATTAAATTTTATCTTTGATTTGGACCAGTGTTCTAGCTAGTCAAGATATTTTTGAATTCTGATGTTGTTATCAGTTGGGTTAAGTAAACCCCCCACCTCTGTGTCATTTCTGCATTTATCTGCCTTGATTTAAAGAACTAAAATAGCACAATATCAAACAATGAAAGTAAGGAATGCCACTAAAAACCTTTCTTCAAGAGGTTGATAGACGGGGCAATAAATGTAGTATTAGGATCACAGTAAGGAAGTCCTCAGTTCAAATCAGGCCCAGGAAGGAAGTCAGGTGAGGAAAGAATGGGGGGGGAAGGAAGGGAGGAAAGGGAAAGGGGAAAGGAGGAAGGGAGGAAGGGAAGGAAGGAAGGGAGGGAGGAAGGAAGGGAGGGAGGGAGGGAGAGAGGGAGGAAGGAAGGAAGGAGCATTTATTCAAACTTTTACTAATAGGAAGATGACCATTTCTTATTAGGGATACACAGAGGGGACTCCCGTGTGAGGTATGAAATGAATTGTGAAAGGTTTGGAGATTATTTTTTTAGGTTGCTGAAGGGTGTTCATTAATGTCTATTAAATGAAACCATTTACTTCAATTTGCTATAAAACACTATGCTTAATTACCACAAACTCTTCCCCTACCAAATAACTTAATTGAATTCACATAGCATGTTTGATGTTCTATATAATATTTTACAAGTTGGACCTCTTCAGGGAATGTATTGATTGAGGAGCAAAACAGATGTTCTGGAAGATGTTTCCAAGATCAGGGCAGGGGAGGATGACTGCAGAGTTGAAAGGATTATGCAAGTGCAATGATTTTCCTGACACAGGGGGCAGACAGCCCACCCAGCCTCCATTCCCCTTCTCATCAAAAGGCCAACTTGCTTTTCCCCCCACAACACTTTGCATTCTGAAGGTATAGCTCCTTCAGCCAGGGTCCCTGAGTAAGCCACTGGCCCTGATTCAGTATGCAGTGAACATGGACAAGAGAGGAGCCAAGGGACAGAGGCCTGACAGTATACTGTGCGCTGAGGTCCCCCTGGTGCTGACACGCAGAGCCCAGGGCTCCCAGGGAGTGCTCAGGACAGACAGACGCCCTGTTCAGTATGGAAAGATGTGATGAGTGGGGCTGATTTGGAACACACACCAGCAGCTTAGCATTGATCTAGTCAAATGCTACTTGGCACACACAAGATCATGGACAAGCTGAGTCCTCTGCCGTGGCTTCACTTCCCTTAATGAACCAGAAGCAGGATTGAAAGCCCTACCCTGAAACAATGCAATTGCTAAGCAATAGGTTAGAGTCCTGCCAATGTAATTCAATTCAACGAGCATTTATCGTGAGCCTACTATGTGCCAAGTAGGAAGGGAGACTAATTAGGAGGTAATTACAAGTTTAACTTGTAAATGCTATAACCATGTGACCCTATGTAAGTCACTATGGACTTCAATGTTCTCATTTGTAAAATGAGAGGATTGGCCTAAGTGATCTCTGAGGTCCACTAAATCATAGATCTTAGACATGGGAAGGGACACTAGATGAACTGACCCAGCCTCCTGTCTTCAGGTAAATAAGATGGCTTCACTCCTTCCAGCTCTCACACACTGCTAGCCAATGCAGGTTAAGGTGAGTTTCCCAGAACAGGATCCAGAAGGGACTCATTTTACAGATAAGAAATGATGGCTCAGGGGGGCGGGCTAGGTGGTGCAGTGAATAGAGCACCAGCCCTGGAGTCAGGAGGACCTGAATTCAAATCCAGTCTCAGACACTTAACACACACAAAAAACTAGCCATGTGACCTTGGGCAAGTCACTTAACCTTGATTGCCCTACCTTCCCCCCCCCCCTCAAAAAAAATGGATGGCTCAGGGAGTTTGACAGACCCCAAGGTCACACAGGAAGTAGCGTCACAGGTGGGAGCTGGACCTAGTTCCTCTGACTCCAGAGGCAGGGCTCTCCTCAGAGCTGGCTAGGTCCATTTCTGGGAAGCCAATATACTGACAGAGAATCCCCAGTCCCTCTGTGAAGCTAAAACAGCCACGACCCTCATTCTGCTTCTCCACAACTGCCCAAGCAGAGACACTCTGAGTGCCTTCTACAGTAATCTACGAGCTGGGATCTTCCTGTCTTCCCTCCTTCTGTCATCCTCCACCTATACTTACCACATACTCAAGGGCTCTGTGCTCTGCTTTCTAGGGTGGCAGTTACTTATCTAATTAACTAATTGTCCCACACATTATCCTGGGGATTGATGGATTAATGAAAGAGGGACTACTCCCCTCCCCCTCGGTAACCTATTCATGTTTTAGCTGGGGCCTTCCTGAGACAAGATCACGACTAAAAGAAAGGTTTCAAAGCTAGGAATTTCAGAAAACCTGAGAGACGAGTGGAAGGGGATAGAAACACTCAAGGCAGGCAAGACCATGGGGTATCCCTGAAATCCTACCGCACAGGCAGGAAGTCACCCATTCCACTTCTGCATCCAGGCTGGTCCCCAGGACATCTGCACCCCATCCCTCTGCGATGCACTCGCCTCAATCCCTGATTTTTGTCCCACTGTACTATGCAATCTGCACTTCAGCTCATCCTGCCCCTGCCGCCCTCAGAACAGCTGTGGGCTTAATTATCAAAATAACATTTTAATAGTCTCATAACTGAACTCCCTTCAAAACATGCCAGCGGAGGAGGCTGGAAGGATGCTTTTTAGCACCTTTGCTCACTAAACTTGCTAATCGGAGGCATTAAACGACTGGGCTGCCCTAACGCTTGCCAGTTGCTGATGGAGACATCGCTCCCACCTTAAATTAGTGCAAATAGCTTTTCATTCCCTAAGTGTCTTTATTATATATGTGAGGAGCGGGGTGGTCAGAGCTCCCACGCACTGGACCTTGGGGAGGCGGGAAGGCCAGGAAGTCATTATAGCAGTATCATTCCTCCCTCATTATTAAAAGAAAAGTAACTAATTCATACGTACCCAATCATAACTCCCAGGAAAGTGGATGTGCTAAGAGCACTTAGGCAATTCATTTGCGATCACCAGGGGCTTTACTTGCTTTTAACACATTTTTCTTAATATTTGAAAAATTTCATATCACAAGCATTAAGTTGAGTTCTTCCTTCCCATTCCCAGGCCCTATGATTTTGCACAATAAATCTATAGGGAGCCCAAGCTGGCATTTAGCTACCGAGTTAAGCTTTCACTAAACAAGTCCCATGTTAAACTCACATCCTGAATTACAGTATTTCTCCCATCCTCTCTGCAGCCCCACATCTCACTCTCAGTCCTTTCTGCCCTCCCCTTGCTGCTCATGCCTCTTTCGTGCTGAAATGGTTCCCTTCGAAGAGAGGAAGCCTGTGGGGGAAAAATGGCATCTGGACCATAACTATAGCTCACATTTCTATAGCCCTCTATGCTTCAGCAAGCCCATGCTTGGATCACCAAAAAACAAAACAAAACAATTCTATGAGTTAGATAATGCAGGTATAATTATTCCTATTTTGCAAGTGAGGGGACTGAGGTCAGAAAAAGTGATGTGGCATGTCTAAAATCCTTGGACTATAAACTTAGAAATGGAAGGAACTTGAAGATGCCTTCAGGCCTGATGCTCTCATTTTATAGATGAGGAAACAGAGGCCCAGAGAACGGAAATGATTTACCCAAGTTCACATGGTGATTAAGTGGCAAAGATAGAATTTGAACCCAGGCCTTATGAAACTACACACAGCACATGGTTCACCTGTCTATAGCGCTTGAAGGTTTAGCAAGCCCTTTGCCCAAAAAAACCAAACTTCCTGACACTAGACCCAATACTTTTGATCAATTAATAAACACCTACTATGGGCCAGGCACTGTGCTAGGGAATACAAAAGGAGGCAAAAGACAATCCCTGCCCAGAAGGAACTTACTATTTAATGGAGATGACACCATTCAAATAAATATATACCAGATAAATAGGAGATAATTAAAAAGGAAGGCACTGGATTTAAAAGGGATTGGGGAAGGCTTCCACCAAAGGTTGGGATTTTTGTTGACACTGAAAGGAAGGCAGGGAGGTCAGTAGTCAGAGTAGAGTAGAGGAGAGAGAGCATTCCAGGCACAGGGAACAGACAGGGAACAGCCTGAGGCAGAGAGATGAAGTATCTTGTAAGTGTATGTGTTGAGGGGTAAGACTGGAAAAGTAGGAGAGGGCTACATTATTAAGGGTTTTAAATGTCAAACAGGGCATTTTGCATTTGCTCCTGAAGGTAATGGAAGACACTCACATTGGTATGGGGGGGGGGGGGGGGGGGGGGGAAAGGAGGGATAGGGGGGGAAAGAGAGAAAAAAAAGGGGGGGGGAGAGATATCGAGGGGATCCAATCTACCCTTTAGCAAAATCACTTTAATGACTGAATGGAGGATGGACAGGAGTAGGGAGAGACTTGAGGAAGGCAGATTCACCAACAGGTTACTGAAATAGTCTGGCCATGAGGTTATGGGACTCTGCTCTAGAGTGGTTCCAGTTGTCAAAAGAGAAAAGGGGGCATTTGGGGATATATTGCAAAGGTGAAACTGACAGTCCTTGACAACAGTTTGGATATGGGGGGTAAGAGATAGTGAGGAGTCAAGGATGACACCTAGGTTGTGAGCCTGAGGGACTGGGAGGATGAGGTTGCCCCCTATAGTAACAGGGAAAGTAGGAGCAAGGGGCAGGTATTTAGGGGGAAAGATAACAAGTTCCATCTCAGACACATTTGAGTTTAAGAAGTCTACTGGATATCTAGTTTGAGATGTCTGAAAGGCAGTTGGAAATGCAAGACTGGAAGTCAGCAAAGAGAACAGTACATTCAAGAATCATCAGCATAGAGGTTGTAATTGAATCCATGGGAGCTGATGAAATCACCTAGTGAAGTAGTATAGAAGGAAAAGAGAAGAGGGAGCAGTACAGAGCCCTCAGGGTGAGAGCGTATGATCTGGAGGAGGTTTCAACAAAGAAGACAGAGATGGAGTGGTCAGATTAGTAGGAGGGGAACCGGGAGAGAGTGGTGTCCCAAAACCCTAGAAAGAAGAGAGTGATCAACAGTGTCAAAGGCTGCAGAGAGGTCAAGGAGAATGAGGACTGAGAAAAGGCCACTGGATTTGGCAATTAAGAGATCACTGGAAACTTTGGAGAGAATGGTTTCTGTGGTCAATTAGGTCAACTCAGACTGTAGGGGGATAAAAAGAGAGGCAGAGAAGAGAAAGAGGAGGCTACTATTACAGAAGGCCATTCCAAGGAATCTAACTCCAAAGAACAGAAGAGAAGACAACAGCTAGTGGACATGGAAAGACTGAGGGAGGGCCGGTTTTCTTCCCCCACACTGGGGAAAACATGGACATATTTGTAGGCAATAGGAAACGAGTCAATAGAAAGGAAAGAATTGAAAAGAAGTAGGGATGACAGAAGGGTCAATTTGTTGGAGAAGATCGGATGTAATGGGATTGCTTGAACAAGCAGAGGCATTAAAGGAGTAACTTCATCGTGTTATACAGGGATAAAGAGAGCGGGAGAAGGCACCTAAGTGATGGGAGATGGGGAAGAGGGAGCTCACAGGAACAGTCTCAATTGTTCCTGTAAAAAATAACATCCTGTTAAGAAGAACCAGGATTCGGGGCGGCCAGGTAGCACAGCAAGTAAGAGCACCGGCTCCAGTGTTGAGAAGATCTGGAGATCGAATCCCGGGCTCAGACACTTAGCACCCACCCAGAAACACCTGGCCGTGTAACCTTGAGCAAGTTACTTAACCCCAATTGCTTAGGGGTGGCCAGGTGGCTCAGCGAGTAAGAGCACCGGCTCCAGTGTTGGGACGACCTGGAGATCGAATCCCGGGCTCAGGCACTCAGCACCACACCCAGAAATAACTGGCCGTGTAACCTTGAGCAAGTTACTTAACCCCGATTGCTTAAAATAAAAAAAATAAAAATTTAAAAAAAAAAAGAAGAAGAACCAGGATTCAAACCAATGTTTCCCAGGTCCAGGTCCAGAAGCACTCTTTCTACAACGAAAGCAAAATAATAAGGGAACCCCAGAGAGGGCAAGAGTTGGTGAGTGGGTAGGAGTCACAGAGGAAGAGTCCTGCCTTTCCCACCTTAGCTCTAACAGAGGTAGAATGGCCTAGAAAATCACCTGGGCCCATCTCCAGGCCTTCTGGCCAGGACCCTGCTGATTTTCCCAGCTGCCCCAAGAGAGCAGCCCTAATGGGGAAAAAGGCCTCTTTTATAAGGCCATACCTTCCATTCGATTAATCTTCTTCAGGAAAATTCCATGCCCCAGTCTACTTCTCTGTTCATGATCCATTCCTTTATTAAATGCTGTGCAACAAATTATAAGAACCAAGACAGCTCGCCCTGCAATCCCCCTCCATGCAGTTCAACAACTGTCCATAAAAAGCCGGTGTGTGCCCAACCTTGTGCTAGGCACCTTGAGGCTGTAGGAGATGTAGTGGTGCCTGTTCTTAAAGACTGTAAAGCTTCAGTTCAATGACATTCGAGAACACACAAAGAGTAGAATAATGCCATGCACTAAGATGCTCAATTGCACTGAGAATGTAAAGATAATATAAGCCACAGGAGTTCAGAGGAAAGAGAGGACAAGTGACCTTTGGTCAGGGCCTTGAAGGTAGGCACTATTTAAATAGACGAAACTGGTCAGAGGGTTCTCTAAGCAGGATTAACGAAGGAAGCAAAGACTAGAGGGTAGTAATAAGTAAGACCTGCTGAGGGAGAGGAAGCTAACAGAGTGACTCTGGGCAAGTCTCTTCCCCATTCTGGGCCTCAGTGTCCTCCTCTGTAAAATGGACTAGATTACCCCTAAAGTCTTATGAACTCATGACTCTGAGAGGAGTACAGCAACTGGACTGGAGATCATAAGTCAGAATGTAGCCAATTAAATATTAAACTGAGCAGAACACAATTAGGAAGATAAATCTGCCCATTAGGAAAAAGGCAATGGAGGTGAATTCTGGACTGTCTTCTTATCTGGGTTCCCTGTGTCACTGCTGCAGTCCATTAGTTCCTACTGAGAGTTGGGGAGTTCCAAGTAGCCCTTCCAGATGGACGGAGGTTCTCTGATATGACACCAGGATCTATGGCACTCCCTTTGTTCCTCCAGACCTAAATTCATTCCAAGCTGTTCCGCATAAAATTAACCAGTGAGGAAACAGATGTGTGATCTCTGGAAATTGACAGACGTCAAATTCAAAGGGTCTGGATTCAAATTCTGATTCTGTTACCTTTGTGACCCTGGGCAATTCACAAACTCTCTCTGGGTCTTAGTTTCTTCATCTGCAAATAAAGATGTTAGATGAAATGTCTGCTAAGGTACTTCTAACTCTAAGGTCTGCCATTCTTATTTGGAGGATTTATTTCCATTTTTTTCTTTATATATCCTTATTCAATTCAATTCTTAAAAACATTATTTTAAAATATTTTAGTTAAGGGAAAAAACTTTACACCACTGAACATCAGAACTGTATGAAATCTTGGAGCATAACAACATAAAATGTGAAAGCTAAAATGAATGGCAGAATTCTGACTGCCCATTTTAAAGATGGGAAACAACAAACATTTATTTATGATGGTTCTCTGACCAGTTCTGTGCTGAGGACAACAGGGACCCAATGACAGATGTGATGCAGTTCTTTCTATCAAAACCACAAATGAGTAAAGTGGAAGAGGCAAGACCAAGGAATTTGAAGTTTAAACATTTCATCACATCAATTAATCAAAAAGCATTTATTCAGTACCTACTTGGGTGTGAGGCATTATGCCAAGCACTGGGGAACAAACGATGAGGGATGACAAAATGATTACATAAAGAGAATAAATACTGATGAATACAAAGCAGTTAAATGATAATGTAGTTAGGGAAGGAGGACACCAGCTCAGCCTCATCTTGAAGGAAGAGACGATTCTATGCAGACAAACTGAATTCCAGGTGTGGACAAAGGCAAGAAGGCTGGAGGTATGTCAGGTAGGAGGAACAGACAGGCCAGTTTGTCTGGATCACAGAGTATAGAAAGAAGACAAGAGAAGCCTCCAATGAGGTTGGAAAGTTGGGGCCAGGCTGTGAAGGGATCTTAAGGCCAAATACGAGAGATTTTATTTTAGGCTACAGGCAATACGGAGCCATTGGAATTGAATGATTAGGTGAGCTTCTTAGTTTTATTCATATATACATATATATATACACACACACACACACATATGTGGGGGGGGGGGGTCAGGGAAGATCTCAGAAAAGAAGAGAACAGTGCGGGCTGGGGTCACCAGGGAAGGCTTCATGGAAGAAAAGGTAGGATTTAGATCAGCACACAAGAGTAGAAAAAGGTTATAAGCATTTCTATAACTCTATATATTTATATAACTCTTATGTTAAGTGTTTTGCAGTTATTATCTCATTTTAGTCTCACAACAACCCTGCATGGTAGGTGCTTTTATTATCCCCATTTTACAGTTAGGGAAACTGAGGCAAGCAGAGGTGAAATGACTTGCCCAGGGTCACACAGCCACTAAGTGTCTGAGGCAAGATTTGAACTCAAGTCATTGTGACTCTGTGTCTAGTGCTCTGTGAACTATGGCGCCATCTGGCTGCCACAGTCTGGCTGGAACAGAAGGTATAATATACAGCAGGAGGGAAAGTGAAATGGATAAAATGAAGCCAGATTACAGAGAGCCTTAGTGTGTAGGGCCAATGGAGGGTGATGAGTAATAATTGTCTAGGACTATAGTGCCTAACTTTTGGAAATGTGAGACACACCTCTGCAATGTCAAAAATTTTATCAATCACTGCCCTGCCTCCACAACCAGTAACAACCAGTAACAATAATAGAGAAATATGGCACAGGGGACAGAGTCAGGAAGACTCGTGCTCAAACCCTTCCCCACCTGGAGGTTCCTATACTGGTTAATGAACTATCCAGGGCTCTATGACCCAGAGGCTGGGAACAACAGGCTTAGAAATTGCTTCCAAAGCCCCACCTGTGAGTACCTAGTCTATCTTCACTCCTGGCCCTCTGTCTGCCCCACTGATCTTGGAGAGAGTCCTAACAGTAACAAGAGCCCACATTCCTAGAGTCCTTGAAGCTT
The DNA here is from genome assembly GCF_028583685.1 of Petaurus breviceps papuanus. Taxonomy (NCBI): domain Eukaryota; kingdom Metazoa; phylum Chordata; class Mammalia; order Diprotodontia; family Petauridae; genus Petaurus; species Petaurus breviceps. The sequence continues at coordinate 8,570,269 of NW_027185754.1, read as the reverse complement.
TATAAGCACACTGTGAGGCAGGCAGTACAGGTAAGATAATTCCCATTCTTCAGATAAGTTGAGGCCCAAGGAGAGGAAGGAAATAATAATTGCCCAAGGTCACAGAGCCAATTATCACGGGTGTTCATTTTGACTCTCCTGTTCTGCCTTTTTCTTTGAGAAGGCCCTATTACTTCTGTTTTGTTTGTTGGCTCATTAGTATGGAGAAAGTAGACAGAAAGCTACTCTTGCTGGCATTTCTTCATGATGAACCTTCTTGCCTAGTCAAGGGAGATGCCCCATGAAGAGCTGGCACTCTCTCATTTATATTTACCTGGTGCTTTCGATCCAGCTCCAATCTACTTCACAAGACAGCCAGCTCTGAACCATGGCAACCAAGACACAATCAAGGCTGGCTACAGATGTTCAGGGCCCTGGGCCCAGATCGATAGAATGAAGGCCTGGAATTCTCCAACACTTTGGGAAGAGGCAAGAGGGGGAAGTATCTTGCAGCAAGTCACACTAAAAAGAAGGTTATCCCAGGCGCTGGACAGTACTGAACACTGCTTGGTAATGGACTTCCCCCGTTGGACAGCAATCATCTCAATGCACTGTGTGCTTTGTACAAAAATCACCATTTTTACCCTTGTCCTCTGTCCTGTCCAAGTGGGAATCATCTCCCCAAAGCATCCCTGCCACTGCATGATTCATAACAACTAAAGTCATCAGAGTCTGAATGTTGACCACACCTGAAACCTACCCCTAAAATCCTGGTTCTAATCCCCATAAGCCAGGGAACTGTCTGCATGTGACCCATTTCAAGATCCAGCTCTTGCACAGGGAAAAGTAGCACTGTCTTTTGACCCTCCTAACTGGGATGTTCATCAGAAGGGCTGACGTGGGCACAGATGCTTGCCATGTCCTCCCAGCTCCAATTAGGAACAAAGGCTGAGTTGTGTATCTGGGGCTTCGGTTGTTTTTTTGTTTGTTTTTCATTTTAAGTCTATTCATTGTCTTCACTTTTTCACAATGGCACTTTCAAAAACATGATAGTAAGGGAAAAAGAACCTAGGTTTTTCAGGTTTTTGCTGTCTGTGCTCCAGGGGAAAACAGGCACTCAGCTTTGACTGAAATTGCTTCACTCTGTGTGCTTCTGGGCCCCACTATCCTCACTCCACATACCAACAGAAAATAGAGTTTGTTTCTTTATTTCCATTCTGCCCCCCCTCCCTTTCCTTCCCATTCTCTCTCTTCCCCCTCTCCCCCTTTTTCTTCTCTTTCTTCCTGCCTTACCATTGGTGGCTCACTTAACACTCCAGGACCCTGTCAGGTACAAAAGGAGAGGAGATGCCAAAGGGACCCCAGCTAAAGGAGCTCCAGGGGGTGGGGTGGGGTTGGGGGGAGGCAGCAGGAAGAGGAGATCAACAGATGCTCCCCACCCCCACTTTGGCAGCCTTGCTTGATGCCTCCTGAAAATGACCCCTGACAGAGACCATTCTCAGGAAAGGAAACCTGCTGCCCTTTAGTTCCCTGAGATGCTGATTTTTTCAGGTCATTCTTCAGTCTTGCCAGAAATGCAGCAGGCTTCAGAGTAGAACAAACTGCTCTAGTGCTAAAATATTAATCTTTAAAAAAAAAAAGAAAGAAACCAAAATGTATTCTTTCCTTCCTCCTCTCTACCCCGTCCCTGCCCCCCCATACCTGTGAACTTCCTTGCCAACCCTGAGTTTTGCCAACCCTGCTCCCCCCCAAAGGTTAACCAGCAGGCAGGGAGAGGGAGAACTCCATCTGGATAAATTCAACCTCTCCGAGGGAAAAAAGGAAGGAATATTAGATGCTTTCTTAGATGTCAATTCAACTCAGGGCTGGAGCTGGGGAACTAGTCGGTCCAAGCAATTAATTCTCTCTCCCTGCTGTCAGCCCCCAAATCCAGGCAATATCTGAAGACTGACATCTTTCCAAAGGCATCTTGGATAAACATCCACTGCCCAAGCTACCACTAAGGAAGGGCCAGGCTCCATTTTGCCAGGTGCACCCTGGAAATGGAGGAGCATCAACATCTTTAATTATCAGTCACTCAATTTTCTTCTCCCTTCATTCCCCAGTCACCATCACGGAAACCTGTCAAGCGTCCACCCCAAGGACTAGGGAAAAGCAACTACCTCCTGGAGATGGTCTTTAACTAAAGGCTCGAGCTCAATTATACCAGAGACCTCAGGGAGGCTCTGGAGCAGTGGCTGGAGGCAGGGGGCCAGCAATGAAGCGGGGGAGGGAACGGTTAGGGGAGTCCAGAAATATCAGACATTTTAGGATCAGAACCAAAGGGGACTTAATAGATCACGAAGTCGCAAACCCCCACACCTCCTTCATTTTATAGATTAGGAAACTGAGGCCCAGAAAAATTCAGTAACTTTCCAAGATCAAACTGTGTGAGAGAACCAGGACACAGAGTCACATAAGATCATAGGCCTTAGAGCTGGAACTGAGAATAACAAGAATCACATCAGAGAAGAAGAAACTGGGGGTCAGAAAGGTAAAGTGTGACTCCAAATATAGTGGTCATTCCACTGTACCACACTATCTCTTCATTACATTTCCCAGAAATTAAGGAATGTATAGTTAATAGAACTCATTTTTAAAAATCTCAATTGAAACAAAAAGTTTGCTACATCTCCATACACTCATCATTTTCCTTCTCCAACCAACCTTTAAGTCCCCAAATGGAGGAAATTGCAAATATACCTCAAGATATTGGAGAAAAGAGGGGGGAAATGGAAAAGGACATAGCCATCAATAAAAGACAGCTCTATCAAATAGGTCAGGTCCTTTCTGAGAAGGAACCACTTCCTATGGTGGGAAAAAAGTGCCAAATTTCTAGTCAGATGACCGTGGTTCAAATCTTACCTCTGCCATTTACAATCTGGATACTCTTTGGTGAGCCATTTAATCTACTGGGGTTTCAGTTACCTCATGTGTAAAATAAAGATGACTACATAATGTCTAAAGATCATTCAAGGGGTGGCTAGGTGGTACAGTGAATAGAGCACTGGCCCTGGAGTCAGGAGGACCTGAGTTCAAATCCAGCTTCAGACATTTAACACTTACTAGCTGTGTGACCTTGGGCAAATCACTTAACCCCAATTGCCCTGCCTTACCCTCTCCAAAAAGAAAAAAAAAGAAAGAGAGAGCATTCAAACTTTAAATTTTAAGAAAACTGAGATCACCCAAACTATCTCAGAAGGGTGATTCCATGGGACTTAGAGCTAGAAGGGACCTTTGAGATAATCCATAGGTCCCTTCTCTCGATCATTTGTTGTTGTTGTTTAGTTGCTTCAGTTGTGTCTGACTCTACAAGCCCATTTGGGGGGATTTTCTTGGCAAAGATACTGGTGATTGCTCATTTCCTTCTCCAGTTCATTCTATAGATGAGGAAATGGATGCAAAGAGGGTTAAGTGACTTGCCCAGGGTCGCACAGCTAGCAATGAAGTCAGACTGGAACTCACAAAGTTGAGTCTTCCCGACTCCATGCCCAGCACCCTATCTACTGTGCCTGGCTAAGCCCCTCTCTAGACTACAGGATTCTGAGATGCAACACGCCCTGGTAGATTCATGCATATCTAAAATCAGAATCCTCTTGCATTGTAGGAGTAGGAGCTCAGTGAGTGACCCAGACATATTCACACCCAAAGGAGTAACTACTGCCCCATCTCATGCAATCTGGTTGGTCGGTTAGCTCAAGACAGAACTTCCCAGTAAAAGACAGGCAGAGACATAAGGGCATCTTGGGAACTAAAAACTATAGAAAGCATAAGCTTCACCAGCCTGCAATGAATATCAACTTTCCCTACGCCAACTTAATTTCTGAGCACATTTGGATTTAGGCATTTAAGACGGCACAGAGGCAAATTTTATTCAATACCCAGGGAAAGCCCCTGAGCTTTAACATTTGAGGGAAGAAAAGTTTCACTTTCATAAAGCATAATAAAATATTGCTTAAGATGAGATGATGCAGTAGAAAGCTCATATGGCAAGTCTGCTGCTCCTGATATTGGGAGTCCAGGAAAATATGGGCTGTGACTGGAATACATGCCTTCACTTGAGCCATAGCAAGGCGGGAGAAAGTACTGGTTGAACCTTACTCCGTGCATGATAGAAATGTCCAGAGAGTCCAGAAGCTGAGAAGATTTATGCCACAGCCGTGATATTTTTATTAATGTTTCATACAATTGCAAGGACCATTACTCAGTATACTCTGCCTCAAGAATTGTGGACAAACATGAACGCTAGTGTACGTGAGCACACGCGCGCGCACGCACACACACACACACACACACACACACACGCACGCACACACACACACACACACACACAATCCAAGTGTTCTCCAGACCCACTGTTGTGGGCTAACTCATTACTCCAATGTAATCACAAGAACATTAAACATTACCAAAGTCTTCTCTCTTTTCCATGGCTGATTAAGCAGTTGGGAGCAGAGAGTTTACTGTGAAAAAGCAAACAATTATATGCTATCTGAGGTAAACATTACCTTAGTAATGGAAGCTGAGCTCCAGAACCTCATTGCCAGTAGGGATTACCATTATAATACTTAAAATAACATTTATAACACTTACTGAAATTACAAGAATGAAGTCTGCAGAGACCCTGCAATGAAATCAGCTCAATGTGTTTTTATAAGAATACTGAAATCGAGGTCCCTTGGAGGGAAGATATAGACATTAACCGTTTTTGCAGGGCCTCCATTAGCTGGTAAAATTTGAATACTCTTTCTTAGGTGAGCTCTAATCTTCTTTGAATCCTCCCAACACATTTTATCTGTAAAAAATTGTAGTTAAAAATTTAGTTTGATGGAACGATATTTAAGTGCTCTTCCTCATCTGACTCCCAGAAAGTGCCCCAGAGGGTCTCCCTGTAATTTGTTCAAACGAAATAATATTTTCGTTTCCCTGCTTCTCTTTGTTGTCTTGCGTGATGAAAAGTAACATTTCTTTTCTTTCAATCCTATTAGACGAGGCTTGCAGAATGCCAGCCACTCAATCCAAATAGATTCTGGCAGGAGGCACCCAGCTTAAAAAACATGGGCTGCCAAACAGAGTTTTTGATCAGGATGTGACATGTCACTAGGAGACGGCTTGCTATGACATTTCCAGAATGGGAACTCATGTCAGAAGCTTTCTGGGTGGGTTTTCTCCCTTTCCTTTTTATTTTCTTTTACAGCAGGCACACACGACTTTGGCATTGAGTTTTCATTTCCAACATTTGGTTACTGACACACTCATTGCCTTGCAAGCCCCCCAGAATAGGAAGAGTTCAGTTCAGGTCCAGCCGTGTGCCCACCCTCCCCCATCAGCCCCCTAACCATGCTCCAAATTAAGCATAATGAAACTCTCGAGACAGTGGGCACCCAGAAAAGCACCAGTCTTCTAACTACTAGATCCAGCTGAATGCAAAGGGCTCCTCCTCTGTCCGGTCTGTGAGGAGAAAGAGATCTCTCCTCCCTCTCCACTCTCCACGAAGCCCCAAGGCCCTCATTAGTGACTTTTCTCCTATCCAGCCTACCTTTTGCAGGACAGCCTTCTGCCTCAGTTCAGGCAACCAACATGGAGCCAAGTCTCCTAAGCCTGAACCTCACATTAGGCAGGGGGTTCCAGAGACTCGGTTGACTAAGGAGCAGAGGGGAATCCTACCACCACTTTCCCTTGCTATCAAACCCCAGTATAAAAGCCAGAAACATTACTGTCACTGGACAAAAAACACGGTATGCTCATACTCAGGCTTCCATAGCTAAGGGAAGACTGCTGTCCACTCTGCTATGATGGGTCTGCTCTATTCTATTGAAGGCCTTTATGCCAACTTAAGTTTGCAGTGAGTATGGAAAGATTTATGGTCAGAGGCTAAATCAAGTTATAGAGGTGAGTACAGCACCATCTAATGCCAGTGTACAACAATGCCCCAGGCTAACTTCCACTTAAGGGTCTAAGTACCACTAAGTCTAAATCAGTTATATGTATATAGTCACACTCTCCAAAGTTATGCGAGTAACAGTACCATCCACCCAACTTCTCCCCCACACTAAATAATGGTTCGCATTCCAATCAGCCAAGGTGACACGCATATGGTCTATTTCAAAAGGAGAACCCCCTCAGAAGAAAATGTACTATTATTTCTTCAGGTTCTCCCTGACAGACAGATGGAAATAAGAATTCTTTTTGTTTACTCACTTTCATTTCTATATAGTCACAAACATATGTATATGTATCTGAAAAATAATGTTATTAAAGTTTGTGAACTTTTTTGTAAAACATCATAATATAGACACACATAATACCTAATCAAAAACTGTGTGTATGTGTGTGTATATATATATATATTAATGAAAAAGCATCTATTAAGCATTTATTTTAAGAATACCAATAAGAGAAAACAGGATAGTCCCTTCTCTCAAAAGGGGGAAAAATATAGAGAAGGGGGGGGTCAGAGTAGGGTAAGTTTTGGGAATGACTAGGAGGTTAAACAAAAGACCTGATTTCAGGCAAGATAAGAAAAAAGCTCACCTATCAGAGTCAGAGTCACCAGGTGAGTATAGGTTCTGGTGGGAAGAGAATAAGGAGGATGTCTAGAGTGTAGGAGGCATGGTTTGGAAATTACCACAAAGTATACATATACACGTGTGTATACAAATACATACATACTCACATGAGTATGAATGCATGTGCATGATAAATGTGGTATTTGCATAAGTATATGTTCGTATTTCAAAAAATATATACCAACTTTAACCCATATATTTTATTTGAAATTAAAATTTTTAAGCATAATAAACATGGACCCAAATGATGAGCTCACAAGTTTGTTCAGAGTATCACACCACTATCAGAGACACAATTTTTCCCCATTTTTTTCCAGACTGCTCCTAGGTAAATGAGTATGACATAGTTCCACAGAGGGTAAGGGTAGGGGACAGAGGGAAGGAGAACCATATGTCTAGGTTTCAAATGATGTCTGTAAAGTCTTTGTACTTAAGTAACATTTTTTCAGCGGGAATAGCTAGGTGGTACAGCAAATAGATCCTCTGGAACTGGAGTCAGAAAGATCTAAGTTCAAATCCAGCCTCAAATGCTTACTTAGCTCTGTGATCCTGGACAAGTCACTTAACCCCCATTTAACTGTAAAATAAGGACAGGCTGGAGAAGGAAATGAAAACTGCTCCAGTATGTTGGCCAAGAAAACCCCATGGATATAAGTCCACAGTATTACAAAGAGTTAGACATGACTGAAAAACAACATTTTCCAGTAACATTTTCAAATGCATTTCCATTGTTAAAACACAATTCAATGAGCAAAATCCTATGAAACATCACTAACAGAAAGTCCTATAAAAGAGTATAAATGATTCCATTTCCATTTATTTGTAAAAGTCTAGATATTAAACCTAGGTCTATTATTTCACTGAAAATTTATATGTTCATTTTTTTTTATTTTGACATGTGCATGTCCTTCACCAAGTGCTTTCTCTGGCAGTTCACTGAGAGAGGATGTGGCCCTGGGTTCTTGGGGACTCTGGCAGTGCAGCCCAGTCTCCAACAGGTGTCTGGCAAGTTAGAAAGGCTTCCAATAAGAGCCCAGAGACAGACTCTATTTCTGTCACCAAAGGGCAAAAAGGCTCATCTGTGTACGTAATACTTTCCTTCAATCAAACAGAAGTTCCTTGAGGGCAAGAAATGATTTATTTATATCTTTATATCCCCAGTGTCTAGCACAGAGAGCAATCTTAATAAATGCTTGATTAACTGAATTTAACCCATACACAAATAGTAATCTTCTCAACAATATATCCAACTAAAAATGGTCATCTAGCCTTTCCTTAAAGACCTCCAAGGAGGAGCCATCCTCCAAAGCTAGGATATTTTGCTTTTCAAAGTTCTACTGGTTAAGAAGTTTTTCTATACATCAAGTCTAAATTTCCCTCTACTATTTCTATTCATTGTCCTAGTTTAACCTTCAGATAAACAGACAAATGAAAGGAAGAGAGGGAAGGAGGAAAGAAGGGAGGGAGGAAAGAAGGGAGGAAGGAAAGAAAGAAGGAAGGGAGGGAGGGAGGGAGAAAGGAAAGGAAGGAGGGAGGAAAGAAGGCAGGTAAGAGCGTAGATAGAAAGATAGGAAAATGGAAGGAAGGAAAGAAGGAAGGGAAGATAGGAAAATAGACAAATGGAAGGGAGGGAGGGAGGAAGGAAGGAAGAAGGGAGGAGAGATAGAAAGATGGAGACAGAGAGGCATATATATAAAGCTTCAGATGCCTCTTCCTGTATGAAATCTATCATTTACTTTCTCCTGAGTTTGAGCCCCACACCCACTACTATTCCTCACTTACTTCTCCCTAGAAATTACTTTGTTTCTATTTTGTATATATTTTGCATATAATTTCCATATACAGGCTACTTTTCCCCCAACAGAGTGTAAGAGAGCAGAGACTATTCTTTTTGTTGTTTCTGTATGCCCAGCTCCTGAACCAGTGCCGAACATATACCCTTAAGAAGTGTTTGCTAAATAAATGAAAGAGTAGAAAAAAGTCAAATCTGACCATCAATGATAAATAATCAACTAATACTAATAATATAATTAATTATATTATTATAATATATAATAATAATAAACTAATAATAAAATGAAACAAAATCTTTCTAGCCAATGTCATCAATTTACAACATGCCAGTTTTCATCCTTTCTTCATGTTCCTTGCCTTTGGTGGCAAAGTGGCTGCAATAATTATGCCAACAACTGAAAAACTGATTTATTGGAATGCAGCTAGGTAGTGCAGCAGATAAAGCACTGGGCTTGGAGTCAGGAAGATCTGAGTTCAAATCCAGCCTCAGATACTTAGCAACTGTATGACTAGGCAAATCATTTAACCCCATTTGCCTCATTCTCCTCATCTGTCAAATGACCTGGAGAAGAAAATGGCATACCACTCAAGTATCTTTGCCAAGAAAACCCCAAATGGGGTCACAAAGAGTGGGACACAACTGTAAACAACTGAACAGCATTGCTGAAAAGGTCCACTAGTGGTGCTAGTGCTATGCCTTGTGATTAAGCTAACTGGAATATAGAGCTTTTTTTAAAGAGGTAGAAAGTCAAAGTGGTAAACAACCAACCTAAGTGGATTTTAAAGTGCTATTGAAAAATTGAAAATGTTACTTAAGTGCAAAGATGATGTTGTGAATAGGAATTCAAAACTGAGCCCCCACCACCTAATATCTAAATCAAGATTATATGATAATTACCTGGATGGCCATTAACCTGGAAAAAGGAAAAGGTATGTGTGTATGAATAATTAGTAATGGTCTTAAAAATTCATAGAAGTCAATAATGAACATTTGGAAGGTTTGCTTCCTAAAACTACGTGCCAGAGAGGCAGCCTGGTATTGGATTTGCAGTTGTGGAAAGCTAGATTTAAATCCCATCCCTACCACTTAGTAGTTATGTGCCTATGGGCAGCTCACTTACCTCCCCTAAATCTCAGGGAGCTCTCTAAGACTTTTCTGTGTTGTTATAGGTGGGTTGTAGGGGCTGCATGGGTGAATAGCACTCCTGTGCCCATTGAAATCCTTGACAAAATGATGTAATTTACATGCTATAATAGTTCAACACCTTAATTTTCACTACAAGTAAAATTACAGGCTACTAAAATGTATTAAAACATCATATTTATGACACATCATTGCTAGAGTTCAATGAAGACCTTCAGCTCAATGTCCAGCTGTCACACTCTCCCTGCATTAATCATATGTAATCATGGCTTTACCTATTGATTGCATTTCTTCGCCCCTCCTAGACTGTACGCTATGTGAGGGCAGGGACCATATCATTTATATTGAATCAATCTATATTGAATAATATGGTGCCTCCTAATATGGTACTGGGCACCCTAATATGCAATCAATATCATATTTATGGTTGACAATGGCTTGCATTTGGCCCATGTCCAAGAACCAGTTCCACAGCAAACATCAAAGATTGCTTTCTCTAATTTGAATTTGGAATGGAAAGAAACAGTGACTCTTCTAAATGATATACCTAAATGATAGGCACTGAAAATTTACACCCTTGCCACCCCAGTTTGAGGTATTGACCTTTGCCTAGCAAATATGCCTTGTCTACTGAGCCTAAAAATAGGCTGGTGGAAAAGAGGAGAGTTACAATGAATGATTAAGCATACTGCTTCTCTGGCTCACTGATATCCCCTTTAAGGATATTGCCTGGTCCTGGCAAATGAAATTCCTATTCAGAGAAGGAGAACCCATGAGTAGTCACAATGGGTCAGCCCCACTGTCCATTGGACCAAGATTCCACCTCTGATAAGGTTACTGGGCAAGAAAATGTGGGAGAGTAAATGCCCATCATAATGTTACTTTCAAAAGATTAGGACATCATCCCCCTTTTTCCTTAACAGTCCAGCATGGATCTATTTCTCCGTACCTTTCTTAAATCTACTTCTGATTTCAGCCTAAGCCACCCTTAAAATAATGAATTCCATATGTTTATTACCTGCTATCCAACATAGGACATGCTTTTATTTGTCCCTAAACTGCATTTTTCAAGCTTTAAGAGAGTGGGGGTCTTCCTAGTTCCTCTAAGATTCTAGAATTCAGTGAACATATGTGTGTTCCATCTATGAATCCCCTTTCTGATTTAAGAATATCTGATCCCAGTATTTCCAAGCTGAAGAATCCTAATTCTTTTAGCCCATCTTCATACAGTAGCAACAAAAGCATCCTACTACCCATCATACTCACGGAGGCACATACACAAGATAGCTTTCCCTGGGTCATTTTTGTTCCCCTTTTCTGGAACCTCTCTAAAGTACTGTAACAAGATCTACAGACAAAATTCCTGAAGCAGATGATACACTATGGCTTTCAAATAAGATAATATTTGCAAACCTTAAAATGATATCTAACATGTAAGCTGCTGGCATTACTGTTATTAAAAAGCAACCTGGCACAGTGCACTGGGAGCATGCTTTGGAGTCATTAAGACCCGGGTACAAGTCTCTACCTATAACATATATTGTTTGCATGGCTCTGGGAAAGTTATTCCAACTCTTAGCTGCCAAACTGCATTGGTAGAAGAAGATTCCTAGCTGGGAGCTCTCCACCTCAATGAAGTCACAGGTATAGGCAAAAAAAAAAAATGACTTGTTGTTGTTAACTTGTCTCATCTTCTTTAATGGGGGTTCCCATAGAAACAGTTCAAAGACAAGTCACTATTCTACTATTATTCTTTTGTACTTAATATTCTGTGAACTATTGTACGGGTCGATAAAAGGACTTCTTTTCATAATTAAATAAAAGCATTGGGATTTAAGCTCATCTTCCATAAGCTCGCTGCAAGCATCTTCAGGACAGCTCCAGTCGTAGGCAGGATGGTGGGAAGGATGTGCACTGATCCTGTTCCCACATGACTTGGATTCCCACAGCTCAGTCTCTGTATTTTGCTAGCTCCTCATTTCATGTAGTTTGGAAAATTAAAAATACTCAGTACGGTGACATTTATTTAAAACATCGTTGCTAAATTTTATGAATCCATATTTATGTCTGGGCAATTGTGAGCAATGATTTATCTGTGACTTATTATCATCATCTCATTCTTCTCCTCATGTTCAATGGGATGCAGACAGAGACGTTCCCGGGAAGCTACTTGACTGTTATTATTAACCATTCATATTCAGTTTTCTATGGAAAAAAACCGGGTTTATGGATGAATAAATATATTAGGATATAAGTTATTCTTGCTGCTGTTATCATCATTTCTCAAAGGAAGTATGGCATTTTTTTTCTTTTTCCCTTTCAAATCCCCTTTCCAATGACATCCAGACATTCACTGGTCCTTTTTGGCTAGAGTAGAGCTTCAGGTCATTGTCATAGCCTTCTATGAATCTTCCCTACTTTCCCAAGGCTGTAAAAGCTACAAGGAATTCATCTTCAACTCCAATCCCAGCATCAATCAAAAGGCACCTTCGCATAGCTCGTCAGTGCCACCAAACCCAAAACTGGGCATCGCTCCTGACACAGCCAGCCGTCTCTCATCCCCCAATTACGCACGCTGACACACATGTGCAAACGTATGCAACACACCCTCACCCCTAGATGGGGAACAACCAGTTATTTCTGAACGGGTACCTCGTGGGGGAAGGGGCAGTTTGATTTCTCTGAACTCTATTCACGAGCAAGATGCAGCCGTACTTTGTCACAAAGAGTATGTTTTGAAATCTGAATCGGCAAATTTGTTAACTGACTGTTGAGTCTAATGTTAAGCTCCCATTCTGCCTCTTGTTAGCAACACAAATTACTAGCAATTAGCCGGCTGACTGTTCAAAGGCAGTTCAATTTCGTGTATAAAGAGAACTATATAATGCTTAATGTATCTATCAAATGTAATAGCCCAAACAAAATTAATGATATGAATACAATGAGTGCTTATATGGGATAATTACAAGGGTGCCTGTCACAAGAGCCATACCATGTAGGCAGAGACACAATTCAGGCAAATATGCACCAAAGTTGTCGAGAGCTTGGCCTGATCTATTAGGGGGGAGAAGTGGTAATTGCAGAGTGCGCAGCTGCTGATCAGGCCCAGCTAGGGTTTCGGTCTAGGCATAATCGTTGGCAAACTACAAAAGTTGAGGCAGAGCAAGGCCTCTTCCTGGATTTGTTGCTGATGCCGGGGCGGCAACAGCACAATACAAATGACACTTCGATTTAATTACCGCCTTTTTACTACTGTAACTAAACATTTTCATATGCTCAGTATCCCCGGAATTGCAGGACCATTCCCAGTGTATTACTTGCATATCTATAATTAAATAATTAAGAATTGTTCAAGCCCTACCAAACACAACAAAAGGCAATGATTATTTCAAACCCACTTTAGTAAAAAGTCAAGCCCCTATCAGCTCTATTTTTTGCTAATAGTTATGCAAGACTGCACAGCGAGCATTCCCTCTTGCATGCCAGCACACCAATAAATTAAGATATTCCTGGCCGCATCTGCACAAGGGAAATTAGAGCATTACCTGTTCTTCGCCAGCGTGCCAGCTTCCGAGCTGCATGCACAGCCCATGCTGAGCGACCAGCTGTCTGGGAATGTGCCACTCCGATCAGTGCACAGGAGCCAAGGGATCTCTTAGGAGATCTGCTCTAATATCACAACTGCTTCACTGCAGGACTGTTCCCTTCATAGCACAATATTCAAACACTTCTTTCTCCCTCACTATTTGCAGCCCCAAACCAGGGGAGTTGACAGCCCTGGGACCTTCTGACCAGCTCCCCCAAGGCAGGGCTCACGTGGTGGTGGACTCAGGGGGCTGATTTGGGGAGGGGGCAGGCAGGAGAGGTACAGAAGACTTGGGTTTTCCTTTCCTCTCTTTCCTGCTTTCTGGCCTGCTTCAAAGTCCTTAATGGTGCAGTTGAGCTCAAACATTCTGTTCAGTGAAATCACAAACCTGGCTGCCCTGGAGAAGGAGACAACTTAATGCTGGGGTGTAACATTGACATGAATGCTTCTCCTGGCCATAAATAATTGATCCAAATAAGTGCTGGAAGATGTTTTTTTTAGAAGGCTTAAAGCCAAAATCTTCCCCAAATTGTGTTATGTGACACAGAGCCCATCAACTCCAGGCAATCAGAAGGGAGTTAAGACATTATCCTTTCTAGGAAATGGGGGGGGAGGGATGGGGAGTTGAGGTTGGTTCAAAATGTGTGTGTGTGTGTGTGTGTGTTTGGTCAATACTCAGTTTTAGATACATGTTCCTTTAAACCAGAATCATTTCAGAGCTCAGGAGACCATTACTATTATAGCATATCCAGGGAAATGTTACTGTACTTTAAACAAAAAATGAAGCCAACTACAAGAGGTCAACCTCCCAGTCAGAGCACAGAAAGGATTTCAGCTAAACTAGTCCAAGCTTAACAGGGACAGTGGGAAAGTCCACCAGTCCCTTGTGATGCTGCCCCAAGATCACAGGATGTGGGCATCTGACGAATCAGCAGGGACATTCCTTAGACCCTAAGCAATGCCTGGTAGCATCACCTAATCCCAGGGGAAAGCCATTTCACAGAAACCAAAAGCTGTGTGACCTCAGACAATTCCTTCACTCTCCCTGAGTCTCAGTTCCCTCATCTGCACAATGATCCAGTTGGACTAGACGAGCTACTGGACGAGCTCCCAACTTCTCCTATGGTATTAAAATTCTAGGAGGTCTTTAAACATGGTAAAATATGATATAAATGTGAAAGGTGATGATGATATCGTCCTTTGATATTATTCCATACTATGATCTTGTCTGTTGCCTTAGCCTGTATTCCCATCCCATCCCCATGATATCTGACCACCCCATCTGAACCCACCCTCTGAAACACTCAGTAAAAGGCTCTGCACAAAGTGAATACTTGATTTAGGATGTTTATTGATCACTAAAGTCGCATTCAGAAAAGCCCTAATTGGCATGCCTAAGCCAAGCCAATCTGTCAATGACAGAATGGGAATGGGGTAAGTAAGTACTATGTAGTTTTTCTATTTAGGGAGAATTCCTTACTCCATAAAAGAGTGGCTACCAGTTGCAGAACTACAAATAGAGATCATGAGGGTCAGGGACAAGGACCAGACTTGACAAAGGGCACTGCCAGGTGAGGAAGCTTCCTTCAGTGCCACAGATAATCTTAGAGAGTCACCTAGAACACCAAAGATTGACTTGCCCTGGGTGAGACAGTCAGAATATGACAGAGGTAGGATGCACAACAAAGAAGAAAATCTTTAAAATAATCAGAACCTACTATCTATAATTATAGTCCAGGAAAACTAGGAGTTTTAAAGAAATGAGATATTTTCAAAACACTTAAAATATTCAACTTACAAAACAGGTCTTAGAGGTCTGAAAAAGTTCTAATCTCTGAGAAGGAAACTTAACTGGCAAGAAAAGGAACTACTAAGGGAGTGGGGATGTGTGGGGGAGGAATCTAGCTTAGATTTAGAGGTAAATTCTATCAAGTAATTAAAGTCCAAGTAATACCTATTCTATCATGCTATCTTATATATACCTATCCTATAATATCTATCACAAATCATTCCCCAAAATGAAGAAATAAAACATTCTGCCAGATTAATTTTATGTGATAAATAAAGCAATAATATCTAAACTAGGAAAGGATAAAACAAAGAAAGAGTACTATAGACCAATGTCACTAATTGACTCAAGTTTTTAAAATAAAATCCTGGCCTTTAAAAGAATAGTGTAAGAGTAATTGAACCTCCCTATAAAATAGAATTCGGTAGATGAGTCTTGGATCTGCCTTCCTCCAACAATCCAATCCAATCCATTAAATGCTTATTAAGTGCCCACTATATGCTAGGCCCTAGTGATACAAAGATAAATTGAATGGTAGTCTTTACCCTCAAGAAGGTTACATTCTCCTTGAGGGACAGTGGAATGTAACATCTATCTTACTATCAAAAGTTCTTTACCTCTTATACAAAAGATCCTGTGTCAGTGCTGCATTCATTTCACTCATGTGCCTGGTTCATTTTCAAGACCATCTATACTAGATAAGTCCAAACAACCAAAGTACTCAAAAAGTAGCAAGGTCAAGGGCAGCTAGGTGGCACAGGCCCTGGAGTCAGGAGGACCTGAGTTCAAATCCAGCCTCAGATACTTAACAATTACTGGCCGAGTGACCTTGGGCAAGTCACTTAACCCCAACTGCCCTGCCTTCCCCCTTGCAAAAAAAAAAAAGGTAGCAAGGTCAGTCCCAATTCATACCTAATAGGTAAAATGCCTTGTCCCCAAGACAAGAGTTCACCAGTGGGTGTCATGAGAGTCAATGCAAACGCATGTTAAATTCTCCGTTTTCTGTACCTGGGTTTACAATTTCTAGGAATCATTCTCTGAATCTGTCTCATAATTGCTAAAGAATAACCATTCTTCCTGAAGACTTCACTTGGCTCTTTTGTTTGGAACTTAGGAGTGGATGAGCTAGTGAATGTTTAACAATTAGGCTCCCCCAAAAAGTGTTACTGACATACTTTTAAGATTAATGTGCATTATTAAAAATTTTCTCCATCTGTTAAATCTAGACAATCAACAAAGCAACAAATCAAGCCCTGATTTGTAGTATTTGCTAATTTCCAAGGCATAAATGCTCACACTGAAAATTTAACAATTGCTTTTCATGACCCAGTATGAGCTGGCTCCAGCATACTCATGACTCCAAAGAATGTAATATAGTTATTTGTGTAATGGAAAGTGTTTATTCGGCTTGATTAATTAAGAAAGACCTGGGTTCAGAGCCTGTCTCCAACATTTGTTAGCTGTATGCCATGAGTAAGTCCCTTAAACTGTCTGAGCCTTTGTTAATGATCTGTAAAATGTAGATAATAATACCTGTGGTCTTTACCTCATGGCATCATGAGGATCAAATGAGATAACATATAAATCATAGGATCATAAATCCAGAGTTGAAAAGGACCTCAGAGTTCCATCTAGCCCAACTCCCTTATTTTACATGAGAGAAAACTGAGGCCCAGAAAAGCGGTGTCCCTTCAGGGTCACAGGACTGGCAGGCAGCAAAGGTGGGATTAGAACCCAGATCCTTTGACCCCAGAGTCACTGATCTTTCTACAATCCTTACGTGCTATATAAATGTCAGTTATTATCATTGCCATTTCATTCTTCTCCTCTTAGTTCAGTGGAGTTCAGATAAAACAGTAATGGGACAGGTAGTCACTCTCTTGCTATGATTCTTTTTATGTTTAGTGTTCTACAGACTGTTGAACGTGTGGATAAAATGATTGCTTTGTGTGAATGAATAAAAGTAAGGGACCCTTCTTTTCTAGGTTCACTGAAAAGATTTTCAGGATGCTTGTCATGATTAACATTATCATTATTGTTGTTCTCATTCTTAGGGTAGAGACACTCTCTCATCAGAATTCAGTATTTCTTCCAGTACCTAACATAATGTTCTGTCCACAGTAGGCATTTATTATTATTTTTCTCTTTTTAATGAATTTACTGAAATGTTGGAATCAGAAAGATGATCTCACCACCCTGAAGATGTACCATGCTTCTTTTGGTCCCCTGTTTCTTCACTCAAATTCTTCTCACCCAAAATGATTTTTCCCCCTTTTCTCCCTTTAATCCACCCAACCCAACTCAAGTCTCACCTCCATGAAATCATTCTTAGCCACTATAGACTTCACTGCTCTAAGGCTCTTCAAGCATGTCCATCTTCCTCTTACCTCCAGTGGAGGATTCAGCCACTCACCACCTTGCACTCTGCTGTTTTACCTACTTTGACATTTTCTCTCCAATTCAACCGTACACTCTTTTAAAAAGCAGGGACAACATCGACACAACCCAAAACTAAGCATGTGTCCCATCTTCACCTAAGTTCACATATTACTTCCACCATAATGAGGGAAAGGCCCTGGATTCAGAAGACCAATGTTCAAATCCCCAGCCTGTGTGACCCTGGGTCAGTGAATTCCCCTCTCTGGGTTGTAAATGATGATCATTTAAGGATCTACCTAGCTCTCGGTACTGTCACCTAAGGACTCAATAAATATTTTGAGATCAGGTGATTGATTAAACTCATAGGGATCAACATTGGGACTTTGAACTTTGGGAAAATAGTTCCCTTGGCTTTCCAGCTGGTGGAGAGACTTGATAATCCAAGAGTAAGGTAAGGGATCTATCTTAGAAGTAAAAACAGTGGAGGAAAAAGTAGCCTCCAGGATAATACAGATTTTCCAAAGGATTCAATGGGGACAGGGTGGGGAGAGGGGAAGTAGGGGTGGGGCACACTTCAAGACAGAGATAACTGAGAGCAGCAATATGATTACAATAAAAACAAATAGCTAACATTTACATAGCATGTTAAGTTCTGCAAACCACTTAAAATATATTACAGTTCCTACTGGACCAGTACCAAACCCTCCTTTAATCTAGAGGTATTAACCTCAAATAGAACCAGGAGCCACTAATCTGCACATAAGCATCCCTTGGGGGCCCAGATTGACTTAGTTTTAAAATGTAATGTCTGAGTTTTGCTGTATTTCTATTCATTTTGTTAAATATTTTCCAACTACATTGCAATCTGGTTTGGGATGCACTTGGGGATATTGTGGGCTGCATGTGGCCTCCAGGTCATGTGTATGACACCTCTGTTCTAAGCGGAAGATTGGGGCTGACCCCCAGAACAACCAACAAGGCCCTCTCCTGGTGGGAACAGAGGTGACAGCAGAATTATGGTAGTTCCAAGGACAGAGTATGCACCTAAACACTGGCAAAGGGGTTCCAACTCCCCCGCATCTACGCTGGGAGCCACACTGGCCTTTATTCTCTGGAACAGCAGTTCCACTCAAGATTTCTTATTTTTAGCAGCTCACATGCGCTGGTAAAGTCCTGTATTAAAGGAAGAAAAATACCTAATTATGCACCATTACCCCAAGTCTTTGTGACGTCCCATCTATCGAAATCAGACAAAGAAATAAAACAAAAGGGGGGCTGGGGGTTGAGAGAGAGAAGGTAGAGAAGCTATGACATAGCTTTACATTTCTTTATTAAATATTAGTTTATGATTATTCTTTTTTTTTTTTTACCTTTTTGCTTTACTCTATGCTAAGAAAACTAACTCAAGACCTGATCAGAGTATCACTTTTCAAATATACCTAAATCCCTGTAAAGGTTTAGTGTCTGGCTGTGTGCATTTTGCTCAGTATTAACATGTTCAATGGAGTACTTTGATTTTTTTTTTTTTATCTAGACGCCAGAAGCTGGTGAATATATGCTTCATAGCTTCAGATAAACCTTTTGTTCTTTTGGGGCTGATCAGCTGGTATAGCAGCGAGAGGGAGAAGGGGAAGGAAATTCACAGGGGCTCAGCGGTTTCAAAAAGTCAAATTACCTCTGAGCCATGGCAGTGCTGATAATTTAAATGAAAAAATATATATACAGGCTGCACCACACAACATCTCTACTGTTAGGACTTTTAATGAAGCCCCAGTTGTGATGACACTGAAGCAGAGAAACGCTACGGTGGGATAATTACTTGGCTCCCTCACAGCTGAGTTTCACAGATGCATTATTAACGGCACATTCCATGCCATAACGAGCACCGAATGTAGGTGGGATTCACAAACCTCGGCATCCGCCATTAGCAGGTTGGCGCAAACACAAATGAGTGTTTTCACAAAAGCATGCAAAGGTTGTGAAATTCCAATGAATCCTTGCACTGGGAAGTGGGATGGTTTGGGGTGGATGGAAAAGGAAAAGGGAAAGGAAGGGGAATTTTTTTTTAAAAACCGTCCATGCAGCCATGACCGGATATGTCACCTCTCACGGCACAATATGCTCTGAGTAAGGCAACCTGGGAAATTACAGAGTCAGAGCACATTGATTTTTCTGTAGCAGATACAGGCACCAACCCTGATGAAGAATTAAGGAGGAAATGCAATAACCTAATTCTCCTCCAATCTGTCTCTGCCTTTCCTGTGGCTCTTTGCTTACCTGGCCTGGGCCACTGTGAGCCCATCCCCTATTGTGGGGAGACCACCTTGCCAGTCGTGACATTCAATGCTGCCACACACCTGCCCAACACAAGCCGTAGCAGCCTCTATCCCTTCTCTCTCTTCAGCCACAGCTTCACCTGAGGCCCTATTTTTAGGACTCAAAGTCATCTCCCTATACCTTTGTGGAACTGAGTGGCTCCCCCAAATAAAAGAGTTACTTTGCAGGCATTCTCTTTTCATGCAGAGCCAAAGTGGTCCTCCCAAACCACCCCAGCTGAAGCCAGTAGCTGAAGTGTTATCCTGCATGTTCTCAAATAAGATCGTCTATATAAGGAGCTTTGCGATCCTTAAAGCACTACCTACATGTCAACAATTATTACTATTACCATGTGATGCCAGTGTGATAAAGCTTCCCTGTTGCAACTATATTGCAATTTGCTTGTCTGTGAGGTCAGCCAAAGGGTGGCTGCTGGACCTGCCTGGCTCTGCCTTCTGGTCCTTCTGTACGGTTTTTGCTTTCCCTGAAAGCTTCCATCTCAAGGTGACCCTGCTTTGCAAGTTACCCCCAGTGTTCCTGCCTGCACACAGAACCAGCAGCCTCCCAGTAATTAACACCCGAGCTTAATGAAGTCCAGCTGCTGCAATGGCAAACTGAAGGGATGCCAACCTTCACAAACTGCAGAACTTGGGCAATGCCTGGGTTCCAGCAATGTGTGAACCTCCTTGGGACCTGGTTCCCCATCCACCAATCTGGACCACCACCACCCCAGTCCTAACCAATCACATTCACCTGGGTGTGAATACTCCAGCAGGCAGGTGATTTTTAAAGAACCAGGTCACCTGAATGTGAAAGTATTCCAATTATTTAAAAATAAATAAATAAAACCAACCGGACAACCCTCAGTCCACCAAAAAAGAAATCATGAACACATCAGCCCTCTAGGTGCAGTTCTCTGAGAATATGCGAGGCAGGAGTCTTCTACAGGCTCTTCTTCAACCTAGCCCAAAGGACTAAGAGCTTATTAAGACAACCCTGTTCGGTAGCTAATTATTGCTACTTTTATTAATATTATCACTCACACTTATTGATAGGACACAATGTGTGTTGGTAAACGGTTATGGAACGGTGACCAGGGGGGCTCGTGAAACTAAAACCATTCCTTTTCATGAGAAAAACCAAGAGAAAGACCCCCAAAAAGCATTTGTTAGAGCAAAGAAGTATCAGAGTTGAGATTTCTCTATGGATCTCTCTCCAGAACCTCTTCACCCCTCACCAGCAGCCTTCCATCCCAGAAGCATGATGCAAGATTCAGCAGAGATGGCTCAGATCCCCCTTCTCCATCAATCCAATTCAAACCAGCAAGCACTTATCATGTAATTGTGATGTGGGTTATTATTATTCATGCCCACCATGTATAGGGCACTGTGCTAGGCACATGACTTTGCCCCTGGCAAAAGGGAATGGGCAGCCAGCTGACTGCCTCTGAGAGATTTTGCAGCCAGTTGCAAAGAGTTAATTATACAGCTCAGACCAGGAACTGAGCCTCCTGCAACCACCCTAGGGCTCCCACCAGAGACCTCACAAAATTCTGGGATGGATGATCAGTAGGAAAAGTGCATCCTATATTTACTGACAATAACTTGGCCCTGGAGGACAGAACTTGAAAACACAATCACTAAGAAGTATAAGGCAAAGACCTGAAAAAACACAATTCACTGATTTATATCTCTCAGTTTTTGGGTATCCTTTATCTTTAAGTTGCACACACTGACACAGTCCTTTGTTGGGGGAGAGTGGGGAGAAGAGGTGGGACAGGAAGAAATAAACCTGCAATTGGGAAGGACCTCATAGCTCAACTAGTAGAATGCCTTTTTTTTCCTTTACAGATGAAGGAAGATCCAAGGAGGTTCAGTGATTTGTCCCAATATTACACACATGGTTAACATCAGAGAGGATTTGAACCCATGCCTTCTGACGCCAGAGACAGGGCTTTCTCCACTCTACTAAGCTTCTCCCCATTCCAAACCAAAAATGGCCAAGTTCTCCAACCAAACTGTATCAGACATTTGGAGACCTGCTTCAAGTTTTTATTCTTTGTTTTAAAAATTATGGGTCTTTCTCCCTTCCTTCTCCCTCTACTTCTTCCAGGAGTTTGGTGGAATCAGAAACAGACATAGCCCCTTCATGTACCATGTCAGTATTTGAAGTGCTTGCTTCTTGATCCCAAAGAAGAAGCTGTCCCTGGGAGCCAATGTCCCTGCCAGAGAGGAGGGTAATCTCTCTCTCATACACACATGTACAGTACTGATATCTGCATGTGGGCAGAGAGCACCAGGGAGCAAGCCTCTGACTACCTGCAACAGAGCTAAGAACACTGAGACAAGTGCCCTGTGTGAATGGGCTGGGGCCATTAGGCCCACTCCAGATTCCTTAGCTCCTTCTTTTGTCCAATTTTGGGTCTCATGCGCCACTTGGGGGAAGGGGGTTGGTGCAGCTATCCATCTAAAGTTGCCTTACTGTGAAAAGGAATGCCTGCATGATGAGCTTCCGGCCCTAAGTGCGACACATCATAAAAGCAGTAAGAAGCCCACACATTACAGCTTCCCATGAAAACTTTAGAGGAAGAAAGAGACCTAAGTCTTGTCTACAGAGTTTCTAGCTATCATAACATCCACCCCTTTGTCCCTGCAGCTTCCACCAAGAAAGGTAGCATAGCATGGTGGAAAGAATAGGAAGGGAGCTGGGTTCAAGTGTCACCTCTGATGCTTACTAGCCACTTGACGCTGGAAAACTCACCTACTTCTCTGAGGCTCCGTTTCCTCATATGGAAAATAGGGACCTACCTACCAGGGTTGTTGTAAGTGGTAAATAATATAATGTGTGTAAAGTGCTTGGCAAACCTAAAAAAAGCCATGTGTATCTACATATCCATATACATATCCATAAGAGATATATCCAGATCTAGATCTCTATAGATATAGAGACCCATCTACATCTATATATATCCAGATATAGAGACCTATCTATACATCTATAGATATATCTAGATCTATGTCTAGAGATAGATACCTATCTATATATCTATAGCTATATATCCAGATCTATATCTCTATAGATTTAAATATAGAGACCTATCTATAGATATATCAAGATCTATATCTCTAGAGATATAAATATAAAGACCTATCTATATCTATAGAGATATATCCAGATTTATCTCAATATATCTCTATAAATATAAATACAGAGATCAATCTATAGATATATATCTAGATCTCTTTATATCTCTATAGATATAGAGACCTATCTATATGTCTACAGATACATATCTAGATCTCTATGGATTTGATATGAAATATCATAGATATGTATACCATAGAAATATCTACAGAAATATAGATCTAGATAGATCTAGAGATATCTGAATGAAGATACTGATAGATCTATCAATATCTACAGATACAGATATAGACATAGACATAGATAGAGATATACACACACATGCCAGCTATTATTACAAAGATCATGTCCCTGTCAAAGCCCAGTCCAAGTTGTCCATGTTACAAACAGCGTCAGACACGACTCACATGTGCAGTCAGGAGAGAAGGTGTGTGTCCATGGGACGCAATTCCTGTTTCTGTCAAACAGAAAAGCAGTACACCTGTTAAAAGAAGGAACCTCAACTGGGAACAGTAGTCAAGCCCTAACAGAAAGCACAGCACCAAACCCTGACGCATTTCATATCAAAGGAAGAGGCCCCAGCAGCTCCCACTCTTGGTCAAATCTGTATTTAGGTTAAAAGCCTCAGGCCCACAATCAGGACCTTTTGAGGAACAAACCTATTTGGATCAATGCTGTCTAGGGGGGAAAAGGAGTTTTTGTATTATAGGCTCCATATGGAGGCAGAATTAGGAATGAGTCTGCTTAGGAGGAAGCGCCAGGTTCCTTAGCCAACAAACAATAGGTTGCAAAAGGTTGCAGCTGAATTTGTCTAGAAAACCAGTTCTGTGGTAGGAGGGCCAAGGGAAGCCGGGAAAGGAGAGTGACTCTGTAAACACTAAAACACACACCAAAGTGACATCAAACTTCTCTCACGCTCACTTCCTGGAAAGGGAAAACATCAATTGTCTTTTTAAACCTCTATAGTATTTTGTCAATATTTTTTTTTATTACAGCAGCGTATGTATAAATATTTTATTGCAAACCAAGGGCCAAAAATAAACAGTTTGGTAAATAGTTATTACATTACAAGGAAAAACATCTGTGGAAACTGTTTTCCATGTAATTATTCTAGCTATTTTACATTAGAGCTCGACGTGAATTTCGTTGGCACTAATGTTTCACTTGTTCTAAATCTTCCTCCTTGTTGCTATTATTAAAATCTTAAAAAGGTGCCAAATCTTAAATGAAGAAAAAAAATGATTCACTAGAAATTATTCATATCACAGTGAGCTGCTACTAAACCTGGCAGGGGTGCAATATTTTCGGTGAAATTAACATAAAATATACAACTGCAAATTATCCAGGAAATAGCTATGTTCTTTACGGCATGCATTTACATTTGGAAAAATGTTCTACTTATCTGTCTAGCACAAAGCTGCAAACAGTTCCTTTCCCTGCAAGTTTTAAAGGGAAAGTAATAGATTTGCTGAAGAAGCATGATCTTTAAAGATGGTCTAACAAATATTGGGTTGGCAGATCAGCCTTGGGTAATTACTGGAGGCAAGATCAGCCCTGGACAGTTTGGGTCTGAAATGTAAGAAGAAAAGTCACATGGTAGATTTCTTTTCCCTCCTGATGCAGAAAATGTATTTCCTCTATCGGGGCTGAACCCTTCCTCCTAAACACAAGAAAAACTGTAATACCATGTAAAATGCAAATCTCGCTGTAAATATTTTATAAAATTGTTGCATATATCCCAAAAGCTATAGGTCTTAATTGAGAGCAGGCTATTTTTCTAGTCAATATATGGAAATGGAAAATGCTAATTCGTGTTTTTCTACTTAGGAAAAACCCAGGAGAACGGCAAACCACAAACGTACTCACTTTAATATTATAAATATAATTTGGCTCCCTCTTTGCAATCCCTATAGTCCTGGCTTTTATCTCCCAGTGCCTGCAAAAGAACCTGAGTTGCTTTCACTTCATTAGCACAGGAAGGAAACACTTGGGTGCTGGCAGGTCGGTCATGGAGGGAGTTGTCAGAAGGGGATTGGTAGCGCTGTATGGACTAGGCACTGAAGGGGTCTAAAGCATCAGCAATGGATAGACTGTTAGCCCTTGTTATCACTGGGCCTACATTGTGCCATGGGGTACCATCTACCAGGGTTGGGCCCATTCTGTGAGGTGGGACTTCCACATGAAGCCTGACAAAGCTACCTGCCTTCTCACAGGAAGGAGTATGTCTGAATATCACCAGTGCAGACAGCTACAGAACACATTATCTCTGGTGAGGTGGTGAAGGCTCTCGGAATCAGTATCTTAAATCCACCTACTGTTTCTGAACATCTAAAATGTAACTAGACCTCACCAAGAGTGGTCCCCCAGAGCAGAGTCTCTCCTTTCTCAGGAATCAGACAATAAATGTACCTGTTTTAACCTGTGTGCATCCTGAATGTGGTCTTGTCTACTCATTCAGCATTTTTACTCTGTCATATCCACACATTAACGACATTCATCCCATGTTAACAGTGTTAGATTGCAAGTACCATATTGGTACAAATGTAGACCACATTTTCTTTTTCCTAAGTTGGTTCATTCAAAACCTAAATGTGGCACATAACTGTGCTCTTAGTAAAAGAATGATTGGAAATGTGGTGAGACAGAGGGCATGATGGTAATAAAAACAAACAAGGCAGCTTTATTTGAATAAAAAAGAATGCAAAAGAAAATCCGCTTTTAAAAAAGAAAGAAAGAAAATCCACTTTCACAGTGAATTTTTTCACTATAATAAATTTTGTGTTACAGAGACAGCGTGTGACATAGGGGTTTTCAAAATTAGTTTGTGTCATGGACCTCAAACTTTGGTAGTCTGGTGAAGCCCTGCTCTGAACATGCTTTTAAATGCATAAAACAAAATACAAAGGAAACCCAGTAATATTTAAATAGTTACCAAAATACTTTTTTAAAATCTCACAGACCTTTCTCCCCTCCCCTAAAATCTACCCAAGGATAGTGAGGGTTAGTAGATAATGTCAGACTTGAATCAATAAGAGCTGGACTCAAGTCTTCCCTCTGACATTAGCTGTGTGGTTCAAGGCGAGTCTCCTAGTCTCTGTATACTTTCATCAACTCCCTAGGACTTACCCTACTAAGTTAGATGTTTACAATCTGCACGGGGAAGGGTCTTCTCCTATAGGAAGGTCCTCGTGTTGCCTTCATATAGTCAAGTAATATTTGCTAGTATATACCCACACACAAACACATAATATGGTGCTCTCACAAAAAATATCTCACCTCAAGTATGATGATAACTACTCAGATCAGCTCTCTGAAATTTCTAACATAGAATGACCAGGAAATAGAATGACCAGGAAATGGGTCACTGGACTTAGAGTCAAGAAGGCCTAGTCTAAAATCTCATTTCATGGGGCGGCCAGGTGGCTCAGCGAGTAAGAGCACCGGCCCCAGTGTCGGGATGACCTGGGGGATCGAATCCGGGCTCAGATACTTAGCACCACACCCAGAAATAACTGGCCGTGTAACCTTGAGCAAGTTACTTAACCCCAATTGCTTTAAAAAAAAAATAATGACAGAATAGGTAGATTTGGGGCAGCCAGGTGGCTCAGCGAGTAAGAGCACTGGCCCCAGTGTCGGGATGACCTGGGGGATCGAATCTGGGCTCAGATACTTAGCACCCACCCAGAAATAACTGGTTGTGTAACCTTGAGCAAGTTATTTAACCCCGATTGCTTTTTAAAAATAAATAAATAAATATTTATTTATTGATTATTGATTGATTAGGGTAAACCTTGAGCAAGTTACTTAACCCCGATTGCTTAAAAAATAAATCTCATTTCAGATCCTTAGTAACTATATGACTATGTGACCCTGGACAATTCACTTAATTCTTCTGTGCCTCAGTTTCCTGATCTGTAAAATGAAGGTAGACCTAGAGGCCTGTAAGGTCCCTTCTAGCCCTAAACATATGATCTTTAGACCCTATCATGTGCCCTCCTCCTCCATTTCCTATAACTAAATAAACCTTCTATATTAAAGCCCATAATCCTCTCACTATTCTCGCGATCCTCTACATTCAATGCACTCATTTGTCATGTCCTATCACCCCTCTGAGTCTGTTTATTCATTTGTAGAATTGGGTGTGGGGGGGAGAGATAGGTAGAACTGGAGGACCTCTGGGAGGATTTCTCCCATCTCCAACTTTCCCATGATCCTCCCTAAAATGTGGCAGCATGGGGTGGGGGGAGGGGTGGGAGATGGATTTTTCCCAACCCTCTTTTTGGACACTTTCTTTGATAATTTAATTTGCAGCATGTTTATTTCTTATCTTCTTCAATTAGACTGGAAATTCCCTGAAAGCAGGGATACTATCTTATGCAGCCTTGTTTCACTACTAGCTAGCATAGAGCAGGTATACAAACTAAAAACTTAGATTTGTTGGCCAATTAGGAAATCATCTATCTTTAGAGGTGGATGAAACCAGCACATAATGTCAGTTCCAATATCTGAGTTCTATAGAACAGTATCACTAGGAAGGGGAGAAAGATAAAACTAGAAAAGTGTATGTTGTGGGGTGAGGATTTTAATGGGGCAGAACTGTGATAGCAAAGGTCATATTTCGTCTCCTTCTTTAAGAGGAAGGATAATAATAATAGTAATTTCTGGCATCTATATTACGTTATATGTTTTTATATAAAGAACATATTTTTATAAAGCATATATTACATGCTTGAAAAGAGATCGCTTATCCCTTGTTTCATTAGATCCTCATGACAATGCTATGAAAATGAACAAGGTATGATTAGCCCTTCACAGATGTGAAAGAATGAAATTCAGGTGAGGTGAGTTACCCAAGGTCAAAAGCCTGCAAAGAGGCTCAAATCTAGGACTAACTCCAGGTCTAGTACTCTTGCCATTATGCCACACTGCCTTTAAGAAAAAAGAGAAAGTGGATGATAATGATTACTGTAGCATCTCATCCACCTACACCAGCTAGATTCTGGCCTGAATTCATCCGCAGAAGACACTAAACCCTCCCAAAGTCGGACAGACACAAGATTTACAGCTGGAAAGGGACTTAAAGAGATCCTCTAGACCAGAGCCTCTTAATGTGGGGGCCATGAACTTTAAAAAATACATAACTATTTCAATGTAATTTATTTCTTTTGTAATCCTATATATTTTATTTTGCACATTTAAAATTATAATTCTGAAAAAAAAAGGATTTCACTAGATTGCCAAATAGGGTTCATATAAACAAAAAGGTTAAGAAGTTCTGACCTAATCCAATCTCCACATTCTACCGAAAAGAAATCTCACAGGTGAAGTGAGTTTGCCCAAATGTCATAATGAGTTCAGTTAGGATTCAAATCCAGTGCTCATTCAAGAACAGCATACTGTCTCTCAAGCTGCAATGAAGTCTTAAACTACAACCTAATATATCAGGCATAAGCTTTGTTCCCAGAAGGATCTGGAAGACCAGGGAAACTGAGTTGAATTCATCCTTCCTAAAAAGCCATGAAATGCCATCAGGATGAGTGAGAGAATCAATGTTCCTTAGACTTCTCTGGTCAGTCCCCTAAGCATGGATGCCATCCTATCTGTTCCATTCCTCGAGGCCAATCTCCATTTTAGAGCTTCTGGGCCAATCTGAGTTTGTTTGGAAAATGTGGAAAAAATCTTTGCGTAGACTGCAATTTCTTTACTGACGAGAACATCTAGTAACTTGAACTAGACTGACCAAGCATATTAATAATAACCAAAAGTCTTGAGGGTTCCTGATCAAGAGAGAAAGAATTATTTGTAAATAAAAACTGGCTTCTATAAATGGACGTTTCTAAAGTATTTGATGGCAAAGCTTATAATTAAAGTGGGGCAAACTAGGGAGGATCCTTTATCCTCAAAATGTACTATTTACGGGATCCATGCTACAAAACTTCCATCTGCTTTCTTGTCTGGACTTGGACTACCACTCCCAAGGAATCCCTTCTGATATGCCATGCTTATTCACTCACCTTCCTATGTTTCCCAAGAGATTTTAGAATTAGGGGTTCCTTCCCCTCTTTAATTCTAACACACCAGGAAAGCAACAAGTTTGTGTGGTTTGATTTGGAGCTGTCCAAAGTCAAGGTGGAGTGGAGGGGTTGGGGGTGGGGGGGAGAGGAGGTGCAGAAAAATCTTTGTCACAGTGCAGCTTTGGGGATTCTCTGAAAGCCAGGTTGTAGGCCAGATGCCTAAAAACCTCCACAGTCCCTTACCTCTATACCACGTGGCTGCTCAAAGTAGAGATGACAATCCAGCCCTTGTCTGTAGTATAGCAGAGGCCGTGAGAGCTTTGCCTGGGGGATTCCTGAGTGGAGGCCTCCTCCATTTTGGAAAGCCAAGAAGGGGAACATACATGCCTTTATGACCCGCCATCAGTGAGATTGACGGCAGCCGCCCAGCGCCCACACTGAACCATTAGCCCATAATGGCCCTGAAGGGTCCCTAAGCCACAGACTAAGAATTCTGAGTGCTTGGGGCCCTGACACTACAGATACTAATGACTACCACATTGCCTAAATAAATCATCATCACTTTGAAGGGCCAGCTCCAGCCTCACCCGGCATGAATCCAAACTTCATTTCAATAATTCCCTGTTAACGCTGCACAAGGAGCTTCCTGGGTAGACAAATCATTAGTGAGTTTTTGAGATATGATGTTTGTGAAGAAAAGAAAGAAAAAGAGTTGGGGAGGGAGGAAGGGGATAAGCATACAAAGGATAAGGATTGGGAAGGCTGCACATGACCCAAAGCCAGTAACTAGAGTAGAAGCAAAATACCACTTTGAGAAGCCCTTGTTGACTAAATGACAATAACTGGAAGAAAGGTGCCACAGAAATGTGAGGCATTAACAAGGAGCAAGCTGGGCCAAAATCACAAAACGTGGAATGACTGAGTCTTCTTCCCCAGATCTCCTTTGGCTTTAAGCCATCAGGAAACTCTTTGCTTCTCTTACACTTACTGGATACTAGCCAAACACTTCACTCACAAAGGGACTCTCCTAAAAATGGGTGTAGCAGAATACTAGGCTCTTTCCCTGCCTTCCAGGATAGCCAATGGGCTGAGTGATAGAAGTGAGTCAGAGGGAATTAGGGAGGTAGTATTCATTAGCTCTTTCGGCTCAGTGTGCTAAGCAAGGATTAGACCAGCCATTAAGTGTCATCATTAGAGAGATGGTCTTAAGTTTCACTGAAAGCCTCAACTTCCCTTCCTTTTCTGGGTGTGCTTTGAGGCCCCCTTTCTTCTAATCCATCAGCATCCCCATTTCCCTAACCTCATTTTCTGAGAGACTATGATCATTTGGTTTTGTTCTCTCCCTCATTCTTTGTAGTCAAGACTGGGCTCACACAAAGAGTAAGTCAGACCGCATTTGTAATATCATTTTCAGTTCTGGGGATATTTCTCCTGGGGACCTCCCCATCCTAAATGAAATTACAAGTCCAGTTTAAAAAAAAAAGTAAACCAGGAAAGGCATTGCTTAGGAGGTGACATCCGAGATAACCTTGAAGAAAGTAGATTCCAAGAGACAGAGTGAGGACAGAGGGTCTTCTAGGCATGAGGAATCACCTAAGAAAGGCACAAAGGGAGGAGATGGAATGCCATGTATAGGAAGCAGGAAGTAATACAGACAATATGGCATGTGTCTAGACAAGGATGAACAGGATGGTGAAAGGTAGAGCCTAAGTCTTATAAGGATTGGCTCAAGAAAGAGAGGGTGCTTATCCAGGGGAGAGAAGACTTATGAGAGCCAAAATCCATGGGCTTAAGGAGGAAAGGACAACTATGTGAAAAGGATGTAGGCTCCAGGTGGGGCAGAATGAGGGCTAATGGGTAAGAGTGACAAATAGAGAGATTCAAGCCAAAAATAAGGAAGCACCTGTGGACAATTACAGCTATATAATACTGGAAAAAGCTGTTTCAAAAAGTAGTGGGGTCCCCTTCACCAGCAAGGCTCAAGCTGGGGCTGAATCTGTCATGGATGATTTAGAGCAGATGGATACCACAACAGGTAGAAGCCTGTAGTACATCAACTCTGATTATAAGTCCAAGTCCTTTTCCAATAGTTAGTGAGAAGGCTAAACCACTTTAAAGTCCAAAGAATTCATTCATTTATTCAACAAGAAATAATTAAACACCCGCACAGTACCAACCACTCTGTGTGTGTGTGTGAGAGAGAGAGAGAGAGGGAGAGTGAGAGAGAGAGGGGGAGAGAGAGAGAGAGAGAGAGATGGGCATGCATATTAGGTGCTAGAGATACAAAGATCAAAAGGAAAACCAAAAATGTAAGCTCCCTTCAAGGAGCTTACATTCTATTTGTAAGTAAGAATATGTACACAAATAAGTAAATACAAATTATTTATTAAATAAATATTTACAAAATATGTATATACATTGAGATGGCTTGGGTGAGTGGCTGGGGCAAGAGTGAAAGGGGCAGGGAGGAAGACATGCATTCTGCAAGCCCTGCCTCTGACACACACTGGGCAGCCATTGAATCTCTCAGAGCTCTAGGCAACTAAGACTATAAGTTGCACAGAAGGAAGTGATTTGCTTTGGTACAGGATGTTTTTCTCAGGGAGATCCCCATGCTAATGAAATTACAAGTCCAGTTTAAAAATAAAATGTAAATTAGGAAAAGTCTTGCTTAGGAGACAGCATTTGAATTGAGCCTTAAATGAAGCAAGAGATTTCAAGAGATGGAAGTGAGGAAGCAGGGCCTTCCAGGCATGCAGGACCATCTATCCAAAAGGACAATACAGTAGGAAGCAGCAAGTAATAAAGTTTTACTGGGATATGGAGTGTATGAAGTACAATGAACCTAAAAAGAGAGGCACCTCTACCATAAAGTGTTCTTCACCTATTCCTTCCCACATTCTCCCCCATCTGGCCAAACATAGTCATATGGTTCTCTGACCTGGAACATACTATTGCTAAGT
Organism: Petaurus breviceps papuanus; assembly: GCF_028583685.1. Classification (NCBI taxonomy): domain Eukaryota; kingdom Metazoa; phylum Chordata; class Mammalia; order Diprotodontia; family Petauridae; genus Petaurus; species Petaurus breviceps. The sequence goes on along the minus strand of NW_027185754.1, from coordinate 8,538,553 downwards.
AAGTATTTTCATGTCTCTTATCCCTTTAGGTAGATTATTAGCTGCTTAAAGGAGCCTGACCATATTCTTCTCCTGTATTTCTTATAGCACACTGAGGTAGACACAAAGAAAAAGGTGAAGGAATGCTTCTTGAATTAAATCAAGGTAGTTACCAAGGCAGGCAGTTCATGGGGCAAAACAATATCTGAGCAGCTGAGGCAAAGAACATCCCCAGGCCAGCTCATGTCAGGCCATTTCTAGGTATCCTGTAGTTAAACTTATTGCTTTGGCTTCCCTGTATGATCAGAACAAAATTCAAGGATGGCTCCTCTATCATAAGATTGAAAGTTCCTGAGCTTTTCCTTTAAATATAGTAGAGAAGGAAAAATTTAGTGGTAGACTTAAGAAAGAGGAATGGATGCTCAGTGGGAAAATATACTGATCCTGTGAATAAATGAGGAATGCAAGAATGAGATACTGAGAAAAAGAGGGTGATGAGCTCTGATAATAGGAAGGCAAAAGACAGAAAGTGTGACTCACTAAATGGGGGAGACTGAAGGAAGGTCCAAAAGGGCTTCAACAGGGACTGTAAGGGACCCTTACCCAAAGCCCAAACAGAAGTCAACCACTGGGCAAGAACAAGTGAGGGAAACAGAAGGGCCCCAATGCAGGTCCAAACTGTAGGGGTTTCCTGACCGAATTCCTTCTTCCCAGACATGAATTTCTAATATAATAGGAGAAGTCATGAAGGAATAGCTACTTCCAATTCAAAACCAGGTCAGACAGAACCATATCTAGATTCCGGTAGGGGTTAACTTTTCTCTTGGGGAAAGACTAAGTAAAATTCTCTAAACTGAACAGCACAGACAAGTGGGAACCAAGCCTCGTTCCCTTGATAGCCCCATGGCTGCCAAAATTACTGACAAAATGACCTACAAAGAGAGTTTCTATTTCGTGAGAAGTCGACTCAAACCCCAAAGGTTAACAAGGAAAGAATTGTCAGCCGTTCGATTTGTACCACGGAGAAGAAGCCCTCCCATTTTCTTTCCAGTGCCTGGGGCCCCCTCATCCTCAGCAAGATATTTCCCTAAAACTCTTCCAAGGAAGGGAAGAAAGGTCAGCAGCAATCCCAGAAGAAAATGATGAGGCCTAGGTCAAACTGGAAGGCATCTGACCCATGGAGAAAGGTATAGATGACAGAGTGAGCACATCATGATCACCCCATGGTCTCTTTGGGCCCTGAGAAAAGGCAGGGGTTCCAAAAAGGTCCAGATTGCTGCCAGATTTTTGCAAAGCAAATACATTTTAAATCATTAGGCCCTTTCAAACAGCCTGGGCAAGGTGAAGAACAAAATTGAGCAATTATATCCAATGTATTCAGTTACTGAGCAGAGAAGACTGGTAATCCAGACCCTTACTCCTCCTCAACCCTGCAAACAAAAAAAAAAAAAAAAAGAAGGAAGGAGATGAAGGAGGAGGAGGGAATGAAGAAGGAAGGGAGAAAGAGAGAAAGGAAGGAAGGAAGGGAGAAAGAGAGGAAGGAAGGAAGGAAGGAAGGAAGGAAGGAAGGAAGGAAGGAAGG
>NW_027185754.1:8531898-8536982 GCF_028583685.1 Petaurus breviceps papuanus | reverse complement strand
AAGGAAGGAAGGAAGGAAGGAAGGAAGGAAGGAAGGAAGGAAGGAAGCTTTTACTTGAATGGAAGTGGGGAAGCCTAAAGGAGGCAGCAAAATTCTCCAGATGTCTTCACTGGTATTCCTGAGGCTCAGACTTCCTAAGAGTAGAAGGGTCTATGGGTAATATAAAAGGCAGTATGGTGGTTACAGGCACTAGACTGAGTGGTCAGGAGGCCTGGGTTCTAATTCCATCCTTCCACTAGTTTATTTCTGCTAAGTCATTTCCCCTCTATGGGTCTCACTTTCCTCATCTCTCAAATGAAGACAGTGAACAGAACTCCCTTAAGGACTCCACAGCTCCAACTCCATCTTCTGCAGGAAATATTTCCTGGTCCCACCACCTACAAAGGCCTTCCATCTACTCTGTCTATATGTTGTGTGTATGTATGTATGTATGTGTCTACATATGTGTTATTTACATGCATATATACACACATTCATATATGCACAAGATATCGACAGAGTGCAATATACTATATATAATATATAATAGCATATAATATATAATTATATAGGCATAGACATATATACTTGTGTATGTGTGTATATATATACAGACACCTATAAATAGCTATACTCGCGCGCGCGTGTGTGTGTGTGTGTATACATACACACGTTTATACACGTATGTATGTCTATAGTTGCCTTCATTTGAAGGTAAACTCCTTGGAAACAAAGTTTGGTTTCTTCCTCCTTTCTTTGCATTCCTAAGTAACACATAGTAAACCGAGTAAGTGCACGTGGTTTGGCAGATGAATTCCTTAAGGTCCCTTCCAACTCTGACATTCTGTGATTTGGGGTGCAGGGGGAAGAAAAGAAGATCCATTTTGAATCCCCAAATAAAAAGTAGCTGGTAGCAAAGCTATAGAGTAGAAAAACCACTGGATTTGGATTTCAAATCCCATCTCCCCTGTTTAATACCAATTTGACATTAGACAAGTCGATACTCCCTTCTTTGGGTATCAGTTTCTTCCACTGTAAAAATAAGGGTATTCAATGAAATGATTTCTATTTGCCTTTCTGTCAGTAAATCCTAAGAGCCTGGAAGGAAGAAGGGAGGGAAGGTGACGAAGGAAGGAAGGAAGGAAAATACGATCATATGACATATAAGGAGATAATGGTGGATTCTTACCACAAAACAATGGGGCATAGACATGGGGAGAAGTTGAGAGCTCGTTCAGTCTCCCTGCTAAGGGATTCCTTATTCCCCCAAGGAAAAAGGCCCATTTGATGTCTCTCTAAGCTCAGTGCCTAATGGTTGCCCAAAAGGGAATTTTAAAAAATTAAATTAAACTTGTATCTAAACACCCACATTAGAGGGAGTGTATGAGATAGAGGTGAGAGCCTCTAGGCAGATTCCTCACTTGTTAATAAATTACCGTCCCCCAAAAGTACAATTATTTTCAAGGCCAGCACTGTCGCTGATGTGAGGCCTTCACCAAGTGCCCCTAGAACCAAGGCTGATATCAAACAGGGAAGGAGGGTTGACTGACAAGTGTCTCTTTTCATCACACTGGTTAACAGATGCCACCAGGCTGTGAATTGATTGAGACATGTGCTAATGACAAACTTTTCAAAATGTATTGCACATTAAAAACACACACACACACACACAAACCTGCACGGAAGGGGATTACCTAAAAGGTGTTTTATCAACTTCTCCCTGGTAATGAATAAATATGAAAAATACCAGCAAAATGTTTCACCGGGTGTCATCACAACTGCCTATTAAAGGGGGTCGAGAGGGCTAAAAGGGATCTTAACCGTTAGAACACAAGGCAAGGAAAGCAGAGCCGTGATCACAGCCGATTATGTATGGAGCCCACAAACCAGAGTTGTTGTCATAGCAGCTATAAAAATGTCAGGGAAAACCGAACAACTATTATCCAAAGTAGTAAACAAAATGAAAAATGCAAAAGAAAAACATGAATGAGGATCCTATGGGAAAGGCTATGTATTTCCTGGTCAGAACTCTGAATGCAAGAAAGATGAAATACTCTTTTGGAACAACAAAATGTATTGGTAACGCATGTTAACTACACCAAAATAAAAAACTGTAGTGTGGTCTTACTGCAGTCACAGACAAGAGCCGAGGAGTCCAAAGAATGAGAAATTTAATGAAATAACCCTGTACTAAAAGAAGCTAGGCTGTGGTTATAAGTACCTTCCACATCATAGCTAACCCAATCTTTGGTGAGTATTGAAGGAAGAGGGGCAAAGAGGAAGGAAGAAACAGAAAAAAAGGAAAGAGGAAGTCATGAATGAAGTCATGAAAGAAGGGAAACAGAAGGAAAAGGAAGATAGGGAATAGAACACGCAAAATAGTGAGGAATGGTGGTAGAATTGGAGGAAGGCAGACAGGAAGGACAAAGCTAGGCAGGGAGGCAGGCAGGCAAATCTGAACACATGACCTACAGGGAAATGTTGATGATCATTACCCAGCCAAGTCGCTGGGGCACAGAAAGGGGAAAAACTTGAGAGCTCTCTGCAAAGCAATGTACCTGACACTGCAAAGATAGGGTTTCCCAAGACTCTAAGGAGAGAATCAAGGATTCTATAAAAAATACACCACATCTGCCAAACCCACAGCAAAACAATGCTGCCAACTTTTGTAAAGAAAAGACTGCTAAAAGGAAATAAAATCAAAAAGATGAATTTTGCAGGGGTGTAAAGCAAGATTAAGCATAAACACAACTCAGTCATAATAGTTGTGTTAAAGTTTTGAAAAAGTTTCATATTCAGATAAAAAAATTATTGGAAAAATGAATTCAGACAGGGCACTAATATGGGGTACTAGTTGAAAATATTTTCCAAAAAAATTAAAAAGCTACTTGTAAAAAGTGCTTCATGAATAGTTCACTTTCAAGGATGCTTCTTGTGGGTTTGGTTACCACACGTGGACCTGGAAGGTTCACCAATCCTCCCTGTACTCTGGTGGTTAAAGGTAGAACAGTAAAGGAAAACTGAGAGAAACAAGATTATCCATGCTAAGTGTCAGTATTTTGGAAAATAAGTAAAACCATGGTGAAAATTTTAGTATTTTATGAATTCAAGGTAATGGTCATGAAGGCAAGAATCTGGTTTTCAAAAGCATCAGTCTTATCACCATGAGAGATAATTTGCAATGAAAGTCAAGACAGAAGTAAATATTTGGTAAAAAGTTAGCAAACCAAAGGAAAGCCACACATAATTATAATGACAAAGCAGAAAAGGATATCAGAAACCCAACTACTACATGAGTATAAAGTGCCAATGTTTCCATCAGGCATTAAAAGAACAACTCTGTAAAATATGTTTTCAAAAGTGAAAGGGCTGGGTGCTGGAGGGTTGAATTTGGTTTGTTGTTATTGGTTTGTTTTATTTTTTTTTTTTTTAGTAATTGAAAAGTAAATATATTTCAGCTTCTTAATGGGTCCATAATTAATTCACACATTCAACTGTTAAGTCCAGAAATATGTTCATGTTGACAATTTGCATTTGATGTTTCAAAAACAATCTGTCACATTTTCATTTGCTTTAACAACGCAGAAATGTTTCCACTTTCCAATACTGGTCTGACTGCCATGAACACTATCATTAGCTTGGGTCTGTAAGAGAAATGTGCAGGAGGGATCAAGGGTAGCTCCATACTCAGACAAATGAAGCAGGTCTGCCAAGACAGGGCAAAATCCATTTTGTTGGCTAGCTGGGATATAAAAGCTATAAAAGAAGGTAAAGCAGTAACTTACTAATTATGATAGCTAGCATTTATATGGCACTTTAGTGTTTGCAAAGAGTTTACTATGTATTATCTCCTTTGATTTTCACAACAAATCTGTCAGTTGAGTGCTCATATTTTTCATTTAACAAATGAGGAAACTGAGGCTATGAGATTATAAGTACTTCATTCAGGGTCACAAAGCTAGGAAGTGTCTGAGGCAGGACTTGAACTCAGTTACTGCAGATTCTAAGCCTAGATTCTATAACTCCAAACTGCCTAACTGAGATAAGGAAGATATTCCTTATTTCCCTGAAGCATTGACATCAAAGAATGATGGCAGAGAAAATGCTGGCCATGAGAGTCACTAAGTGGAAAAAAGGGTTGATGTTCTGGGCCAAGTACACAATATCATCATGCACAGTCAGGACTTGGTGAGATTTAGCCAGTGAGACCGATGGCTAAACACACTCATACAAAACCCACACCGTCTTTTACTTGATGACAACAGCAAGAATACCTGTAGACACTTAACAAGGACACAAAATGCATTGGTGAGCACAACTCTCCAGGCCAACCAGTTCCGCAGAGGGACGCACGCAGATTGATAACAACAGAAGCCCCCACAGGATTGAGGAGTGTGTCAGGTCAAAAGAGTCATATTTATTTCTCTCTGGCAGGCTTACTTGGGCTTCATCATATCACCACAGGCAGGCTTTAGGGCGTGTGGACAATCAGAAAAGTCAGTAAGATTCTATCACCTAATTTAGAACTTAAGCAGTCTATAAGTCCCTAAAAAACACCACCCTATCACGGTGCTACCTTTATCCTCATTCCAGGTTTCTGTGTTATATGTAACCATGACTAGGGACAATTGATGCTCCTTGAATTTCTTTCTGTACCATGTGGCTCAGTTGGCTCCTTAGGGCCTAAGGCCTGGAGCAAACATTAGCGGCACCCATTTCCAGTGTGAACACCCCAGCTGGCTTCTCTCTTCTCCACTAAGGGAATCCCGGCACATTTTAGAGGTAAGGCTGGGGAAGCAAGCAATCAATATGGATCAATTCAATTAACTTTAGTAACTATTTATAAAACACTTACTAAGGTTCAAGGCACAGGGTAAGTAAGGTGCTGGAAGCACAAAGGCAAAAAACAATCTCTGCCCTTAAGGAATTTATCTTACAGACAAAATATTTTGAGGAGATAGCGACTAACAACACCATGGAATGAAGAAAGGCTTCAGGCCGGAGGCCGAACCTGAATTGAACCTTGAAAGATGATAAGAAAAATAAAATAAAAAAGAAAGAAGGATGATAAGAGCATGAGGTGAGGAGGAAGTATATTACCGGGG
>NW_027185754.1:8474823-8526898 GCF_028583685.1 Petaurus breviceps papuanus | reverse complement strand
CTCAGTTTCCTCATGACTAAAATATAAAGATTGAAACAATGGTCTCTAAGGTTTCTCCTGCCTCTCAAGTGATGCTATTACAATCTTACCACACTATATCTGATTGTAGCTGATTGGCAGAGGAGGTACTTGTCAAAAGACACTTAAACAGGGGGTGGCTAGGTGGCACAGTGAATAGAGCACTAGCCCTGGAGTCAGGAAGACCTGTGGCCTCAAACACTTAACACAAAAAACTAGCCATGTGACCTTGGGCAAGTCACTTAACCCCAATTGCCCTACCTTCCCCCCTCTAAAAAGCAATTAAAAAAAAAGACACTTATACAAATATGGACACCAGAGAAAGGGGCACAGATAGAGGTCCAAGAAGGAAAACACATAGGTAAGGTGCTTCTGTGCTTCTGCATAATAAGCTCTAACATTTCCTGGGTTTCTCCTTGTGCTAAATACTGATAATACATTTCTGCCAAAAACAGAGGTTTTATTCTACTGTCCAAGGGTTGAAGGGTCTATCTGGAATCACTTGTGCATTATCTTGTCACCTTCCCATTATAAAATCCCTAATTTGACCCTAAGACTTGGGTCAAAGGCTTCCTCCTACATATATCCTATCCTGATGCCTCAAATTGGTGTCCTAACCCCCAGAGTTCCTTGGAACTGATTTTGTTTAAATTTTGTATTTAATTCTCTGTGCACACCTTATTCAGGTTGTCTCTCCCAAATAACAATCTCTGACTCTAGACCGAGTGATCTTTCTACTATACCACAATTTTACTAAACTGTTTTTCTTTATTTTTTTTTCTCCCAAGAGGGATAGAATGGATTTATTGGGAAATTTAGATGATACAGAAACAAAAGGAATGAAAAAAAATTTTTAAGCCTGTCAAACAGGAAAAAGCCTGTTCACCCTTTTCCTCTTCTCTCCCCTATTATCTGAGGTTCCCTTGGGATCTGAATAAACTAGTCTTTATCATAATTACAGCACCTTTCAAAATCCAAAAAAGACAGAAATTCAGTTCCCACCTTCATGTAGCTTCTCCAGCTCACACTGTTCCCTTCATTTTTTGACATCCTATAAGGCCTAGGGTCTGTAGTGAGAGCCACCATGGAATAGTGAAAGGGGTGTTAGATTTGGTGTCAAGAAGCCCTAGGTAAAAAAGTTACAGCTGCACCACTGGTCCAGTCATGCCCAAAAGTCACCAAACTAGGCATACCCTTTGACTTAGCAATACTATTACCAAGCACATCTCCTCCCCCTAGAGGGGTCAAAAGTCAGAAAGGAAAGGACTCACATGTACAAAAATATTTTATAGCAGCGCTATTTGCTGTAGCAAAAAAAACAGAAAATAAGAGAAAACAATCAACTGAGTAACGGCTGAACAATTGTGATACATGAATATAATGGGATATTGTACTATAAGAAATAATTCAGGGGCGGCTAGTGGCGCAGTGAATAGAGCACCGGCCCTGGAGTCTGGAGGACCTGAGTTCAAATCCAACCTCAGACACTTAACACAAAAACTAGCTGTGTGACCTTGGGCAAGTCACTTAGCCCCAATTGCCCTCCAAAAAGCAAAAAAAAAAAAAAAAAAAAAAAAAAAAAAAAAAAAAAAAAAAGAAAAGAAATAATTCAAGAAACACAGGAAGATTTGAATGAATTGATAGACAGGAAAATGAGCAGAATCGGGAAAACAATTTGCACAATGACTACAGTAATAATAAAGGAAAACAACTCTAAAAGACTGAATAACTCTAACTAACGCAGTCACCAATCATAACCTTCAAAGACAGATAATGGCACATTAGTGGAGGCAATGGACTAGACCAGGAGGGGGATCCTACCAGCGGCCTCAAGGCCATATGTGTTCTGCTAGGTCCTCAAGTGCAGCCTTTTGATTGAATCCAAACTTCACAGAAAAAAATCCCCTTGATAAAACGATTTGTTCCGTAAAGCTTGGAGCCAGTCAGAAGGCCACAACTAAGGACCTTCTAAGGCCATATGTGGCTTCCCACCCCTTATAGAGGTTCAGAATGAGACCATAAGTTTTTAAACATGACCAGTGTGTCCATTTATCTTCCTTTACTATACTCAAGGTAGGGTATCTGTAGAGAAGGGAGAGGTCCAGTTGGTGGGTAGTATTAAAAATTTGAAGAAAAATTTTTAAAATGTGGATATGAAAACAAAAGGTTCAGAAGGAAACAAAAACAGTGATTTGTTACTACTATGTTAAGTTTAATATATACGTTTTGTGTGTCTTTTTAAAAAAAGTTTTATTGATGTATAAATAAATATACATATATAAAAATGGATACTTTTTAAAAGAAAAAGCTATGGGAGCGGCTAGGTGGTGCAGTGAATAGAGCACCAGCCCTCGAGTCAGGAGGACCTGAGTTCAAATCCGGCCTCAGACACTTAACACTTACTAGCCGTGTGACCTTGGGCAGGTCACTTAACCCCAACTGCCCTGCCTTTCCCCCCCCCCCCCCAAAAAGCTAAATAAATAAATAAAATTTAAAAAAAAAACACCTATGACACAGGTTCCTGGTTGGCCTAGCACATAGTAGGTGTTTCAGAAATGTTGATTATTTAGAATCCACAATGCTCTTTTTAGTTTCCTTTCTATGTGAAAATGTCCATGTTTGCTAAAGATTATTAAGTTCACAAAAAAAAATTTAAACAAAAACTTTTCATTCAAAATTTTTAAAAATTAAGAAAAAATTAACTGCCTCTTGACCATTTACTAGCAATATGACTCTGGGCAAGTGATTTAACCTCTGCGGGCCTCAATTCCATCACCAACAGTAGCACCTACCTCTCAGAGCTATTTTAAGATCAAAGAAAAAAATATACACATAAAGCATTTTGCAAACATGAGCTATACTATTACTGGTCATTGGGACTCCTAACTACTGCGCCTTAGGTTGGCATTTAACTTTTGTCTGTGGGTCCTGTCTCCCAGTAGGTCTCCAAGATGAATGGGCTCTTATAGCTCACTCTCTCACTCCCCCTCTGCCCCCTCCCCTCCCAAGGAACTAGGGCAATGCCTTGTGCACAAAGAACATCAATTCAACTCAAGGGAAGAAGGCTGTACTGGATTCTCACTACATGCAGGGCAGGATACAAATCTCAAACTGAAACTGTGCTTAGACAATTTAAACAAATAAATAAGCACTAAAATGTGAAGGGCTTTCTGCAGTAGGTGAGCATCTGAGCTGAGCTTTGAGGGAAGGGTCCAGACAATAGATGTTACTGAATAAATGACTAAACAAAAGGCTGAATGTCTTAAGTCCAATACTGCTCTGTGTTTCTTCTAGCCCTCACTCACTTGGGTAGTCCTCTGCTCCGTGTGTGTATGGAAGAGACCATAGACTTACAATGGGCATCAAAATATATATATATACCACCCAAGATATGAAAAGGTTGTAAACTGGAAGAGAAAAATAAAACAGCTCAGTGGATCTATTTACAATATTTCATGTGAGAATAATTACTTTTGAAGTTTTGTAGTCAATTATAATAGAGAACAGACTGAAATCATAAAACACACACCTAACTGTGAGTGTACTTATGTGCTCAACACACACACACACACAGAACTGAATAAAAGAATCTCAGTTAGAAATCCAGGACAGGATTTCACCACCCCTCACTGACACTTTGGGATAGGTAACCCAGCACTTGGTTCAATTTGATTTAAAGGCATGCATGTTCCTCCCTTTGTTGAAGCCACAAGGCTAAATGAGATGACCCCTTTCCAGCATCAGTACCCTAGGATTCACTCATATCACAGTACTCTAGTTACAACTGAGGCAAGAATAAAGAAAAACACAACATTCCAGCTTCTCCCGAAAAGCTAACCTTTCCAAAAATGGAAAATACACAGGCACCATCATATGCCTGATGCAAAGATTCTATAGCAAGAAGCAAAGGCAAAACCTGAGTCTGAATCCCAACTCTTCTGCTAGCTTCCTAAGTGACCATGCTCAGGTCACTTAACTTCTCTGGACTTCAGTCTCCTCATCTTGAAAAATAATAGGGGCGGCTAGGTGGTGCAGTGAGTAAAGCGTTGGCCCGGGAGTCAGGAGGACCCGAGTTGGGTTCTGGCCTCAGACACTTAATACCCACACAAAAAAACTAGCTGTGTAACCTTGAGCAAGTTACTTAACCCCAACTGCCCTCCAAAAGGCAAAATAATAATAATGAGGGAGTTGGATTAGATGACCTCTAAAGACCCTTCCAGCTTTAAATCCATCATCCCATGATTCTAAGTTTATGGGCTGCAGGAAACCCCACTTTCAAAATTTTGGCTTATTCCACCCACCCTTACAACTTTTAAAAACATAACTATATTAGTTCTGATTCTGTCTTTCAAGATGACAGTCCCCTTAATTTCCTTAAACAAGGACTTTCAGCATTCTCCAGACATCAAGTTGCTTGATCACTAGCTCTCCTCAAAGACTATCGCTGGTTGAGTAAAGGGAAACTGAGGCCATTAGTCACATGCTTTCCATCTGTATTTTCAATGGGAGGAACAGATGCCTGAGCTCTGATTTTCCTGAGCTGGCTAAATTGGGGGGGGGGTAGGGGTGGGAAGAAGCTGGATTATAGATCCTCTGTACATGCTTGTTATTCCGACAGAACAGTTCCTGGACTTGAAACATGATCTCCAGGGGGGACGAGAGAGACATTTTTATCACATATTAAGGTTAGACAGATGTTTTGTGTCTTGTGTTACCTGAATCAAAAGTACCATTAAAGCACATAACACTGCATTGTTCAGCAACAGATGTTCCTCTAAGAAAGTAAACAAAAAATCTCTCTCTCTCTCTCTCACACACACACACACTCTCTCTCTCTCTCTCTCTCTCTCTCTCTCACTCACATTGACGCTGAACCTTAGTTCATGATCCAAATTTCTAGACTCTCTCAATCAGAGCAATAGATCAAACCCCTCCAAAACTGACTTCAACCTAACCCTAAACTTGGGTCTGAGATGAGTCAATGGTGGGGAGAGCTGATCCCAGATCTGCAAAGCTCTTTGCAAAATCTCCAAGGGAGTGCTCCTTGGAACAGTTGGAAGGCAATAGAGTTCGCTCCCTCCCCTCTCCCTCACACAGAGTTTGGGAGTACAGGGCCAGCTGTGATACAGATACACACACACACACACACACACACACACACACACACACACACACACACACACACACACACACACACACACACACACACACACCTACCAAGGCCAAGAAATAACCAAGGAAAAGACCACTTTGCTCCATGGGCAGCCAAGAAGGAAGAGAACTAGGACACATGAAAACATGGCTTTGGTGCCAAGCAGTAGAAGGGAAAGAGAATGGTCTATTCCCATTTGCCTTCCCCACAATGTTCAAAAGACCCCATGACTTGGGGCAGTTAGGTGGCACACTGGTCCTGGAGTCAGGAGGACCTTTGTTCAAATACGACCCCAGACACTAGCTATGTGACCCTGAGCAAGTCACTTGATCCTGTTTCCCCCCCACCCACAGAAAAAAAAAGAACTCTCTACTGCCCTTCTCTCTTTGCTTCCACTGCCCCTGATTTCAGATATCAGCCCCTAAAGAACAACTGAGCAAACAGACACAGAAAGAAGCAGCCAACGAAATGAAGAAAATAACTTTTTTTGAATGACTAATGTCCCATCGGGACACTCCTGGCTCTCCACTGCCCATGGCCATCAGCCAGATATTCCCAGAATCTCTTTCCAAGGACATCAGGGGCAAACGTCCCTGACAAAGTTCCCCAAGGACTTTCCCAGCCCAAGCCCCTCCCTCTGCACTTCCCCTAGGGAACTGGGAAGCCTCCACAGCTAAAACTCTAGTCCTGTCCCTTCCAAGAGAAGGGCCTAGAAGGCTGATTCACCCCTAGAGGTCTGAACTCGGGGTCACTGTGAGCTTAGTTATTTCAAGGACAAGTTCTCAGGCCATGAACAGACCCCAGCCCTTCCCAACAGACACCTAAGAGAAAAGCAACTCCAAGAATCAATCTGGGATCGACCCTCTCCCCACATAGCTCCATTGCATTCTACCTCTCCCACTACAAACCTATCAAAGAACCCAGCTTTTATGTCCTATCCATTCCAGCATTCAGGGCTGGGCTTCTAACATGCTGGTGAGGACAGATAATTGGATTTCTTGGTATAGGATCTGAATACAGGTGCTCTTAGACACATAAATGTACACATGTGATCAGAAAACACTGGTCACCCCATCATTCTGTATGCTCTGAGACATGGGAGGGGGCAGAAAGGGGGATACATGCAAGAACAATATTTCAAGGAAGCCTGCAGAGATTGGGGAGGGCAGTCATCTCCTGGCCAGACCTAGGCTTCTCTCAGACCGCCAGGCGTCCAGGGGCACAGTGAGAGCTTTGTGTGGCTCTCAGCGGCTAACCAGGCTGGCTCGCCTCCCGTGGAGCCATTTTCTGAGTGGGGGGCCCATCCTTTTAGGCATCTGATGGAGCCTGCACATCAGAGGCAGTGGGAGGTAGAGAAGGGGGAGGCCTTCACCAGAGCCAGGGCATCCCCACAGGGGGGCAGGCAGAACAGAGACAGCCGAACTGCTCCAAGTTTTTGATATGCCTGTTGGTGGGGAGGGGCCTGGGCTTCCCCCCAGTCTAAAAAACATTTCAAAGGGTAGGGGGAGGCTGAGAAAGGGGAGAGCCCCATTCTTTGCAGAGGGAAATATTTCAAAGGCGACCCCAGCTGCTGAAAAGGTTTCAAAAGACCCTTCCCTTTCTATCAGCTCCAAATCACTCCCACCAACCCTCCCCCCCCACCCCCCAAGCAACAGCAGGGAAGACTGGGAAAGGGAGGGGAAAAAATGTTTCCAAGGATACATGTCCCTGAGTCATCATAACTCGTGGGGTCTCAGAGGCTGCAAACCCATGCAGAGGCCCTGATATAAAAACAAAACGTTTATGCTTCTCCTGGGGGAATTATCTAGCAGCCTAGATCCTCAAGGGAGGATGGCTGTAGACCCTAAGTGCCCCCTGTGTTTGTGCAGAGCCTGCCAAGGGCCAGACTATGGCCACGGAGGCTCTTGTGAACAGCTCATGGGAGCCACTCTCTTAAGTCCCCTGGCTTCTACTGAGGAAGTTTTATCCCAGTAAGTTTGAGGCTGGCCTTCCCAACCTTGGTGGTTGGGGGGTGGGAATGCAGCTGGGGAGAAGAGACTTGGCCCACCATTTATAAGGGGGAAATGGCCCAGGGGGAAGCCAGAGCCTTGGGGATGGGGGGAGGAGAATGTTTGGAAATGTCTCCCCTAGTGCAAAGGAAAGAGGTGGGAACCATTACCCAGCCCCAGAGTTCCCACTGAGGAATCTCTTCCCTCTGCTTCACATCTTCTTTTATTCCATTCTTTTCATCTGTACCACCCAAGCCCCTACTCTTCCCCACTCTACCACCACCTCTAACCAACAATGACATCAGATTAGGCCTGAGCAGAGAGCAGATCCTATTAATGTTCCATACTGAATGAAACACTAAGTTCGCCCAATTCCTCTTCAATGCCTCCCAAATACATTCCCTCCTTTCCAGTCAGACTGTACCACATTAATTCAGGCCTTTAACATCCATGCCTGGACTATGACAAGAGCCTCCTAACTAGTCTTATTACCTCTGGTCCCTCCATGCTTTATTCCCTATCCAGTGCTGGCTACCAAGGTAATTCAACAAAGATTTATTAAACTATGATGAGTAAGGCATTGGATAATAAGAACTCACATTTCTATAGAGTCTTAGTAGTGACAAAGTGCCTTCCCAACAGGAACCTTGTAAGGATGAAGGCACATGGTTTATTATCATCATATTTGTTTCTTTTTGATGACAATATTGAGGGTCAGAGTAGTTAAACAACTCACTCAAAATCGACACAGCAAGTGAAGTGTGAAAGCTGGGATTTGAACCCAATCATCCTAAGCCTAGTGCCCTTTCCCCTGAAACACAGCTCCTTGCTATTCTCCCCCGTATAGTTCTAAGAATGCCATTCCCTGTAAAACAAACAAAAAACTATCAAGAACTCCCTGTCACCTGGCAAATAAAATACAAACGACTCAGCCTGGCAATCAAGGGCCCCCACAATCTGTCTCCAACCTCGCTTTCCAGCCTTACTTCCTACAATTCCCCTCTCCAAACCCTTGGATCCTGCCACCCTGGCCTCCACATTATCCCCTGAACTCACCATGTTCATTCCTACCTCCATGCCTTTTACCACTCCCCTCTCTGGGAATGTCCTCCATCTCTTCTCCAATCAAATCTTACCCACCCATCAAGAGTAAAATCCAAACTCATTCCTCCAGGAAGCTTTCTGAGACTAGAATCTTCTCTGAATTGCTTGCTATGCTACCAATTATCTCTACTGCTCCTCTGACACTTGTCCCATGCTGCTCTGAATTGTAATTATTTGCACACATGAATCTTCTCCAACTAGCCTATACATTCCATGAGGGCAGGGACTACGTACGCTGTCTGAAAAATGGGGATAACAGTATCATAATACAAGCACTGCCTACTTCACAGGGTTGTCAAGAACAAGGTTCTCAAAGCACCAAAGAGATAGGGGCTGACTGGTTTTTCATATACTAGTGACTCAATCAATCTCCTGAGTCATGGCACTAGGTGGTGGGTGCAGGAAAGCATATGTAGGGGAGGGGCAGAATCACAAATTAGGCATGTGTGATGCCCTCACCACTGATGATGTCAAAAGATTGACAAGGTGGGGTGGCTAGGTGGTGCAGTGAGTAGAACGCTGGCCCCAGAGTCAGGAGGACCTGAGTTCGGTTCTGGCCTCAGACACTTAACACCCACACAAAAAAAACTAGCCGTGTAACCTTGGGCAAGTTACTTAACCCCAATTGCCCTCCAAAAAGTCTACCCCTGACATGAGCCTACCTCCCTTCCACCTGCCACCCCAGGAGCCCCAAGCTGAAAAGTTAGGACTTCCATGTGCCCCTAAAATTATCTGACACCAGCACCATTGCAAAGGTGCAATGGTGAAAAGTGCTGAATTTAACATAAAAGGATCTGGGTTTGAATCCCAGCTCTGTCACTTCCCATGTTACTATCACCAATGTTATCATCATCATCATCCCTAGTATTTATATAGTACTTAGATGTTTGCAAAGTGCTTTACAAATATTATCTCATTTTATCCTCACAACAACCGTGAGAGGTGCTATTATTATCTGCATTTGACAAATAAGGAAACTAAGGCAGAAAGAGGTTAAATGACTTGCAGAGGCACAGAGCTAGTAAGCCTCTGAGATAAGATTTGAACCTAGATACTCCTAACTCCAGATCCAGAGCTCTATTGTACCAACTGCCTGATGTGACCCTGGGCAATCTATAAACATTTATAAAGCCAGTACTATGTGTCAAATATTTAATAAAAGATTGTTTAATAAAGTCAAAAAAATCAAAGTCCCTGCCCTCAATGAGTTTATATTCAATTGAAGAAACAACATGTATACATTTAAGCATGCCATACACACAAATTGATTTGGGAGTTTCCTCCTAAGATGCAAATCACTACTCATTCATGCCTACATAATCTGTGCATCTCTTGTCCAAGTTTTCCCAAGAGTTCATCAAAGAAGACCCTCCTAATATATCCTAGGAGCATTCCTTATTATCTCAGCATATGATGAGATTGCCAAAGGAGCATTCTGCCTAACCACCTATCCTCCTTCCCTACCATGGGACTGGGCCATCTTATCATACAGAACAAATACAATCCCCTTTATTTCCCTGGGTCTAAATTTCCTCACCTGCAAATGTAGGACTGACTTTTAATATCCCTTCCAGTTTGAAAATCTAATGGTCCTCTACATTAAGGCTAAGTCAACTGGCTAGGAGAGGCAATACTATGGAGAAAAGGGAATAAAGAATAGGGGGTAAGAGATCTGGGTGTTCTCTCTAGCTCTGTCCTAAACCAGGTGTGTGACCTTGGGCAGCTCACCTCCATTCAACTCAACATATTATTTACAAGCACCTAGAAGTAAGGCCCTATGTCCTAGGACACAAAACGAGACAAGACTCGGGCCACAACAGGACCTTGCAGTCTAAGGAGGGGAAGGACCCATTTACAAGTACCTACCAAAAGAGGCAAAAGAAGGGATGTTTGGGCAAAACTATAGGAGAAATATGAGGAGGGAGTGATCCCTTGGGTCAGACCACTGGTCATTTTACCATAAATTTCTAGTTATCTCTGAGGTCCTCTATGAGTTCTGACATTCTATGGTCCCACTTCTACTTCTATAAATTCACCTTTCTTTAGGCAAGTCTTTTGAATACTTCCCCCCCACCCACCCACCCAAAGCAACGTGCCTCCCAAATGGATCATTGAGAAGGAGACAATTTCCCAGCCTCTCCATTTTGCCATATCCCTGAACAGTACAGGAAGCAAAGAAAACAAGTAACCCAGATAGCCAAGGATTCAAGATACAAGGAATTTAATCTCAGACCCAGATAATGTTTGGAGATGGCATTTTCCTTTTTTTCTGTCCCAATCCCTTCTTTTCCCACAGCTCAAGTTAAAAGGAAATATCCCTCCCTTTGCCCAAGGAGTCTCAACTATTTCAGGTTTAGTAACAAAAGAGAGGGGAGAGAAGAAGAATGAAAAAAAAAAACTTTGAAATCACCATGGTCCAATTAGCAAGGCTCTCACCCTTCATGCTTACAAACAAGAGATTACATTAACACCTGCTACAAAAGCAAACATTTTTAGATATCTTCATCTTCACCTCCTTGACACTCCCTTGAAAGCCCTCTGAGCAGTCTGGTGACTGACAGTGTATATATTCTTTTTCATTATACAGCCGGTGATTTAAAAAAAAAAAAAAAGAACCCCAAAGATTAAAAAGTCACAATCTCCATGAGCAGCTCTGAGCTTTGTTGCCTGGTCTGGTCTCTGCCTGGCTTTGGCCCCTCCCACCCTTCCACTCATCCCACTCCCCACCCCCCTCAGATATCCCACTACAAAAAGTCCAACTGTGCAAGTAGGCAGAGAGAGACTCCAGGGGTAGGCGGCCCAGCAATCTCCAGGAGACTAGTTCTATTTTATGGGTGATAAAGACTGCCCAGGCACAGGATGGGGAACAGAAGGCTGGCTTGAGCCTTGAAGATTCTGCAGCCTCCATAGACCCAGAAGGCCAGGTTATCAGGTACTCCCTTCGTGGTATGCTCATCCAAATAAACGGACCTCTTGGGCCATCTCGTACATTTATAACCTCTGTGCCGATAGGAAAAGCACTCCTTTTGCATTGGCCAGAAAGGCGACTCTGTGCCTGCCGCATGGATACAACCCTTTTGACTACAATAACACTTTATTACCGAGCTTGTTACCCTCGTGCTGAGCTGGGAAGCCGTGAGGACTTTCTCTTTAAAAGCTCCCCATCTAGGAAAGCTGAACTTCCAAAAGTCCAGGACCGTTTGAAAAGAGAAAGTACTGAAATAACTTTGTAAGCATTCTGTTTTGACAATGTGCCTGAGGAATTCACCACATTTAGCTGGGAAATGTGAGCAGTTAAATCTATTCAATGTCATGACATACAAAATTGGAGTGTAATTGCCCCTAAGTGGTTGACAACCGAAAAGTACTTTTTATAGGGAGAGAGGGAAATTTCTGCTAGAAAATGGAAGATATTGTCAAAAGTTAGATTGCCACATAAGTGGCATGAGATGGTTCAGACGGAAAGAGAGAGAGATCCAGCATGGATACTTCCCCTCCCCCTTTCCCCACTTCCCTGCCATTAGATATCTCAGAAACAGGCACAACAATGACACCCGTCGGTAGACTAAAAGTGACCCCAGAATGGTTCAGATGCCAAGGAAGCAGGTGCCAAGGAAGTGAGCTAAGACATGTTCTTACCAATCATATGGTTGGCGACATGGATTTGAATTTCTCTTTCATTTTCGAAGGTCATCTGGCACTTGATGCACTGATATGTCTTTTTCTGTTTAAAAAGAAGAGAAAAAGAAATTAGAGTGTGGCCATACCTGAAGGAAAATGCAAAGTTAATGTCCAACAACTCTCAGATGCCAGACATATCCCATCTCCTTTCTCTGCTTTGTAAACTTCTGCCAAATCACCAGCCAGGCTCTCCAGCTCTGACAGCTGTTTAGAAAGACTTGCCAGGTTCTAATGGGCCTGGTGTCTTTAGGGGAACCTGCTCCTTTCACCTGAATTGGTTAACTTTAGATCCCAAAATAAGATCCTATTTTGAGAACCTGAGGACTGGTCCATAGGGTCTAAAGTGGCATAGCATCACTGCATTAAAACAAACCCATGCTGAGAGATGCACTAGAGAAACAGACGACCACCTAGGGAGGATGGACCACTCACAGAGAAACCAGAATCAGTGGTTTGGCCACCTTTTCTCTCTCCCAAAATAAAAAGGAGGAAGTCTCATCTTGGGCTCTGTGAATATTTTTTTTTTATATTTTAATAATGACATTTCCATATCATTTGTTTCTTTATAATCCAATGTGTTTTATTTTATGCACTTAAATATATTTTTCTGAGCAGGGGTGCATAGGCCTTACCAGACTGCCAAAGGGGTCTATGACACAAAAGAGGTAAAGAATTCCTGCCCTAAGGCAAAGCAAACCTCCTTTCCACTGTAGCCCAAAGCATATTTGTGAAGCTGAAACAGTGGCATTGCTTACTAAGGCTGTCTTATGTTGCCTGTGTCACTGTTTCACCCCCGAGACTATGCCACAGAAAGTGGAAGATGGTGAGAAGAAACAGTTCTATAAACCACTTATCCAAACCAGAAAAGGGGGACTGGTAGGCATGCTGGAGCCTTAAATGTAATGTGGATGTTTTCTAGAATGACAATAAGGAGTCTGGCCAAAAACCAAATATCCTCACGTGAGAAATCACAGCATATAGCTCCTCTTCACTTCCAGACCTCAGTTTACCCTGGGTAGGTATGAAGAACACATTTGTGTGTCCAGTGCTAGGGCACTTTGTAGGAAGTAGGGATAAAGGATAGTAATCAGAAAGGCATTAAACACCCAATCTGCAACAAAGACCATCTTGCTGCAATTTTCAAGGGTCAATCCAGAGCAAATGAACTTTTCTGAGCTGGAACAGAGTCTGTCCAAAGATGGTTTTCCAGAGCAAAGGAGTCCTGTCTATCTTCCTTTGTGTTTTACATTTAAGTTAACAGACACAACAATCATGTTTTACAATCCTGAAATGTTAATTTGTCAGAGAGGGAAAATCTGACCCTAAGAAGAGAGGCCTTTTGTTTTCTTCCCAGAAATGGGAAAGAAGATGATGTGAAGAATGGTGATGAGGTAGACTTTGGAATCTGAGACTCTTCAGGCTTTTTCAGAAGGGATGTCCTGTTGTAACTTCTATGTTTAGCTTTCTGAGAAAGCAGGGTGTATTGAATGGGCCCAAAAGCTAAGGATATAAACATTCCTTACCCCAGAGTCACCTCCCTGCCCCCAATAAAGTACACAATTTGGGAAGCGTGTATGAACAACAAAGTGCTAAAACTAAAAACTACAGATTTCTCTGTTTAGAATTCTAAAAAATTCTAAATCTAAAAATTCTAAAAAAAAAAAAAAAAGCCTCTAAGAGGCAGTGTGGTACAATGGACAGCATGAGGTATTTAAGAAGACCTGGGTTTGAATCCAACCTCAAACATGGGTAACTATGGGTGAGTCACTTAATGTCTCAGTTTCCTCTTCTATAAAATGGAGATTTAACAATACCATGAGTGTCTACTTCATCAGATGGTTAGAAGAATCACAGAGTTTGAGACCTAGTCAGGCATGGCTCAGTAACCATCTACTTCTACCCATACTTAAGAGGAATCCCTACTCAATGAATAACATTCCCAAACAACAAACCACAGAATTAAGGCTAGGACTCATTATTATTATTATAGGGATGGCTAAACTACCAGATAATGAAACCTTTGCCAGATACACAGCTCACAAGTCTACCCATGAGATCACAGAATCATAGGGCATAGATCACAAGTACAAAGAAAACCCAGAGGCCATCTAGTCCAAACCCTTCATTTTACAAATAAAGATACCAAGGCACAGGGAGACATAAAGAACTAAGTAACAGACCAGGGATTTGGATCCAGGTTTTCCGGCTCCAGATCTATCGGTCCTGTAGTACTGTCAAACCCATTATGGTAGGGAACCTAGAATACATGTGAAATAGTTCACAAGGACAAAGAAAAATAGGATGATGCCTAGAAAAGTGCTAGACTTTCAGATACTGTTGCTGCAGTTGTTATTTGTATTATTCTTTTCCTGGGTACAGGACTGGGTACACTTTGCCTTAAGGATAGAGAAGTCCAGCTGGTGTTAAAGATGGCAAAGACAAGGGACCTCCGGAAAGATGCTATGTGGGCCGGGGGTGTTGCAGTACGGGCACTGAGTCTGGCACCAGAAGAGCTGGGGTCAGGTTCTTGCTCTGAAGTTGCTAGCTACATAATGTAGGTCAGATAACTTACCCATTTTAAACCTCTATTCTCCTCCCTCCCAATACCACTCCCCTGCTTGAAAACAGGGATAATAATACATATACCCTACCATACTCTAACATAAGACCACTGAGAGAATTAAATAATATAAAGGCTACTTACCTTTCCCTAGAAGCTTAAGGTCTACAAAGCCCTTTCTTCACTACAGGCTGAGGTAGGTAGAAAGAGGCAGTGTAGCCTAATGGAAAGTGAGTCAGCCTTAAAACTCCAGAGATCTAGGTTTGACTGCCTCCTCACTTATTAGCTACAGCTGTGAGTGTTTCATTTGTCTTCTCAAAGACTATTTCCTTATCTGTAAAATGGATTTCATAATACCTGTACTATGGACTTCAAGCACAAGTCTATAGTATATGATTCTCTACAATTATCCCCATTTTACACATGAGGAAAGAGGCTGAGAAAGATGAAGCACGACTGATGCCCAAGGTCACGGAGACAACAAGTGACAGACCTGGCATCTGAAATCAGGTACTCGGATGTCATAGCCACCGTTGCTGCTACAGTTCGATTCCTAATCATAAAGGACTATCTCTAAAGGCTTTCGTTAGAAAGCATTTCAAGATACGCAGTGTGTTTCTCCTCTGTTACTTTTCTGAGTACTGTGGGACTCTCTGTTGTTGCAATGCTGGTGAAGGAGGTACTACCATTAGGGAAAAGGGGGCAAAAGTGAGGGGCTCAGAATCAAGTCTGCTTTTGTGATAGGGAGCTCAACGGTGACTGTCTACCATCTGAAGAAAGGCTGGGTTCCTTAAAACAAAGAAAATAGAGCTGGATTATGGGATCATAGATTGAGATGTACAAAGGATATTAGAGAACAGTGAGCCCAACCCTCTCATTTTATAGATGAGGAAACTGAGGCAGAGGTTAAGTGACTTGCCCAGGGTAATAGAGCTTATGAGTGTCTGAGGTGGGATCTAAACTCAGATCTTCCCAACTCTAAACCACGTACTCTGTGCAACAGAAAATCTTACTACATCTCAAAGATTTCACCATGCCCCATGGGTCAACAAGACACAGTTTTCCACTTGAAGAACATGAGAATCAAATGACTCTCTCCAATTTTCTTCTCTTTCATGATCTTGGGTGGTGAATGGCCCTCTCTGAGTCTCCATTTCTATAATGAGGATATTAGGGCAGCAGTGCGCCATAACAGGAAGAACCCTGGTGTCAGAATCAGAAAACCAGGGTTCAAGTCCTAATTCTAATACTATTACTCTTATAACAATGGAAAAGTCATTTACTTAGAACTTATATGTACATGTTTCCCAGGCTTCTAAAAGTGCTGTCCTCACTGTGAGGTGGGGAATGCACAAACTTTTCTTAATTTATAGATAAGGTTAAGTGTG
This sequence comes from Petaurus breviceps papuanus, assembly GCF_028583685.1. Taxonomy (NCBI): domain Eukaryota; kingdom Metazoa; phylum Chordata; class Mammalia; order Diprotodontia; family Petauridae; genus Petaurus; species Petaurus breviceps. The sequence goes on along the minus strand of NW_027185754.1, from coordinate 8,511,007 downwards.
GAGGGTAGAGTGCTGGGCCTGGAGTCTTCCTGGGTTCAAATCTGGCCTCAGGCACTTACTAGCTGTGTGATCCTGGACAAGTCACGTAACCCTGTTTGCCCCAGTTTCCTCATCTACAAAATGAGCTGGAGAAGGAAATGACAAACCACTCCAGTATCTTCATGAAGAGCCAGACACAACTGAAAAACTACTGAACAACAAAAACTGAGATTCAGAGAGAGAATGGGAGTTGGTCACATCATACAACTAGATAATGTGAGAGGTAGAATTTGAACCCAGGCCTGTCCTGATTCTAAGCCTCAACTCCTTCCCATAATGCCCCAAGGGTCCCTCCCATGTAATCTAAGTCACAGGTACCTTCTCTGCAAAATGATATTTTAAGGGATGCCATTCTTAAACCTTAAATCACTGCATGAGCATGAACTGCTGTTCCCCTAAAACAATGGAAACTCCTGGTGTAAAAAAAAAAAAGGTTGGGTGGAGAATGTGAGGAAGAACAAGGAAGTTCTTCAAGGCCTCATCTCAGACGGCACAGGAACATCTCACTGAATGGGCAGTCCGAAGAGCTGGGTTCATATCCCACATCTGATGCTCACTACCTGTATAACCTCAGCTAGTCACTTAACTACCACTTTATTTCTGGTGTCTAAGGTCCCTCTGGGCTCAGAACTATGATCCCATCACTTCTGAGCCATAGAATCCGTTGACCTCCTCTTCCCTCAGTACAGCCAACACAGTCTCAACATACCTCATACCTACTAGTAGCTTTATGCTTTAATTAGTTCCCAGTAGCCTCCTAACCACCCCAAGAGGAGGACTAAGTAAAATTTCCTATGCCCATTTAACAGATGAAGATAATGAGGCCAAGGAAAGGGCAATCCCCAAGTGAGTCTGTGCCAAAGGAGGAAGATCTTCGGCCCTGCCCCCCACACCAATACTCCTACAAAATCATCATTAGATCTCTCTGTCCAAGGCCCTCAATAGTCACGTTGTCGCTGTACCAGCCATCTGGAAAGAACGTGTGCCTAGAAATGAAGAAACAGGCAGCCCCCCACACCGCCGCCCTCACCTGGGTGGCCAGGGAGCCCCCTGTAACAACCCCCCACCCCCAGTCCCACCCCACAGAGGCCAGACTCCCCACTGCCAAGGCAGGAGCCAGGAGGGAGTCTGTTGGTCAATTCAAGCTCCCCAGGAAAGTGTTTCTGAGGAAGGCCAGGCAAGGTTGAGGGCTGTCTGGGGGGAGAAGGAGGAAATGACTAGAAGAGGAAACCTCACGTCTGTCTCTGAGGCAGCTCAAGTGGAAGCCGAAGAACCATAAATACTGCAGGCTAGGTGCCAGTAGGGGGTAATATTCCATGACTGGACCTTATTTTATTTATCTCTCCTGGGGCAGCCCTGAGTGAAGCAGGTTCGATGTGCACTGAAAATAATTAACATAGGGAGGGCCCAGCATGGGAAAGAAGTAGCTGCCACTCCATTCTGGTTTGGAAGCTGGATTCTGATGTGGGAATGAAATCACTGGTGGAGAACTCTGCAGTCCCTTGCGGCAAAGTGCAACTGGAGGGGAATTTCCATGGGAAGTGACAAAAGACCACTGATGGTGACAAGCAACATGTGTGCACATACACACACATGCCAACCCTCTTAAACACAGATAAACACACACATACAAACAACACAACACCATCTCTGACACTCACAATGACTCACAGAGGCACTGACACATGCAAGTTTGCGCACGCAAACTCACGTAAACCCAACTTCACTTATACACAGACACAAGGGCTCACACACACGTGATAAAGCCTTGCAGAAAGACAACAGACGCGCATCCACAGATGCCATTCACAGCTCCCCACATGCCTGCAGAGCTAGGCACCCCTTCAAAAGCACATACATATTCAAACCTATGCAGGCACACTCATGTTCACTTGCACGGACACAGAAACACACATAGACTGACACACAAACGCATGGCATGCAGATCCTGACTCCGGCAGCTCGTCCTTCACTTGCTCCTCTCCATGAAAAGCTAGAAGTCCACCCCACACTTGGCACAAATCAAGTAACATGGCCCAGGACCAGATGCTTATGAGAACACTAACATATGAAAGGGAAAGGTGAATACTCATTCCTTCATTCATTCATGCAGATTCTCTCTCTGTTTCTGGCCCCTCCTTTCCTGTTCCCTTCCTATCAATTTCCTTAATATCTACTCTCTTTCTATCCCCAATGTTCTATTCCCAAGAGGATCCCTCTTGGTTTTCTTTTTGTGATTGTTTTTCTTTCGCTTTTCTCTTGGATTTCTTTTCGTGATTATTAGAGGTCTCTAACTGAAGAGAGATCATTGCAGGGGACTGTCCCTGGCATTCAAGGTGTCTTCGCTGCTCTAAAATTCGTTTAGAGTCATTTTTTACAGGTATGTGGAGGAGCTCAAGCAAGTCCCTGCTTTTACTTTGCCATCTTGGCTCCGCCCCATCAAGGTGCCTTTCTCATTCCTATGGGTCTCTCTCCCTCTCCCCAAGGACTGGGCCCAACATCAGGTTCTGCTTATACAAATACGGTCCTGACGCTTGTTACCGTGTCATCTCATGGTGCTTTTCTAACCCACTATTGGTCTGCTTCAAATCAGAGACAAAACGCAAGAGTAGGGGAACCACTCGAGGCAGAAATGAGAATATGGATAAAGAATGACAGAAGGAAGAGTGCGCAAGGGAAAGGAGACCAAAACCCTAGGAAAGGAGACTCAGAGATAGCTCTGTGCACCTTGGGAAGCTTCTCCAGCAGCACCTCATCGGGGAGACAAAGGGACCTTCCTGAGGTAGTAAAAAGAGTTGGGAGCACTGCACTCTCTCCTTCCGGCTCTGTGACTTTTGTCTTAAACTCTTTGTGGTTCAGTTTTCCCATCTCTGGAATGGTGATGATACTACTCAACCAATCCCAATACACAAGGGTGGTTTGAAAAGCAAGTTATATGTTATATAACAGATGCAAAAAGTATTTTGAAAAGTATAAAACCTTGAGTGAGACATGGCATTATTATTTTTATGCAGTGGGTTGGAAGAGACCTGAGTTCTTTACAGGCAGCATCCATCCCATAGGGCTATATTCCCCATGGAGCCTGTTGCTACAGACATGGACCCTGGGGTCCTATCAAGATTCAAGCTAGATACTGAGATTTTTTTTTTATCTCAACCAATTTAAGCTCCTTGAGATCGAGGAACTAGGGGGCCTAGGGGGCCTAGGCTGAAGGTCCCAAAGCCAAAGAAAGGTAGGGCTCCAAATGTGATCTTGGAACAGCCTACAAGTGAGACTAGTTGGACAACCCACTTTCCAACGTACTCCTACAGATGTGGAATGTCCCATCACTCCTCACCACCATCCCCACCCTCACCCTACAGAATGACTAGGCTATGATGTCTGAGAAACTTCTGGATCAAATCTCCATCTATTAACTAGACACAGTCCAATTTCTGGGCAATCTTTGGCTCCCTAAGGGCAACAGGAGCCGTATCCCATGAGGAGACCGAGCTTGGCAACACAGCCTCCAAATATCCAGAATCATGGGGAGTCCAAAAGAGCAACCTGGAGAGTTGCTGCACCTTTGGAAGGCAGCTGCCAAGCTCCAGATATGACTAAACTGCATCCCTGTCTCCAAGATTTGGGAAAACTACGCTTTTTCCAAGTCCATCTGATTATTTCTCCAGCTGTCACCTTCCAATGTTTGAGCTACATTTTCACTTCCATAAAACAAAGAGGTTGAACAAAATAAATGTTCTCTAAGGTTTCTCCCAGAGCAAACATATTAGGTTTCTATATGAATCTCTCTCTTCATCTCTCTGTCTGTTCTTCTCCCTCCCCCCCCCACTCCCTGTGTGTGTGTCCCTCTCTTTGTCTCACTCTGTCTCTCTCTGTTTCACTCTTTGTGTCTCTTTCTCTCTCTGTGTGTCTCTCTGTCTCTGTCTCTCTCTTTCCCCCAACCCCTGCCCCCAGCATGGAGCCTATTGCAAGTCCCAAGGCCAAACACCACCAGCAAACTGGCCCACAGCAAGCACCTGTGGCAAAAGGCTACAGCCCCAAATCCTGCCTCCCTCAAGGCCAGCAGCAGTAGCACCTGGAAGAGTTTACTCTTAGGAAACATTTGGCATCTCCACCCATCTGGAAACAACACAGACCCAGAGAGAATCCTAAGGCCTACAGGTCTAATGCTTGAGAAGCAAACAGCCAGATGGAAGAGTGCAGCTCCTATAGAAAGTCTTCACTCATCCTCCTGGACCCAAGCCCCACGGTCATGGAGGAAAAGGCTGCTCCGACTCTGCTCCCCAAACCCACGTGTGGCAGATGCAGCCAGACAAGGGGTTCTTGTGAAAAACACAAGAGGATGGTGGAAAGAGAACTGGGTTTGGACTGGGAAATTTGGGTTCAAATCTTTTATCATAAATCATAGTTTTAGAACTAGATGGGACCATGAGCCCATCTTACCCATTTCCCTCATTTTCTAGATGTGAAAACTGATACCAGAGAAATAAAGAGACTGGTCTAAAGCATACAGATAGCAAGTGTCAGAGTCAAGATCTGAACCCAAGTCTCCTGACTCCAAATGTGTCCCTTTCAACCCTACCAAAGTGATCACTGGAATGGAATGAGAAGGTAGGATTAGACCTCAAAGGGCTTTCTAGTTCTAAATTCTATGGGTTTATGCTATCTCAACTCACCTCTGAAAGGAATAAACACAGCTAATGGCCAGAGGACCAAAAGCAAGCCATTCTCATTTTCTGAGGTAAATTTTTCTCATCTGCAAAGTGGGGATAATAATCCCTGTACTACCAAGACAACAGTAGGATGGTAGGCTGAGTGGTCCATCAACTTGTGAGCTGCTATAAACTGTGATACATTTTTATTATTTCTGTTATCTGTGTGAACTTGTGCAAGTCAGTTTAAGGGGGGGCCTCAATTTTCCTCATCTGTAAAGTGAGACTAAAAAGTAAAGGTTGAGACTAGATGAACAAGCAAATACTATGGGCCCTATAATCCCAATGATACCTAACTCAAGTGTCAAAAGGAAAAAGATTTGTCCACAAAGGGTGTGTGTGTGTGTGTGTGTGTGTGTGTGTGCGCGTGCGCGCACGCACGCATGCACAGAGGAGAGGAGCAGAGATCGTCAGGGCTACTTACTCTGGGGACAGGAGATGTCTGGGCACCTTTCCTCTGCCCACTCGTCTCAGGTGTCAGGTCCCTGTGATCCATCTGTATGTGGCTCTCCAGGTCTTCTGCACTCTCAAACTTTACGCTACACTCCGGACACCGGAGGCTCCCGCACGGCCGCTCGCTGGCCTCAGGTGGGGTCAGGCCAGACGCCTGTCCATTGGTGCTGCGGGTCATGCAGCTGGCACACAGGCCGTAGGGCAAGCCGTTGACATCCAGTTTCACCAGGTCCTGCTTGTTTCGGAACTCTTTGAGGCAAAGCGCACATTTGTAGAGCTTCTGCAGCGACTGGCCGTTGGGGGAGGAGGCGGCGGAGTTGCCCGCCAGCTTCTGCATGTGGAAGGTGCCGTGGATCTTCAGCTCCAGGGTGGAGGTGACCGTCTGCATGCAGACCACGCACCGGAAGCCGGTGAGGGAGTTGCGCAGGTCGGGGTGCATCTGGCAGTGCTCGATGAACTCCTCCTCGCTCTGAAGGGGCATCTTGCAGATGCGGCAGGTACCCGTGTCCAGGCTCTTGCTGTGTGTCACCTTGTGCTCTGTAAGCGTTAGCAGCGACGGGAACCTCTCCCCACAGATGGGGCACATGTAGTGCTTGGCGGGACCCCGGTGGGTCTGCATGTGCTCCCGCAGTCCGTTCTCCGAGAAGAAGGTCCGTGAGCAGACGTTGCATTTGTGGCTGCCCTTGATGAACTCCGCCTTCTTCCGGGAGCAGTCGTCCTCACCAGGCCGGATATTGTGGTCCCTCAGGCGATGGTTCTGTAGCAGGACCTCCATGGTGTAGGCCGCCCCACAGATGTCACAGCCATACATGGGCTCCGACGCATCCACGTCATCCTCGCTGGCCTCGTGGCTGTTGGGGGCTTCGGGGTTCTTCAGGAGCATGTTCTGGATGTCCGCCGGCTCCGCCTTCTTGCCCGCTGGCGGCATGCCGTTGGCCGTGCCATTCTCCGCTGCCGCGTCAAAGACACAATGCTTCTCCCGGAGGTGCTTCTCCAGGAGGATGATGGCGTGGAAGGCCTTGCTGCAGAACTTACAGTTGTACTTCTTGCTGTGGGTGGTGATGTGGCACTGCAGCTCCACCTCAGTGCTAAAGGTCTCCCCACAAAAGATGCACTTGTGTGACTTGGTGGGGTTGCCCAGGTGGCTGTGCTTGACGTGGATCTGCAGGTCCACCTCCTTCCGGAAGTCCCAGTTACAGGCCGTGCAACGGTACATCTTCTTCTCGTTGCTGTGCTTCACCGCCAGATGCACTTGGATGGACACCTTGGAATCGAAGACTTCTTGGCAGAGAGTGCAGTGATACAGCACAAAAGTGTGCATGTCCAGCAGATGCTTCTGCAAATCGTCCACGGATGAGAACTGCTTGTCACAGCTCTCGCACACGTAATGGGTCGAGGTGGTCATGTAGTGGACTGTGAGGTGCTGCAGGAGGGAGTCCTGGGAGTCAAAGTCCTCCTTACACTGAGGGCACGACTGTTTCCTTAAAAGCAGCTCCAGATGCAATTTTAAGTGGGTTTGGAAACTTTCAAAGTTGGAGAACTTGAGATCACACTGATTGCATGGGTATTCACCATTGGAAACGGAGTTGATGCTAGCAGACAGTCGCTGCCTTTTAGGGGATGAGACTTCCACATCAGAAGAAACTGGGCTCTGCTCTGCCTTAGACTTTTTATTGTGTGCCAATGGAATATTCTTGTGGTTTTCTTTAATATGCTTTGTAAGCTTTAGGATGGAGCCAAAAATGGGGGAGTTTGTGCAATACGGGCAGGAGTAAACTTCCATAAATGACTGCGTTGGCTGTACAACAGGGGATTCCAGTTTTGAGTTCCCCACAGTGCAGTGGGTCTGCTGGATGTGTTCTGTGAGGGAGGACTCAGTGAGGAAGCCCATGGAGCACTGGTTGCAGAAGAAGGCATTGTTGCCATCTGCAGGGTTGGCATTGGGGCCACAGTGGGTGACCCGGATGTGCTCCTGGAGGCTGTTGATGTCGGCAAACATCTCAGGGCAGTAGTTGCAGTGGAAGGCGGAGATGTTACTGAACTGCATCATGGGGTAGGCGTGGTTCTTGTGGACCTTCCGCACATGCTCGTTCAGGTTGTACAGCGTGGGCATAGAGTCCAAGCAGACCTGGCACGTGTGGCTCTGCTGGGGCTTGTCCACATGGATCGTCTTCAGGTGAATCTCCAGGACAGCAAGGCTGTTAAAGTCTCTCTTGGAGCAGTAGGGGCAGCTGTAGGTGACCTTGGACCAACTCTGCCCCTCCTCCCTGTCCACAGCCCGGATCTTTTTCTGGCCCCTTAAAGGCTTCAAGGTGGAGTCTGGGGTGGAGCCTCGCTCCACAGAGGCGCTCGAGTCGGGGGTGGCGCTGCTCATGGACGCCACGCTCCCCAGCACAGGGTCGGGGCTGATGCTGTGGTTGCTGGAATCTGGCTGCCGGTGGCTGTCCAGGTGGCAATAGACCTCCTCCACTGAGGAAAACTGCTCTGGGCACATGGGGCACTTGTGTTTCTTGTTGGCGTGGGCTTGGTGGATGTGGGCAAGCAGCGAGTTCTCATCCACGAAGACCTCTGGGCAGTGGATGCACTGCAGGTCAGCCTTCTCTGAGAGTTGGGGGTGGCGGGTCAGGACATGTTTCTCCAGGTCCTCGGTCTGGCTGAAGGTGTCCTCACAGTAGTCACACATGAAGTCGTCCTTCTTGGTCTCCTTCTCTGACTTGGCGACGTGCTCCTTGTTCTTCTTATGGGCCTGCATGTGGCTCTGCAGGGAGCTGGTGGAGGAGAAGCCCCGCTTGCAGACCGTGCACTTGAAGGGCTTGCTCGAGCTGTGGGTCTTGAGGTGGATCTTGAGGTGGTCGCTGCGGGAGAAGGCCGCCTCACACTCCTGGCAGTGATACTTCTTGTCGCCCGTGTGGAGTTTGATGTGCCGGTCCCGGCTTCTCTTATGCTTGAAGAGACGGCTGCAGTAGGTACACTTGAAGGGGAGTTTGTCGCTGTGAATCTGCTCGTGCCTCTTAAGGTAGCTCAGACGGATGAAGGACTTGTCACAAAACTGACACGGGTAGGGCAGGCCGGTCCCCCCTTCCTCCTCTCCGATGCCGAGGTCACACCCATCTCCTATCATCTGAGTAGGTGACGCAACATCTTTGCTGGAGGGAGATGAAGCCACCCAGGAGAGCTGTGGGTCGTCATCACCATCTGTAATGGGGAAGCAGAAAGGAGATTAGAGACGATTCCCAGGGCATCTGCGAAATAAGGACAAAGCTTCTCGACAACACTGTGCCTTCTACTGCTGCACAGCAAACCAAGTGCTCAGAGGAAAACGGAGAGTGAGGGGCAGGGGGCAGAGAGAAAACAAAAGGAATCAAAGACACAGACAGAAAGGGAACAGGGACAAGATGCCTTTCAAATTATAAAGGATGTTGGGAAAGCAAACAGCACACAGTGTCATTTCTCAAGAAGCTTGGCCAGATGCTAGTGGGAAACATCTTTTCCATTAATAACACACCTACCCATGGCCTTCTTAGCTACCATTGTCCCCCAAGGCCCTACATCTCCCCAAAGAGGTTAAATCCCAAGGTAAGCTCTAAGAAGCGTGAGTACCTCCAGAGCACATGCCAACTTGGAAATCGTCACTGGAGTGGGGAGGCCTCTAGGGCTAACTTCCCACTGACAGTAAGGGGCTGGCTTCCTTTAACCTACTCTTTTGCTAGTTTGGAGCAGGTGACAATCACTGAGACCCCAAGTTCTCATCCTTCAGTCTATAATGCTCCAATATTGAGTGGTATCTCTAAGGGTCCCAGAAAATGAGTCTCAAAACCCAAAGTAACTGATAAATTAATAAATGCCACACATGCGGGACATCCAGGTAGCACAGCAAGTAAGAGCACCGGCTCCAGTGTTGAGAACACCTGGAGATCGAATCCCAGGCTCAGACACTTAGCACCCACCCAGAAACACCTGGCCGTGTAACTTTGAGCAAGTTACTTAACCCCAATTGCTTAGAGGTGGCCAGGTGGCTCAGCGAGTAAGAGCACCGGCTCCAGTGTTAGGATGACCTGGATCAAATCCGGGCTCAGATACTCAGCACCACACCCAGAAATAATAACTGGCCGTGTAACCTTGAGCAAGTTACTTAACCCCGACTGCTTTAAAAAAAAAAAAAATGCCACACATGACTCTTTGGGAAAGAGGAGAAGAGTGGCACAATCCAAATAATATGGAAAGAAAACTCCAAAAAGTTTGGGAATTTTAACCTTAGTAGAAAGCACATGGAAATGAAGCAAAAAGAATTTAAAGGAGATGGTTGTGTTCCTCAAGGCCCTATCACTTAAGGAGAAATTTCCCTCTCATTTATACATCTGTCCATGGCATACCACCAAGGGGGCTGAGGTCCCCAATAAAATGGCTTGGCATTATGTCCTTACACTGATGTCAATCAGAGGATGTTTCCAGGACACCAGGGATCTTCATTAAGGACCCAAACACAATGTAAGGGAGGACCTATAAACCTATTAGTGACAGGCAAGGGTCAGGCAAGGCTTCATCAAAGAGCTGAGAAATCTTTGTCTACCGAAGGGGAGAAGGCGCTGTCCAGTCCTATCAATTCCCCAGTGGGCTCAAGACAACAACACAAACAAAAATTGGCTGTTGAAGAAAAAACAAAACTACACAGACCGAGGGGAAAAGTTAAGTTACTAAAGATACTAAAGATAAGGAGAACAGAATGAAGCCAGCCGTCCTGTGTAGTCAGTTGAAAAGATCACGTTTCATGTCAAGCAGGATATAAAACTTAATAATGAATGAAATAGGCCACAGAGCTGCTGCGGGGGAGGGGAGAGACAAACAAAACATTAAATTAAGCTGCACTGACCTTTTTTGTGTGTGTGTAAACCCAGCAAAGCGGCTCTCTCTGCTCTCCTCCTCCCTCCCTCTGCTTGCTCCCAGACAAACAGGACCGTTTACCCTTATAAAACATTTAATGATCCCATTCCAACTATTTCTTAAAGCGGCCAATAAAAGTGGCCTCTCAGGCCTTTCATGTAAGGGAGTGGGCACGTGCACACATGCACACATACACACACACACACACACACACACACACACCCTCACACAGGCATGTGTGCACAAACACACTCACACACCAAGGTAGAGTTCAGAAGCACATGTTCTCACCTTGGAAAAGGGACAATTCACAGCTGTGGAGAGAAACTGAGTAAGACACTCACACAAAACCTGGTCTAGAAACCCTCCAAGTTCTTATCCTCCACCCAAAACCAATAGCCCTCCTCCTTCCCAAGATGCAATGGGACTGGCTGCCTCACTGGCACTGCCAGGACTTAAGTGCCCCACCACTCCCCAAGGCAGCACACTCATCAGACATGGATGTCCGACAAAAACGCTCCATGGAGCTAAGTACAAACCCAGGCCCCCATGTAGCTCCAGACTTTAATCCTCATCTTCTCCCATCACTCCTGAATGCTTCCCCAAACTGGAAACCAGATTGTCGTGAGTCACATCAAGGGGTTCAGCCTCCCAAGTCTTCCTTCCTTCCCAGTAGTATCTCTCCCTCTCACACCACCAGCAAGGGTTCCTTTCCCAAGCAAAGGAGATGAGGTCCCTTGGGGGCCTCACATTACTGGGCCCTTTGGACTGGAACAGTCCAGCTGGCTGCCCACTTCCTGGATTACATTCAGTAGGAAGGCACTGTGGATCACTGCCGGCTAATTCCCAACTCACGCCAGCTGGGCTTCTCCAGGGGCCAAGAGACAAAAGGGATGGAGAAGGAAGCTAAGGCTGGAACTAGGGTGATTGGTTCACTAGTACACAGTGATCCCGCCCCCAACTTGTGAGGCTGGGCTGGGTTTTTTTTGTTTGTTTTTGCTTTCAATGTTTTACTGTTATCAAAATATATCTGTTGCTTGAATGCACATAGACTGTTTGGCCTATCCAATCCATAAGCCAATAGGCTAAAAGCTTTTGCTCCTCCAAGAACACTACATATTAGAGAAAAGGTCCTAATGGAAGTAGAAGCCAAGAGAGCAAGCAGGAAAGGGGCAAGAGGGTGGTAGGAAGTTATTCTTTCTCAAAAAACAGCCCACCAGCCTTTCATGCATCTTTCAGTCTGGGCACCACCAATCTTCATTTGTCTAAACAGAGGACTTCAGTATGAATCCAAGCTCTGCTCTTTCTTCTCTTCTCTCCCCGTCCCCAAATCTTACAAGTCTTGCTTAAGCAATCCCTCTAAGCACAGTCCAAGTGAGGGCCTCATGCCCCCTGAAAAAAACCCGAAAAGTCAGGTTCTCCTAAATCCCAAACCTCCAACTGCTTACTGCTTCAGAGGTGGAGCAGGGCAGACTTGTCAACAATTTTAGAAAATAAGGCATTTTATTGTGCGGATGGAAAAACCAAGCACTTGCTGAGATGATAATTATTTGCATTAAAATGAAATGAGGTTGTTTTAAATTGAAAAAGATGAATTGGGGAAATTGGCCACGTTTACATAAAAATTTGAGAAATCAAATTGCTGTTTGCTTCCAAAAAAAAAAAAAGCTATTAACTTTTTGTGTCCAGCTGTCTTTACTCTGTAAATGAGGGGTTCTTAACCTGGGGTCAGTGACCTTGTTTTTGTTTTCAAATAATTTTATAAATGTATTTCAATGTAATTGGTTCCTTTCATAATAATAGACATTTTCTTTCACGCATTAAGAAGCATTATTCTGAGAAAGGGTCCTTAGGCTTCACTAGACAGCCAAAGGGGTCTATGTCACAAAAAAGGTTAAAGACTCCTTTTTTAAAATGGTTTGGAGATTTAGTGCATTTATCAATTGGGAAGCAGCTTCGATGTATTTCAAGTCAATTCAAGAAAGATTTAAGTGTTGGTTAAACAGAAGAGCCTCTATAAGAGTCTGGGAATACAACGAACAAAAATGAAAACCAGTTGCTGCCCTCAAAAAGTGTACATTTTACTGGGGATACAACATGTACACAGATAAGTAAATGCAAAGGACGAAATAATAAAAAAATAAATAGTCATTTCAAGAACAACAGAGTTCTCAAAGCTGGAGGAATCAGGAACAGCCTCAATTGGGAAGGGGGAGCCCAAGCGATGCTTTGAAGGAAGCTAGCAAGTCTACAAGATGGGGAGATAGAGGGAAGGAAGTAAGTAGACACCTGTTCAAAAGCCAGGAGGTAAGAGATGAAAAGTGAAATCTGTTATTTGTAAAAGTTCCTAAGGCCCCAAGGGGAAAGGGAGGGAAGGGGAGATCACTATTATCATCAGATGAGTTATCTGTACAGCACTAAGTACACACTGGCACACAGTAGGTGCTACATATAAAGGCTTCTTCCCTTCCTTTCTCCTCTTGTATAGAGGCAAGTCAAATGATATTTGTCATTTTTTAAAGTTTCTGGGACCCCAAAGGGAAAGGGAGTTGGGGGTGGGGGGAGAAAGAGAAAGAGAAAGAGAATTTGTCATCAAATGAGATATCTGTCTAAGCACAACAATCCCTAGCACACAATAGGTGCTATCTAAATGCTTATTCCTTCCTCTGCTGTTGTATAAAGATGAGTCAAATGAACAAGCATTAATTAAGCACCAACTACTGTGTTCATGTCTGCTCCCAGCTCTGAGCTATTTTTTCACAACTGATAAATAAGGCTTATCGCCAGAGTTCCTCTAACATTGGGAAGAGGTAGATATGCAGTGAGCTCACCTAAAGGAAGACACACTAGAGGTAAGGACATCAGAAGATATTAAGACATGGTGTCAAACAGCTGCCAGTGCTGGACCCTAATTTTTTCCCCTTCCCTTGGAATAATAATTCTGCATTAATACAATCAAAGGAATTTAACAGAATGAGGGGGGGAAATCACTTTCAAAAAGAAGATTAAAGTCATTAAAAACGGCTAATCCTGCAAAATGGGACTCTCAGAAACGGGACTCACATGGCTACTCCCAGGCTTCTGTCATTGAAGACAAGAACCAAAACCAGTATTGAAAGGAGAAGAAAATTCAATAAAAGTTTAATTAAGAAAAAAAGAACATCAGACAGGCTTTGGAACATATGTCATCCCCGGGACGGGACGGGATGGGATGGGATGGGATGGGATGGGACAGGCCATGCAGGGATGGGACAGGACGGGACGGGACGAGATGGGATGGGACAGGATGAAGCCGAAGAGCTCAAGTGGGCAGGAAGCAAGGGCCTAATTGGTCCCCTTAATACTCAGCACATATATCAAGCAGCTCCAAGAACATTCCCATAGCTCCTCCTCTATCAGGTATCTTCTAAATGCAAAGGCTCTCTCTAGGAATAGCAATGGAGATCACATGCAAGAAGCTTCTTGGTGGAGAGTAGGGAGGGGGTGGCCACTATTTGAAGTTCTGGGAGAAATGTACTGAAGAAGTTCTTCCCAACTGGTTCAGAACAGAAAGAGGGCAGAGTGTACCCTCACCAACACATACACAAAGATCAACAATTTAGCTGACTCTATTCCCCAGCTGGCTGGACACATTCATTACCTAAGAGAATGATGCTGGGAATGCCCTAACAGGCTACAGTATATGAATGTCACGAAATACTCCTTTGCCACAGAGAATGACAAGTATGACTAAGGCAAACAAACATGGGAAAGCAGCACTTTGGAGAACTAGCTGCAATCAACACCAAGAGGTAGTTTTGCTCAGTTGTTTTCAGTGAATGTACTTTGCAGCAGAGGGTTATTTGGAGGATTTGGGAGAAAAATGTGTATAGTGTAAAATAAAATGTATAAATCTTTTATAATAAGAGAAAGCAAAGAAACATGTCTAGTTCACTTGGTATAACCCTATGGTGAAATAATGGGAAGACACTGTCAAGTGTTTCACAAGATGGGCAAAGTGTGGCCGGGTTGCTATCTGTACCATTGGACGCAGCAGTCTCATGAAGGGCCTCACAGATCCATTTGAGTAAATAAGGGAATGATGCAATCAACAATGGTGGAATTCAGATTCTGACTGGCATTAGGCATCTGCTAAGGCAGCTAGCAGACACAGGCCATAGCTGCTGTATTTCCTAGTAATCCAGGGTAAGTGACAACCTCTAGAATCCAACAAACAAACAATGCTTCTACCTACTTTGCCATGTAAGGAAAATACTTTGTAGATCTTAACTACAGAACTATATGAAGGGGTAGCATTACACACTGGACAGAAAGCAGAGAAAATGGGTTCATATACACGACCTCTGACACCTAGGACCTTGGGCAAGTCACTGAATCTCTAAGTGCCCTTATCAATTCTCTAAGAAGGTTAAGCTGAAGCTCCGCTGCCTATCTCACCCATCTTTAGAGTTTCCTTACCCAAATTTTCCTTGCTAATGAAATCACAGGTCTGGACTAAAGAGCTATAGTAATGGAAACTATCATTATTATCTTTCTCTCTCACCCAGAACCAGAATAAGCCTCCAAAACACCAGGGTTCTCCTCCTGAGACATATGGTGGAACAAGAGGCTTTATGGGAAGAGCCAGCTCTTCTTCAGAGGCACTCCCCCTCCTCCAATGTGACCCAGATTCTACCCCTGAAAGGGTCATCAGTAGGCTGTCCAGATTGCTGGAGAAAGAGGCTGGGAGAGGGGGAGGGTTGGCTGCTGGTGCCCAGTCACCATGGGGCCCGGAGGCCTCAGTGGGAAGGAGGAAGTCTGAGGGGAATGAGCCAGAAAAACAACTTGGCAAGGCCTCCATGTTCCTCATGAGGCTTCAGTGTCCAGCATCCATCCCCAGCCACAGCACAACCAGCCCTCATTCAAGTTCTAGACCTAGTCAATTGAGAGGCTGTCAGCAATCAGCACAGGGCAGAGGCAACTGAAGATCTTACTATAACAAAGGCAAGAGCAACTTTGTGAGAACTCGAATGCAGCAAGAGCATCGAGACAGTCAGGCAGATTAAAACACAGTACAGACTGATTCCTTCACACGGCATACGGCACCCGGGACACTAATATTCGGGTGTGAAATAATGCAAATGTCGACCAAATGTTGATGCCTCGCTTTTCAGTGTACTTTCAATTCCTTTTTTCTTTAAAAAAAAAAATGTTCATCCCTTAGACATCTTATTAGCCCCTGGCTCCTCCACCCGCCCCTCCCCACCTAGCCCTACTCCCACCTCTTCCAGCCTCCCAAACACACCCTTACAAGTTTGTCAAGGTGACTAGCTGCTGCAGGGATTGCTGCTTCGGGTCTTGTCTCTGGAAGTCATTTATTCAACCAACTTGGTAGTGGGTTAGAAAGAAAGTCTGTAAAATGAAGGGGGCACGTAGGTGGCTCAGTGGATAGGGATGGGCCTGAGTTCCAATGTGACTTCAGACACTTACTATCTGTGTGACCCTGAGCAAGTCACTTAACCCTGTTTGTCTCAGTTTCCTCGTGTGCAAAATGAACTGAAGAAGGAAATGGCAAACCATCCTGATATCTTCACCCAAAAAAACCCCCCAAAACACCCAAATAGGGTCACGAAGAGTCAGACATGACTAAACTGAGCAACACAACAACATCTTTGAAGTACCAAAGAATAAGGCTGCAAATAACCCTCATACTATGAAAAAATGGCTCTAACAAAGGCATGGAGGATATGAGATGGATGTTGTAGTGGATAGTGTTGGTTCTGAAAGTGAAAGGTCCCACGTTTAAATCCTGCCTTCAGAAATTTATAAACAATGGGACTCTGGGCAAATCACTTAACCTCTAAGCCTCAGTTTCCCCATCTGCAAAATGGGGATAATAATAGCACCCAAGGTTGTTGTGAAGATGAAATGAGATAAAAGTTGTAAAATAAAAATTGTAAAGTACAAACCTTAAAAGTGCTACATAAATACTGTTCTTATTGTTATTGTTATGGGATTTAGAGATGTTAAGAACTTGCAAGATCATCTAATCTCATTTTACGGATGTGTAAACCAAGGCCAAGAGAATTAAAGCAACTTGTCCATGGTCACAACAGTAGGAAATAATAATGATGATGACAGACATTTACATGGTATTTAAAAGTCTGTATTGAGCTTTACTCACTGTCCTACAACCACCCTTATGAAGTATGTATTACAGGTTTTATTATTCCCCATTTTACAAAGGAGGAAACTGAGAACAAGCAGGATTTAGTCATTTGCCCAAAGTCACACAAACAGTGTTAGACAAGTATTTGAATCCAGGTCATCTGACTGTCAGCCCAGTACCTTTTTCATTACTTTACGGACTACCTACAACTAACGTAAGTACCAACAGGTGTTCACAGAGCACATCTAGGCCACCAACAAGAACATATTTGCAGAGAGCGCAAATGCACATTAATGTAATCCTAAAGAAAATGCAACAGGCAAAGTAGGTGGGTGTGGCAGATTTTTAAAAAAGATTATAAAGCCATTTGAATTATCTACAACTAATACTCTCTCCATGAGGTTAAAAACTGAAATCTCCAAATGTAAGTAGAGAGTACAGGACAAGGTGACCTAAGTTCCTTATGGGGCTTTATTCCTAATGTTCGGTATCGGTATTCAACAGATCCCATGAGCTCTCTGTGCTCCCATTTCCCCATCAGCAGAAGAATTCCCGTTCTTTCCCTCCCCAGGACACTACTGGGTATAATGAGATAATGTCCATACGACAATTTGAACTCCCCAGAGGAAGGAGATAGACAAATACAAGCTGTTATTATTTCTACTAATAGTAGAATTCTAATTCAAGAGTTTAGATTGAACCTGCTATGGGCTCTAGGGTAGTCTCTGCAAATGCATGAGAGACAAACCCACTTGGTCTTCCAAAATAGGACTCTCTACACTTGTAAAGATCGGTGAATTTAGGATCAGTGTCCAATTTGTAATCACTAATAATAGGAGCTTGAAATTTATAATAGCTAACAATAACAGCTTGCAATTCATAATTGCTAATAATAATAGCTTGTATTTATATAGTGTTTTCAGTTTGAAAAGCACTTAAATATTATCTCATTTGATCCTCACAGCAACCCTGGAAGACAACTTCTAGTATTATCCCCATTTTATAAGTGGGGAAACTGAGGCAGACAACAGTCAAGTCAATTGTCACACAGTAAGTATTTGAAGTTGGATTTTAACTCGGGACTTTCCGACTGAGTACAGCCCTATCTACTATGCCACCTACCTCCTATTTCCATTTCATTGAGAAGTTTGGGAAGTGGTATTTATTTATTGTGGGAGGGAAGGGAATTAGCTTTCTTCAATTAGGGGGGAGAGAGGGTATTAATATACCATATCGTGGATTTTTGAATTGTAGGAGGAGGTAACTAAGCCAAAGTGGTTAGAAAGGTGAATCTGGAGTCAAGAAATCCTGAGTTCCTACCTTACCACTAACACATAAAGGATGTGCAACGTAGGTAAGTCACTGAATAGTTCACTGCTCTAGGAAAACTCTCTATGATCATAAGCTGGAGAGAGACTAGCAGCCTGTACTGAAATTGATTCTTCATAGGGGCAATCCCCATAGAACTGAAGAAATCACAGATCCCCTCCCTATTCTATGATTCCAAATGTTGGCTTCTCACTTTCACAAGAAAATCTCTGCCTCCTTTTTACCTCCGGCAGGCTGGAATGAATATAACAGTTATTGTGGCTTCCCGAAATAAGTAGATAAACCAGATTTTCATCCAATGCCTAGACTTCTATTCCTAATCTCTGATTCACCAGAGATTGGCTGCCCACCCACACTCCTGTCCCACTTGACTAACTTAAGTATACCTGTTAACATCTACAAATACAAGTGTCCCTCCCACCTCAAGTAATAAATACACGCCCTCCTAGCTAAGTGTAAAATGATTTCTAAACAATCCAATTGTACTTCCCTCTTGACTTAAATGACATCTAAATGACATCACTTAACTTAAATGACTCGTCAGAGGTGCTTTACTCTCCTAATTCATTCTCAGAATCATTACTATTGCGAACAAAGGCTGAACAGCTGTCTCAAAGTAGGATCTGTAAATATGAACACCAAATAGGGACTTTAATAATAAAATAACGGATGTTTACATAGCACTTTTAGGTTACTGCAAAGCATTTTTACACATACTAGCTCATTTGAGCCTTACAACAGCTTTATGAAATGAGCACCACCAAGTATTACTGGCCCCATTTTACAGATGAGCAAATTGGGATGGGGAACACAGATTGTTCCCATCTGAGCATTACCTCTGGTGGGTCTGATAGAGGCAAACCTGAAAACTAAACCTTGCAAACTGTCCCTGTCTCTACTGTTCCTAATGGTTTATTTAACAGATGGCTGCTGTCTCCATTAAGGGGCACTTTGCACATCAAAATGGTGCTTGTTGAGCCTAGTGACTTGATGTGCAGAACTGTGCTTACATTCATTCTTTTAATTGCTGGGTCTTTTAAAACACATTTTAATGTGCTACAACCTCAAATGAAAACAATTAAATAAATTATTTAGTTGAAAACAAAATTGTATGTAACACGTATGTGTCTGGTTGGTCCCTACTAATAGTAGGAAAAATTATTTTTTCCCCAACAAATCAAATCTAATTTCCACGTTATTTATATGATAATTTCAAAGGTACTTTTAATGGTGGGTGAGATCATTAGCTACCAAAGACACAGGAGTATATGGCACAGAAAATGAGGAAGAATGATTTCTACTCTAAGTACTCAGAGAAGCTGGGATGTTTTGGAAACAGTTCTGTTTTTGAAATCAGAAGGCAGAGATTCAGAGTCTAACTCTGTTACTTAGTACCTGTGTGACCTTGGACAAGTCACTCAGCCTCTCTAGGTCTCATCTGTAAAATGAGGAAGTTAGATTAGGTGACCTCTAAATACCTCAAAGCTCCAAATCTATAATCCTATGAATAGGACAGGTGAGGGATAGTCAGAATAACTCAGATCACAAAATCCTCTGCTGTTATGGCATAGGATATTTCAAGATCTCTATAATCTGAATTTACTGTTTATGATGCCTAGATTCAACTAATGAATCCTCTCACATTTCTCCCCTTCACTTCCTTTTCCTGGGAAGTCACACTTCAGGGACCAGAGAGAGAGAGAGCACATTGGGGAAATCACTGAAGATGGTCCCTTTTCCCTACCTCTCTAGTGAAAAGAAAGCATCCTCAGAAGTATAGTCAAAACTAGAATAAAGAAATCTACAGCACCCCTATAGCGGGGCTTGGGGACAAATGCTAGAACCTTTGACCAAAGTTAGGATCTGATAACCGATAACCTAATAAGCACAGCCCCAGCAAGCTCAGGGCCAATGTCCTACCCATAAAGGGTTGGAGCCCATGGACAGGAAGGCAGGAATTCGCCTTTCACCTTGAAGAACAGCCAACGTGACCTCAACAAACATATAAGCAGTCTGCACTGCTCTATCCCTTAGACAAATTTACTTAGTGCTGAAATTGAAAATGCAATTGAGCCTCAGTTTTATTGCAGAAATTAAACAGACCAAGAAAGAAAAAAAGCCACCCCACATTAATTTACTGGAGTGTTTGTGATGGTTAAATTCTTGAAGAGGGCAGCTCAGTGGGGGGTAGGGAGGACAAACCCCAGCCATTTTGGAAAGAGCCAAGCAGGTCTCGAAAGATTCCCTCCTCCTCCAACTTCATAGCCTTTCCAGGGCTGGGCAAAACTTTTCCTCAAAAAACCAGGGCCCCCAAACCCCAAGACTGAGTTCGGTGGGTTTTACTGTTTGTTGTTGTTTTTGCACCACTTGGGAAAGTGGGAGGGAGGAGGGGAAAAGTTGGAAATAACACCTCATTAAATAGTCTTCATCAGGCTTCAATAAATGACACAGTGAGGGTCGGTAGGACGGATGCTCTGCTCGACTCAGGATAAACGAAATGCTTTCAGGGTTGAATCACTGTTTTTCTTCACTCCCCTTGGAAATGCAGCAGAACCCATATTCTGTGGTGCTCCGTGGACTTGGGACTGAAAACAGCTGCACTCTAATTACATGTAAAGTGTACCAAAACATCCCTTTTATCACAGACTGTAAATCTGTTAGCATCTGTCTCTCCTTTGTTTCTTCCACAAGATACAAGCTTGTTTCTACATTTTTCTCACCTGTAGCGGTGATTAAAATTCATTATAAATGAAAGGAGTGAACAGTAAAACAAGTTCCTCTGTGTACAGTTCTAAACTCAAATTAGAAACAGCTGTTTGCTAATTCATGCAGTGATGTTTTGTCGTGCTCTGTGAATCAATAATAACTCACCCTATTGCTGCAGAAATTTTAGGATAATCCATATATTTACCTTGGTGCTTGATTCCCCAAATGGGATTGCCAGGATAGAACTTCAGACCTCTTTCAGGGGTAGGAGAGACAAGGATGGGGTGTGGGTTCATTTAGTCTCTCCTCCCAGTGGGAGGGGGCCTGAAGTCACTCAGCTCCTCCCTCCCCCTTACTCGGCCAAAAGAAATAATAATAACAAATAAGAAGGGCCTCTAGAACTGAATGAAATCACGAAACTTTGTTCCTCCACTCTCCCTAGAAACAACACCCCTCCAAAAAAAAAAAATTTAAACATCAATCTTGATTAGTCAAAATTCTACCCACATCCTCACACTGCCAGAGAGAATGGCAAAATTAAAAGTCTAACTGATACCCAGAACAATTTTAAAACTATTAAGTATAGGTGGAGCTTCTCTCTAAGAAACTAATCCTTTGACTGGGATTAAGCGTGTTTGGATAGCGTTTTTGCCAGTCTATATGATTTTAGCTGCAGTAGCTAGAATTACCGTCTGCAAAGTCTCTCTCTGCTTTTGTGAAACTTCAAAGGCAGGGCTTGGCAATTGCTTTGCCCATTTGGAAGAAAAGTGCACGTGGCTCCCAGAGCTCAGTCCAAGCATCTCAATTTTAAACTCCCGGGTTCTGGGAACAGAAGGGCGGATTGGGAGACAAAATCTTCAATGGAGCCCTATTGTTCCCTGCGTGCAGTCCAAACTCCTCTGTATGGCTTTCAAGGCCCTCCACAATCTGTCTCCTCCTCCTCCCCAACACATACCTTGCACTGGAGTTGAGTTGTCTCTGCACCACCCCACAAACATGCTGTGCCCATTCATTCATTCAACAAACCTAGACTGAATGCTTACTCTGTCCATGGCCCTGGGCTTAGCACCAGGGAGATACAAAGAAAAAAAGAAGGCAGTCTCTGCTCTCTTATCCCCCTAGTAGGGGAGGGTAAGACATGTGCACACTACAATATACATGCTGCAAAGTGTACCTAAGGCTCTCATAAGAGGACTGATAAGTGCTCGAGGATCAGACGAGGGAGCCTTTGTTCATGTTACCCTTGCCCAGAATGCTCTCCTGTGTATTTGCCACCTGAATCTATTTTACCAATCCTTCAAAAATCAGCCCAAGTCTCATTTCCCCACTGTCAACTTCCATCTATGTAGGGTGGTACAGTAGAAAGAATATTAGGCCTGGAGTCACAAATCTCACCTGACACTTCCTACCTGTGTGACACTGGGCAAGTCATTTAACTACACTGGGCCTGGGTTTCTTCCTATGTAAAAGGAAGGGGTTTAGACTAGGTGGGTCACTGGTATCAAACTCAAAAAGAAAAAGAGGGGCATCTGATACCTCTGGATTAGATGACTTTGGAGGCCCGTTTCAGCTCTAAATAATAATAGCTAGCATTTACATACAGCATTAAGGTCTGAAAAACCCTTCTCATATGTTAACTCATTTGATCCTCACAACCACTGGGTAAGATAAGCGCTCTGATTATCCCAATTTTACAGATAAGGAAATGGAAACAGGTATTGGTTAAGTGACTTGCCCAGGGTCACACAGTCTGGGATAGGATATGAACTCAGGTTTTCCTGACTGCAGGCCCAGTGGTCTATCACCTAGCTGCCCACAATATATGATCCTGACCACTCCAGCTCATTTTTGTCTCTTCATTCTGTGACCAACTACAGCACAAAGCCCCTGGGCCACACCACCAAGCACTTAATGAGACATTCTTCCACACTGTCCACTGTTGTTTTCCTTGTGTTAGACCTGCCTCCCCATGTTGGCTATTGGAGAGGTTTGGGGAGGTGAAGAACCAAGTCTTCTCCTGGTCTTGTATCTCCCACGGTGCCTAACATAGGGCTGTGGCCATAGGCCTTAGCAAATTTTTGGATGGATGAATTCATCCAACAAACATTTATTGAGCCCCTGCTATGTACAAAGAGTTATCCTGGGTAGTAAAATGGTGTCACCTAACTCTTTCTGACACATCCCTCCAACTAGGGCCAATAACCACCTTATACAGGCTTATTCCTGCCTGTGGACCTCTCTGGTCTCCAGGTTCTATAACTAATTTACTTGGACAAGATACATCCCCTGCCTGGGACTTAACCATGTCATGATAAAATAAAGGGTTTGGGTTAGGTGACTGAGGCTCCCTTCCAGCTCTGCCATTCTATCATTTCACTATTTGGCACATTCAGGATGCTCCACTAAGTGGCACAGTAGGCAGAGTGCTGGGCCTCGAGTCAGAAAGCCTTGAGTCCAGCCTCAGACATTTACTTCGTTGTGTGACCCCTGAGCGAATCACTTACCCACAGTCTGCCCCAGTTCCCTCATCTATAAAATAGGAATAGCAATAACATCTACTTTGCAGGGTTGCTGTGAGGACAAAAAGAGATTGTATTTGTAAAGTGTTCTGCAAACCTTTTGGTGCTATGTAAATGCTAGCTACTACATTACAGAAGTTTGCCCTTTGCTTTCTTTTCTCTACACTGAATCACTCCAGGGTTCCTTACAACAGACAACAAAAACCTAAATTGTAGAATCAAATTCATTTTCTTCAAGCAGCATCAACCAGATGATACCCACCCCACCCCACCCTGAACCCAGAACTGAGGGCAAGAATACTTTCCCCTTGCAATTAAGTACCCTGCCAGCTGCAACGGATGCTGGGTGACAATTTTTATCCAAGTATCCACAAACTTTCCTGCCAATTGTTCTCAGCAGGGTATACAACCTTCGTCTTGATAAATGTTATATACTCGTTCCTTGGACAGATGAAATTCCCGCTAAGCAAAGTTAGAGGAAAGGAACGTTTAACAAAGAGGTTTGGGGTTGAGGGGGTTTTTCCCCCTAAATACCTACAAGATTCTAATGACTGTGCACTCAACCTTCAACTCGACCCTGACTCCATAAATGCCAGAATCTGATCCCATTTTTATCTCTATCTTATCCTCACTTTACCAGGTTCTGCCAAGAGCAAAATTATCTAAAAGGACTGTTCAGGAGCTATATGGGAAAGAACCAGGGAGAAGTCTCTACCCACTGGGCACTCTTCCTCCTCCGGTTCACTCCCTTGAATGGATTGGCATTTTACAGTAACTCTAGTTCTGAAAAGTTTTATACGAGGTTTTGAATACGAAAGCCCTATATTGCTACTGACTTCTGTCTTCAATGCAAAATGCCTTATCTTGATTTCTAATTCTTCTGTAAAAGACTTCAAGATATTTTAGCTTCAAGTTTCTCTGTCTAATCCTGGCCCAGCCCTGAATAGCCACTGCTTCATAAACAAACACTTGGCCACATTAGGGCAGCTTTTATTTCAAGGTATTCTTTGAGGCAAGGCCAGCCACGAATTTAAAATTTTTTTAAAAAACTGGAATTTTAGGGGCGGCCAGGTAGCACAGCGAGTAAAAGCACCAGCTCTAGTGTTGAGAAGACCTGGAGATCGATTCCCAGGCTCAGACACTTAGCACCCACCCAGAAACACCTGGCCCTGTAACTTTGAGCAAGTTACTTTACCCCAATTGCTTAGGGGTGGCCAGGTGGCTCAGTGAGTAAGAGCACCGGCTCCAGTGTCGGGATGACCTGGATCAAATCCGGGCTCAGATACTCAGCACCACACCCAGAAATAACTAGCCGTGTAACCTTGAGCAAATTACTTAACCCCGATTGCTTTAAAAAAAAAAATGAATTTTCAAAAGCTGGATTTTCTTAAAGCGGGACCCAACTACACACTTAGTTTCTGAAAATATTCCTAATTGGAAGCAAACATCCTCTTGAATCACACTAGCAGCCTCTCTGTCCTCACCATTTAGCCAGGTAATGTTAGCTTTAACAAAACTTTTATTTTTTTCTCATCTTTCCCAAAACACTCCAAAAATTAAAAGGTTCTTGGTGGAACGTGGAAGGTTGGAAATTTATCTACTGCTTCCAAATGTCCACACCTCTGCTTTCCTCAATTGATAATCTGGGGGCTGACTCAACCGTAAAACAGGACAGGGCTGAGTACTCTAGAAATAGGCATCCTCTCTATCTTTCTTTACATGATAGAGGTGTGGCTCACTCTCACTCCCCTGGCACCTTGACTCACCCATGCTCTAGAGGGACAGTCCCTAGAGACTACCAGGGAGTTTCACATCCACGCCCAGACCAGCTCCTGCCCCACTACAGAGGATAGCCAATTATCCACTTTGGAGGCTGTGGTTAGAGGTAACACCTGTCCACTAAGGTCTAGTTTTAACTAAGCTCCCCCACATTCTACCCCTCCTCCCCCTACCTTAAAAAAGCTCAGGCTCTCATTACCTCAGAGAGCTCTCTCCCTGAAGGTAAGCTCCTGTTCTTATCACTTGGGTGTGAGCCCTGGGGACAGATGCCACAGGGTCTTTTGGCTTCCTTCCCCCATACTGGGCGAGCACCCCACAGGGAGGTTACAGGTAGGGCAGAAGAGGAGACCCCTGTATTCTGTTGGGCTTCTGCCTGAGCCATGGAATCAGGAGACTGATGCTAGCTCAAAAGCTCAGGGCTGGTTCCCAGGGTCCTATGGGAAACAACTACAAGTCCCTATAGGATTTCAAAACTAATCAACACCTGGTGCTGATGCCCAGAGCAGGTGGTATGGGCCATACCCAGTCCCAGATAGATTCTCAAGGACCACTCCCTTCCTTCTGACCTCCCTTAGAACAAAGGGTCTTTTTCCCCCTATGCCCAGATTTCTCATCTTGAAAACAACACTAGCAGAAGAATCAAAGGAAATCAATTTTAGTCCTAGTTCTGACACTAGTTATCTACATGACCCTGAATAAATCAATAAACTTTTCTTGGGCTCAGTTTCTCCATCTGTCAAATGGGAATAATTATACTTCTCTATTTACTTTAAAAAGTTGCTCTGAATTAAAAGAAAAAATAAAAATGCTTTAAAAATATAAAGTCCTGTACTTATGGCATTATGGGTATTTTAATGCTGACTTTCTTGTGTATCACTCAACTGAAATGCAGAGAGGCACCTTGGGAAGATCACTGGCCTGGCTCTGGGGTCAGAGAACCTGAGTTCAAATCCTACCTCAGATGCTTTGCTACTTTTGTGTCCTCAGGCAAGCCAATAAACCTCCCTGGGCTTCTCAATTTTTTCATCTGTAAAATGGGGTTGGATTAGTTGGCCTCAGACATTGCCCCTTCCAGCTCTAAATCCAGGATTCTACGACCTCCCTTAATAAGCTCGAAGCCTTCCTTTGGAGTGGTTGTCTTCTTGGTGGGGGAGGTATATGACTATCACCTCCCAGATCAGAGATGTTTCCCAAACATCCCAGTGTCTTTAGTTGCCTGTTTGGGATCTGCCACATGGAAATTTATCCAAAGTGTTTTCAGTCCTCTTAATATTATCATGTGGTACCATCAGTTGCTCTTTCCAGGAAAAAAATAATACTTAACAATTGTTTGTCATTAGACAAATTTTTTCAGATTTCATGGAGAAAGGGAATCCCCCATAATTTTATTATGGGGTCACTTCATCTTCTACTTTGCTGAGAAAAGAGAGGTCATCCACCATGGGCTCCTTCTTCAACCTCTACCTCTCCTCCTTAGTACCCATTTCTCAGGCATTCTCCTCTCTTCGGCCTCTTCTTAGACACTGGCTCCTTCTCCATCACCTATAGGGTGGGGAACTTGCTACCTTCTAAATCCTTAAGTGCAGCCTTTTGACTGAATCCAAATTTTATAGAACAAATCCTTGAGGATTCAATCAAAAGGACACACTTAAGGATCTAGAAGGCCACATGTGGCCTTAAAGCTGCAGGTTCCCGAACCCTCATCTATACACATACCCAGGTTTCCCTAATACTTAAAAAGGCTTCACCTGACTCAGAATTTTCACAAGGAAATTTTGCATCACATTTAGTAGGGAGGAGTCTGGACACCATCTCAGAGAAGAAACAGAAACAGATTCCAGGAACTACAATGTAATTGCTAGGGCAGATTCCCACCTATGCAAAGAAAGAGCGAAATTAGGTCCATTCCTATTTAAAACAATGTTAATAACTAGTTATCAATAATAATTACTTGTTTCTTCATATTTGGCACTCAAGGTCTAATGGGGGGGGAGGGGTCAGGAAAGGCAGAGAGAATACAGCAATCATCTGCTTTGGTGACAGGACTGAAAGTGAGCTTGGAGTCAACCCCTCCCTCCAATAAAATCTGCATAATATCATGTTAGATTTTGAAGAGGCCTTAGGGATCATCTAAGCCAACTCCTTGATTTTACAAGGGAAGAAACTGAGGCCCCAGAGACGGTAAGTGACCTGCCCAAAGTCACAGGGGAGGGCTCATTCAACTCTTAATGAAACTGAGCCTGAGCTGACATGGAGTCAAAGTGAGTTCAAATCTCATAGACTCACAGACTGTCAGACCTAGAAGAGGCCTTGGAGACTGCCTTTCTCAACTGACTCATTTTACAGACAAAGAAACAAAGATTCAGAGTTAGCGTCAGAGCAAGGACTAGAAAGAAGTTCTCCAGACCCCTGGCCAGAGTTCTGCATTGGGCTATTGAACCGTGGCCTCTCTTAGGGGTTCTGGCGCCTCCAGAACAGCAGATCCTGCTTGGAAGTAAGAGCTGAGCAAGGAGAGGATACTGGTCCTTCCAGCAACATTCAGCAACACCACTATTAACCACCCACCCTGTGGAAAGTGTAAGCACTATTTGGAGGAGAGAAAAAGTCCTGGGGATGGGGAAGGCAAAAAAAGTTTTAAGAAGCCATGGCTCCCTCTCCAGCCTTGGAGTATTTCCAAAATGGCTCCCCTTTCCCTTTGTGGATAAAATGAGGGATCTCAGGTCCAAAGAATATAATTGACTTGTACAAAGCACGATGAAGATTCAAATATCAATCCTCTGAATCAAAATACAGTGTCTCATCACAGCCAAAACCATTTGGAAAAGCCAGTTAGGAAGCAATGTGCCTAAACACTTTTTCCCCCCATCTGAATTTAAAGAGCATACATCTTGGGGAGGGGGGTGGCCCATTGGCACAGTAGATAGAGCACTGGGCCTAGAGTCAGGAAGACCCAAGTCCAAATTTGGCCTCAGACTCTTAACTGTATGACCCTGGGCAAGTCACTTAACCACTATTTGCCTCAGGTTCCTAATTTGTAAAATGGAAATAATAATAGTGTCTGCCTCCCAGGGTTGTAGGGAGAATCAACTGACAAACTGATAATAAGCTGTAAAATAGAACAATGCCTGGCACATAATGAGCAACATATAAATACTAGTGATTATTACTATTATTACATTATCTTACTGGAGCATTTGTGATCCCTGATTTTCAATGTCATCCTCCAAACCCAACCACCAGGCTCTAACAATTAGGATGGTGCAAGAAATTTCAATGGGATAGAAAAGGCATACATATTTTTGGGAAGAGGTGGCCCAAGTGTTCTCTCCCTTTCCCCCTTCTCCTTGGGTTGATCATGGGGGAGGAGAATTTCCTGGGCAGCTTCTGGTCACAGGTTGTCCTGTCCCCTTGAATTCTGAGGTAGGCCACAAAGCAGCCCCCTAAGAGCCCCAGGTCAGGGTAAAGTCTTTCTCTAAACCCTAGCAAAGGCTTAAGTCTCACTCACCCCAATCTTTGCCAAAGGAATCCCAAAGTCAATCAAGGAGCTACCTAACCAAGAGACCTGTTGCTTTTTCATGATCCAAATACCAATTTTGCCTGGCCGTGACTTGACCCCTGCTCTACCACCAATATCCCACTCCTGCCTTCAAGGGAAATAAAAATCTGTCAGTGTTCCTTTAAATGTTCCATCCTGAGGGCTAATCTCACTCCCAGACTCCAGTCCCTGTGGCCCAGCCCTTGTTATGACTTTGACTTGACCCTGATAGTCTTTCAAGTCTTCATCTTATATTTCTCTTCCTTTTCACAACTTAACTCTCAGTCAAGGTCATCTAAACAAGTTGTCCTCATCTCCTCACATTCCCATTCACTTCTAAAGCCCTAATAATCTGACTTCCAACATCACCACTCTCATGAAACTGCTCTCCCCTGATCTACCAATAGATCTCAACTACAAAACGCAATGGCCTTTTCTAATACCATTCTGTGCAGCTAGGGGGTGCAAAGGAGAGGGTGTCAGCCCTGGCCTCAAAGGGACCTGATTTCAAATCCGACTTCTGACACTCACCAGCTATGTCACATTGGGCAACTCACTTAACCCTGTTTGCCTTGGTTTCCTCGTCTGTAAAATGAGCAGAAGACAGAGGCGAACCACTCCAGTATCTTTGTCAGGAAAACCCCAAAAGGGATCACAGAGAGTCAGACATGACTAAAACAAATGACCAACACCACATCCTCTTGGCAGTTTTAAACACTGTTGATCACCACCTCCTCTTAAACCTTCTAATCCCCCTCGATTTTCATGCCCCTGCTCTCCCGGTGACCCTTTCAGCCTTCTTTGATGGAATATCATCATGCTCCTGCCAGCTAAATGGGCCTTGGGGTACCCCTAAAGCCTCTGTCCTGGGCCTTGTCTATAAACACTCTCTCAGAAATCTGTTCAGCTCCCATGGGTTCAAGTATCATCTCCATGCATCTGACTCCCAAATCTATTTATCTAGCCCTAATCTCTCTTAAACTTCAGCCCTGCATTGCTAGCTGCCAGTAGGCACACCTCCACCTGGATAGCCAATACGGACCTTAAACTTAAAACAGAAGTCATTACATTTCCCCCAAAATCTATCTTTCATCCAAACTTCTCTATTTCTTTTGAGGGCACATCAAGATTTGCAGTCACCTAGGTTTTCAACCTCAGAGTAATCTTCCACCTCCTCTCCTCAAACCACTATATATTGAGAAAGTCTTATCAATTCTACCTCCACAATACCTCCCATGTCTGTCCCTTTCTCTCTACTCACACAAACTCTGTCCTAGCTTGGGCCTCGATCACCTGTTGCAAGGCCTATTGGAGAAGCCTCCTTATTGGTCTCCTTGTTTTCCCTCTCTCCAATCCATCTCCCACACAGATGCTAAATTGATATTCCAAAAACACAGATCAAAATTCTTCAGTGGCATCTAACGGCCTCAAGATGAGAATACAAATTCCTCATCCCGGCATTTAAAGTCCTCCACAATATGGCTCCCACTCCCCTTTCCAGTAGGATTTCATATTACTCCCCCATACTTTCTGCCTTTGTAACCTTAAGCAAATCACTGATCCTCTTCTAAGTCTCAGCTGTCTCAAGCGGAAAAGGAGGCCAAAAATACTTGCATCACCTGCCTTATACAACTGTGGTAAGCAAAGCACTTTATGAACCTTAGAACAATAGAAAAAAAGCGAATTATTATTACTATCTCCCACGTGTCCCCCCAATGTCTAAAACGTCACTGAACCTATGTTTTTCAAAGATCGTGAAGGTGCTTTGTTGCTCTAAACTCAGCACTCCTGCTCTCACTAACAAAGATGTCACCCAGAACCTCATCCAGATCCCGTTACTATAGGGGGCAGCTGGAGTGGGCTGGGCTGGTCCCATTCAACTCCAAAGATTTCCCAAGAAAAAGAAGAATCATTTTGCCACAGCAGCTAAAGTGTTCCAGTCAGCGCCACAGGCTACTCTGTGGGGCTCCCTCACCCTTTATACTCATCCAAATCTACAACTCAGCAGAGAAAATTTCCATTTCCCCGGATTTTCGTGTTTTCTGCCTAGAGAAAAATTGCTGTACTAAGCTTCATTGCTAAGCTTTCAAGCCCCAAGTGTTATTAGAACCAGTTGCAGAAAGAAAAATAAAAGCATCTTGTTAAAATACAGAAAAGTAGTCAATTCCAACCACTTGGCCTGATTTGAGGGGCAAAAGAAGCATCTTCTAAGCTCAAAGCTAGTCTTGACACTGGGTAAAATCTGTAGTTCTCTCAGTTACTAGAGCTGGGATGGGTTTTTAGGCATAGGAACCATTAGATTTTGAGCTAGACCTTGAAGAACTAAAACTCTCATTTCAGACAAAGAAACTAAAATCCAGAGAGGAAAGACAAGGTACCCAAAGTGACAAAACAAGAAGGAGCTGGCATTTGAACCTAGAACCTGTGAAATCGTTAGCTTTGGGGGGAAAAAAAAAGAATAAAGTGGAGACACAGTATCTGCCTAATTATTTCAAGAGCTGCTACTTAGAACAGAAGAGAGATTAGACACGTTCTCTTTGACTCAAGGGCAGATTTATGAGCAATGAGTAAAAGGCGCTAAGAAGAAGGTTTAGATTCAAGGCAAGAAAAAATTGGGGGCAGAGCACTAGACTTGGAATCAAAAAGACTCATTATCAGGAGCTCAAATCCAGCCTCAGACACTGTGTGACCCTGGGCAAGTCACCTAACCCTGTCTGCCTCGGTTTCCTCATCTGAAAAATAAGCTAGAGAAGGAAATGGCAAATCACTCCAGCATCTTTGCAAGAATACCCCAAAATGAACTCACAAAGAGTCTGACATCACTGAAACAACAAGGAAAAACTTAATAATTAGTGTTTAATCAGTGATGTCCTGGAGCCCAGTCTAAATAGCCTACAGTTAAATTTTCAGTATATGAATTTATACCTCAGAACAAGTTAATGTTACAAACCAGGCCATGGCTTATTGTTTTGTTGAGTGTCAACACTGAAGAAAATGATGGTGAAAATGTCCATAATGGATATTAAACTTTATTAAAAGTGTGTCATATATGTGTGTGTTTGTGTGTATGTATGTATATCTGTCTCTCTCTCTCTCCAGAGAGAGAGAGACAGAGACAGAGAGATTTTTTTTTGGAGAGTCAGTAGTTAAACATTTAGAGCAGAGTGGATGGGCTGCCTTCATATCTGATAAGCTTCTGGTCATTCACTCTTCCAATGAAAACTGGATGACCCATTTCTCAGATATGAACAGAATCAAGAAGCCTCCCGGATAACTTCTATCTCTCAAATCCTATGCTTCTGTGACTATATATCCAGTGGTGTTTCTATTCTATTGTTACCATCATGACTTTAGGGGAAGCCCTCTCAAGTTATGTCAACATGGATTTATTCAGTACTCACTATACACCAGGCACTGTCCTAAATAATGAGAATACAAAGGAAGACAAAAACAATCCCTGTCCTCAAGGTTGTCATATTCTAATGGGGAAGGCTACATACAAACAGCTATGTGCACACAAGAGAGACAAGAGATGATACACATGTAGACATAGGCATAGACAGAGAGAAAAAGACAGAGATAGAGATGGTAAATAGGAAATGAGCTCTGAGGGAAGGTACAAGCATTGAGGGAGACAGGGAAAAAATCCCCTTGCAGAAGGTAGGATTTGAGCTAAAACCTGAAGGGAGGGTAGGGGGGTGGCAGTGCACTGTGTACTGGCCAGGAGCAGGTGAGGGAAGAAAAGGGACAGGGAGAAAAAGGGAAAGGGAGATAGGGGGGAGGAGGAGGAGAGAAACAAAGGAGAGGGGAAGAGAGAAAATTCCAAGCATGGGGAATAGACAGTAAAAAGGCAAAGAGTAAGAAAATGGAGGGTTCTGTGAAAAGAACAACAAACCAGTGTCACTGGATTATGAAAGTACTTACGAGGAAAGAAAAGATAAGAAGATAGGAAAAATAGGAAGAGGGCAGGCTGTGCAGTTTTAGAAGTTAGTAGATTTCATATTTAATCCTAGAGGTAATAGGGAGCCATTGTAGCTTATTGAGGATGAGGGGGTGAACAGGGTCAGAACTGTACTGTAAGAAGATCACTTAGATAAGTGGAGAAGAGAGACTTGGGGCAGGGTGACCTCTAGAAGATTACTGCAACAGTCCAGATACTAATTTTTAAGCCTGGAAGGGGGCAGGTTAAAGAAAGTATTGTTAACCATTTTCCCACACAAAGGCTTAGACAGACAAATGTATTTGTCTGTGCTTCTAAAAATAGGGAAGGGACTTTTCTAATGAATTTAATCACATAATTGTGTTTATTAGAGATGCGATGTGTCTTATCTTCTCATTAGATGGTAAGTCCCAGAAGGGTAGGACCCATATCTTATCTAAAACTTTGTAAATACCTACTAGATTTTTAGCCCTCTCCCCCATCCCTCTTCCCTATTTTTCTGAGGACTTTTACCCAGAGCTGAGATATTGCTTACAATACTTAGTATTAATAGCAGTAATTATGCATACTGCCAACAAGTGTAAAGCCATTCCTTACCCCAGATAACCAAAAAGACCTGTCTTTTTTAAAAGAACTGGTTATTTCAACTCCCTTCTTCCTTAGTGCTAGCATCTACCCAGGAAACATCTCCAAAGGTACATTATCAATGTATAGATCCTTCATATGTTTAGAGGATTGCTTAAAAGGAGGCAGGGAATTTCTGGAAAAGGTGACAAACACTCAGGAGGCTATGTAAGGATATTTTGTGGGTAACAATAGGGATTTTTGACAACCACTTCCAAGAAATGAAAGCAAAGCAAGAAAAAACAGGACACCAGCAACACAACAGGTAAGGAGGAAAAGGTGTGGATGCTAGGAAATGTAAATTGTGGTAATATAAGTGAGTATTTCTCTCCTTCTGAGTATTTACCATGTCATGACTATGTCTTTTCGTCTTAAAATATATTTCTAAGTCATCTTGTTATTAATATATAAGTACTCAACAGAGACACTTGACCAAAGTAAGCTTAGAGAACTACATGGATCCTTGCCCACTCTGCGCTGACAGTCAAAGGCATGCTCACAGAGAAAAAGGGGAGCACTTGAGATGTTGTATTCACACCAGCTGCTTCAGGTCTGGACAGCCACATACCCCAGACCCCACACTGTGCCCTCTATTGGGAAGCAGACTCAGCAGTGGAGACTGTGGGTGTGCTGGAACATGGCAGGGAGAGAGCCACTCCCGCTGGAAGCTCAGGAGTTAATGAGCCTGACCGCTCCATCTGACCCTCGCCTGAGCACAGAGGGGTCCGCTCTGGCAAGACAGCCCCAGCAATCCCTAAGGCCTCTGCGCATTATGGCAGAATGCAATTAGTTCAGTCTCTGTGCCTACTGCATTTGTCATTTCTTTATTTTAAAGAATATCAGAGAGAAAGAGAAAGTGGATATACTGGATGGAAGAGAGAGAGAATGCAAAGAGATAAGGAGCCCACAACCTAAGTATAATGTAAACATTTTTTCTAGACACACCACTCCATAGCCTGTAATTATTTGTAACTAGCCTCAGAGAAATGGCATCAAAACAAAAGAAGGGAAGGGAAATGGAGGAGGGGGGTCAATAGAAAAAACGCTGGGGGGGGGGGGGGAGAAGAAACCTTCTGTTTATTCAAACCAGAGCAGAACAAATTGACAGATTTAATAAGATAATAAGCTGAGATTCCCTGCTCTTAAAGATACAGCCAGCAAACCACTTTCAGGGGGCATTTCTATGTTGTTGGCTGATGAAAGCCTAAGTCAGTCACTCTCTCTCCAAACACACCAGAGAGGGTCTCCTGTCGGCCACTGTTGTCTCAAACAGAGATGTGCGTGTGTGTTTTTCCCAACAGAGCCCTCCCTCTGAAGCTCATGGGGGAGGTTTTCTACTGAATCAGACTCACCATCCTCCTGACACATACACATACACACACACACAGCAAAACAGCCCCCTTTTAAGTTTTACTGGGAACGAGTAAGGAGTTATGATCTGGACCCCCAAGCTCAGCATACCTTCAGAGCAGAACCTTGGGTTCCCCTCCTACTCATCTTGCCTGTGGCTACAGAAGGACCTAATGATGAAGAGCGATGACCTCTTGCTGGACCCCTGACCTATATCCTGCTATATACACACCTTCTCCAGAACAAGTCTGGAGTAATGCAGAATTAGAGCACAGGAGAACCCCTAATAGAAGCAGGAGCCCTGTGCTAAGTAAGCACTGTAGAGCGATCTAGGGATGAGTAAGACAGGAGTCCAAGGACTGTGGAACTTGGAGATAAGGCAGGTACACTAATAACCAGAATACAAGGTTAAATGGGAGAAATGCCACAAGAGAAGTACAAAGACCTGAGGGGACCTAAAGAAGGTCTTTTGGATGAAGCAGCAATGAAATGCACAAGGCCTTGAATTCAAGGATGGGCAGACTTTTTTTTTGGAGGGGGTTAAGTGACTTGCCCAAGGTCACCCAGCTAGTTTTTTGTGTTACATGTCTGAGGTTGGATTTGAACTCAGGTCCTCCTGACTCCAAGGCTGATTCTCTATTCACTGCGCCACCTAGCTACTCCAATGGGCAGACTTTTAACAGGTAGAAATGTGAGGGTGATATTGTTCCAGGTGGAAGGAACAAGAGTACAGAGGGGAGAAAACAGAACAATGAAAACAGAGGACATATGTGGGGAACAGCAAGTTCTGTTTGAATCTAGGAGAATAATGGCAAATAATACTGACAAGATTTGTTGAGGCCATACTGCTGGCCTTGATTCAAGGCACTGATTCTAACTCAGGTCCTGGGACTTCCAACTTCAGAACTCTCCCATGGTGCCTTCCTTTATTTGGACAGTTGTGTGCAGGATGATGGCCTGGGGAGACTAGGGGAGTAGGAGGGTAGAATGTGGATGGAGATAGGCTGGAGAAAGTGAGGTCAATAGGGAGAGATCAGTGCAGGCAAGAGGTGCTGAAGGTCCCAGCTAGGCTGGTGGCTGTTTGTGTAGGGGTGGGGGTGGGGGAGAAGTTGGGGATGAAGATAAGGGAATTTGAAAAGATTTCACTAATTGCTCAGTGAGGAGAGCAACAAAAAAAAGGGTGGAACTGGAGACTAAAGGCACAAACTTCATGTGTGACTCTTCCTAAGCTACTGACCCCTTTAAAGGCTTTATTTTCTGCATTCATAAGACTAATAATAGGAAAGGAGACTGGATCTGTGGTTTCAATGGTATTGGGAATCCTGGATGAGGAAACTCCTAACAATGTAGATAGCAGCACTTTGTCTTCAACTTAAGAGTCTTAGAGTTGCCCAGAGAAAGGAGAGATTAATAGGCCTACCCAAGGTCCCACAGTCCTTGGCAAGGGCAAGGGCAACACCTGAACAGGAGCCTTAATGACTCCAAGGGCTGTGCTCTTTCCTCTATTCCATGCCACTTCTCAGTTAAACTAATGATAATAATGACAGTAATAATAGTAGCTAACATGTACATACAAGGAACTAGGGCAGCTGTGGGCAGTAAGTGGCACAGTAAGTAAGAGTGCTGGGCTTGCCTGGAGTCAGGAAGATTCATCTTCTTGAGTTCAAATCTAGTCTCAGTCACTTACTAGCTGTGTGATCCTGGACAAGTCACTTAACCCTTTTTGCCTCAGTTTCCTCATATGGAAAATGAACTGGAGAAGAAAATGGCAAACCACTCCAGTAACTGCCAAGAACACCCCAAATGGGGTCACAAAGAGTTGGGTACAACTAGAAAACAACTGAATAATGAACACAGCATTTTAAGCCTTGCATACAGTATCTCTTTTGACCTATACTCTATAACCATATAAGGTAGGAATTATTATTATCCCAATTTTCTAGCTAGGGAAACTTGAGGACCTACCCAGGGTCAGACAACTAGTAAGTATAAAATGTAGAATTATGAACCCCAGGCTTCCTGATCCCATGTCCATCTCTCTATCCATTACATCTTCCTTAAATTATAAGATAAGAATGAAAATAGAAACTTCAATGCATCGGGCTGCAATACAAATTCACAGACTCACAGAGTTTAAATACAGAAATCAGATAGATGTCTGGGAAGGGA
>NW_027185754.1:8449087-8474423 GCF_028583685.1 Petaurus breviceps papuanus | reverse complement strand
AAGGAGGGAAGGAAGGAAGGAAGGAAGGAAGGAAGGAAGGAAGGAAGGAAGGAAGGAGGGAAGGGAAGGGAAGGGAAGGGAAGGGAAGGGAAGGGAAGGGAAGGGAAGGGAAGGGAAGCATTTCTAGATGTGACTCTTGTGCATCTTTCTCCCCCTAATAACTATCATCATCATCATCATCATCATCATCATCATCATCATGTGCACACATGAATCAACAGATGAGAAACAGATTCAGAAGAGGAGAGTGACTTACTTTTCTCACACATCTAGGAAGCATCAGAGCCAAGAGTCAAACACGGATCTCAGGACCACAGGTCACCCCTCTTTCCACTACACCGTGCTGCCTCTGAAGGAGATGCCCTGACTGCTCTGCCCTAGGGGAAGGGAAGAAGTCCATTCTGATTTTTGATAGTCTACTATGCCTCCCCATCTACAGAGCTTCCCAAGGCTGACTGCCACCTCCTCTCGGTTTTCCAAAGTCAACAGCAAGAGAAGTTCCACATGACTGGAAACTGGCAAACAAAATCTCATCACTTAGGCCTCAACATTGGCGGGTTACCCTGAACAGCTGGGCAAAAAGGATGCATTTCTTCTTCAACACCAACTCTTAAGACCAACTCAAGCTGGCAAGGTTTAGGGGACCTGGATTTTAATGCAAGCTCTGCCACTGATGACTTCAATGACCTTGAATAAGTCACTTTAACTCCCTGACCCTCAGTTTCTACAGTTATAAAACAGCCTTTTGAGATCAGCCTAATCACCGGGCCCAGAGTTGGGATGACCTGGGATCGAATCCGGGCTCAGATACTTAGCACCACACCCAGAAATAACTGGCCGTGTAACCTTGAGTGAGTTACTTAACCCCAATTGCTTGAAAAAAAAAAAAAAAGAGATCAACCTAATTCTATGAAGGCTTTGTGGATTATTCCCTTCTAGGGGCAGCTAGGTGGCGCAGTGAATAGAGCACCAGCCCTGGAGTCAGGAAGACCCAAGTTCAAATCTGGCCTCAGACACTTAACACAAAAACTAATCGTGTGACTTTGGGCAAGTCACTTAACCCCAACTGCCCTCCCCCCCCCAAAAAAAAAGATTACTCCCTTCTAGATCTTAGAAGAGATGTCAACAATGCAAGCCAAAGGGTTTAGAAAACTGAAGAATGTTATGCGGTATGCCACTGACAAGCCTAAACAGTTCAATTTGATGAATGTTTTGGTTATTTTCACTGAACTGATTTTTTTTTTTGGAGGGGATAGAGCAAGGTAATTGGGGTTAAGTGACTTGCCCAAGGTCACACAGCTAGTAAGTGTGTCAAGTGTCTGAGGCAGCATTTGAACTCAGGTCTTCCTGATTACAGGGCCGGTGCTCTATTCACTGTACCACCTACCCCTCTCTTTCTTTTTTACTCCCTGTTCTAAAACAGGAGGTAGAAAGGTGTGTGTGTGTGTGTGTGTGTGTGTGTGTGTGTGTGTGTGTGTGTGATGGACCTGTTTTATCAGTCTCATAAAGTCTATGAATCCCTGCTCATAATGTTTGCTGCCTATATTCATAACTGAAAGACATGATAAACTTCAGTTAAAGGTTAGTGAAAACAAAGTAGAAACCACCCAAGTTCACAAAACTGCTAAAAAATTATTCACAAACCCCACATTAAGAACGCTAGGCTCTCGGGGGGAGGGGGATGGGGGAAGAAGCAATATACTGGGAAATCAAAATGACATAAAAACAAAATATATAAACAAATTTTTTAAAAGTTATGTGGCAACCATTTTTTTTTTAAAAAAAGAAAACAAATATGAAATAAGAAAACAAATCCCCAAAGCCTTGGTCCCTGAGTGTTCAGAACATGTCTGCTCCTGGCTACACAAAGAATGATGGCATTAATCTATGTAATGAAGGCCCAGGAAGCAGGAGCCTACCATCTCCTAGTCATTAAAGATACCTGGGTATGAATGCCAGTACCAGATCCCGATAGGTTTCTCCAATGGTACTGGGATGCTGCTGGGCCCCTCACCTTCCACAGTCTTCTAGGCCAACGTGCTGCCCCAGTGGGTTCTAGAGAAGTCAGATTCTCCATCCGTTGCTACCATCCTTCCATAGGATGCCTTACCTCTCTGCTCTGCATGCCAG
Organism: Petaurus breviceps papuanus; assembly: GCF_028583685.1. Lineage (NCBI taxonomy): Eukaryota > Metazoa > Chordata > Mammalia > Diprotodontia > Petauridae > Petaurus > Petaurus breviceps. The sequence goes on along the minus strand of NW_027185754.1, from coordinate 8,472,293 downwards.
AAACGTTAGGCAGTGTTATTACATCAGCCAAAATAGCTATTAACCCAGTAGCCAATAATAACACGTTATCCTATCAATTTGCTTCTTAAATACCATATAATTACAGAACAAAAGTTCGCTATCTGGGTAGCTTAGTTCCGTAATACAAAGAAAGAAAACTCAGCAATCCTCTCCCAAAATGAAGAAAGGTACTCATAATGCATAGTCCATATTCACTGCAGGTCCCTCGAACATCATCCCAGGGGACCAAGGACCTAGAATCTTCCATCAAGAAGCCATTTTCTAACTTCTAACTAGTTCAGATCTATAGATTGGCATGCTCTTTATGGATTGATCAGCTGTCTGGCTGTGGTAAAGGCCATCTCTAGAAGATACCATGGAGTGATTAAAAAGAGATATCACCATACCCTCACCATGGAGACCTGAACCTTCTTAGTTGTATCCAGTCCAAAGTCTGGTAGCAGAACCTAGTCATTAGAACGCTTTCTAACCTCAACAGATGGACAGCAGAGAGGGAAAATCTGAGCCACTTGGAAAGAAAGGCAGGAGAGAGAAAAATAAAATCAAGTCAACAAGTATTAAGTGCTTACTGTGTACCAGGTACCAGCAGAGGCACAGAATCAGTGGAAAGAAGACCCAGAAGTTACCAAGAACAGTGGCTGGGAAGGAGAAGAATGAACAATACTTTTCCACAGTTTAGAAGACAAGGAGTGAGAGGACAAAGATATGTGAGAACAAAAGGGGTTTGAGGAACAAAAAGAAGAAAATAAAGGGGAAAGAAGATAGCGAGGACCAAGCAAGGCCTAGCAGGAGAAGGAATGAAAAAGGTAGATCTGAGAGAGCTGAAGTTATATTGAGAAAAAGTAAAGAGAAAAAACATTAAAAAAAAAAAAAGATATTCTAAACCCAAACCTGAAGGTTATCCAAAGACATGCTCTCCCAAGGTCACCCCCAGTGCTGGACAGCATCCCTCACATACCCCAGAAGGGCTCAGGTATCCTCAGGCTGGTGAAGGGAAGGGAGCAAGATGGTTTCTGCCTAATGGGGAGCTCCTTTAAGGGGCCAGTCCCGTGTTCCATTCACATCCCTGGAAAACATTTTTTCCTCCTTCTGGATTTGATTCCCCTCTGAGGAAACATTCTGCTTCCCAACAAACCAGGAGTTTATAATGCAACACTTGGCTATCAGGAGACATGACTTCTGCTCTATTCATTCCCCCCCCCCCCCCCCCCCCCCCCGCCAGCTCTGGCTTGGGATTTCCACCTCTCCCCTACCCCCACCCATACCCCTTCATCTTACCTTTCCCCCCTCCTCCCCAATCCTTCCTGAGGTGAGCCTCTTCCGCAGGGGAAAGTTTAATCGAGTGGCAACAGCCGAAACTTAATCCCTCTATTCACCCATGGGCCAGCAGTGTCGCTGGCAAACTGCTGGGGAAATCTATTCACACTGCCCTACGAGTGACCTCAGCTCCGGGACATGTCCCCACCCTATCCACTGGGGATAGGATGGGCTGAGGTCTCTCTGCTAGCTCAGCCACTTGGTATTGTCTCTGGTTCTAGAGGACAGAAAGAAAAGGGGGGAAGAAAGGAGGAGGGAAGAAAGGAGGCAGTAGAAGGGGTGGGAGGGGAGAGGATGGGAGAAAAGGCCAAGTGTAGAAATCTCAAGCCATTTGTCCAGATGTTGACCCAATTCAGAGCTGTGGTCCACAGAGGCGGCTTCCAGGGAGGGAGATCAAACTCACTTCACTAGGGGATTCCAACAGAGAGAGCTCAGAAGCAAGAGACTGTTCCAAAGCCTCCTTCCCAGTTGATGGCAAAGGAGGGAGGGAGGAAGGGAGGAGAGAATGTATCCAGGGAGGGAGGGGAGGAGGGAAGAAAGGAGACAAGAGCACACCACACACTGGGGCCCTGCCCTTGGGTGCCAGCTTCTTTGCCACAAGAACAGGGGGCCAGACCAGTATTTGTGGAGGGGGTAGGGGGGGAAGCTGTTGTAATGGAGGGGGCTGCTCTCCCCAGGCAACCCAAGGGATGGAGGGTGGGTGGGGTACCGTCTCTGGGAAAGAGCTTTCAGCAAATGGAAACAATGCTGAGGAAAACTGGCGCAGCTCAAACATGCCGATCAACTCCAGGGGAAACCAGGCTCTAGGCCCCTGACTAACAATGCACTTCCATATAAACCATCTTGCTTAGGCTGGGTTCACAATTTAAAGGCAATAAAGGTGCGTAGTTAACAGCCGCCTATTGAAATGCATTAAAAAAAAAAAAAGATAACATATAAAGAGAAGGTAGAAGAGAGGGAGGGCACCAAATGGCTTAAGCAACTTTTTCAGTGAAAATGGAAAACATTTTATGCAACTACACAATTGCTTTTCCCTTTGTACACCACTCGCTATTATAGATTACAGGCAGAGGTCCCCTCTCGAGGCAGAGCTCCCCATAAGTGTTGCAAAAAGCAACCTAACAGCATAATTTCCTTCACTATACTTTGCTACACTTTGCTGGGCTTGGCCTTCCTGCAGGCATCCAGTGGAGACTGGCAGTATTAACCACTTCCTAGACCGAAAGACTCGGCACAGGACTCAGGTTAGGCCAGATGAGCTGGCAGGCTCCAAGTTTGCTCCACGGCAGAGGGCTGATGGCAGGCTAGCAGCCTCAAGTGTCCCAACTTAAAAAGACCAACCCTCAAGTTACAAAGGCTGGGAATTTTATAAGGAACAGAATACGAGTCACCAAGGCTAGAATTCCAGTCCTGGCTCCAACACTCACTGTTGGGCCATGTGAAAGAGGCAAGGCTCTCTTAAGCCCTCTAACCCTCATCTGTCAAACAGGAGAGACAATGGTCTCACTACCTGATTCAAAGGATTTACTGTGATGAAAGAATTTTGTAAAAACCCTCATCATCATCATCAGGACTGCTAACCACATTTGGCCTACATGGCCTGGGGATGGCATGTCTTCATCTGCCAAGTATCTCAAAGCACTATGGGAGAGCAAGAGAAAACACTGAACTTAGAAGACAAGGGGACTTGAGGCCAAGTCTAATCTTTTACTAACTGTGGGACCTGGGACAGGTTAAGTGGTTCGTGCTTTCTGAAACTGTTTCCTCATTAGTAAAATGCGGACAATTATGCCTGCCCTAGCTCATTCACAGTGCTGAACTTAGAGTCAGAAAGACCCAAGTTCAAAGTTTGATTCAGATAAGGTGTATGATGCACAGCAATTTAATCTCTCTTCCTCATCTGTAAAATGGGGATAACAAGAAAGTATACCTTTCTCACAGGTTGTTGGGGGGATCAAATGAGATAACAAATTTAAAGAACAGTTGGCCATCATTATTGTTATTATTAAAGTACTTTGTTACAATAAACAGGGCTCATTATTATTGATAACAACTGCTATTGCTATTTTAAAACAGTAATACTCAAGCTTTACAAAAAAAAATTTTTTTCTAAAAGGGGTGGGGAGGGAGTGTTAATGAGGGTTACTAGAGGTCTTTTTCTTTTTAGAAAATAAAATAAAAAACAAACAGGAAAAGGGCACCAAAAGGTCTGTGCATGTGTAACCACTGAACAAATTAAAATTAGCTCATTTAATCAGCTCGTAATGGTCTAGCTCTCCCGAGTGATCACTTGGTATACAGCAAACTTCACAGCAGAAATATGAGGGCCAATGTCAGTTTATCCTACAACAAAGGGATTTTCTAAATAGCATGATCAAAACCCAACGAAGGCTGGGGAGAACTAGGGAGACGGGGAAAAAAAACCGCCATCCTGGTGGGCACCCAGCCTTCCAGTCTTGTCACTTTGAGCTGAATTGTTCTTTTGGCTTTTGTTCTAATTATCTAAACATTTTGCACTGACTGTTCTACAAAAGGCATTTTATCCAGATAAATAGGTAATTCTAGTCCACACCACAGTTGCAGGCTCCCTCTCCCACCCTGCCCAACTCAGCCTCCTCCCCACCTCCTAACTCCAGCCCTTCCATCCACAAACGCTAGCTGTTGGGGGGGGGGGGGTAGAGGGAAAATGAAGGTAAAACCAGGACCCAGATCACTAGATCCCCAGGGAAGTGCCCCTGGGAGCACAAGGCACATCTGAGACCCTGGCTGGTACCAGGTAATATTATTTCCCCTGGGCCAATTCTCCATACAGCCGACCACCTGGGTTAAGTCATTATGGCAATCAATGGGGGTACTGGGGAAGAGGATGGAGATGGGGGTGGGGAGAGGTAATAACGAGAGATGTAGAAAAAAAATATTCTATAAAGTATCATCAATGACAATGTGGTATACTGAAAAGAACAATGCACAAGGTAGAATCAAAAGGGCCTGGGTTCTAGTTCCAGTTCTAATATATATATTCTAGATTTCAGTTTCCTCATCTAAAAAGCAAGAACAATTCCTGCCCAGCATACTTCACAGGTTTGTTCTGTGACTTACAAGACAATGGATTTAAAAGAACTTTGTAAACTACATGTCCCAAAACCCTTACAAGGTATTATTACTAAGAAACTATTAAACTAGCTACAAACATGGGGGAGGCCAGGTAGCACAGCAAGCAAGAGCACCTGCTCCAGTGTTGGGATGACCTGGATCAAAATCCGGGCTCAGACACTTAGCACCCACCCAGAAACACCTGGCCGTGTAACCTTGAGCAAGTTACTTAACCCCAATTGCTTAGGGGCGGCCAGGTGGCTCAGCGAGTAAGAGCACCGGCTCCAGTGTTGGGACGACCTGGGGATCGAATCCCGGGCTCAGACACTCAGCACCACACCCAGAAATAACTGGCCGTGTAACCTTGAGCAAGTTACTTAACCCCGATTGCTTAAAAAATAAAAAAACAACCTAGCTACAAACAGGTAATGGGTGTTCTACTGCAGGGGTGTAAACACAGACAGAAACGGGGGGGGGGGGGCTCACCAAATTTTAAGGATCCCTGCAGATCACATACTGACCTAGTTTTAGAATGTAACATCATCTATGCTTTTATTACATTTTCATAGATTTTGTTAAATATTTCCCAGTTATATTTTGATCTAGTTTGGTCCTCCTCAGAAGTGTCTTGACCACAGGCAGGCTTGTTACTTAGGACAGCCCCGTATGATACCTGTTGTGCTTATCCTCGTTTTTTTTTCTTTTTGGAGGGCAATGGGGGTTAAGTGACTTGCCCAAGGTCACATGGCTAGTAAGTGGCTTATCATCATCTTCCAGATGAGAAAACTGAGGCTCCAGGATTAACTGACTTGCACAAATCAGAAACACACACTGTCACCTGCACACCTCATCCCTGTACTTCAGAAAGGAATCCTCATACCGTGTTTCCCCGATAATAAGACCTATCCCGAAAATAAGCCCTCCCCTTACTGTGTAGGATTCCTCTGAAATAAGCCCTCCGCTGAAAATAAGCCCTATTGAGATTGCTACTGTAGTGAAGGTGATCCCCTGTGCTACACGCTACATTATGGTACCCTCTGTATGCACCGTCCCCCCCCCCCCCGGGTGAAACGCACGGCGCACTCCAAGCTGCATCCAATCAGAGCTGCAGCAGTGAGCGTGTCATCCTGTTCTTCCCCAGTGATTTGCTTATTGAATAAAGGTACATGTTTTTGTTCACATTTACCTGTTTATTAAAATTGTTGTCAATGTTCATTAAAATAAGCCCTCCCCTGAAAATAAGCCCTCTGGTGTTTTTCTGTCCAAAAATTTAATAAGACAGTGTCTTATTATCGGGAAAACACGGTAGGAGCTCCTTTAAGACTGACATATGGGCACCAGTTGGGAAAAGGAGGGATATACTTCCTCTTGTACTGCTGATGGGCAGATAGCACACTCCCTCACAGGGCATTCCCTTCATCATGAAATTATACATACAAGAAAGAAAAAGAAAAACTAGAATTCAAGAATACAGAATCACTTGCCCCAAAAGAACTAATGGTGAAGTATGTGAGACACCATCAAACACAGTTGTTTCAAAACTTGAAGAGACCTTAGTTTGCCAGCACATCTATTTCCTGATGCATCCCACAAAAACCCGATAGATGGAGTGTTCAGTCGTTTTTCAGTCACGTCTGACTCTTTGTGAACCCATATGGGGTTTTCTTGGCAGAGATACTGCAATGGTTTGCCATTTCTTTCTACAGCTCATTTGACAGATAAGGAAATGGAGGCAAACAGGGTTAAGTGGCTTGCCCAGGATCACACAGCTAGTATCTGAGGCCAAATCTGAATTCAGGAAGACGAGTCTTCCCGCCTCCAGGTCCAGCACTCTATCCACTGTGCTACCTAGCGTCCCTCATCAGACAAATAGCATAGCCTAATAGGTAGAGGGTGGCACCTGGCCATTGTGGAGACCCAGGTTCAAATCCTACCTCCAGCACCTACTGGTAGTATGACAATGGTCCTCAATTTCCTCATCTACTAAATGAAGAGGCTGGGCCAGATGGTCTCACATGTCTCTCCTTATGAGGGACCGAGTGAGAAGGCTGGGCTATATCATGCCAGCACAAAGTGGATGGACTCACTTGATTATCCAGTTAGGAATAGAAGCCCACATGAAAAGATCACTAGATTTAAAGTCAGAAGACCTGGGTTTAGATCTCTGCAATCTGCCCCCCACATGATGCTGGGCAAGTCTGTGTGCTCATCTGTACAATAAGAGAGACGGACTAGTATTTCTTTAATGTCCCTTTTACCTCTAAAATGAACAATCTGACATCTATCAACCCTCCTGACTTGATTCCTCCTGAATCCAGATGGGGTTTTCACTGAATGAATCCCAAAGGAAGGCAAAATGCCCTCCCAGTTCACAGCCTTGCTGATGCTAAATCACTCCAGCTTGTTTTCCTAATCTCTTGTCTGAATTGCTGCCCTAGGAGTTGACAGAGCCATGGAAACTACCCATCCCACTCCCTAGAGCCCTGACAATTTCTAGGACTCCTCCAGAGCTCCCACCCACAGGCACCACCTGTTCTAGAGTAAACCAGTGCTGATGACAAACCCTCTTGGGAATCTGACTCTGGCTCAGATGTGACTCAGTCATGGCTTTCCATTCACAGACCTTCCCAAACCACACCCGGATGGGAAGACCTTTCAACTTATAACAGAACTCTCTACAGAACAGGAGATGACAAGAAGGAGACAAAAAAGAGGGAAGAGAAGAAGGAAAGAAAGAAATAATCAGTAATAAAGTCCCACTTTTCTACAACAGATTGAGATTTAAAAAGTGATTTCCACACAATGACTCAGTGTGGTAGGTACTGCAAGCATTTCACATTTAGAATGTACTAGAGATTTCACTGGAGTGTGGGTGCTTCCTAACGTCTACCATTACAGACTGTCACCTTCTCCACAATTTAAGTTCCCAGGGGAAACCAAGGCTAAGTGAATTATCTAGGGTCACATAAGCAGTATGCTTAAGAAGTAGGATTTGAATTCATATCTTCCTGATTCCAAAACAAGCTCTCTTCCCTTATAACATGTTGCCTCTCATGCAAGCATCATTACCAACATTATCCAGAGGAGGAAACTGGGATTCAAGGAGGTATCCTTCCAGGAAGTGGCACAGCCTGCACTCAAAGTCAGTTTTTTTAACTCCAAGTCATGTTAAATCCACAAGCCTAGCATTTACATAGCATTTTAAAACTTGAAAAGCTCTCTTCATATATTATATCACTTAAGTAACCTACCAGTTGGCAATAACGTGTCTGTCCATTGGCATGATACAGAGAGTTCCCACGGTGTTAAAGCTTCTCCTAGCATCCCCTTCATTTCTCAAAGTGTAAGGTTTTTACCAGACATATAAAATGCTGCTATTCAAATGCCTCTTTCAAGATGAAGAAAGAAAAACTTGGAGAAGTGTAAACTATTTATGAGGCTGAAAAAAATGTCCTGTTAACTGGGAGCACAGAACATGCAGGAATATCTCTGTCTTCCACTGAAATCCTTTTCAAATGCTTTGGTGGTGTGTCAAGAACCCTGATTTCTCAAAGGGAAGTGTTTAACTATACTAGTGTGCCATAAGTTCCACTGGCTCCCAAAGAGATGGAAAGGGCTTATGAGAAAGAAGACCCAGACAGGAAGAGCATTTATCAGCAGATGAGGAGGGGAAAGCCCGCACCAGCAAGGGCAGTTTTCAGGTATCAGCGCCAAGACTGTCTCCTACTTACTCCTCATGTGACATCTCTGCGACCTCCAACCCTCACATGCAGAATGAAGAAGATGGATTAGAACATTTCTAAGGTCCCTTCAAGCTCCAAATCTAATTCTCTGACCCTAAGAACAGCCTCATTCTGGCTACAGAGAAACATTCCCCCTTTCATGCCCCTTTGGGGCAAAAGTCATTTGGAGTAGTTTATTTGCTAAGATACTCTAAGCTGACAAAGAAGAATACAGCAAGCACACACTTCAGACTGTGGCTGGTATTTCACGTTATTTAGGATCATAAGGGACAGCTAGCTGAAGCAGTGGAGAGCTGGAAGTCTGGGGTGAGGAAGACCTGAGTTCAAATCCTGCTTCAGATACTTTCTTATTTGTGTATCCTTGGCTAAGTCAGTTAACCCTGTTTGCCTCAGTTTCATTAGCTAGAAAATTAGCTAGAGAAGGAAATGGCAAAACCATTCTAGTATCCTTGCCAAGAAAACCCCAAATGGGGTCAAAAAGAGCCAGACAGGACTGAAACAAGTGAACACAACAGAATCATATGATCGCAGATCTGGAATTGGAAGCTCATCCAATCTAATCCTTCTGATTCTGGTCACCAGAGGCAGCTAGGTGGTGCAGTAGAAAGAGCACTGAGCCTGGAATCAGGAAGACCCGAGTTCAAATCGAGCCTCAAACACTTCCTAGCTATGTGACCCTAGGAAAGTCAGTTTGCCTCACTTTATTCAACTCAATAGGGATAATAACAATACCTACCACACAGGGTGGCTGTGGGCATCCAATGGGACAATATTTGTAAAATATTTGGCATGGTGCCTGGCATATCTGAGGGGCTATAAAAATGTTTATTCCTTTCCCTTATTCCCTACCCAAGAGACTCAAAGAGTGACTTGTCCAAGGTCACACAGGCAGTAAGTAATACACAGCCCTGGCACGGCTGCTTGGAAACCATTCATGCTGGGATCTGCTGCCTCCTGCTTATCTGCTGATAACAGCTTGTGGTCACAAAGGCCTAACACAAGCCTCCATCAAAACTCCATCTTCTTGGCAAGGATAAAGAAAATAAAACAAAAGCATCCTTCTTCCCTCTTCTGGTTCAGTCGACTTTTTCTATGCCAAACCTACGGATCTCTATACCTCCCCTCCAAAGAGAAGTGACTGGTCCAGGGTCACACAAGCAGTAATCAACTGATCAACAGGCATTTACAAAGGATCTATTGGGTACCAGCACCATACTAGGCACTGGGAGTAAAAAGAAAAGGAAGAAAACACTGCCTGTTGCAAGGAGCCTAGTAAGTGACTGACTGGTGTCTCTTTCTTTTCATCGCTTCAACACTGTCCTTTTCATCAGGCCTGAATTAACTTCAAAAGCTCTCACTTTTCTATCTGTGTAGGGACCAAGAGAGCCATGATGGGTAAATTACTATTAAAAGCCCCCAAATCTGAGCTGAGTCTGTGAGAGTCCAAAGTGAGGGATAAGATTTGATGGGTGACACATATGTTAAAATGTTTTTAAGCTACTAAAGCTTCAAATTACACTAAGACTTTAAGAACATCCTGTATTAATGTGTTTATTTGTTTAAAACTGTATTGTTGTTTTCTTAACATCCATTGAAGCAACTCCTAAATCTCAACTCCTCATTTGTACCATCCAGCTTCCCTGATTTCCTTCAAGTCAAAGCTAAAATGCCACATTCTCCACAAAGCCTTTCCCATTCCCTTCAATGCTAATAATTTCCTTCTAATATCTCCACTGTCCTGTATGTAGTTTGTACATCAGTTTACATGCTCTGTCGTATGTCTCCTCCCCTCCTTAGACTGTCAGCTCTTTAAGAACAGGGGCTGTCTTTTGCTTTCATTGCATCCCCAGCACTTAACTTAATATCTGGCACATAGAGGGTACTTTTAAATTGTCTGTTTAGCTATCAAAGCAGACTGACAAGCATTTTACAACTGAGGGACATAGGGAACGGCCTGGGGCACAGAGATTAAGCGGCTTTCCTAGGGTCACAAAGCCAGTATGTGTCAGAGACCTGGTCCTCCTGACTCCTAGGCTGGCTTTCTCTCTGCCTATGACACCATGCTGCCTTTGCCCATGTAGAAACTCATGATTTGTACCAATCTCTACCTAGATAGTATATATGATGGATATACATTCCCACAAGTACTTGGTTTCCCTCTAGAATAACTGAACTAGGTCTCCAGGCCATCAGGAAGAAAAAGCCACCTAGAGAGTTAAGCTGGTTAATTTTAAAAGCAGCAGGAGGATGTTGCTCCCCTCTCCCCAGGATTCTCCCTAGTCAAACATACAGATGCCTGGCAATACCATCTGGCACCCATGTAAACCTTTATGCTTGTTGAAAGTATTCTCTCACTAAACCATCTCATCTGAACCCTAACTACAGTGCTATAAGATAATAATAACAACAGTAATGATTAGAGACAATGCAAAGGAGACCAAAATCACGTGACAGCGGATAGGGCACTGGGCATAGAGTCAGGAAGATGTGAGTTCAAATCCAGCTTCAAGGCAATTACTAGCTGTATGAGCAAGTCACTTAGCCTGTTTGCCTCAGTTTCTTCATCTGTATAATGGGAATAACAGTAGTACCCACCTCCCAGGGTTCTTGTGAAGTTCTAATGAGATAAAAATTAGAAAGTTCTTCAGGTAGTGGCTGGCACAGTTATCATTAAGGGAGAACAGATAAGGTACAGATCATCCCCATCATGCTCTCTGCTACTAGCATTGTCCAAAAGATATCTTCGTTGATCGCACAAAAGATGAACTTAACATTCTTTTACTCTTATTTAACTGCAAAAAAGAAGTTTATTTTCCCCACCTATTCAATAGTCCATAGAAAAGTAAATACAAGAGAATAATAGTAGGAAAGCAACTTTTCATGGTACCATTTTTTATTCTGAACCCTGTCCAAAAAAAAGAAGAATAAGACAAGGATGCCAATAATAGCTGGTATTTATAAAGCACGTTAAGGTTTGCTAAACACTTTGCATAAATTACTTCATTTGATTCTCACAACAACCCTGACAGCTAAGTAATACAGGTATTATCTTTGTTTTACCAATGACACTGTGCCTCAGAGAAGGGACTATTAGTCCCATCCCAGAGATTAGGAAATTGGGGCCCAGAAGGAACTGGATGTGGAGTTAGCAGACCTAGGTATGAATACTGGTACTGATATTTAACTGGCAGTGTGACCTTGGGCCAGTCACTTCCCCTTTCTATGCTTCAGTTTCTTTATCTATAAAATGGAAATATAGAAGAAAAGGGGGAGGGGTGGCTAGGTGGCCCAGAGGATAGAATAGCAACCCTAGAGTCAGGAGGACCTGAGTTCAAATCTGGCCTCAGATACTTAACACTTACTAGCTGTGTGACCTTGGGCAAGTCACTTAACCCCCAACTGCCCTACTTTCCCCCCTCAAAAAAAAAAAAAACAGGAAAGGGGAAGGAACCCTATGTAGAAAAAGAAAGTGAGGAGCCTGCTTCCAGAAGTCATGATGGTTAGTAATGTAAGGGCCCTGCTCCCTGATCTAAGCACACACAGACATAATACAACTGATTTTGGTCTGGTAACCACTTGATGAAGAGACGAACTGTTGACTGGGATGCATTGAAGAGGTACCGACCATCTAAAATATGATGTTCCTCATTTCTGGCATGTAGATTTCGCTCCATTACAAGTATAATAATAGTTATATAACCGCCCCCCAGGATTATTATAAGAAAAATACTGGATAAATTTGGCAATTAAAGTCAGTTACTACTCTCATAATTATTAAGTGAACTTTATGATGGTTCCACAATTAGTCACTGGCCAAATCCACTGGGGCTGATGTTTTCTGATGCTTAGGATCACAAGCATAGACCTGCACAGATCTATCACTGGAAAGGACCTTGGAGCTCACCAAGGCCAACAGACTTTTAAAGCGAGCCCACGGACCCAAAGAGGTTATAGGATTTGCCTAAGGTCACGCAGGTAGTAAGTAACAACAGTCTTGGCACTGCTGCCTGGAAACAAACCAGGCCTATATCTAGAATCCAAGGCACCATATTCTTGTGCCATCAAGCACACAGTTCCCTGCACTAGATCTACCAATGAACATACTTATTCCCTCTCTAATTTCTGCAGGGATCTCTTCCTGTAACAGCTTAGGTTCTAGAACCAATTCCAAATGCTATCTGGTAGGACTTGGAAGTCCTCCTCCTCCCTGCCCCAGCATCATTCAGTGGGGCCCAACACCCCACTGCTTCCTTCTAGTCCTCTCTCAGTGAAGAGAAGGCAATCCCTCTTTCATTCTCAGTGAACATCCACAAATTGTGATAAGCACACAGGTTTTCAACAGACCCATTGTCTGGGCCTTCACTCTCATAAGCTGGTGGCAAATGCTGGCTGTGTCCCATTTATTTCTGGATCCCTTTTCAGGTCATGCATGGTCTGTGGCGATCTCTCTTTACATCTAGCACACATGGCCAGGCTGGCCAAAAACATGTGAAGATAGTAATAGGTGGATCAGTATCTACTGGGGCTCCCTCGGAGTACAGGAAAGAGGATGAAATCCAGGGCTTTGGTTTGTGACTTAAGAAATGTTTCTCACCCAGATATGTTTTTCATTTTATTTTATTTTCATTCTGAATTTAGCAAACACCAAATAAAATTAGTACTTCCATATACAATGTAGAAAAGATGAGGATGGTACATGAAACTGAAGATCTCTATTATGTAGAACTTACTCTCCTTTCTTTTTAAGTAAATAATAAATTCAACATGTAACTTTCAAAGCTATCCTGCTTATCTGAGATTCTTTCTGGCCTTCCTTCTCCTTTTGTCTCATTTTTTTTCCTACCCAGATAACACTGAACTAAACAATGTCAAGGTTTGAAAAGGACAGAGAGGATTGGTGGGAATGGTTGCCCCAAAAGCAGTGGAAAGAACATTGAATTGAGAGTCAGGAGACCTGGATTCGAATTCTGATTCTGCCACTAATTCATAATAAACAAAGCATTGTCCCTCTCGTGGCCCCAGGACATGAGGATATTTAAAGGTCCCTGGATATCACCAACATTGTATCCATTCTAAGATCATAGATTTAGAGCCTTAAGACTATGAAGGCTCCCTCTTTTTACAAATGAGCCTAAGGGGGCAGCTAGGTGGCACAGTAAATAAAGCACCTGCCCTGGAGTCAGGAGGACCTGAGTTCAAATTTGACCTCAGACACTTAACACAAAAAAAAACTAGCCATGTGACCTTGGGCAAGTCACTTATCCCTAACTACTCTCCAAAAAAAAAAAAAATGAGCCTATGACTCTAGGACACTGGGCTAAACTGAAAACGGAACAGGGCAGAACTTCCCCATAATTCACACCATTAAGGCTGAAACATCACCAATAAACAAACTCCTAATTATCAATACTCCTTGGGGGCCAGAGAGAAGGGGACAGTTCAGTGGATTAACTAAAAATCTTTCTAATAAGTTCTATTGGGGGGTGGGTGTTGCTTTTTGCATTTTCAAAGACAAGAGGTTTATTTTCCTAAAGAAGTTTCCCAGAGGCTAATATTAACCTCAGACTATAATCCCCGAGCATCCATCAGCTAGCTATGGGAGGCAGCCCAGAAGCAATCTGGGTGGCAGGGGAAAGACGGCTGGAATTTTGTAACCAGCTCTTGATGCAGTCTGGTCATGGGGCCAGCTGGAGCTGGGTGAAGAAACTGTTCAAAAACCTTCATTTTCCCACAGCCTTATCTGGGACCAGGGTAAGCAACAAAAGAATAAAACTCACTTGGGATTGACCATTTCTTCATCCACCTAGATTCACCATGGAACTAATTAGTTATGAAAGGCCAAGTCAGAGGGAGAGGGAGACTAGAGAGGGGAGGCTCAGAATCTGGAGAGTCACAAAGTCTCCAGAAGTAGGACACAGAGAGAAGGCAGGGAAGAGTCCAGTCCTTGCACAGCCAAGGATTAAGGCTTATTAATCATTCCAGACAGAGTTTCAAAAAACAACGACCACAACCAGGATGAAATAGATGAGCCAAGGAAATGCCGGCTTGCCCGGAGGTCCCCAGTTGAGTGCAGAATGTAAGTCAGCATCAAGCTGTACCATCCAAAACAGTGTCTCTCATCACAAGAGCCCAGTTCTGTTAAGACAGAGGGCCCAGAGTGAGATGAATTGGCCTGATTCAGTAAGGGAAGGGGCATATTGGGAACTGACCTTCTGAGGCAGATCATGTAAGAATAGTGCATCAGTGTCGATAATCCACGGTGCAGTCCAGGAGTAAGGGCCAGGATTCAAAGGGTGAACAGTGGTAGCTGGCAACTATTGGACTTGGAGAAGAAAGCTGATCAGGTAGTTACGAGATGAAGTCAACAGGGACTGAAAAGGGAATTCAGGTAAGACGAAAGAGCAGACACAAGAAAAGAAGAGGGAGAACACATTCATGATGGGACAAAGCAAGGCCAAGTTCCTGACCTGAATGGGTGAGTCCAACAGAGGAGAATGTTGTGGTCAACAGGCCAGGTCCTGGTCAGAGAAGTAAAGAAATACCAAACAACAGCTGGGCAGAAGGACATTGCTTTAATGGATTTTTCAAGGGAAATTGGGCTTTCTAATAAGATGGCTCAATGCCTCCAAGCCACTATCATTTCTGGCAGTAGCAGTTGGTTCCAGCCTTAAAAGAATGGGCTCAGATCCTCCCAAAGATTTAAGGAACTGCGTCCTTGACTTATTCACTCCAATAATCCTCTGGGTGAGAAGTCAGAGGGCCATCATCAGTAAAGTAGAAGATAATCAAAAACTCAATTAGTTCTCCCACTGTCAGGGTAGAAGATCCCTACCATACCAGATTCAGTCCCAGATATCATGCCTTGAATGGCTCAGGAAACCAGGGCCTTGGCAGAAGGCAACCTAGCTCAAGCTTCTAATTCCAAATGATATAGCCAGGAGGTCAGAATCACTCTGTAGTTCTGGTTGCTGGGCTTCCTATGCCTTACACAGAGTAGGAGCTCTTGACTTAAATGGTTTCCAGCCTACGAGAAGGAGAAAACCCATGGCTACCAGAAAAACATGTTTCTGTCACAGAACGGCACAGGGTTTGGGGCCAGGACTGGAAAGAAGCTAAGCTGGTCCCCAAAGACATCTTGCCCTGGATAGGAAGCCCACACAAGCTGATTAATAAAAACATCATTGTCCTAGGAATAAGAGATCTGGGCTCTAGCCTACAGCCACTAGATGGCGCAGTAGATATAGTGCTTGACCTGGAGTCAAGGAGACTTGAGTTCAAATTCCCTGTCAGACATTTAAGGTGTATACCTAGGCAAATCATTTAACCTGTCTCTGCCTCCGTTTTATCATCTGTAAAATGATAATAACAGCACCTACCTCCTGCATGTATCATGAACATAAGATGAGTTAACTGGAAAGCACTTCGAAAACCTCAGAGGGCTATACAAATTATTATTATTGTTGTTGTTTGTTGTTAGATCTGCCACTGACTGTGACCTAGGGCTTCTCTGAATTTTAGTTCCCAAATCTGTAAAATAGGATTTTTCTTAAATGATTATGAGAAGTCAGTGAGGTAAAAGCATATCTTTAAAAGTATAAAGTACACATGAGGCATCATCAATCCAAAAAAAAAAAAACCATTCTTAATTACAGGGCAGTTTCACAACACAGCCACGGAAAGATAAACTGCCTGCCGATCATTGTCGCTCCCAGCTTTGGGCGGAATTTTTAAAGCATCCTTTTTTGTGGGTTTTGAAAAATGCCAGTGTGGTTCGAATTAAATTGCATCTTCGGGACATTAAATAAAAAAAAAAAAGGAATCACCCCAAATGAGGAAATTTCAATTCCTTTATGAAGCCAGGCCAGAAACATTCAGATGCAAATATCTCAAAGGAGAGGTCTTGGGGGGGAAGGGGGGGGATAAAATAAAAAGAGATGCACTTCAAATTTTCTGAATTGCTTTCGTTGGCAACCTGATTTGGTTACCACGATCTGTGGCCTATACAGAGGGATGGTTATCAGAGTCAACAGAAGCTTATGCACCTCAAAAAAAAAAAAAAAAAGTCAAGCTTTCCTCATTAGCTCTCTCTGCCTGCCCAGGTAGCAGAGAAATCTGCTTTGTATCCGCACAGTGGTATCCCACTGACATCGGGATTGACTGCCCCCCAGAGACACCGGGGGGAGGGGAGGCAGGAGGAAGAGGGGGTTTCGCCTTCTGGCCCCCTTCTTGCTAGGGAAACCTGCACGCAACCTTTGCAGGGAAGCAGCCCGGCAGCCACTACATCTGGTACGTCAAGATCGAGAGATTCACTGCCCGTCCTGCTCTCCTTTGCACCGCTGATGCAGGAGACCGTGCTGGGATTCAAACCTTCCGCTGCCTTCCCAAGCACAAATCAATCCGCTAACTAGGTGAATCCCACCTCGTGCCAAGGAAAAATAGCATGTGTGTGCAGCCAGGCTAATGCAGCTTAAAGGGACTGCCCCTGGGAGTGGAAAACCCAAGCTTCCTCTTCCTCTCTTCAAAGGTGATTTTTTTTAATGGGGGAGGGAGGGTGAGAGTCGAAGGGAGGGCAAGGAGATTACACAAATCTAAAGACAGAATTTAGGCAAAAATTGGTCCCTTCATTATAAGTTCAATCAGACGCAATTTCTTAAGTTAACCTATTATCTGTTTAAACTCCTTCTGCCAAAGACAATGCATC
Organism: Petaurus breviceps papuanus; assembly: GCF_028583685.1. NCBI lineage: Eukaryota > Metazoa > Chordata > Mammalia > Diprotodontia > Petauridae > Petaurus > Petaurus breviceps. The sequence continues at coordinate 8,455,418 of NW_027185754.1, read as the reverse complement.
GTTCCCACACAGGGTTCCTGAAAGTTTTCATGGTCCCAAACCACAAAGACACACACTCACACTGAAATACACTCACTCGCAGAAGCGTGCACTGAAGCACGGGTGAGGTGGTTCCCTGCCCTTGAACTCCCAGCACCTGCTCTCACACGGGAGAGGAAACAGAAATAGAAAGAGACAGACCCTCCCCCAGCGGTATTCCCCCAGGTGCCCCACCCCCTCGCCGGGAGAAGCACCCCCCAGTGAGCAAAGGGAGAGTTTGCACCAACACTTTCAACAACCAGCTCTTCTTCCAAGGTAATTACCCCCACCTGACAGTCTGAAAAGATCACTTTACCTACAACAAATACGCTAAACATGCCCTCAGCCTGGTAGAAACAGACTCAGATAATCCCTTTTACCTAGAGGCCCAGGCTGCAAGCAGGTCTCCTCCCAACAACCTGCCCGACCCGGTGGAGAGCTGGAAGAGCTGTTTCTTTAAAAGAAAAAAAAAAGCCACACAGCTAAATCTCCTCAGTTTCTGTCTTGGCCGGCACAAACTTATTTTTATTAGTTGAGTATTTTTCCCCCAACTTTCAGGAAAGAATGCCATATATGCAAAATTCTGGTGCCCCATTACAAAATAATTACATGATAATTACATGAGCATTAAGATGTCTACCCCCTGAGTAAAGCCACTGCGCCCAGCCGCTAACGGAGGCAGCCCTGGAATGTTTCAGCTTATTAAGGAGAATTCCAGCATTGAGCAAAAGCCCCAGCTGAAGCAGATTCTAACTCTTTTACTCCTCTGATTTCTAATTAAAAATTAAAACAGGTTCCTTTCTTTGGCAACCCAATTATACTGAAACATCATCAGGCTGGGGGGGGGGGGGTTGGAAAAAGAAATAAAAGTTTTCTTCAAGGCTAAGCAACTTCGCTACATCCATCAGTACTCTGAGGTTTTTGCTTTGTTTTGGTTTTTTGCTTTTTTTTTTTCCCCTCTAGACAATTTCACCAACACAATTTTCGGGCTCCTTGCCCTGAGCCCTCACCCTGACCCTCCTGCTACAGATTATGAAGTGCACACTCACCATGAAATAGCACTGCCCCAAGCTCACCTTATGTCTCTGGCTTTTTTCAGAGGCTCAGTTTCACTGTATGGGAAGACTTTCCCAGTAATTCCTTAGTTGTTGGTGAGCTCTCTTTCTTTCAAATTATTATATCATAGAGGATTATAAACTTTGGAGTTGGAAGAGTCCTAAGAGGTTCTCTGATCCAGACCTCAAATTCTGTAGATGAGAAGATTGAGGCCCAAGGATGTCAATCCAAGCTCATACAAGTAAGTATCAAAGGTGGAATTTGAACCCAGGTCCTCAGACTCCAGGGCTAAGTGATTTTTCTCCACCATGCTCCATACTTACTTATATACCAATGTGCTCTTAGGACATAAATTCAGAGGGCAAAAGTGTTATTTTTGCCTCGGTTTCCCCAGTTACTAAGTACGTTGAATTTAGTGTGGGATTGGTTATCTCATTGCTCAAGTGACAATGCTTTCCCCTTGCTCACCCCTGCTTGAAGCTGAAAACCCAAAGTCAGCTCAGAAAGATCTATTATTCCTAAATTCCTATTCTTCCCTGGTCCCTTCCTCACCCCAACTAAAGTTACCAAGAAAAGGCCTCTCTTTCTGACCTGGACACCTAACTCCAATACTCTGGCAACAGAGTCAAGGAAAGGAAATGGGGAGAAGCCCCACATGGTACTGTTTTTTACCCTGGTAGTAACCCTCTATAATCTGAATGCACCCTCTTGTCTACCCATTTTTATCAAGATTCAGTGTGAAGGAGTAAAAAGAACAACGACTTTATGATGAATGAGAGAACCCAGGGTTAAATCGGATCTTTGCCCCATATTGTCACTTTGGGCAAGTCACTTAATCTCACTGGATCTCAACTTCCTCATTTGTGACATGAAAGCATTTGACAAGATGCTCTCTCAGTATCCACTCAAGTCTGAATCTTATGGTCTCCCACTACTCCCCAAGCAGATCCCCTGTGCCTCCAACCTACATTCCACATTGTCTTCAGTACTCACCATACTCATTCCCTACTCCATACTGTTTCACCAATCCCTGGAATTATCTCCCCATTCCTTGTGGCTATTCAAATTCTTCCCATCCTTCAAAGACCTTGCTCAAGTCTTATCTATTCCAGGAACCCTCACAGAGTACTCAAACTGACAAGAAATATTCCTTTGCCTGAATTCCTATCACACAGCCCTAACCATCCAATCTAGCACTCTAGTTACAGCACACTATATTCTTATTTCATATATCTTATGGTCTTTTTCCAGATGGCATTATGCAGATTGCACTGAGCCCCAGAATACTATAAAGGTTCCTCATTAAAATCATAATTTTACAAAAAGATTGGCCTAACCATCCACATTGAAAAATAAAGTGGATGAAATAAGCAAATTGTCCAAATGTGGCTGGATAGAAAGACCACTGAAGTAATATGGACGTGTGTGTGTGCATAAAACTGTAATATTAATGGGATATAATATCTTTCCCACCCATTAATAGGCCTCATGTGGAGCCCATTAACGGAAGCTTTTTTAGGGGAGACTTGCTTATAGGAAGGTTTTCACACCTTCTGATAATTTCTAATTAGGCACTGAGTCATGAGGGTTGTGATGCCTCCTGGCTCTGAGAAGTGTGTATATACTCAAGTTGGTATTTTGCTTTGGGGGCTCTTGTATGAGGAGGATCTTATGATTCTGTAGTCAAGATTCTGAGTGGCCATATGTTCAGAGTTCCCTGATTGCTCAGATGTAAAGGCTCTCTATCCAGGGATATATGTAAAGTATATAGCAATATTGCTTTGATTCAGGCAGAGTCCTGTCTTTTGGTCTTTATTTCTCTGCTTGTATTTTCTGTGAAGTTCAGGGTGCTGGCTTTTCCCCTGAACTAGGGAATATAATTTTTAAAAAAAAATTGTTGACCCCTTAAATAGCTATCTTTCCTAGTAAAGCAGATCCGAGAATCTGTGCTAGCAGTCATTCTGGGTATGCTAATGTGGTTGCCACTATAAAAACATAAACATATCACAGGCTGAGACACATAGAGTTTATACTGTTCATATCTATGTATCCATACATGTTATATACATATGAATATATAATTATTATATATAATTAATTACACATGATTATATAATCAATATTTAATCATATGTTTTATAGAGAAACAGACATGTACATATATGTGTATGTATATGTTTAAGGGGCTTTACTCAGGTGTTATGTATATATCAATGGAATAGGCGATAGTGATGTCAGTTCCTGGAAGACCTGAGTTCAGGTTCTGCCTCTACAAAATAATGACTATGTGACCTTGGGAAAGCTCGAAATACTCTAAACCATTCCTTAAGACTATAAATTGTAGAGAAATTTCCTCATCTGTGATTCTTATATCAGTAAAATCACAGGTATAGTTCCTATCCCCTATATATCAAATAAGCCCTATAGGTGAACAGACCCAGAATTGAATAGGAGATTAAGCTTAAATTGCATTTGAGAAGCTTCAGACAACAGACACTTAATAAAAATCCATTGAATTTAATTACAGCATTTTTTACAGTCTCAAGCTTTTCAAACCACAAAAGTCCATTTCTTAATATCAGTATTCTCTCATATAGCTACAAATCATGAAAGACCCCAGTTTTAGAAGAATTAAAATTTCAGGTGACCTACAAGTCAGTGGATTCAGGACAGCTCTAGAAGAGCCTGGGAAATGATTGCAGGGAGACTAGGGAAAGAAGGGAGGTGAGGGGAGGGCAGAAGGGGTAGCAGTGGGTTACCTGGTTTGTTTGTGGACCCAACATGAGCTCCCTTATTCGGATGAGGTAGGTCTTGAATTTAGCTTTTCCCCAAATTCTTCTAAACAGCCTCTTAAATCTTTCATTCTTACCCTGGCTGGTCATGGAGAAAAGCATTCAGAAAATGACCCAAATGACCAGTAGGAGTGATAAGGTGAAACAACAGATGTATGTGAACAAACTTTGAAAAGGAGAAAGAGCTCTTATAAAGGAAAAGAATTATCATTGTGCATGTATTTGCTGTCTCCTTATATTAGAATGTAGGCCCTTTGAAGGCAAAGACTGTTTTGCTTATTCTTCATAATTCCAGATCAAAGCACAATTCCTAGCACATACAGGAAGTGGATTTTGTTAATTGTTTTCATTATCATTAGCTAGTGACAATCTAGATTTGCAGAAAGGATTTTCATTTTTGACAGACACCCATTCTTCAGGATAAAGCAGAGGTCAAGTCTCTCAGTCCTAACCAAGATAAGGTCTAAGTCTCACTGGGTGAGTTCAAGTATTCCAAACTACTCCTGCTCTCTTTCAGCCAGGTCCAAAAAGCAGCCGATTTGTCTTCCTTCCCACCCAATCAAAATCCTGGACTTTCAATGTTACAGTATTGCCAGAGACACCAACACAGGTGTCTGGGTTTCCATGGAATTCATTGGCTTGTTGCAGTGGTCCTCCCTGAAATTCCCTCCCAATGGCAATGACCTAATCAGCTGCCCTGGCACTCCTGTATGATGTCATCAATAGAGGATTAGGCCCATTGGGCATGGATTAGAAGGGAGAGAAACTGCTGTGGCAGACTTAGCTAGCGGCTGCTGCTCATTTTCAGGCAAATGTTCTTGTTAATTAAAATACATCTGAGCTGAGCACACACACTAGCAACCAAGTTGTTTTTTTTTTTTTTCAAAATCTGCTATACCAAACCATATCATTACTTCAGGTGAAAGTGAAGACTAAACTCATGCTAAACCAAGAGGGTGCCTAATGGCCCAGCCAGAATTCTCTTGGTCTTCACTATGGCACACTAACTAAACTTGTCAGTTGCAAAGTGAGAAAAATTCAGCTCTTTTTTTCTGTCTCTCTTTTACAGCCTTACTGCAGCTTGAAGGGGAGATGACTTTGTGGATAGGAGGTATAATGAACTAGTCCATTGCACAGATGGGAATTTGATACAGAAATACATTCTCATGAAATCTGGAAACTAGAAGGAACCTTGAAAAGCCATCTGGTCCACCATCTTGTCTTCAGTCCAGGACCTTCCTGAAAATGGGCCACCCCAGGGTACTTGTTCAGGATTTCCCCTCTCAGTTCACACACAGACCAACTATCTAAGAGAAAGTCCTCCATAAATTTACCCAGTTTATGCATGATCCAGACCCTTTGCTTCTATTTCTTCCATCTCTTTATCTTAGCAAGAGAGGCAAGGAAACCTAAATTGGTTCACCTAATATTCTAAAAACAGTTCCATAAGAAAACATAAGAAAAAAATGTGTAAGCTCTCTGAAGGCAGAGAGGATGTTTTCTATTTCTTTGATCTCTTCCCACAGCACTTAGCACAGGACTGAGCAAATGTTAGGCACCATATATTTACTGCATTAAGAAATAGAAGAGTCAACCTACTTTAGGAAGGAAAGACAATATTGCATTGCTACAGAGCAATTTTTGACAGATCTCTCTCTTAAGCACATCTTCGAGTCCAGGCTTCTTAAGCCATTCAGAGAATTTCCCTTGAAGGCCAAAATGACCAGAAATAGACCATGCCACAGAACACAATTATAGGAAAAACTTTAAGAAATGTTCTGATACTTATACCAATAAACACCTTGAGAGTCCAAAGGGTATCAGCCTTGGACAAAATTTCGTGCTGTAACATGCAGTTTTTATACATGGAAGAATAAATAAGTGTGAATAAATACTACTCATGTTTTTATGTTGTACATTTTTCTGTATATTATTAATTTAAAATGTGGGTTCAAGTTTGCTTCTGTTATATGCCACCTTGATGAGCATGGATAAGTCATTATCCTCTCATAGACCCCATGCAGCTAAGACTATAAATCATAGACAAGTTGCCAATCTTCATTCATGGAGGGAGTTCCCACACTGGGAGTTTCCCACGTGGATGAAATCACAGGTCTGGCTCTTGTTTGATCTTGTCAATTATACGTGTGAGGCTGTGTAGTGATTTTTGCCTTACCTGATACACTGGAGTTCTGTTATAATTCAATTATAGGTTATCATAGTAAACACTGGTACCGTGTTTCCCCGATAATAAGACACTGTCTTATTATTTTTTTTGGAAAGAAAAACACCAGAGGGCTTATTTTCAGGGGAGGGCTTATGTTGTCCTGCCTCAGCTCTCCTCCGTGGCACTGCTCTCAATGGTGCCAGCAAGCAAATCACTGGGGAAGAACAGGATGACTCGCTGACTGCTGCAGCTCTGATTGGATGAAGCTCGGAGCTCGGCGTGCGTTTCACAGGGGGGG
>NW_027185754.1:8436474-8448987 GCF_028583685.1 Petaurus breviceps papuanus | reverse complement strand
GGGGGGGGGGGGGGGCGGTGCATACAGAGGGTACCGTAATGTATCGAAGGGGATCACCTTCACTACAGTAGCAATCTCAATAGGGCTTATTTTTGGGGGAGGGCTTATTTTAGAGGAATCTTACACAGTAAGGGGAGGGCTTATTTTCGGAATAGGTCTTATTATCGGGGAAACACGGTATCTAGTATAGGCATTTTAATTAATCCAATACAGTATTCTGGTTCATAGTTACCCTACCAATTTCTGAAGAGGTAGGAGCCAACAAAATGTACTTAACACATTAAAAAACACCAGAAATAATTTCATCTTTGGATGATGATTGAGAAGCCACTAAAAGGATCTACCTGTGTCTCTGAGCCATTGTAATGAAAAACAATCCTCACTGCCTTGTAAATGTGTGAAAATGACATATTAATAATATATTTATACCCCAATAATTTTTTTATTTCAAAAGTAGTAATTTTATCTACCTTTGCAATAGTCTGGAGAACTCTAAAATATGAAATAGTGGCAAGATAGCAACATGTCCCGAGACTGTCTCCAAATGGACCCCATTCAAAAGAGATGAGAATGAAATAACAATATTAATAAAAATACTAACAGTCCTTTCTGTATCACTTTAAAGTTTACAAAGTCTTTCCACATTCACTAGTCTCTCATAATGACCTTGGGGGATAGACAAGGCAGGAGTTATTCCCATTTTAAAGATGAGGAAATTGTGGGCTCACCCAGGTCAAATGACTTGCCCAAGTTCACTCAGCTAAGTGGTAGAGAGAGCCCTAGAACCCAGGTGTCTGAATCCTAGACCAGTGCTCTTTCTTTCCACTGCACCACAATGAGGAGATGCCAATTAGTTGAACATTCCAGTTATGAAATGTCAGAGGATTACAGAGTTCAATGAAGTTGGACTCTTGTCCATTCCTGGTCAGTTTCTCATTTTTTTCATCTTCTTGCTCCTCCTCCTCTCCCTCCCCCCTCTCCTTCCTTTCTTCTTTCCTTCCTTTCTCTTCAGCCCTCCCTCCCTGCCACTGTCTTCCCTTGAATTATGTAAAAGGGCCATTTAGCCCCTTGATAGAGCCCAAGGTTCCAGTTAGACTAATGCTCTCATTCTTTCAAGGCCAAGTTGGAATCAGATGTTGATACTCAACAAAGATTTTTATAAACTGAGTTCATCTCAGCCCTTAAACTCAACCTGATAGAACCCAGAGGATTTGACAACTGCCATATTCAAACTAATGGGGTAAAAGCCTCCTTAGTCTTCATCACAAAGGTCAAGGAACTTAGACTAGTGTGGGGAAAAGTATTATATTGTGAACACAGAACATGTTTCGATGGGGGGTAGGGGAAGAGGGGGAAGTAGCAAAAATACTTTGAATTTGAAAAAATGGCAGGTTGTCAAAGTTTTCATTTCTGTAACTAGCAATTCCAGAGTGTCTGCTCTAGATTGTGGGAAGACAAGAAAATAGCCAGAATCCAAAGCAAACACACTGTTCTCCACTTTAAATGCAAAATGAAACCTGACTTCTTTTTTGGCCCTGACTTCCTCTACCCCCACCTCTGATACTGGGAAAGATGTTTGTAATCAGGCATTTTGGGGGTGAGGGAAGTGTTTTTGCTGGGGGGACGGGGGCAGGGAAGGAATTGTGTATTAACATTGTCAAGTTGGCAGCAGCAATAGACTTCATAAAGTAAAGGGGGCAGATTTACAAAGCACTTAAATGACATAGTGTACACAGTGAAAACTGGGGTTAATGAGACCTTATGCTTGATAATTTAACCACCGATGTCAGAAAATGCAAAGTTACAGCTCCCCAACCCAGCTTCCCATGCTCAAATGATACTGTGGCAGCCCTGTGTGCCCGGCGCCTGCCATCACCTACAAGTATGCCCCTGCAGATTCACAGCTGCTGTGGGGATCGTAATTCTGCATTTCCTGACTTCTGTGAATTTACGTTTTCAAACATAATGTTGCATCATCAGATCTTTTATTTCCACCTAATTCTTGCCTTTTCTCCATTCATCTTCAACTTCCGTTTTTCTCGTTTTTTTGGTCAATCACTCTGTTGTCCCTCTCATTCTCCCTCTTCTAATCTCACCATTTTTCTCCTCTTGTCTTCTTCCTCAGTTTTTTCTCTATCTTCTTTCCCTCAATCCCTCTCCTTCCTTCCTTCTTAAATCTGCTTCTGTTTCTTCCTCATGCTCTCAATCTACTCCCACGGTTCCCTAGCTTGTATTTTGACCTCTCCTTACTCTCAGGGGCTGGCCCCTTCCTGTTGTCTCCATTCTTTCCCTCTATCTGTCCCCTGCCCCATCATTCTCTCACCCTTCTTTTCTCTGTCTCCATGCCTCATTGTGTCACTTTCCTGTTCCTCCTAGTTTTTCTCTCTCCCCTTCACCCATCTCACTTATCCCTTTCTGTTTCCTTTTCTCAACTCCCATTTTCCCTTCAATCTTTCTCTTTTGCTCCCTTCCCCATTATTCTTTCCCTATTTCTGACCCTCTTCTTACTTTCTCTTTGCTTCAGGCTACTACTCTCTCTAACTTCTTTCTTTTCGGTTCTCCCCTTCTCCCCCACAAGGAAAAAGCGACCAAGTGAAATAAATGAAACTGTGCTATATGCTTCGCTCTATGTGAGATCACTAGGTAACATAATGAAGTCACATTCTCAGCACCCAAGGACCAGTGCCCTAGGGCATACACAGAATGCCCAGCTTCAGGATGGGGAGGTTCCCCCACCACCCCTGCACACAGGCTGTCAGACCCACCAGAGGCTCTTCCAATGCCATATCAAGGGAAGTGGGGAAGGGAGAGGAAAGGAATGAAAGAAAGGAGAAGACCCAGGTCCCCAATCCTTCCCCACCCAGGACGATCCACAGCTGCCACCTGAATGGTCTTCTCCCCAGCTGTTGGATTCTCAACAGTGCCCATTTTGGAGGAAGCCTAGTAGACAGCAAAGTATATGGGATTTCAGCCTTACTGTATGGAATTCAGAGACAGGGTATATGAGAGGACTGGGGGAACAGAAGAGAAAGAGGCTAAGGAAGCTGGGGGGAGCATTGGGAGATATGGGTAGTGCAGCCCAACCATGTAAGGGAGCTTAGGCTTTCCTACTGTCAGACCCTGAGCCAGGACTTCTCCACACACTGCACAGATAAGTCCCACTGCTCACCACACCCAAATGCAGCACTTTTTCCCAGTACGTTTGAAAGAGCCACACAATGGAAATCCTGGAGGAACAAAACCAAAGACTGGAGTCTCTGAAGGACTAGACCAAGTCTGAGAGTCTGATAAAAATGCCCAGGCTGACCAGCGGAAGGAGAAGAAAAGCAAACCACCCGACTTTGTGTCCATCATCTTCATATGCCAGAAGATAAAATATGGGGGGAAAAGCACAGGTATGAGAGTCAGAAGGCCTGGGATTTAGTCCCAAGGCTGTCACTACTCTGACCTTCATTTAGTCATTTTTTCAGTCATTCTAACTCTCCATGACCCCATTTGGGGAATTTCTTAGCAAAGATACCGGAGTGTTTCGCCATTTTCTTCTCCAGCTCATTTTACAGATGAGGAAACTGAAACAAAGAGGGTGAAGTGATTTGCTCAGGGTCAGGAATTTGAACTCAGGAAGATGAGTCTTCTGACTTTAGGCCTGACACTTTATCCCTTGGACAAGTTATCTGGGCCTCAGTTTCCTTCTCTGTAAAAATAAATGAGCTGGACTAAACAATCTCTCAGATCCCTTCCAGTCCTAAATCCCTGTAAAGGAGGAAGGTCTATTATCAACATCTGACAAAGAGCCCAGAGGTCCAGAAGGCCCAGAGTAATGAAATGAGTGTCCAAGGTCATAGCAGCAAAACTGGGATTCAAACCTAGATCCTCTAATATCACAGTCAATGAATGTGCTCTTCCTGCACCAACCCACCTGCCTCTAACAACTGGAAAAGGTTATTATTCTCTTAAACATCCTTGGGAAAATTCAAAGAAAGGTTCTACCTTCTGCCCAAAGAGAAGGGGCAAAAATCCACGAGAAACTCTACTACTACTCTTAAATCTCTCTGGATCGCTGTTTCTTCCTCTTTAAAATGAGAGGAGCCCAAATCTCCCTCCTTCCTCCAACTCCAGCTTGTCACTTCTTTACCCTCCCTCTCATGATCTCTAAGGTTACTTCTCCAGTTCTAACATTTTATAGGTCTGTAAGCAATTGGGCAGTGTCGAATCAATCTATCAACAGGCATTTATTATGTATCTACGATGTACCAGATATTGTGCTGGGGATACAAAGGGAAGGAAGAGAGGGAGGGAGGGAGGAAGGAAGGAAGGAAGGAAGGAAGGAAGGAAGGAAGGAAGGAAGGAAGTGTCCCTCCTCAAGTAGCTTCCATTTTATCAAAGTGAGGAAACCCTGTGTATATGTCAGTAAACATAAGGTTAGGATTTTGTTTTCTTGGTTTGATTTTTTATTTTATTTTGTTTTTTGGAGGGGGAACAGCTGGGTGTCGCAGTGGATAAAGTGCCAGGTCTGGAGTCAGGAAGACCTGAGTCCCATTCCCAGCCCTGGTACCATTTGCATCCCATCTCGTTTCTCTGACCATAGGCAGGAACAAATCTAAAGGAATTATGGCTCTAATATGGGAACTATGGTCACAGGTGTCATCCAGAGCCTCTGTTTCAGTGGATCAAATCCACATAAATTTTAAAAAAGAAGCTTCACTAGGCAGGTCAAATCAGACATGTATCATAAGTTGAAGCTGAGGGCTCCAACACAAGGGGTTTCTAGGTGGTACAGTGGATAGAGTACTAGCCCTGGGGTCAGGAAGGCTTGAATTCAAATATGGCTTCAGATACTTACTAGCTGTGTGACCCTGAGCAAGTCACTCAACCCTGTTTGCCTTGGTTTCCCCATTTGTAAAACGAGCTGGAGTAGGAAATGGTAAACCACTCCAGTATCTTTGCCAAGAAAACCCCAAATGAGGTCACAAAGAGTCAGACACAACTGCACTGGGCAGGCAGAATCAAATACATAGAAGCTGAAGCCCCTTTCCTACCCCACCAAAGACAGATTGGCCTCTTCCCATCTGATAAGGGTGATCTACTTTCTTCTACCCTTGCCTACCCCCTTTACTCCAGCAGTCCTGTCTCCCCATGATTAATGCAAAGCAGCAGCCAACTCAAAGTCTCTATCAGCCACCCTGTGAGGGCCCATAAATGAAAGGAATACTGACAAGTAACGCAGGATGTGGAGCTCAGAGGCCCGGCTGCTGAGTGCCACATGCCCTGAGCAAAGCAAATTTGTGTGCAAACTGGACGTGCCCCACCAAGAAAATACAGCCCTCGTGTGTCCCCCTCCGAAAGCAGCAAAGCAGAGACTCCTTGGCCATAGGTGGGACTTAGAGACTGAATGCAGGAGGGGCTGGAAGAGAAGGGAGAGGAATTGTCAGGGAAGTGGTGGACAGACCTCAGCATTCCAATCATAGCCCTGGATCCAAACAAGACAAGCTTGCGATTCAATTAAGGAGCTCCATGCTTCATTTGGTGAAAGCTTGCTGGTATTCAGGATGTAAAATAAAAGGAGGCAAGAGACGACAAATAAATAATTTCTGCCTTGAAAAGTCAACAAACCTTTGGCCTCTCATCCTTCCACCAAGGTGTTGCCAAAACCCCTAAGAGGGAAGTCCCTAGACTCCTTTCTTTTAGAAACAAGGATCTTCTCTATTTTCACATTTCTCTGGCAACCACATGAGGCCAATTGCCCTCAGCAATGAATGAATTGAAGGCCCTCGAGCTTTTCTCCTGTGCTGTCTGAGCTGAAGACATTTTCCTCTTCTTTCCCCAAATACACACACACACACACACACACACACACACACACACACACGCTGAACACTGAACTGTTGTTCCTGGGGTTCAATTTATATTTCAGAAAATCCAAGATATGCAAAAACTAACTGGCAATAGCCCAAGACAAGACTTTAATGGATGGAAGAAGTACTTCAATCCAGCCAGGCAAGAGACTTCTGTTAGTGTTTAATTTATGTCCCAGGATCCCCTTCAGGAAAGGTGGAAAGCAATGCCCAGGAAGTGCCTCCTCCAACATTCTAAGAGGCAGTGTGGTGTCATGGAAAGACATGCTGCCTTGGGTACCTTGGAGTGAGCAAAGATCTGGGCTTGAATCCTGCCTCCAGAATTTACTGGACAGAAGACAAGTCACTTAAAACTCTCCATGCCTTGCTTTTCTTCATCTGCAAAACTGGTATAACACTTATAAGTAACTTACCTCACAGTGTAATTGTGATGCTCAATGGAGATCACGTATATACAAAGCAATTTCGTAAACTTTAAAACTCTTATAATGTCAACTGCTATTAATTGCTGTTTATGCCTGGATGTTGCCAGTCACATTAGTGAAAGTGATCTAACTGATGAACGGGCCGAATGTTCCCTTAGTAGCCACATAATATCAAGAGAATGAGGGAGCTTCCCAGCACATCAAATAGGAACCCCCCCCACCCCATGACATCTTTCTCAAAGTAAAAGAGTCACAGAATATTGCAAGCATAGATGGGCTGCAATCTGCTTCTTGGAAAGAACAACCCCTACCTTGATGAGATCAAAAATTCATTCCATTAGAATCAGAACCAAAAGCAGATTCTTTAGAGATGATCTAATCTCAATCTCTGCTTTTATAAACAAGGGAACTGAGACTTAAGACAGGTGAGTTGACTTGTCCAGAGCCACGTAAGCAGTAATGAGCCAAGAAGTGAACCTGGAGTTTCTGATTTCAGGCACAGTGCTTTTTTTTTTCTTCCCATTACAAGAATCACAGGACACTAGGGCCTGTCACATTTAGCACAAAGGGGATATTTCCTGTATCATTGTTTATCCTTGTTCTGTTTTCTCTGTTGGATCATAAGCTTTCTTAAGGCAAGAATTATATCTCTTCTTTCAAATCACAGTTCCTTACAATGAGAAGGGACCTGAGAGAGAGATCATTGGGTCTAGGTGCCCACTTTTTTTCCAGCAAAGGCCCCAATGCCCAAAGAGAGGGGACATGGCTTTTGTGATGCCCTACTCTATATAGGTGTTCAGTAAATATTTATGGATGAAAACTTTAAAATGGAGATGAAGAATAGACTAGACAAGGACAGAGGGACAAGGCAGAATTCAAGACCACAACAAATGTTCCATGTCTCTCCTCCTCCTAATGTGGCTAATAGCCTTCATTTCATCTCTGCTACCTGAGTTATCTGTTCATATGCCACCTGCTGGGGCCTGTCCCTCATAGTTTATTAACATACACTAATAAACAGAGTACTCCCCTCCCACTGCGCCACCGGGAACAGCCAGTCAGAATCCCGGCCTCAGCTTTACTCTTCTTTCTCAGCACATTTTTCGTCATAAGGGAACAATTAGGGGAAAAAAAAATCCCTCCAGATTATATTTAGATACAGCCTATAAAATTTTTTTTCTAGTAACTTTCATTCACACCAGGCTGACTCACTATTCTCTACCCATCCCCAGCCCCCAACAGTACCATGAGACAGGCAATCACCTCTCAGCCCTCACGGGTTAACGTCCAGCCCGCCCTCTGCCAACCTCTTGTTATGCCCAAGTTTAAAAATAAGATGTGAAAAATGCATTATGTAAGACCAGTAACACTATCTCCTAGCCCATCTCCTATTTTGGAATTAAAGATCATCATTTCTGCCATCAAAGAGGCCTGTGAGTGAGAAGAAAGGAAAGGCAGGAACAATGAAAATAGCTGCCCGACATGAACCAGATCAAAGACACAGGCACAGAAAATGAGGAACTAGGGGGGCCTTTAATTACTGTCCGCATCCTCCGAGTCATGTAGTGAAAGAGAAGGAAAAAAGTTTGGAAGGCCCCCACCAGGTTTTCTCTTGCTGGGGCTCCTGTTTCCCCAGTGAGCGCCAGTTCCCTACAAACTGCTCCCCTTTCATTTATATATATATTTTTTTGCCTCCTCCCCCATCCCTGACCCCAGGGCCATCCAGGACTCTGGGACTCCCAAACCCTGCTCCTCCAGCCCAGGAGGATGACCAAATCTAGGAGAGGACAGAAGGACGTCAAGAAAGGGAATGGTGGTGGGACAGAGGCAGTGTGCCTGCTAGGATTTCGGCAGGGGTGGTGAGGACTGCTTCAGGCAGGTCCCCAGGAACCACTGGGGAAGGAGAGATCTGGAGACCCAAGGCTACTTTTTTATTTGCAAGCCTCCCCAGTTGAGAGAAAAACCTTCCAATTCACATAGGGCACTGCTCCATGGGGCAGCGGATCAAACCTGGCTGCTGGCTGTTTGAGCTCAGCGGCAGAAAAAAGGATTGCCCAGGGACTGAGCTTAAGTAGAGGCATGATTAAACTTCAAACGCAAACCCCCCTTTTTCCACACAGCAGACAGTGATGGCTAATATTGCAATATGGACTTGTAAAATGCAATACAAATAACTTGCTTGGGACAAGGACTTGGGAAATCTCAGAAGGCAGAAGGGGTCAGTGGGAACATTTGAAAAGAGGGGGGGAAAACCACCATAGGAACTCACCCTCTCCTAAGACAGGGGAATCCATCAAGTTTTATGGACAGAGCTGGTGCTAGAAATGGGGGTAGGGGTGGGGTGGAGGAAGTCTTAAATTTAATTCATAGGATCATAGAACCACAGATCAATAGCTAGGAGAGACCTCAAGTCAGCTAGGCCCACCTACTCATTTTCCAATTGAGGAAAATGAGGCCCAGAGAGAGTATTCATTTTGCCCAAGGTCACATCAATAGTAAACAAAAGAACCAAAATTTGAATCCAGGTCCTTGGGATCCAAATTCAGCATTGCTCTACTGTGCCACTGGGTAGACAAACCTCTCACTGAGCATCTATTAAGTACCTACTAGGTACCAGCCACCATTCTAGGACTGGTGCTAGAGGTCCAGCACCCACTGGTGCTTTGGGGATGCAAAGACAAAGATATGTATTGCTAGCGGCAATACATATCTACAATAAATACAAAACAACTACAAAGTAATGGGGGGGGAGGGGAGGGAACTAACTGGAGGAATCAAGAAAAAACCTTATGTAGGAGATGACCCTTGAGCTAAATCCTGAGGGAGGTACAGATCCCAAGAGGCAGAGGAGAGAAGGGATTATAAATATAATTCATTAATATTGGGAAAGAAGGGTATAGTCTTTCAATATAGAGATATTTTTGACTAGGGTTAGTAAGCTAGTGATTTGGGAATGGTGAAACACCAGAGAGCGAGAAAGAATGAACACTTGGTATAGTGGGTCAGAGCTGTGTACTTGCCTCCCATTACTAATTTTGTTACTCTTAACCTTTCTGTGCCTCAGTATCCTCATATGTAAAATTAGGAGGTTAGGCTTAATGACCTCTAAAGCTAGCCAGTTCTAAATCTATGACCCTATGATTCACTGAATAGAAAGAATACAAATTAACCCTCAAAGGTTATTCGGAAAGATTATTCCCTACAAGGGAACCATTGATGTTGATAGTCATATTTAGTTTTATTTCACTGAGAATCATCGATTCATACAGCTGAAAGAGTTCACATCGACCAACCCCAGCCCAAGGTGAAAGATCATACAGGCCAGCATCCCACCAACACTCCAGATTGCATACAGCAACAGTCATGGACTCTTCCATGGATTTCAAACAATCCAGGCTAAAACACCATATTTCAGCTACACTGGGACTTCCAGGCAGTGGAAATAGCTATCCCTTGAAATCAGGACAATTCATTTAAGGGAAAAAATATCCATTTGGGAACTAATAAGGAGAATGGGAAGGACACTTAGAAACAGGAAAATAAGGGTGGGTGGAGAATAATACCTATGCCTCCTTTCTGAATTTTCATTGGTGGTGGTGGTTTTTACAGGAAAGATAGTGATCTGTTACATATCAAGGAGACATTTGCTTCCCAAATGCTGGTTTTAGAGGGAAAAAGTTCCATATAGCCAAAGAACCTCAACCTCCTTCCTAACCATCCCTTTCTTTCAGGACCCTCATAGGGCTCTCTACATCCAAGGTCACACAGTAGAGGTTCTCAATCAACAGGGACAGGGAGTGCCTGGCAGGGATACAAAGAAAAATCACTCTCTGCTCCTTTACCCCTTCCAGAATTGAGAAAAGACCTCTGAATTCAGAAAAGATGGAAGGCCAAAGAGAAGCCACATCTCTTAGACCTGGGGACTCCATTTCCAAGAAACACCACTTGATGGAAAAACTGGACGACTAGTGTCTGTAATGCGAATGTAAATTTTAAAGATCTTCCCTGCCCCTAGGCTAAAGTGCAGCAGAAGCCTGGGGAGGGAGGCTTGTTTTTCAGTAGATACTTTTTGATTGGCCAGTGGGTCAATAAGGTTGTTACATTCTCTGAGCCAGGAGAAGGCTATATAAGCCCTGATGTGTAGCTTTGTTTTTGGGACTCACTTTGAGAAGTGTTTTGTGATTTGATCTGAATTCTGGGAAGCCGTTGTTGAGAGTCCCCCGGCTTTGAAAAACCCAGAATGTGGAAACCCAGATGTTGACTGGGTATGGATGTAATGGTTGGACAGTTTGGAAATCTGTCTACTTGATGTTTCTGTCTTGATAATTATGCCTGTATATTTTGAGGTTCAGGGTGCTGACCTTTTTGCCCTGAACAAGGTAAATGATATATGGTCTGACTGATTAAAGTAAGCTTGTTAACCCATTTTGAGTTGCTTTCCTTTAACAAAGCAGATCCAAGAACCTGTGTGAGCAGGCACCTTGGGGACACTGGGGTGCTTGCTGCTACAGTGTCCCATAGGAGAACCCCAAAAGGTTCACAGAGTAGACATTCAATAAAAGCACCTACAGTGGTTGACTCAATTTCAAGAGCACAGAACAGTGGGCCATTCTCCTTAGTGTCCCGGAGGTCAGCCCCATGGGACCCACTGTCCAGGTACTCCATCCACTTGTTGGCAATGGAGCCAACAGAATCAAGTTGTCACCCCCAGGTGCCCTCATCTACATGCTCCATTGTCCAAGTCTTACATGATGAGTTCCTTGAGGATAGGGACTGGTTTTTTATCTTTCTTAGTATTCCTGTGCTTTACAGAGGGCCGAACCCATCACAGGCACTTAAAAAATGCTTAATAGCAGCGACTAGGTGGCATAGTGTGGAGTCAGGAGAATCTAAGTTCAAATCTGGCCTCAGACACTTAACACTAATGAGGAGTCGTGTGACCTTGGCCAAGTCACTTAACCCCAATTGCCCTGCTTTCCCCCCTCCAAAAAGCCAAAAAAAAAAAATGCTTACTGACTGACTGATTGAATTGGTGTTCCCTTTAGTTGTCAAACTCTTCTGCTCAACAGAATCCTTAGTGGAACCCTACAATGTTTGTGCTTAAAGGAATTTTACAGAGGAAAAAGGCCCAGAAAGCCTAAAGAATTTGCTCAAAGGCGCTCAGCTTGTTAGAGCCAGGACCAGAATTAAAGACTCTGAACTCCCAGTCCACTGGATTTTCCACAGCACCGTGCTGCAAGACCCTATGGCTCACTGATCCAATGACCTGTCAACCACACAGAGCTCCTCCTGCCTGGACAAAAATACAAAATGAACAATGAATGGGCAGGTTGACATTGCTTTGGATAAAACACCAATGAGGTGATGTCTGGTTCTCATTCAATATCGTAAGTAAATGATTTATTCATGCTAGGAACAAAAGTATAGGCAGCATTATAGACATTAATACTACAGGAGATTGCCCAGCAGACCACACTTTGAGAACCACTGCCCCAGAGAGACTGAAAAACAAGGAACATCTGAGAGAATATCTACACAATGGAACTGAGTGGGGGAGGGGGGGGGGAAGGAGGGGGAGCCAAAGAGAGACCGTCTCTTTATGGTCCAGGGGCATGTGCCAAAGGCCCAAGGAGTTTGCTCCCTCCCTCCTTCCCCGAGGAGCAACAGCAGTTGCCACCAGCTTTGAAAAGGAGGTCTATACAAAGGCAAGAAAGAGCATGGGCCAATTTCCTCAATAGCAGGCTAGCTCTCTCCAGGCAGAGTGGGAGAGACATTAGTGCCAGGAATTGAAGGCTCTCAGGAAACACTCCCACAGGAAGCCAGGCAAAACAGAGGTGCTCCTGATCCCCTTCTTCTCTGGCCCACAAGCCAAAGAGAGCATTCCAGGAAGGAGGCCCATTCCAAACTATGAAGTTCTACTCCCTGGGGCCATGAGGGGCAAAGAAACATGTCTACAGTGGCTTGGGAAAGAAGGGCTCTGGGGGCTACTCTTCCCTGAGCTCCTCAAGCCTGAGGAAGCATTTTACTTTTATTCTTGGAGAGGAAGTCTGAGAAGAGAAAAGGCCAGACCAATGGGAGGCTGCTGGTACAGTAAGTGGAAGGGAGATTGGAGGGGGTTAGGGGATCAGGAGCACCTCTGTTTTGCCTGCCTTCCTGTGGAAGTGTTTAAAGTGGACGGAGGGAGGGGAGGAAAAAAAAAAGAAAAACAAAACGAGAACAGCGACTCAAATAGT
>NW_027185754.1:8434209-8436374 GCF_028583685.1 Petaurus breviceps papuanus | reverse complement strand
GCCAGGAGGTCTGAAAACCAAAATGAATGAACTCCAGCTGGAGCCACAAGGCTTATGTGTACCTTTTCCTGTCTTGCCTGTCCAGGACCCTTGGGAACATAAGGAGGTAGGAGAAGCCTCCTAGAGTAGCCAATGGCTACAACCCTCTGCAAAGATATCTGATCGAGATAATTGATTACTTCCTTCACAGCTTTGAGACCCAGTGGTATTCACTGCTGGCCTTAGGGACAAATGAGGCCTCTTCTCAGTCTTTTACAGTAGCAGCATAGTATAGTAGGAGAGTGCTAGTCTTGACAGCAGAGGCCAGTCTGTGTCTCAGTTCTGTCTTTAACTCACTGTGCATCTATGGAGAAGTAGCTTCAACTCTCTGAGCTCATCAGTTTTGAAGATACTGATTTCACAGGCTGGTTGTAAGGAAAGCATTTCATAATACACTACAGATATCTGGGCTATTATTATTAGAGGTGGGAGAAGCTAGAGCATTTCATTAAGAATAACTGGCATGGCTGGAAACCATGACTGATCAGACACCCTCAAAGGCCAACTCGTTGGTCCTATCTTTGGACTTAAAAAGTACAAAGAATAAAAATGGCTTCACCTTCTCAGTCACATCTATCTGAAGAGACCGTTCATTTCAACTCAACAAGGACTTGCTGAGAATCCAGCTTAATATTTTGACTCTCTGAAGACAAGAAAATTTGAAGACATGGTCCCTTGCCCTCAAGATGCTCACAGTCACATTGGAGGAACAAAACTAACATATGTGAATCATTCTACACACATTTATTGAGCACCTATTATACGGCAGGCACTGTGTTAGGCACCACAGATACAAAAAGGAAATAGTCTGTAACACCCTCAAGAAGCTTACATTCTACTAGGAGAGAAAATGTATATAAGTAAATATGCGCCCCAAATGTATACAAGATAAAACACATAAAAGCACAAGACATTATGTAACCAAGGGCTATATGGAAATATAATTGAATCCCAAGATGTATAATTAGAGACAATACCTGTTATGAGCTGTCAGAACAGGAAGAGAGGTTGCAGGCTTGTTCCCAAGCCACCACACACATGTTGGAGTGCATGTTGAAGAACATGTGAAAGGCTTCACACCAAGGAGGTGGGATTGAACAGAACAAAACAGAAAGAGGCAAACATCCCCAAAATTATTTTAGACCTTCCAATCAATGAGTAAAGATAGTGAGACATGCTTACTACTAGGTCAGTAACACTTAACAATAAGCTTTTCTCTTAGGGCGCCCACATACCTACATCCCCAGAACTTCATCTCCAGAAAAGATAAGTAGACTAAAAGCACCTTGAGGGTAGAGGCCTGAGTTTATATATCTTCAAAAACAATACGCTGCTGGAAAACTAGTTAACTTTAACATAATGTTTTGGTTCAAAGGTGACTCCACTGAGATAGGGATAGAATGGGCCACCTGCATCTAGGAATTGGGTATCTCTGACTTTTTTTTTTTACTTTTTATAGGGGGAAGGAAGGGCAGTTGGGGTTAAGTGACTTGCCCAAGGTCACATGGCTAGTAAGTGTTAAGGATCTGAGGCCACATTTCAACTCAAGTCCTCCCGGCTCCAGGGCTGATGCTCTATTCACTGTACCACCTAGCTGCCCCATCTCTGATCTAATTTTAAAGGTCTTGTACATACCCCTTTTCCTGAAGTTCAATAAGAAGGAATAATGAGGCATCAAAATCACATGACCCAACTTTCCTCAGAAATTTACCCTAGAGTCAGCCTAGAACTATTGCCAACATTTCAGAAATCAGCTTCTCAGAAAATTCCCTCTAGAAAAAAGACCCATATGTCTAAAAATATTTACAGATCTTTTTGTTATAGTAAAGAATAATTGGAAACTATGGAGTTATCCACCAATAAGGGAATGAATAAACAAATTATGGCATATCAATCAATCAGGAAACATTTATTAAGCACCTACTATACGCCAGGTACTGTGCTAAGCACTGGGGATATAATAAGAGGCAAAAGCTCTAAAGGAGCTCATAATCTAATGGAGGAAACACTATGCAAACAGATGAAAGAAGGAAGGAAGGGAGGGAGGGAGCGAGGAAGGGAGGGAGGACGGAAGGAAGGAAGAAAGGAAGGAAGGAAGGAAGGAAGGAAGGAAGGAAGGAAGGAAG
>NW_027185754.1:8433038-8434199 GCF_028583685.1 Petaurus breviceps papuanus | reverse complement strand
AAGGAAGGAAGGAAGGAAGGAAGGAAGGAAGGAAGGAAGGAAGGAAGATTTGAATGTAAGAGAATATCATTGTGCTATAAGAAATGATGAAAGGGGGGGCAGAGTCAAGATGGAGAAGTAGAAACAGGACTTCCACAGGGCTCTGGATTTCACCTCCCCCAATTCATGTAAAAGGTGACTCTGAAGAAACTTTGGAGCTACAGAACCCACAAAATGACACAGAGAAGCTAAGGCAGGCAGGCAGATATTGGCCAGCACAGCCTGACCCTAGCCCCCTGCTAGGCAGAGGTTTTAGCCTTAGGGCAGGCCTGACTAGCTGCCAACTGGAGGGCCTTCAGAACACCAGAAGCTGTGGCAGTTTTCAGAATTATCGACACATAGATGCTAAGGACAAAGTGAGAGGTCAGTGCAGTGTGGACTTTGGGATCCAGTAGTTGGGAGTACAAGGCTTTTGCCCCCGGGGCGAGAAGCCACTGAGGCCCCTCAGCCATGCAGCCGCAGCCATGTGGCTGCTTCAGCTCCTGGCCTGTGGATTGTGGGGGACCAAGTGACCAGTCTGAGGGGTAATTGCTCTTGCTTTAACCTGCTTGGATCTGGATTGTGTCTAGGGTGGAGGTGCTGGGGTGTGCAACCAGCTTGCCAGAGCATGTGGAGGCTTCAGAGAGGGCACCCAACTAATACCTTTGGCAGCTGAGAAAACCCCATGTTTGGGACAAAGCTCCCCTGTCTGGTGGCAGAGTCCTACTGTGGCAAAAAGCCCAAAAGTCAAGTAATTGAGGGGCAACATAAGCAGGCAAAGGAAGCAAAACAAACAGAGCAACCCAACTTCACACTCCTTTTTTGGGAACAAAAAGGATCAAAGCGTGGAACAGGAGGAAGACAACACAGTCAGAACTCCTGCGCCAAAAGCTTCCAAGAAAAATACGAGCTGATTACAGGCCATAGAGGATCTTAAGAAGGATTTTGAAAATCAAATAAAAGAGGGGCAGCTAGGTGGTGCAGTGAATAGAGCACCGGCCCTGGAGTCAGGAGGACCTAAGTTCAAATCTGGCCTTAGACACTTAACACAAAAAACTAGCCATGTGACCTTGGGCAACTCAACCCCAATTGCCCTCCAAAATGCAAAAAAAAAAAAAAAAAAAAGGAAAAAGAAAATCAAAT
>NW_027185754.1:8430310-8432638 GCF_028583685.1 Petaurus breviceps papuanus | reverse complement strand
TAGCCATGTGACCTTGGGCAACTCAACCCCAATTGCCCCCCAAAAAAAAAAAAAAAAAAAAAAAAAAAGGAAAAAGAAAATCAAATAGGAGAAGTGGAGGAAAAATGGGGAAGAGAAATGAGAACGATGCAGGAAAATTATGAAATGAGTCAACAACCTGATACTATGAAACAGATCCAAACAAATGAAAAAAATGGAAGGCAATATGAAATTTCTCATTGGGAAAACCACTGACCTGGAAAATAGATCCAGGAGAGATAATTTAAAAATTATTGGACTACCTGAAAGCCATGATCAAAGTAAGAACCTAAAAATCATCCTTCAAGAAATTCTCAAGGAAAATTACCCTGATGTTTTAGAGCCAGAGGGCAAAATAGAGGTTGAAAGAATCCACCAATCACCTCCTGACAAAGATCCCAAAAAGAAAACTCCTAGGAATATTATAGCCAGGTTCTGGAATTCCCAGATCAAGGAGAAAATATTATAAGCAGCCAGGAAGAAACAATTTGAATATTGTGGAAACACAATCAGGATAACACAGGATCTGGCAGCTTCTACCCTGAGGGATCGAAAGGCTTGGAATATGATATTCCAGAGGTCAAAAGAGGTGGGATTAAAACCAAGAATCACCTACCCAGCAAAACTGAGTATCATGTTTCAGGGGAAAATATGGTCATTCGGTGGAATAGAGGACTTTCAAGCATTCTTGATGAAAAAACCAGAGTTGAATAGAAAATTTGACATTCAGATACAAGAAGCAAGAGAAGCATGAGAAGGTAAACAGGGAAAAGAAATCATAAGGAACTTATCAAAGTTGAACTATTTACATTCATACATGGAAAAATGATCATTGTAACTTATGAAACTTTTCTCGGTATGAGAATAGTTGAAGGGAATAGAAATATATATGTATACACACACATATACATATGTCTATATAGGGGGTATATGGGCATATGAATACATACGTGAATGTGTGTATACATGTTTACAGGTATACATAGATAGAGGGCACAGGACCAATTTAATAGGAAGGGATGATACTTAAAAGGTGAAATTAAGAGGTGAGAGAGGAATATAATGATATGAGATAAGGAAAGACAGAATGGGATAAACTATCTCATATAGAAGAGGCAAGGGAAAATGGTTACAATGGAGGGAAAGAGTAGGAAGGCAAAAGGGAATGGGTCAACCTTATTCTCATTGAATTTGGCTTAGGGAGGGAATGATATACACACTAAATAGGGTATCTCACCCTATAGGAGAGTAGGGGGGAAGGGGATTAGAGGGGGGATGATGGAAGGGAGGGCAGGCCTGGGGGGAGGGAAGTTGGAAGCACCCACTTATGAAAAGGGACAGAATCAAAGTAGAGAATAGAACAAGTGGGAGGTGGGATAGGAGGGAGGGAAATATAGTCAGTCTCTTACAATATATCCACTATGGAAATGTTTTGCATAGCTACATGTTTACAACCTATACTGAATTGCTTATCTTCCCAGTAAGGGTGGGTGACAAGGGAGGAAGGGAATGAATCTGGAATTCAAAGTTTTAAAACAAATGTTTAAAAAATGTATATACATATATATATATATATATATACTATTATTAATATTATTTTACATGTAACTGGGAAATAAGATACACAGGCACTGGGGCATAGAGATCCACTGTGCCCTACTGGAAAGTCAGAGGGGGTATGGGAGAAGATATGGGAGAGAGCAGATTGGAAGAGGGGATATCCAGTGGGATCACTATTTTGGGGAGGTGGTAGTGGAAAAACAGGGAGAAATTTGCAAATCAAAATCCGGCGGAAATGAATGATGTAAACCAGAAGTTAATAAAGCATTTAATTTTAAAAAAAAAAAAGAAATGATGAAAGGGAAAGTTTCCCAAAAATTGGAAAGACTTCTTTGACCCAAATAAAACTGGAAGTGAGGAGCATCAAGAAAACAATTTAACAACAGCATTGTAAAGAAAAACAACTTTGAAAGACTTAAGAACTCTGATCAACACAACAATCAACCATAATTTAAGAGAGTAGATGAAAATTGTTAACCACCACCTCCTGACAAAGAGGTAATGAGTTCAAGATGCAGAATAAGAAATACATTTTTAGACATGGCCAATACAGAAGTATTTGTTACAATTTTTCTCCCTTTTCCAAGTTTTGTGGGGAGGTGGGAGAGGACTTAGAAGACAAGGTGGGGGGAGCAATAAAGGAGAAAAAAGGAAAAGAAAGAAAGAAAGAAAGAAAGAAAGAAAGAAAGAAAGAAAGAAAGAAAGAAAGAAAGAAAGAAAGAAAGAAAGAAAGAAAGAAAGAAAGAAAGA
>NW_027185754.1:8422291-8430210 GCF_028583685.1 Petaurus breviceps papuanus | reverse complement strand
AGGAAGGAAAGAAGGAAGGAAGGAAGGAAGGAAGGAAGGAAGGAAGATTACTGAAGCATTTAAAAGTGCACAGAAGAAGGGGCAGCCAGGTGGCTCAGCGAGTAAGAGCACCGGCTCCAGTGTCGGGATGACCTGGATCGAATCCTGGGCTCAGATACTCAGCACCACACCCAGAAATAACTGGCCCTGTAACTTTGAGCAAGTTACTTAATCCCGATTGCTCAAAAAAAAAAAAGTGCACAGAAGAGAACAAAAGCAATGAGATAAGGAGAACAACTTTGAAAGTTACATACTGCATTTATTATACACAAGGTGTCCCAAAAGTCCATTAAGACTTAAAACTGAACTAAGAATTTTGGGACACCCTGTACTTAGAAGGAAAAGCAAACTGTATGTAATGGAAAGTCACAGTTCCACGTGTGATTCTTTTTCTTTTCTACTTTGTATATAAACATTTTATATGGTGTTTATGAAATACAGAAAGAAAAAAAATTAAATAAACCTACCTCTACCAGAAGAAGTATAAGAATAGAACTAAAACTAGAAATCCCAGTGTCTGGTATAAATTTTGTTTGAGGGGTAGTGAATAGTGGGCTCCTTGAAGATTGAAGAAAAAAATGGGGTTCTGGGAAACAGGTACCACGGTGGCACCACATGGAAATTATCCCACTGATACTGAGGAGATTCCACTAAATGAAAAGAAGATATGGTTTACTCTTTTCAAAGGAAATGGAGCCAAATTCCATCTCAGGTAAATTGCCAGTAGTGAGAAACTATCCCTGAATATCTCTAACACCAGGAAGGTACAACTTGATCTACTATGAGGTGCTGCTGGAAGGTAAAGAAATTGGATCTGCTGGGCCCTAGAAAAGAAAAACACCCAGAACTATAACTAA
This sequence comes from Petaurus breviceps papuanus, assembly GCF_028583685.1. Taxonomy (NCBI): domain Eukaryota; kingdom Metazoa; phylum Chordata; class Mammalia; order Diprotodontia; family Petauridae; genus Petaurus; species Petaurus breviceps. The sequence goes on along the minus strand of NW_027185754.1, from coordinate 8,429,314 downwards.
GCCAGGAGAAAAGAGGTGATGCCCCTACGGCATCAATATCTATTGAGGAAGGCAAGTTGTTGGGGAATATGCACACTTCCTCCCCAGAACATACTTCTTTTCCATGGTGACCACCATTCCCAGGCTTTACCCTGCAATCCTCCATTACCCCTGGGGTCCCATTATTTTAGCATCACTCTTCAAGGGCATACTTGCCCCTTGTTACACCACCACCCCTTCAGGTGGTAAGAGCTGGACTGCCTCCCATCATAACTGCACCTTCAATCAGATTGTCCTCTGAAGCCTCCCTCCAATATACACATTTTTTGTCCCAAGTGGAAAAAGTCCTAATTACAGCCCTTGAAGAAACAAAGGTAGGTCCTTTTACAAAAAGGTTGGGCATAGGGGCACAGTCAGCATAGAAAGCAAAAGATAAGTAAAAAGAACCCAGGATAAAAAGCCCTAACATCTCAGTTTCAGTCCTGGCTCAGTGACTGATGAGTCCCATTACCTTGAGCAAATCACTTTCCCCAAAGCTGTGCTTGGGAGCCACGTTTAACAACTGGCTCTCCAAATAAATGAATGAATGAATACATGCATGAAAATATACCTTAATACACTTTTCAACTGAATCTGCATAATTAGCATTTTCTCCATCATTTTCTCAAGTGTTGACAATTAACAAAACAATAAATCAAGCCCTGATCTGTATGTAGTGTTTGCCATTTTCCAAAATGTGAAAAAAACAAAAATCTAACACTGTATCAGGTTTGAGCTGGCTCCAGCTGGATTTGATAACCTTTGTCCCTAGACTCAGAGAACCTGGGTTCAAATCCCACCTCTGATATTTACTACTTATGTGACTTATGATCATTTAACTCACTGGATCTCAGTTCCCTCCTGTTAAGTGAGGAAATCACTAGACTAGATTGTCACTAAAGTCTCTTTCAACTCTAGATCTTTGATCCTAAAACCTAAATTGGGTATGACTCCATTCAATCTCATTTAACAACTTTATGTGCACTGGGAGAGATACAAAGCTGAGATAAGACAGTCCCTGTCCTTAAGAGCTCCTCCAGGGCACAGACTATCTTTTTTTAATTATCTTTTGCTTTCTTTGTATCCTCAGCTTTTAGCATGGTGCCTGACACACAACAGGTCCTTAATAAATGCTTATTGACAAACTGACTAGTAGGGATATATATATAACATAACATACACCCATCGATAACTATAATGGATACAAGATCAGTACACTGGAACAGGGCAGAGGAAAATGTTGCTAGAGAGGGCTATGCTTCCTAGGTTTGGCAGAAGGAGGGAAGAATTAGAAAAGGTTTTATGGAAGATGTCAATAATAGTCTTTAGATCAAGGAGAGATCTTAGAGATGATGTGATCCAACCTCCCCTTTCTATCAAAGAAGAAACAAAAGCCCAGAGACATTAAGTGGCTTGCTAAAAGTCACACAGGGAATACATTAACAAGGCTCGGATTCAAACCTGGGCCCTCTGATTCCAAATCTGATGTTTTTCCTACTACTCTACACTTTATCCAGAACCAATGAAGAAGAATGCTACCCACCTCCTGACAGGGGAATGATGGACTAATATGCAGAATGAAATGTATATTTGTGGATGTGGACAATATTGGGATTTGTTTTGTTTGACTTTGCCTTTTTATTACAGGTTTTAATTTTCTTTGGGGGAAGAGAAGAGTAAGAGAAAGAGTAAATGCCATATAACTGAAAAAAATTAATTTTTTAAAGAGATCTCTGTGCTTCTGCCTAGGAAGGCAGGAACAGAGAAAATTCCCAAATAAGCTAAATTTAATTTCATCTCAAGAAAGAAACCTATTCCATATGGCACTTTGAGGAGGAGCCAGAACTATTTATTCTTACATTAAGGTCCATTTCATTGATCTGGCTAGGGTTGTTGGGGGAGATGGGTACACAGAGTACATTCTGCCCCAGATGCAACTGCACTAGAAGAGGCGGGAGCACATCCCCCTAGAGACTTCAGTCAGCGTCCCCAAGGCACAGCAGATGGGCCCCTCGTGCTAGGAGGAAGCAGACAAGCAAAGTGGTACGAGAAGGTGGATCCCAGGAGAGAGGTGCTTTGGCAGTGGGACCCTTAGAGTGACAAGGAGGCTAGACATGCAAGGAAGCACCCACTCCTAATGTCAGCGCTCTGAGTCAATGCCCCGGTTGTCCCACCCTGTTTTTGGCACTTGGAATGAAGAATAACATTTCACCATTAAGATGGGTATTCTTAAAGGAACACAGATTTAGAGCCTTCTAGCTCTAGGAACTCAGAATTCTTTCATTCAGACCAACCTCTTTATTTTTTAGATGAGGAAACAAAACACCCAGAGAAGGAACTCTACGGAAGCTCAGAATCTCTGAGGTAAAGACTCCAGTCATATTTAGCCCCAACCAGAATCATAATCTACAATGACTCAATAATGTAGGCCCAGGCCTAGGAGCATGAAACAAGTCTGGTGCAAAAAGGCTCTTATCTTGGGGTCCTCTATCACCAGATTCTGAATAACTGGCCCCAGAAAATCAAGCTTCAACTGGCTTTATCCCACTCCAGTGGGTTCGGCAAGTAGAAGGCTAGGAGCCAAACCCTGCCATAATTGGCCTTTTAGCTCCAAAGTTCCCAGCCCAGCTTAAATCAGTGAACCCCTGAGCAGCTGCCAGAGCTACCCCAGAGTCCTCTCACCCCCAAACTCCCTAGCAGTAGCACCTAGGATCCCTCACCTTCTCCCCACTCCCTTCCTCCAGTATACTGTCAGACTGAGGCTTTGTGGTAGAAAGTCCTCCCAGGAGAGAACTGGTGACCCCCATTCATTATTCTGTTGACCTCAGGCGGGGTACCCTCCAAGGTGGAACAGCAAATGCAGGAGCCCTGCCTCCCTGCTGAGCAGGCCCTTACCACAGATGGACAAAGGATGGGCTCCCTTTTTCCCTCTCAGAGGCCTCCTCCTCCCCCCACCCCAAGAAAAAAAAAAACAGCTGCCAGGGCTAAGTTCATTCAGGACCAAAGATCCAGAGAAGGGAGGGGGAAGCAGGGTGGAAGGAGGAGGGGAGGTGGAACCTGACGCTTTGATGGCTGAAAAAGTCAACAAAGGCCCTGTTTCCAAACCCTCACCCACTGAAGCTTGACTGGAGGAAGCAAGGTAGGGTGTAATTTGAAGTCCAGAGACTAGCCCAAGGGTTAGCCATCCAAAGAAGGTATGGGAAGGCAGACCCCCACCCCCAACCTCTACACACACACACACACACACACATTTTCTGACTCAACCTCAGGGACACTGTCCTGATAAGTTTTCATCTTATCTCACAAACTGGCCCTTTTCCCTAATGGGCAGTGGATGACAATGTTGAGTTCAAAAGTTGGTAATAACCCAGAACAGCACCACTGACTTTAAGATAAAGCACATGCCAAATTGGTAAGGGGCCTGGGGATGGGGTGGAAAGTCAGATTATCTCTAAAGACCCTTCTAACCAAAAAATCCTATGAACCTATGTCACTCAGGGTAGAAAGATGCCAAGATACCAGCTGTCAACCCCAGAAGCAGAGACCCATCACCCCTGCTTCATAGGATCCCTAGTGCCCCTGAATCAAAGCACGACTGACTTGCCTAGGTTGGCATTGGAGCGGTCAGAAGAAAGCACGGCCCAAGAACCAGCTGCCAAGCATCCTTAGAGCCTGGTTTAAAAAATAAAAACAACTCTACCCATTTACTTTTTCCTCAAAAGCAGAATTTCCAGAGCAGTGCCCAGGAATAGTAAGGGGGGGAAGGACAAGAAAATCTCACAGGAGGGGGTAAGGAGCTAGCTCGAGGAGAGGGAGAAAAAAAGTCCATTTAAAAAATATAAGTTTAGCTCTATGGCGTCACAACCCACAGGGGACAACTACTTTTCCTAAGTACTAATTACCTACCAAGCAGGGTACAACACTACATGTTAAGCACCATGTCTGTTCAACCAGGAAACTTCTTCCTCACTCTCCTGTTTTTTTATGTTTACTAGTTATTAGGTGTCCTGCACCCTGCACGCTGGGCTCACACACAATTTTATTGCTCACTGATTCTAATTTCAAAAGACTTCAGTATTTTTTTTAAGCATCTTATTCCCTTAAAGTCAGGGCCTCTTTCTAGGTCTCATCAGGGTACAATGTACGGGAGACCCCCTGGGGCTTGGGGAAGAGCAGAGATCCTTGTAAGCAAGCGGAGTCGTGGCAGAGTGTGCACATGTCCACACACATGTGAGTGGACATGTATTTTCATGAACACGTATGTAAGCATGGGGGGAAGGGGAGAGGAGGACAAGGAACGTGCTCCCTGTAAGCAAACAAAGGGCAAGCTAAGAGACTTAGCTATGGTAGGAAACACACAAGCCACCAGTGACATGAATCTCTCTCTCACTTTTCCATTGTGTGTGGATTGAGTTACAAGGCACAAAAGGAGAGGGTCGACAGGATGAAGGAAACCAGGGAGACGCACACACATCTGTATACAGCCTAAACTGCCGTCCCATTATGGGCTCTCTCTCTACCAGCAATATCATTTGGTGTGTGAGTATGGACTGGATTGACTCATTGTCCAGCACAGCCAGGAAATACGCAGCCCAGCAATCTTACAAAGACATTGATTTTTTTTCCCCTTCCCTTCCATAGCAAGATCAGATGAGCTCCTGGAGTCACACAGCCTTAACTTTTCAATGGGGTTTTCTTTTCTTTGTGCATTCACGTGTGTGTGTGTCTGTGTATGTGTGTGTGTGTGTGTGTGTGTGGTTTTAATTGTGTCTTTTCTTGGCCCGGATTCTCTTCGCCCCCCACCCCCAAGCAAGGAGGGCATGTGCCGATTATCTGAGAGTGCAGTCTTCACATAGTGCAACCTGGGATTGGAGGATACTCGAGGTTTGGAAATTAGAGGGGATGGAAAAAAAAATTGCAAAGGAAAAACAAGCCGGCTCTGCTACTTTGATTCAATCAATTACCATTATCTTTCTCAACAGCTCTCCTCTCCCATCCCCCCAAACCAGTTGTGTTTAACTTTCTTTGCCAGTTGTGATATCCTGTCAGATTTCTGGCGGTGCCATGATGCCCGCTCCTTCTCCTTGCCGGGCCCTTATCAGCCTCTCCCAGTCAGCTCCGGCCCAGCACAGCTGTTACCCAGTCCCTCAGTCCCTCCACTTTATCTGCTCACACAGACCTCGGCCTGGCAAGCGACGGGCCAAGCGGCTGCTCGACATTCCCTGGGAAGCAGGCACAGAAACAGCGCCGCGTTACTCCCACAATCCACTGGGAGTTCATTACACAGCCAGGGCTCCCTCGCTAGTCAGCCAAAGTGCAGGCCTGCAACAGCCCAACCCCTCGCCATCATTAAAACTCCAACCTTCTGAAGAGAATAAAGAACAAAACCACAAATTTAGATTAATAAAGCATTTGTTGATTCTACAGAAACTTAGCAGGCCCCTAAGAAATCCACCAGAGACCCGTGGAGCTCCAGTAATTTTCTGTTATATTATCTTTCTTGTAAAATACTTCCCCAGACAGAGTCCCCAAAGGGGCTCAAATATCACTGTGACTAACCAAAATCAATGTGCACTCACCTATTGACATTTTTACATAGTTTTTGGATTTAGTATCCAGCCCAAAACACAATCAAATCTTCTGCCAAGGAAATAACAGGCACTTAGCTAGTCAGCTATTAGTGTTACAAAGGAAAAAATGCAGGCACCCAAGGGACATGGGAGAGACGCCATTGACGTCAGGGGGTAATTGGGTGTCTGAGAGAAATTGCCAACGGCTGGCCACGCTCCCCAGGGGCCCACACAAAGCTGAGCTCTAACTCTAATAAAGGAAAGGAAATTCTAGAAAAGGGGGCTTTGCTACAAAGGAGACCTGGCAGACACCAAAAATAGCCCTTTCAAAATAAATAAATAAAGGTATAAAAAATAAAACAACTATACTGAAGAGGGTTTCTGCCCCTTCCACCCTCCCCCCAACCCCCACCTTCCCAACTAACACCAGCCCTGTTTGTACATCTGCTTGGGGCTAATGGACTTTCTTCTCCTCTCTGGGACCACATGGTTCTTTTATGCCGAGCGTATGGTTGCCATCTATTGCTATAAACAGGATCCTGGGCTTTCCAAGGAAACTCACTTTTTGAAATTCCATGGTTCCAAAGGAAAATATCTTCACCATCTACTTTGAGCCTGATGAAGAGAGAAGCATTTCCTATAGGGTTGTTTTGCTTTGTTGTTATTGTTTTTTAAACAAAATAAGAGTCCCATCAAATGAAAATTAAAATGTATCCAGCTAGGACCACTCCCCGTAGAAGCCTATCCATGAAGTCCATACTTTTCTTCCTCTTCTCTTCCCCCACCCCAAAAGAAAAACCCATAGGAGGTGAGTTGTCTTTAAGACTAAGTGGCAGGGAGAGGCTGAGTCTGATTAAGACCTTCTTCCTATCCTAAATGAATGCCAAAGGGAAGAGGGAAGGTAGGCATAAAACCGTCTTTATTGCTCCTTATCAGTCCACCTACCCATGGGACAATTCGTGGCTAACAACAGACTCAGAGAGTGTCATAATGGGAAAGGGTCAGAGAGATCATCCGGACAAGTTCTCTAATTTTACAAAAGCAAAAATCAAGGTCCAAAGAGGAGGAAAGACCATCCCAAGGTTACAGAAGGAGTGACTAGAACCACAACTGGGCTTGATGTCAGGAAAAACTTCCTAACAATTACAACCGTTCCCAAGCAGAGCAGGCTGCCTTAGCAAGATGTGGATTCCCTCTCATTGGAGGTCTTCAGAGCCCGGATGACCACATACAGAGCACACTCTAGTAGGAATTATTTTTTCAAGTATGTTTTGGACCAAATAGGCACTAAGGTCCCTTGCAAATCTAAAATTCTGTGAATTTGAGGCCTGGAATCCAAATCATTTGGTGCTTTCCCCACTACTGTCTGTTCCTATTGTCTTAAAATTGAAAATACTAAGACAACCAACCAGGAGTCAAACTTGGACCCTTTGTT
>NW_027185754.1:8369791-8417291 GCF_028583685.1 Petaurus breviceps papuanus | reverse complement strand
ATCATCCTATGTATTTTATACAAATTTTATTCAGAAAAGGAATCCATAGATTTCACCCGACAGTGAAATGGCTCACTGACACAGAAAAGGTTAAGAATCTCTACCCAAGAGAGAATGAGGTGGATGGGGCAGAAGGAGGAGCACAATGGGTGATGATTACCTAGAACCCAGAGAGGTGGTGAGAGGTGCAAAGGATAGAGTTCAGCACGTTTCATCCGTCCTGAAAGATAGAAAAGAAAAGCTGCCTTCACACAGAGAACTTTAGCAAGTGCTCTCCTTGAAAGAGAAGACGTTAAAAAGTGGCTCAGTTGAGTATTAAGTGCATTTGCCACTCACGGGCAGAAGGCGCCGGCACAAGCATGAAAGCCCCACCACTCCAAGAGCTCCCTTGCATGTACGGTGGCAATGACTCGAAGATGCAATGGCCCACACAACACAACTCTTCATGGAGATGTCATGAAAGTTGTGATTCCACCTGACAGCTGGGTCTGGGTCTAACAAACCAGAATCTCACCCAAAGTCCCTGTCTCAAAAAGAAACTGCTGGACCAAGGTGTGCTCCCTCTCATGTTCCTCAGGGCAGCCGTAAACCACTCCTGGTAATTAGATTCTACCCAGTATTATAGTCGTTTATGCACCTGGATATGAGGCAGCTGGGTAGCAGAGTGGGTAGCAGGCCTCAGACAATTACTAGCTATGTGACCCTGGGCAAGTCAGTTAACTGCTGTTTGTCTCAAGTTTCCTCAACTGTACAATGGGGATGATCACAGCACCTACCTAGCAGAGATAGCATTTGTAAAGAAGGGCTTATAATAGTGCCTGACACATAGTGGTGCTATAGAAATGCTTATTCCCTTCCCTCCTACCTGTCTTACTGACCACTGAGAAACCATGAGATGTAGAGGAAAGCAAACTGCGCTTAAAAGTCAGACTTGAGTTCAAGTCATCACCACCACACATGTAACCCCGAGGAAGGGGAGCCCTTGAAGGGAAGGGACTGTTTCATCTTTGTCTTCATATCCTCAGTACTAAGTAGAGGACCTTGCTGGGTACTTAATAAATGTTTGTTGTTAAACCCTGGCTCTGGCCATTTATTAGTCATGCCATGGTGGGTTTTATCACTTAACCTTCATAAATTCTTATCGAATTAAATTATCTTCTCTGAGCCTCAGCTTCCTCGTCTGTAAAATGGGCAAAATAATATGTACACTACTCACTTCAGAAGGTTGTTAGGATACACTTTGTACTTTGTCTAGCATTGCGGAAATAAGAGGTATGTTGCCATGAATTCAAGACGAAACAAATGGCACAGGTTTATCTTTGTTCATGGCGCAGGTCTCTGTCCATTAAGGGTAGTCAATAAATACTTGGGAAGACAATATGGCATATGAAGGTGCTAAGAAGGCACATGCTAGAAAGAATGGCTTATGGAGAGAAGGGGGACTGTCTGCTCCAGGATAAAGGTAAAAAAAAAAAAAACAAATGAAGACTAGTTGAAGCACTAACAATGAGAGACAGCATGGCATAATGGAAAGAAATCAGAACCTCTGAGTATTTAACGTGGCATTGCCATATCTAAGTTCAAATCTCAGTTCTACTAACCAATGTCAGCTTGGCCAAGGGTCTTAACCTCTCTGGGTCTAAATTTCCTCATCTATAAATTGGGGCATTTATATGGATGTCCTCGAAGGTCCCTTCTAGTTAGTTAAAGATTCTATGGATAGCTAACAGGGTTTTTATACAACACTTAAAAGGTTTTTGAAATGCTTTACATTAATTACCTTACTTGGTCCTCATAACAATGTTCTAGTATTGTTATGAGTAGTAACAAGTACTACAAGTAGTAACAAGTACTACAGATGTTATTATCCCCATTTTACAGATGAAGAAACTGATTAAGTTGACTTGCCCATAGTAACACAACTAGGAAATGGTGAAAGTAGGATTTGAACTTGATTGCCTCCCATTTCCAAGTCCAAGGTTCTTTCCGTATTTGCCATGCTGTCTCACTCAATGGAGAAGAAAAGACTCAATGGGGTCATGATTAGTGTTTCATGTATTTGAAGGGCTGTCATATGCAAAAGAGCATAGACTTGTTCTATGCAATTATAGAGGGAAGAACTAGGAGTTGTGAATTAACATTATTGGAAAGTAGATTTTGGATTAAGATAGTTTAAGGAAGAACTTTGCTGACCGGAACTATTCAGCTACCCAGCTTTGGACCAGGTTCTCCCAAAGTAGTGAGTTCTCTGCCAACAGAAGCATTCAGAGGCTGAATGACCACTTATCAGGGATGATATTGATAGCATCCCTTGGGATGGAATATTGGACAAGATGGCCTACAAATAGCTCCTTGGAGACCATCCAGAGAAGAGTGCCCAGGACACTGGTGAAGGGCCTGGAGCTGATATGCAGATCAACTGAAGGACCTATAGGTATATAGCCCACAAAAAGAGAAAATCTGGTAGTTGGGACACGACAGCTGTCTTTAAATGTCTAAAGGGCTATCACTTGGAGGGTAGAATGGAGGATTAAGTTGTCTCTAAGTCCCTTCCAGATCTAATTCCAAGAGCTGGGAGCTAGGATTTGATTTAACAGGTCAAACTAAGAACAATGAATGGAATAATAACAACTATCATTTATATAGCAATATCAAGGTTTGCAAAGCACTTCATATATGTTATTTCATTTGGTCTTCACAACAATCTCCTGAGGTAGAGTAGAAGGGACAAAGAGACAAATTTAAGTTTGATGGAAAAAAAAAAAACATTGGTAACAATTAGAGCTATCCAAATGTGGAATGAGCTACCTCAAAGAGTCATGAGGTCCCCTCAGTGGAGGTAGTCAATCAAAAGCTGGATAACTAGCTTTTTGATTAGGGATCCTATAGAAGGAATTCTTATTGAGGTATGGGCTGAACTCAATCACCTCTGAGGTCCCTTATAGCTCTGAGAGTCCAGGGATGTGAGGCTACACAGAAAAAAAAAAAGTCTGGGCACTGGCATAGATTTAAATTCCAAGCCAAAAATTTTACAAATGTGCCTCCCTCTAGCTCAGTCATTCCCAAAAACCATCAGGCTAAGCACCTGGTTGGGGGAGGTGGGTGAGCAGGGACTTCTTCCTTTGTGAAGTCCCCTGGGGTGGACTGCTTGGGCTACAGTTGGACCAGTGTGCCTAAGGGAGGTGTGAGGGTTCTGTCCCGCCCCACACAGAGAACAAAGTTGTCCTCATGGTGAAACCATTCCCAAAACATACACCCACAATGACGGAACAGCCAGGTGCCGGAAGTCTTTAGGCATTGCTGAGTCTTGAGAGAAGTTTCCCCCATAAATGTGAATTTGCCTCACTGGAGGTCTTCAAATAGGGTCCCAAAAGTTCACTAAGAACCATCTGTGCACACAAGAACCACCATATGGGTAAGCATGTGAAAGAATAAAGGGAAATTCTGGACACCCCCACCAAAATATAGGACGTTGGGCTTCACTGGCTCTATAATGGCATCCCCGTCTTCTCCAACTCTCCAAATCTGCTCATCCTCCAATGCCATCTCCTCCATGAAACCATTCCAGGTCATAGAGGTCTTTCCCTTCTTTGAATTTGAATATTTATGCCTATGCCACTTATCAAATAATTAATCATATCCTACTCTGTGAATTCTCTTGTATTGCATTTCATATTATCTAATCAGTCATGAATATATCTTCCTCCACCTAAAACAAGTCCTTGTTCTAGGCCTCATCATGGAATGGAGGAGAGGTCCCTGGATTCTTGGAGTTATTGGGGAGGCGAGGACTCAAGCTTTAGCAGATTTCTAGCTTGGTAGTCAACTTGGAAAGGCTTTGGCAACAGACCTGATAAAAGATTTTACCCCTGTCATCCAACAACCAGGGGTCAATTTGAAGAGATTTGACATCAAAACGTAGTCCACAAAACGCTGGATTTTTCTAGAGTCAGTATGGCATGTTAGAAAGAGCAATGGATTTAGAGTTAGAAGGCTTGGGTTCAAATCCTAGCTCTGCTACAAGTCAACTAACTGTCACTGAGTGTCATTATTTCACCTATAAAATACACGAATTGGACTAGAATCTCAGGGGCTCTTAATAGTTGAGGTCTATGAACTTTTAAAAAAATATTTTGGTAATTATTTTAATATAACTGAAATCTTTTGTAATCCTCTGATTTTATGTATTTAAAACATTCTGAGAAGGGGTTCATAGGCATCCCCAAACGGGTAAAATGGTATCATTACACACACACACACACACACACACACACACACACACACACATTAAGAACCTCCTAAACTACCTTGACTCAGCAATACCACTACTAGGCCTCTACCCCAAGGACACTAAGGAGGTGTCCATCTATTGAGGGATGGTGGAACAAATGATGTTACATCAATCAATGAAATACTATTTTGCCATAAGAAATTATGAAAGGGATGGTTTCAGAGAAACCTAGGAAAGCTTGAACGAACTGATGCAGTGACATAAGCAGAACCAGGAGAACAATTTCTACGATAACATCAACACTTTAAAAACAAACAAGTCTGACAGTCATAAGAACTCTGATCAATATGATGACTGACCATAATTCCAGGAGACCAAATATGCTTTTCATCACCTGACAGAGGTGGTAGGAGGCTAATGGTAAATTTTCATCATGAGCATTTACATCTCAGAAATCAGCAGACACTAAAAGTCAGGGGGCAGCTAGATAGTACAGTGGGTAGAGCACTGGGTCAGAAGTCAGGAAGATGAATCTTCCTGAGTTCAAATCTAGCCTCAGACACTTACTAGTAGTTGTGTGACCCTGGGCAAGTCACTTAACTCTGTTTACCTCAGTTTCCTCACCTGTAAAATCAGCAGAAGAAGGAAATGGCAAACCACTCCAGTGTCTTTGCCAAGAAAAGCCCAAATGGGATCACAAAGAGTTGGGCATGAGTGAAAAACAACCAAACAACAAAAAGGGGCGGGTGGGGAGGGAGGGCGGGTTATGACAGCCTCTGAGGATCCTTGTAGTTCTGTATCTATGATCAAATGATCCTACAGCATCAGTGTGTGTCTGGCTCTGAAACTATACAAAGGTATGATCTTGGGCAAGTCACTTTCCTCACCCATAAAATGAGATTAGATTAGGTGACCTCTGAGGTCCCTTACCAGCTCTAGACCTAAGATGCCATGAGCAAAATTCTATTACTTTTACATTTCTTTCTATGCCTTATAGAACTTAGCATAATGAATTGCACATACTAGAGACTGCTCTAATTTGTAAGTGTCAAAGGCTATCAGGCAGGGTGTCCCTGGAGGGCTTCTCCTAATAGAATGTAAGGTCCTTGCTTTGTTTTTTATTTTTATATCTCCAGTACCTAGTACAGTGCCTGCACATATGTAGCAGACACTTAATAAAAGTGTGTGTGGTAGAATAGAGAGTGAAATCTGTTTGTTTACTGAAAAATTGCTTTCTGATGCAGCCTTCAATCTTGTCATTCCAGGATGGCTTAGATATCTGTTGTTTTTGACTCTTCGTGACCTCTTTTGGGATTTTATTGGCAGAGATTACTGGAGTGGTTTTCCATTTCCTTCTCAAGCTCATTTTATAGATGAGGAAACTGAGGCAAACAGGATTGAGTAATTTGTCCAAGGTAACTCATAGTAAGTGTCTGAGGCTGGATTTGAACTCAGGAAGATGTGTCTTCCTGACTCCAGACCCAGCATTCTGTCCACTGCGCTATCTAGCTGCCCTGGCTTAGGTGTAGCCCTAAGAAAAGACTAGGTAGACAAAAGACTTCTTGAAGTCTTTTTGAGCATAAGGTAAGCAACACTCCCCAGAGTACGATATGGAACTTCAAAAAATAACACATTCCCTTTAGAATTTTACTTGAGTCCAAAATATGAATTCTCAAATTATATAATATTTTGAGATCAGCCAGCTAAATAACTTCAGTTCCAGTCACCTACATGAGATGTATACTGTTGTTGCCTTTGCTTCCTGCCAGCCAATCTGTATAGATCTACCTAAGGAAGCCTAATTATGAATCCCAAAAGCCCTTTAATAAACAACAAACACATAAACTGAGCAATCCTAGGGGTCAAACAAGTTATCAGCCCATTCTCTCCCACCCCACCCCTCAAAAAAATTCCCATATATATTTACCCATTTATAACCTAGTTTCACCTGGCTAGCCTTCAGGTATGTTGATTATCCTAGTAAAAAGGAGGTTCTCCAGACACAGGAGTCTATGAGCTATGTGCCCACCCTTCCACCAATCCCCAATCCCTAGCTAGCCCCCTATGTCTTTCTTGCACCGACTGAAGTATGAATTCAGCATTCAGTACTAATGTAACACATAGTTACATAGACTGAGTAATGCTATAGGTCAAACTGCCTCCCTATCCCCACTCCTATTCCCCCCAAAACACCGTAACACATTTTCACACTGATAATTTGGTTTCACATGGTTAGCTTTCAGGGGTGTTGATCATCCTGTGTTCCCAAAAGCCTGTATCGTAAAGGGGTTCCCTCCAAAGTCAAGGGTCTAGTTGCTATGTGGCCACCTTCCACTGCCCTCCAGCCAACCCTACCACCTCTTTCCTGCACAGAGTGAAATGTGAATTCAGCATCCAGGGGGGATGTTGCCACCTTCCAGATTGGAGGCAAACTTCCAGCTAGCTGCAGGACAGCTGCCACAGAACACAGAGTCCAGGTGTCAGAAGGAAATTAAAATAAACGACCTTGCTACATTTTTCATCATCCATTCATAAAAAATACAACAGCGACGTGAAAGAAAAATAGGTCAGCTCAGTCAGATTTACGGTGACTTGGAAGTCTAAACATCACCCTTAATGACTCCAGACCAATTCAGCTCCTGGAGGGCAGGTCTTTGTCCTATAGGCCAGTCAAAGCTGCCCCAATAATTCAGAAAGGGCGAGATATTGTCTGGATCACACAACATTCTGCCACATTAAGTCTCTGCTCAGGAAAGGGTTACAAGGTAGTCAGGATGGAAGATGGCACTGATTCTTCTCCCAGTTGTGTCCTGTTGTGAGAAAACCCAATATACAAAAACCCAAATTATCAAAGTCTTGCATTTCTCATATGACTAAAAGATTCTTTGCTTTGCAAAAAGCATTCTCTCTAAGAGATATCTTAAAGAGCCAATGCCCCCAAGAGCACTCCAAATCTGATTTGATTTACAAAAACTCAGACTCACTAGTTTAGTTCTCAGGAACACAGCTCTTCTAGAAAGTGAAGTAATCTTGTACTATGAAGTCACTGATCAGAACGAAATCAGAATTTCACCTACAAATGAGATTCACCAAGTACCCCCTTCTCAGGAGTCTAATGTTTACAGCTTGTCTCTCCCCCAACTCCCAATGTCTTCATCTTGCACCTGGAAATCAACTGAGTCAGTCTCTGTCTCTGTCTCTCCCCCCCCCCATTCCTCATAGCTTGGACCTCATAACACACACACACTCATTCCTCATAGCTTGGACCTCATAAAACACACACACTCATTCCTCATAGCTTGGACCTCATAAAACACAGACACACACACACACACACACACATACACACACACACACACACATACACACATGCCCCTTCCTCACTTCCCACATTCACCTACCTCGTCATTGGCTCTGAGGATGCTCAAAGACAGAAAGCAATGCACTGAGAAAAAGTCAACTTCTCCTTACAAGAGCAGGTTAGAGAAGAAACTTCAGCTCTTTCCTCTGGCTCAGTGTTCCCTTTAGATCCCTCCCCACCAGGTGACAGATGGTAGCAAAGCCTTCAGGTGGCAGCCCACATGCCAGGTAAGGTCTTGCAAGTTGTTTTTTTTCCCTTCTCACCTGCACCCAAAAAAGGCTAAAATAAGAACATTTTTTTTTCCTGATACATATATAAAGCAGGTGTGCCTCGTTCTAAGAAACCTCCCAAATGTACAAAACTCAAGAAGCTAGATGGTGATTATCTGCTTTACAAAAGAATTCTTTGCTTTACAAAAGGATTCCCTGCAGGGTTCCTTCAAACAGTTAGCTTCCCCTAGTGCATTTAAGTGTTTGTCTACAGATCATTAACAGCCTGACAGAGGGGGGTAAGAGAAATAAAGCCATTGCCAATTAGAGAACAATCAGAAATGAAAGTAGCACAACCCTGAAATGATAAGGTAAGTCAATGGGATAATAGGATCTGATTTACACACTATTTTTATAGAGAAACATAGAAGGGTAAAGTGAGAGACTTTGATAGAGCTATCTATTTAAAATAATGACAAGGAGAGAGAGGAAGACAGTCACTGTCATCCCAGGAAAGAAAGAAAGAGGGCATTTGAAATGGGAAGAAGGGCTACCAAAATGAGGTACTCCATCTTAGGTGGTAGAGAGATCACAATTCTTGGGCTCACTAAAGTAAGGAAAGAAAAACAAAGTTTCAGTGAGACCAACCCTTTCAACAGGCAAGAAGCAGCCCAAACATCCAATCCATAACCATCTGTGTTCCTATCTCTCCATTCTACAGGATCTCTTAAAGTCCCTTCCAACCCTAAATAGTTTATAATGCTAAGAATCTATGTCATTTCTTAGATAAAGATGATGGTCTTGCTTTCCTAGAAGATTTTGATTTCATTAATGAAGTTGACTAATAGAATCCTGGAAACACAAAACACCAGAATTGTAATGATGTTAAAGATCCTACAGAGAAGAAAACTGAGTAGGAAGTAACTTGCCCAAGGTCACACACAGACACAGAAATCATTCTTTCAACAAACATTAAGTACCTACTATGTGGCCAGCCCTGAGGTAGGTGACATGAAGCATAAGTCACAGTACTCCCCAAAGAGTTCAGGTGTTACCTAAATGAAAGAATGAATGGACAGATGGGTGGAGATATATAAATGAGAGAGAGAGAGAGAGAGAGAGATGATGATGATGATGATGATGATGATGTGGGTTACCAATCATTTCACTTGTGCCTTGAACACCAGGTACCCAGAGGCTGTTGGGTGTCTACTTTGTGCATGAGCTTCATCTGTGGTTTTTCCAGCTTCCAACTCTTTGGCTAGTCTACCTTATAGAATCTCAATGTTGTTGTTGAGTCATTTTTTAGTTGTATTTAACTCCTCAAGACCCCTTTTGGGGTTTTCTTGGCAAAGACACTGGAATAGTTTGCCATTTCCTTCAGCTCATTTTACAGTTGAGGAAACTGAGGCAAACAGGGGTAAGTGACTTGCCCAGGGTCACATAGCTAGTGACTGAGACTAGATTTGAACTTCCTGACTAACTCCCTGCCTGATGCTCAATCCACTGTACCATCAAGCTGCCCAATCTCAGTGTTGGAAGGGACCAAAAAGTTCATCTATACCCTCTAACAGAAACTTTCTTTACAACATCTGGACAAGTGGTCCCCCAACCTCTGCTTGAAGCCATCCAGTAATGAGACACAATCTATTTACCTCCAGAGGCAACTCAATGCATTTGGGATATTTCTTTCCTTGCTATCATAGGATAATAGGCTTAGGGCTAGAAGGGCCCTCAGAGGATATCTAGTTCAAACCACTCATTTAACAGATGGAGGCTGAGGCCCAGAGAAGTGAACAACTTGCCCAAAGTCACACAGGTAATCGATGGAATAAGCAAGATTTAAATGTGGGTTCTCTGATTTTAAATCCAGTATTTGTTCCTCTATACCAAAGTCTTTACATTAAGCAGATGATTCATTAGTTCCTCATCATCTAAAGAAGAAAGAGGTAAGATTCAATTCTATCCATTCCATCTGCCACTGAAAAAAAGTGCTGGGTAAGAGTATATAGGAAAAAATATATCCATTCTTATGGCTGAAATAAAAGGACTTTTCTAGGATGAGATAGGGCAGCTAGGTCACTCCACCCTTTTGCCTCAGTTTCCTCATCTGTAAAATGAGCTAGAGAAGGAAACGGCAAACCACTCCAGTATTTCTGCCAAGAAAACCCCAAATGGGGTCATGAAGAGTCAGTCAAGACTCAAGTGACTCAACAAGAGGATGAGAACCTATCCATTCAGGGGAGAGGTTTTATCAGCATTAGGAATTTATGCTTGACAAAAACAGAAAGCTTTCAAAGGGCATAGATGCCTTTTAAGAATGCCACCTATGCTAGGAGAAGAGTTTTATAGTCAGGACAACAGCAAAAATAATGTCTTTTGTCTGGAGAGCCCAAAACAACAAAACGAGGTTGGAACTGCATTCAACTTTTTGTGAATGGACCTTTATCCCTCCCCACCTCAAGTTTCTTGGTATCAGTTTTCTAAAAGGATGAATAGTGTGTGTAATATAGCACCCAAAAATTAGCTATCTGAGTAACAAATCCCCAGTCAGTCCTATCCAATCATCACCAAAACTTCACGTATCTTCAACCCCAATTATTTTCTTTAATAAATCTGTGATCTAGGGGCAGCTAGGTGGTGCAATGAGTAGAGCACCAGCCCTGGAGTCAGGAGGACCTGAGTTCAAACACAGACTCAGACACTTGACACACTTACTAGCTGTGTGACCTTGAGCAAGTCACTTAACCCCAATTGCCTTGCCTTTCCCCCACAAAAAATAAAATAAATCCATGATCTCAAAATCCTTCCACTAGTGCTGACTGCAACCCAACCACGCCGTCTTTTCCATTGGAAATCTTTTCCATATCTTTCCATAAATCCTACATACTCTAATCAGGTCAACAAGCATTTTTAAGCACCTACTATGTGACAGGCACTATAATACACACATTGGAGATTATAGTGCCAATGTAATATTTACAGCACACATGATCACAATAAAAAATCATGACTATAAATATCGCATTACATTCAATAACAAAATATACCAGATTCTCCAGGTAGAGGACTGAACTGAAGCATTTATTTAGACAGCAGAAAACTGAATCCCAAAACCAGCAAGCCTATTCCATCATAGTACCAACAATATTCAGAAGCTATAATAACACTGAGAGCCACAGCATCCTTCAGCCTTCCCACAAACCAATACAATATCAATATCTACTCACAAGCCTAACTGACTCCTTGCCTGAGCATCCTCTCCCCCACCATCTTGCTAGCTCTGACTACCAGCTTCCTGCGGGCTGCTGCACCCTTCAGCAAATTCCCTCCATCACAGGCTCCATGTGATTACATTCAGCCTGTTCAGGGGCAGAGTTTATTTTCAAAGCAGGGGAAGTCTTCAAACTCCCCCCTAGGTGTATTAAGGGGCAGGGAAGATCTTCAAATTTCCATTCCCATTACAGAGACACAAAGAATGGTTAAAAAAAAAAAACAGTCTCAATCCTCCAGGAGTTAACAACCCAGGCAGGGAGACAGCATTCATACAAACAAGAACAAACTAGAGATATACTCAGAAGAAAAGAAATATGAACACACTGCAGGCCTTCCTTTGGTTTGGTTTGGTTTGATTTTTCAGTCATAAGGGTAGTACCTGAGCAGTCCATCTGTCATTCCCTGATCTTGCAACCAGGTCCACCCATCTCCTTTTCCAATTGTACCTGTCTTTGATGCTATCTTTTACATCACTCTTGTGGGCATTACTGGTAATATGCAACAGTTCTTATCCACCATAGTCTCTCCACTCACTTTTTAGAAATTTTGATTCTTTGGAGGTCATTTTGTTTTGTGACTCAAGTCACATCATCAGAAAACTAGTGTTTAAAAGAAAGGTTTTTACAGCAAGATGGAATAACAAAGTGGTTTGAGTACCAGACTTCAAATTGGAAGATCCAGGTTCAAATGCCACCTCTGTTACTTATTAGCTGTGTGATCCTGGGCAAGTCACTTAACCTAAGTCTCAGTTCCCGCATCTATGCAAGTCTATTTATATGTAAACATATGCATATTTTCATACAAGGGTACAAATCTGATGGATAAACATTAACTGTCTACCCATCTGACTACTTGAAATATTATAGGTAATATGCATTCTTCATCTACTTCTTTTATGATTTGGGGGGGGGGGAATGCAGGGCAATTGGGGTTAAGCAACTTGCCCAAGGTCACACAGCTATTAAGTGTTAAGTGTCTGAGGCCAGATTTGAACTCAGGTCCTCCTGACTCCAGGACTGGTGCTCTATTCACTGTGCCACCTAGCCACCCCCATCCACTTATTTTTTCCTGTGTGAATGACTAGGCTAAGCTTTTCTGAAGTGAATCTCATTGAATGAGGTTCTGTAGTTTGGGGGGACACAATACTATACAACATGATGTAATGTACAAAGACGAATCTCTGAAGTGTTAGATAATAACTCCTTAAGAGTGGGAATTTTTCATTCTTACCATTTGTAAACTTAGAACCTAGCAGAATGTTTTTTATATAATAGGCACTTAAAAAATATTTGATTGATTGATTGATTGATAGACTGATTTATTAAACAATTACCTTGTCTATTTGGACTTTACTTTTGTGCAAAGTCTCAGGTTTCAGGTAGGAGAAAACCACTTGGCAACCGTTCTTTACTTGACTCACTCAACCAATGTGTATCTATTAAGAGCCCTGTGCTAGCTGTCTGGGAGAATACAAAGATAAGACATGATCCCTGCCTTCAACTTTTATAAACTACCTGGGAAAACAAAACACATATACACGAAACAGAGAATAAGACATGTCAGTATAAAATCAAGAGCTAAATTCTATAGTTCAGATCTTAAGAACTATGAGATGTTAGAAGAAAAGAAAAGAGGTCAATGCTGGCAGGAGTAGCTGGGGTAGGCTTCCAAGAAGAATTGTGCAGTTTGAAGGGTGAGCAGCAATTTGGATAGAAAAAGAGCAGAAAGGTATATTTCAGGTGGTGAGGAACATGAACAAAGACTGGAAAAATCTGCCTGGGTTGATATAAAACCAAAAGGCAAACACTCCCTAAAGAAAGAAATTCAGAGGTCAGTATAGGGTAGATTCCTCATGGTGTATAAGCATCTCAAGCCAGGACTCCAAGGTCCAGTGTTTGTAAGCCCCAGGGTGTCTCTGATTATCTTGATGAGAATTACAAACTGCTTTAACACACGGAAGTAAGTTAGTTCCCTTGAAATTTTATAACTGAATCTATAGTATGTAGCCCTTTTGGAAAGAGAGAAGTGTCACCAAATCAAACAATGACGGAGCACTGACACTCAAATAATCACAGCAGGGACTCCAAGACATTGTGTCTGTACTGAGCCTCATTCATGGTCCCACACAAGAAGTCAACTAATAGAGGCTTTTTTGAAGATGGTTTTTGATGACGTTATTGGATTCCAATCTACTGTCAGTGGAGAAAAGGGACTTGGTTGACCAGTTAGGGTGGGAATTCTGGATAATGACTAGATAGTACTGAGCTATCCCAGGAAAGATATCACATAAGAGTAGTAGGGAAAAACCTAAGATTGAAAGTTAAAAGGTGTGGGTTCTGCTGCTCTCTAGTTGTAATGTTGGACAAGCCCCTTAACTATTCTTAGCTTTGTTTCTCTACTCTGTAAATGAGGAAATAGATTAAATAATCTCTAAGGTCTCTCCCAGCTCTAACATATTTCTCTATGACCCTGGGAATTACCCTATGGGAAAAGCATCCCTGGGGAAAAGAACCAGGAAAGAGAATTAGATTTAGGGACATACAGCTTTCATCTTATTGGCTGACTCCAGGACTGGTCAAAGATTTGTCTTCCTCCCCCAACCCCTTCCCAAAGGGGCTAGTTATCCATCTTCCCTTTTAATCCCCAAACACTATTGGAAAAGTCAACTCCAATAGTATAGCCATCTGTTATGAGGAACTGTCTTCATTTTTACTTCTAATTCTGCTTTAATGTCTAATTCCACTCTTAGAACTATGAATCTATATGAGATGAACCTCAGGTTACAACCTCTTCACTTGCCTTGCACGCAAATAAAAATTAGCTTTGGAGCTTAGGGCACGGGTTTTCTAGTTTTATTCTCTATGGGCCCGGGAAGCAATGGAATCAACAGAATGGAAACCACGTGTCATATAAATACATAATGCACAAAGAGACTCTACCAAAATACCCTTGACCTTCTAGCTTTTTCCTTGACTTCATAGCTGCCATTATCCCTAGTGAAGCAGTGAATGGAATGGCATTGTCAAAGTGATAGTAGGCCTGCAACAACTTTGGTTGCCAATTTCTCCAGTAGTTAAGCAGTAAATGGCGTTAATCGGAATGATAACCTGTTCAATTCTACATTTATGCAAATAACAAAGTTTTGGCAGTGCACTCGGTGATTTGAACAGCAACACCTGCCAGGAGCCAGTCCATGTGTCTGACAAATTTGCTACTCTATTTTCATAATCTGTGAAATTACAGTACAGGACCAAATCGCTGGCTGCTGGCACATCCCCGAGAAAGGAAAAAGGCAAAAATACCCGATAGCAAACAAACGAAATCCTGCTTTTCCAAAAGAAAAAAGAACTTCGATTCTCCCAGAATTGGGCCAGCGACAAGTAGCTAAATAAACCTCTACCAACTCCTAGTGACAAATAATAATAGTATTTATATTTCAATTCAATTGAATAAGGAAAGCAGCTTACGTTTACATAACACTTCAAGGATGCAAAAAAGCCTTTAGCCACCACCAGTCCATTTGGCCCTCAGACCAGTGTGGTAAAGTCTATAGGTAACTCCCATTTTACAGAAAGGAAGAATGAGGCTCCAACACAAACCAATTGGGTCAAGGTCATACAGCTAGCGATATCTTACATTCTTTAGCACTTTCAAGCCAACAAAGTTATTTCCTCACAACAATCCTGAGGCAAGCAATGCAAGCATTAACATCCCCATTTTAAGAAAGAAAAAGCTGCCAATCAGCGGTGTGAAATGACTAGCACAGGGTCACACCTGGAGTAGTAGCAGAGCCATTAGGACAAGGATAATTTTCTAACTTTAGTGCCCTTTTCACTACACCACAACGGTTTCTCCCCAAGAAAGACTCAGTATCCCAATTCTCCAGCAGCGCCTGAGAGCCGGCCATGGAGGGGAAGTTGGATAGATGCCTCCACCCCCAAAATGCCAGATATGGGAAATCACATGTCAGGAGTGACTGTTTTGCAGAAAGAGAAGGAAAGGAAAAGCAAGAGATGTGAGGATTCTTATTACCAATACCCGAATCCACAGATCTGAGTCTACTCCCACTAGGCGCCTTAAACCCCACCCACAGTTAACTGGGAAACCCACCCCACCTCCTGACGCCTTTACCCCTGCCACCCTTCCTCCGTCTCCCCCAACTCCCACAAAAAATAACCTGATTGGGTGATCTCATTACTTTGTCTGTGGTCCCAGCTTTCCAGCCATGGAGCAGGTAAGAGGGGAGCAGTTCCCAATGGCAAGAAACAGGGAGCAGGAAAACCAAGGTGAAGGCTTTGGGCAGACTGAGTGTACGGTGGAACAGTCCTCTTGCCGGCCAGCGGGATTCTAACTGCACTCCACCCCCACCCCCACCCCACCCCCACCCCTCCCCTCTGCTCCCCTCCCCTCTGCTCTACTCCCTCCTCTCCCCTCTGCTCCCCTCCCTCCCTTGGACTTCTCTCCCCTCTGAATACCCTGGCCTTCACTCAACCAAAGGAAATGAAAGACAGACTAAGACAACAGCATTCTGGGGAGGGGAGGTCAAGATGCTTTCCAGCCGCACACTGTGGCTTTATCACCCTCAGGACAGAAGTTAAGCCCTTCCTCTTTTTCTTTTTCTTTTTTTAAGAGGGAAAAAATCCAGGCATCTCAAAAAAAGTGACTTCTATTTGCTTAAAATTTTGGTTGGGCTCCATTCCCCCAGAAATGCCAAGCAGGCGAGAGCAACAGGCTAATTCAAACCATTCTTGGATGGTTTCCTTCAAAGAGGGGAAGGAAGGGCAGGGGGAGGGGGGGATGAAGGCAAAAGGGGGTTGGGGGATTGAGCCACTCAAAGTCCAAACACTATAACGTTATTTTTTTTTATCCGTTGAGTGTCGGCTATTCCCTATGTATGTGGACTCCTCTGGACAGCAGAGGTGTCTACAGTGACATCCGCTGACAGCCAAGAAGGGCTGGGATGCAGCTCGGGGCTGTCTGCCAGCTATCCTGGTCACCAGGAGGGGAGCGCTAGCCCCTCCCCCACGCCATCCCCGGCCCCAGAAGGGGCAAGTTCACAAAGCGACTTTCAGTCCTCCCCCTACCCCAGCAGCCCGCTCCCCTCCATGCAACCTAACCTTCCTCCCTCACCTTCCCACCCGCTCGACCCCTTCTCTCTCTCAGAAGGGTCAGCCTCTCCTCTTGGAGAGATGAACCCGCCACTGCCTGTCAGTCCCTGATGCGGACATGCTCAGCCAATTACCAAGGGCAGCAACCGTCAAAAGCAGTGGTGAGGCCGGGACTCCACACCCAGAAGCCTCCCCTCGGGTCACTCAGCAAAGCCTCCAAGCAAGCTGTCCCCCAACTGGCTCAGCAGCCAGACAAGCCACGTTTTTCCCTTTTAATTAAGACTGATCCCCCCCCCCCAATGATGTCATTTCCAAAGGCAGCCAATTTTTAGCCAGTCAACTCTGAAATAAAACCGTTAAACACAAAATGAGGCATTTTATAATCCCCTATACATTTTTTCCTGAAGCTGGCACACTGAGAGTGTTTAAATCTGCTGCCAAAAAATTCAACCAATACTTTATCTTTATTTTAAGCCTGTATGTGAGTTAAATATCATTTGTACTTGCTCTTTCCTCCCCTGAAATTCTCCCTCTCGCTTTCTCTGGTCCTCCCATCTATTCCTCTGACTTTCCCTATAGTTTCCCCTTCTCTGCCTTCTTTAGGCAAGAACCCAAGTGTGTGGGTATGTGTCCATGTGCGTGTATCTGTGCTGAACTGAGCTCCAGATGTCAGAGTTGGAACAAAAGTGGCCTTATTGACACTGCTGCCCCAAGAACCATCTCCTTGAATCCAGATGGAAGCAGATTGGGGGGGGGGGGGCAGTGTTTCTAGTTATCTTGTTTTAATACCCTATCCAACCTGGATTAGGGTGATATTCTATGGCCCTGACTGCTTCTGCTGCCACCAACAGAGCTTAGAACTCACAAATGAAACCACAGAGGAAATGAACGTCTATACTACCATGGAAAAATCACTGGATCAAAACACTGGGACACACGGGTTCTAGGCACAACTCTACAGCTAAGTAATTTACAGTGTGGTCTTAGGAAAGTCCTTTCTACTCTCTCACACTCATTTTTGCCATATGTAAAGTAAGGAGTTGACTAGACTACCTCTTCTGTCATTTACAACTTTCATACTCAAATTCCCTTAGGACTGCATGTAACCCAATCTTGGGAGAGGGGGAAGCAACAAAGAAACCTATGCAAAGCTTTGGGACCCCACATATCCTCATTAGGAAGCTGATGTTCCTCAGCTGTATTTGCCTTCTCCACTCCTACTGGATAAGTATCAGCAAGGCCATTTTCGTTAGAATTCTGTAGCATCTGCAGCTTAACGCAGGAGAGAGACAGAGACAGAGACAGACAGAGAAAGAGACAGAGACAGACAGAGAGAGAGACAGGGAGAAAGGCACTACATTCACAGGAGGCTCCTTATTTAGGGAGAAAAAGCAAAACGAGAAGGACTCATCAGCTCCTCAAGAGAAGCTCATTTAACTTTGATGAAGTGGTACACTGTTACCATGATATCATAAGAAGACTGAGGATACTTCACCTGATACTGATGGCATAAAAGATCATACAGAGCGTATTATTGTTGAAAATAATATTAAACATAGACTGTTAGAATATAATGTCAGAACTGGAAGGGATCTTAAAGATTAGGGAATCCAAACTCTTTGCTTGAAAAGGTAATAAACTGAGGCACAGAGAGGGGAAATGAGATTCATGGGAAATCTTCAAACAAAGGTTGGGCGGCCACCCACTAGATGCTTAGGAGAGAGGATTCTCATTCAGGGGAAGATTTGGTTAGAAGGGTCTCTGAGGACCTTTCCAATTCTGAGCTTCTATTATTCCATGAATTTTAGCCTAAATGGCGGCACAGAAAATGAAGGACACCATTAATCCTAACACTATGACAACCCAGAGGGGAGGTAAAAGGTGTGGAGTGGCAAGAAAAGTCACTTTTGGTTTATAATCTCATCACATTTTATTAGACTAAACATAATAAGATCAGACTATGGGGGAAAAATGTTCAACTTCCAGGTTCCAGAGATGACTTCTAGATCAAAACCAGCCTCTTTAACCTCAACTGGGACCACAATGTGAGTATCATGACCTTCTTCATGTGAAAATAATAAATGGTGGGATGTTATTATCAACACTGTGATACCTGACATGTAGTAGGGGCTTAATAAATGCTTATTGACGGATTAAATGAAAACTATTCTTCATCTGGAAAAGAATTTACAACAGGTTTTCTTAAAATAGCATGAATCTTGAATGGATTAAATGGCATTCTGTTGCTGCTTCCCTCTCCAGGAACAGGCATTCATTCTGCAAAAAGCAAACTCTATCAGTACTGAAATTCTCTAAATCTTCTGAGGGCTACAGCAAGTACAAGCAAGGAAAAGCCAAGAGTGCTCACCTGGGAATCGGGCGGCTGATAAAAAGTTGGCTATAGAGAAGCCATCACTTACTACTCACTTGCTGGGGCCAAAAGTCGATGGTCACCAACCATTTTAGGAACCTTTCATTATATATGACTAACAGGATAAAGGAAGATATAATAGGGTCAGAGTCCAGAGCTCTGTGGCTAGTAAGTAACTCTGTTGCTCCTCTGGGAGAGGAAGAAAAGAGATGCACTTCCCTCTGGGAGCGTATGTCTGTGTTCCCTCAGTATTTTGAGTCACTGGTGGCATGCTGCTAAAGCACATTTGTTTTAGTTGTTTCCATAGACTTAAATCTGGAAGACCTTTGAGATTACCTAGTGCAATTCCTTCATTGTACAAATGAAGAAACCAAGACCTAGGAAGTAGGAAGGATTTACCAACAGCCTCATACAACTGGTTTTAGTGGCTAGAGTAAGATTAGCAGGGAAGGGAATAAGTATTTTATTAAGTGTCTATTATCTTCCAGGCACTGTGCTAAACACTTTTAAAATATTATTAGATTAAAACCCAAGTATCCAGAGTCCCTTTTTCACTATGGGGACATGGCCTCCCAAAAGGAAGCCATACTACTTGAGGTCTTCTGTTTGTGTCTGTGCTCTGTCTCCTACATGTGAATGGAATCTTCACCTTGGCAAGGATCACATATTTTCAGCAGACTAGGAACTCCTCAAAGGTAATAATCCCGCTTTCCCCATTGAGTTAAAAGGTCCCCAAAGCCATAGACCATCTCTCTGACAATATTGTCCACCATATGCCCTCTTTTTCTCTGTCACAGTGCCACATAAAGGAATCCAGGAGTGGCCTTGATTCATCTTTGTGTGTGTGTGTGTGTGTGTGTGTGTGTGTGTTTTTGTGTGTGTTTTGGAGGGCAATTGGAGTTAAGTGACTTGCCCAAGATCACACAGCTAGTTTTTGTGGTAAGTGTCTGATGCTGAATTTGAACTCAGGTCCTCCTGACTCCTGGGCCAGTGCTCTATTCACTGTGCCCCTACCTTGATTCATCTTCCTGAGTTAAAATCTGACCTCAGACACTAGCTTTGTGACCCAGGATCAGTCACTTAACTTTTTAATTTTTTTTTTGCCTCAGTTTCCTCTTATGGAAAAAGAACTGGAGAAGGAAAAGGCAAACTGCTCTAATATCTTTGCCAAGAAAACCCCAAATGGGGTCACAAAGTATTGAACATGACTGAAAACTATTTAACAACAACAAACAATAATTGATTACAGTAAGACACCCCAATGCCCGAGCAAGCCAAAAAAAGTCATATAGTTCACCTGATCTTATAAATGGCTGGGCTTTAGGCACCACAGCTGCCTTAGAAATGTCTACAGGGCAGACATTTCCCATGGAATATATATGCACTGACCTGATGAGGTCTGTGAAGGAGCAAAGCCCCAAAAATGCTCTTCCAAACTAAATGAAGAGTGGGGTGGCTAGGTGGCACAGTGAATAGAGCACCGGCCCTGGAGTCAGGAGGACCTGAGTTCAAATCTGGCCTTACACACTTAACACAAAAAAATTAGCCGTGTGACCTTGGGCAAGTCACTTAACCCCAATTGCCCTACCTTCCCCCCCAAAAGAAAGCAAAAACCAAAAACTAAATTAAGAGAGTAACAAGTAATTAATTCAATCATCTAACCTCATCAGCTCCCTTTCGGAATAGAAAGGCCTTTAATATTAAAATATATTGAATAAACGAAGGGTGATGCACTTTGTGACTGAAATGCATCTGTGGAATAATAAGAACATTCAACTTTCTGCTGCACAGTGAATGACAGTCCTACTTTCCAGAAGAGCCAGCTAGAACCTCGGTGGTTATTGATGATGATGATGATGATGATGATAGTAACAATGAAAATCCTTTGTTAAATGGTGAGACTGATTAGTACAAGTGTTCATGGGTCTGCTATTTTACTGCATAGGTGACTAGGGGCAAGTTACGTAGCCTGACCTATTCCACCTATATAAGGAAGGGAAGGAGGGAAGGAGGGAAGGACAGAGGGAGGGAGGGAAGGAGGGAGGGAGGAAGGAAGGAAGGGAAGAGAGGGAGGGAGGGAAGGAGAAAGGGAGGAAGGAGAAACAGAAAGATTTATTAAGCAACTACAACAAGCGAAGCATTTAAAAATATTAACTCATTTGATCCTCACAACAACCCTGAGATGTAAGTGCTATCATTTTATAGTTGAGGAAGCTGAAGCCAACTTGACCAGGGTCACACAGCTAATCAGTGTCTAAGGCTGGATTTGAACTCAATTCTTCCTGACTCCTGACCCAGCATACTATTTATTGTGCCACCTAGCTTGTGCATGAAATACATTAATCCTATCAGGTATTTCACCCAGATTCTGTTCCAATGCATGAAAGGCTAGAAGAACCTGAAAAAACCAGCATGATTTTTTTAAATGGTCAAAGTAGCAAATACCCAGCTGTGTGAGGATGACACTTTAGTTTGAAGGTGCTTCAGGGACCTCATAAAATGTTAGAGCTAGGAAAGGACCTTAGAGATCATCTGTTCATGTTTTCTCCCCCAATAAAATATAAATTCCTCAAAGGCAGGAACTTTTTCATTTTTGTTTTTTGTAGCCTCAGTATCTAAAAGGCATTTAATAAATGCTTTCTGGTTGATTAATCTAATCCAGGGGTTCTTAATCTAGGGACCATATACTTCGTTTTATACTCAAGTACAGTTATAGATAATTATATTTCAGCATAATTAGTTTCTTTTATAATCCTATGTGTTTTATGTTATGCCTTTAAAAATATTCTTCTGAGAAAGAGTCTATACACTTTACCAGATGGCCAATGGAGAGCACGAAACAAACAAACAAACAGTTAAGAAGCCCTGGACTAACCCAACCCTTGCATTTGACAGATGAGAAACTGATCCCCAGAGAAGCTTGACCTTGGTAACATCACAGAGACAGTAAGTAGCTAGGGCAGTATTTGAACCGAGGACCTATAACTCCAAAAGCAGTAATCACTCCACAATACCACCGTCTCTCTTGAAGCAGGGGGGGGGGGGGGGGGGGGGGAGATTAGAAATCCTGTGGTTCAAACTGCTTTCATCTGACAGATGAGGAAGGTTGTTGTTCAGTCATTTCAGAGTCCGACTCATCATGACCCCATTTGGGCTTTGGGGGTTTTTTTGGAAGAGATACTACAGTGATTTGTCATTTCCTTCTCTGGCTCATTTGACAGATGAGAAAACTGAGGCAAACAGGGTTAAGTGACTTGCCCAGGGTCACACAGCTAGGAAGTATTTGAGGCTGGATTTGAACTCTGGTCTTTCTGACTCCAGGCCTGGGGCTCTATGGACTGCACCACCTAGCATTTTACAGATAAGGAAACTCAGGCCCAAAGAGGGGAAGTGACTTATCTGAAGTCACACACTTCACTAAGTAGCAAGGCCAGGATGTCAGCTCTCGCCTCCTAAAGCAGTGCTTTTTCTCCTGC
The DNA here is from genome assembly GCF_028583685.1 of Petaurus breviceps papuanus. Lineage (NCBI taxonomy): Eukaryota > Metazoa > Chordata > Mammalia > Diprotodontia > Petauridae > Petaurus > Petaurus breviceps. The sequence goes on along the minus strand of NW_027185754.1, from coordinate 8,395,259 downwards.
TACACATCATACTGACTCTTCAAGAAATGTTGGTTTTGTGTGTGTTATTTTTTTCCCTTGGAAATCAAACCTGAGCTACTGGTTTTCACAAGTTAGCTCGTGCTTTCTATATTGTTAGATTTGTTATCCAATTTCTGCGAGACATATAACTCCAAAAATGTGATACCAGGATTTGCTTTGTGTAATTGAGCCAAGGTGGTGACATTTCATAAATCTGGAGTCTTCAAAGGAGGTTAATGAAACTAGCCTCAGAAAACTAACTCCCCAGCAGATTTACCACCGGAGACCTGGAGCGCTGTTACCCAAAGACGGAATTCTGAACCACATATACTCCACAATCGTGTGACTTTCCAGAAGGCTTTGTAATGGAAAACAATTACTCTCACAAGCAGGCAATTTAGGGAGAGTGTCAACACTCACCCTGCAGGACTCAAGAAAGACACTGACCACCTCCCCCAGTCCTCTGCTCTTCTTCCAAATGGCCACACGCACACATTCACATCCAGGTCTGCCTCACTTTATGAGATGTCAGAATCACAGATTCTCAGAGCCAGCCCAAGCCTTAAGGAGTCAACCAGGCCAACCTATACCACCTGCAACTGACTGCACAAGAACTCATCCAGCCCCTTCCTGAAGACTTCCAGGGAGAGGAAGTCTACTACCTCAGAAAGAGGCCAGTTCTATTGTGGGATAGCTCTCACTCTTGGGAAGTTTTTCATTCTATCCACCTACGTGCAACTTTAGGGCAGCCAGGTGGCAAAGTGGATAGAGCATCAGACCTGGAGTCAAGAAGACCCATCCTCCTGAGTTCAAATCTGGCCTCAGACACTTACTAGCTGTGTGACTCTGGGCAAGTCACTTAATGCTATTTGCCTCAGTTTCCTCATCTGTAAAATGAGCTGGAGAAGGAAATGGCAAACCATTTTTTCCAAGAAAACCCCAAATGAAGTTATGAAGAGTCAAACACAACTGAAATGACTGAACAAATGCAACTTTAAATATAAATCTGCCCCTTTACAACTTCCACCCATGGCTCCTGGTTCTGTTCCCTCAAATATTTTTCATATAATATCAAATATATTTCATATGATAGCCCCTCAAAGTACATGAAGGCAGCTATCATGTAATGTCTTCATCTGTTCAGTCACTTACACATGATATGTGCTCTGCACTTAGTGGGGGATACCTAGGAACTCATAAAATAAGAAAAAAAAACCCTAATCAATCAAGAAGAAGGCAAGTACTCTGTCTCTCCTTGTCTCTGGCATGAGTTTGCATTTCAAGTCCTGGCATGGTATAGTGGAAAGAACAATGAATTTGGAATGAGGGAGCGTAGGTTCAAACACGGACTCATCATTTATTAGCTATGAAACCAGGGACAAGTTAAATAATTTCAAGCTCAATTTCCTCATCATTAAAATGCTGATAATAATACTTTTACTCTCTGCTTCATAGGTCTGTCATGAAGAAAATACATTATAAACACTAAATATTTATCTCAAGGTGAATTATCACGATTTAGACCTTATAAGAAATATGAAGCTAAACAAAAAAAATCTAAGTTTTCCTGGTCCCATATCCACCCTTTTAATAATATTTTTTACATAAACAGAGTGAAATCAAGTCTGTATACCTGAGTCGACACGTCTGGAGTTAGATCTGCTCAGCGGCACAGATGCAGAGCCAGAAAGGAAGAGGTGTGTGGAAGGAGGAAATGGGGGTACAATGCAAGAATGTGGGGTAGTTATCTAGTCCAACCCACCCATTTTATGGATGAAGAAATGAGATCCACTTCCCTGGGCCAAATTAAATGACTTACTTAAGTTCACAAAGATAGTAAGTAGAAGACTCAGCATTCAAACCTAGGTCCCTGACTCTAAAACTAACACACTTGCAACTAGATCATCTTTGTCCTTCTTTTCCAGTCACTAGCTTGGTGCCTGACACATAGTAGGTACTTAATAAATGTTTTTTTTTTTTTGACCAACTGAATGATTGACCCATGTGGAGAAACCCTACACATGAGCTAAGGGTCCCTCACTGCCAAGCTGAAAAGGCTGCCCCTTGGTCCTCTGAAAAAGGCAAGAGCATGTCAGCATTATACAAAGGGAGAGGGGAAATTTGTTACTCTTAAATTACAGAGATGGCCAGGTTAGTGGGAAAGAGTCAGGCTCTGGCCAAGAAGAGACTATTCAAACAGCACCAAACCTAGTAATTAGAGCCCACAGGTCACTTTGGCCACAGCTGTATAAACTAGGTGTGTAATTAACTTTCTCTTCTGGCTCTTGACTCAACATAATTTCACTTTCTCCAGCAAAAGGAGAGTGCTGTTAAGAAGTGTTTTTTGGAAAATACTCCCGTTACAATCAGACAAAAAAGACACTTTAAAAAATTAATTCCTCTGCCCTTTTTTTGTGTGTTGTTATTTCTCTAAGTCCAGCATTCAAGGAATAAATGTTTCCCTGAGCAAGAGAGGGAGACCCTTGTGATACACAAAGAAGAGCTGGCTTTCCCACTATACCTCCATCCCAAACCCACCAGATACATACCTGGAAAAGCTAAAATCCATTTCCATTACACTCACTTCCAAATGGAGCCCTCAGCTAGGAAACACTGCAAGAAAAGACTGTTCTTATACCACCTCCAACCCTCTTGACCCCCAACCCCAAAAGGCAATTTTTGTTACTTTAGGCTGAATTTTGTTACATTAGAGAGCTAGAGGGGGGGAGGGGAGGGGAGTATAAGAAAGTCTAATGTTAGAGCTAGAAATAGTTCGATTCTATAGACATGTAGCTATGATACACAAGAAATTATGACATCCAAATGATGCAGCCACTGGTACTGTCAATGGCCACATTGCAACACTAACACAATCTTATCTCATTAATACAATCTAAAGTGTCTATGTTGGTGTGGGGGGATGTGTACATCTAAACTGCTCACTATATTTAAAGATGACCCCAAATCTCCCAGATGGCAAGGTTGGCTCTCTCTATTCACCAGGCCACTGTGCCTTCATTAGAAAACATGCTCAGATCTCGTTGCAAAGGTGGTGTTTTAGCTACCTTAGAGAACAAGGTAGGACAATTTTCAAGTATTTCAAAAAGTGCTTGTGTGGAAAATCTGGCACATTTTCAAGGTAGGTACAATGATTGTAGTCTTTGCTCTAATGAGAGAAAGTAATAGGGCTAGCCTTGTAGTTAGGAAGATACGGGTTCAGGTCCTGCCTCTGGACCTACTAGCCCAGGTGACCAAGGGGTAATTCTCTTAACCTCTCATTGTCACAGATATCTCTCTAAGACTATAAACCATGGTGAGTTCCCAATGCCCATAACAGGTCTGGACAAAAACACCCCCCCCCCCCAAAAAAAAAAAAGATTGTTTTAAAGGGCTTTAAAACTTTGTAACTTAAACTAGGCTAACAAGCTATTGCCAAAATAGAGGTCCCTAGGGGACCTACTTAAATGAATAGGTTACAAATTATTGGTAATTAGCCTAGTAAATGTATGTAAACATCTGAGATCATTTAGGAAAATCACTATACCTGAACAGAAAGTGCCTCAGGCTTTCTTCTTAAGCATTTTCTAAAGTAATTGAAAATAGGCTATCCTCTGAGGTAGCTTAAACATTCCCTCTGCAACCCTGTTCACTCTTTAAAAAAAAAAAAAACTAAGGAAACTCCCCCTTTCTGAATTGTGCACAGGCAAATTTCAGCCCAGGTCCTTTTACCCAGTTCTGAATTAATATGTCAAGTCAGACCCATCAGGTCTAGGGTTTCATTTACGTAGGCAATAAAAGATGCCAATGTTCTACAATTTATATTGTCTAAGGTGCTAAAAGTTAATGACTTGCTCAGGATCACCAAGACTGTATGTATCAGAGACAGGATTTTAATACTGGTCTTCCTTACTGCAAAGCAGACTCTATCAACTACACTGTTCTGCTTCTCAAGGCAAGAATTAGACAAATGTAACTTTAACAGATTTACAATTTCATATATAATCATCTTTTTTTATTAATCTACTATGCAATGAAAATGCTTGTTTTAGTTCAGAAATTAAACAAAACATTTTAAAGGAGATTTAATGTAACTTACAATTAGGACAGAAATCTGATTCTATGACACGTGTCTAGAAATAACAGTCTACGTTGTTGTTTAGTCATGTCCAACTCTTCATGACGCCGTGGGCTTTCTTGTCAAAGATACTGGAGTGGTTATCTCCTCCAGTGTATCACCACTTTATAGATGAGGAACTGAGGCAAATAGAGGTTAAGTGACTTGTCCAGGGTCACACAGCTAGTATCTAAAGTCAAATTTGAACTCAGATAGAGATCTCTGACTCTAGGCCAGTGCTCTATCCACTGTATCACCGAGCTGTGTGCCTAGAGATATTCCATTCTAAATAAATGTCAAAGAATGATGAACCCTCACTTTCTTTTTTTTGCAATCGGGGTTAAGTAACTTGCTCAAGGTTACACGACCAGTTATTTCTGAGTGTGGTGCTGAGTATCTGAGCCTGGATTTGATTCAGGTAATCCCGACACTGGAGCCGGTGCTCTTACTCGCTGAGCCACCTGGCCGCCCCTAAGCAATTGGGGTTAAGTAACTTGCTCAAGGTTACACGGCCAGGTGTTTCTGGGTGGGTGCTAAGTGTCTGAGCCCAGGATTCGATCTCCAGGTCAGTCTGACACTAGAGCCAGTGCTCTTACTTGCTGTGCTACCTGGCCGCCCCAAACCCTCACTTTCTTAAGATATCCAACTAATACAGGATCTTAGTTAGAGGCTATTTAGTCTAACCTCTCATTTTAAAGATGAAGAAAAGAAAACCTGAAGAGAGGTGATAATAACTTGCCTAAGTGATTTAGCAGCAAAGTCAAAATTAGAACCCACACATAATACCGTTAACAAGATGATGTTTTTGTTACGTAATTATTACATCAAGATCTGTGACTTAATCAGTGGAAGACTGAAGTAGACCCCAACCCATTTATAACATATAGTGTTAGTCATAGGGAATGACCAAAAGCTCGGAGAGCTTGAGTGCCCCACCCACAGCTCATAAGTATCAGACATGGAATTGAACCCAAATCCTCCCAAGTCTAAGACCAGCACTCAATATACTATGCCATGTCACCTCTCACAGAATTATTATATAGCATTGAATTAATCGATAATTGCATTGTTGGTATGTTGTTAATATAATTATTAATACAGTTGACAGGCAGGGTTGTCCAGGAGAACCACAAAAATCATGGATCCCTGGATCTATGGAAAACTGGGTTCAAGTGCCTTCTCTGCCACAGACTAGTTGAATGACTCTGGGCAAGTCACTTACCGTCTTAGTGCCCTAGGCAATTCTAAGACCAGATATTGTCTCAGCTACATTTGGAGAGAGAATTTCTTCACTGGTGAGTTCCCAGTACTAAAGAGTTCATAGGTCCGGCCTCTATCTCCATCCCATATTATTAATAACAACAACCTAGAATTAATACATAACAATGGTTCATATTTCTATAGTGCCTTAAAGTTTAAAAAGCACTTCCTTCAACATGAAGTAGGATATTTCCAAATCATTTGAGCATCATTTTCCAAATAAGAAAGCTGAGGCCTGAGCAGATGGCTCGAGGCCACACAACTATTAAAGATCAGGGCCGGGATTCACACCCAGGCCTCCAGTATTTAGCATAGTACATACCTCAGTCTACAAACAAATAGGCATTATTGTTAGCATTCTCTTTCAAGGCAAGCTTGGTGACTGTTTAGTGATTTCTTAGGAAAGCAAGTAACCAATGCCCAAGGAAGATAAGGAGTAGAGAGTTTCACCTTGCTACAACTTACTACAGAAAATTATAGATAGAGCCTCTCCCTGGCTTCTACACAGGCACTTTTTGAAGTACTTGAAAATTGTCCAGTTGTTCTCTAAGGTAGCTAAAACATTGCCTTTGCACTGAGATCTGGACATGTTTTCTAATGAAGGCACAGTCACCTAGTGGATAGAGAGCCAGCCTTGGCATCTAAGAGATTTAGGGTCATCTTTAATGTACACATCTCCCCACCCCAACATATGCACTTTAGATTGTATTAATGAGAGAAGATTGTGTTAGTGTTGCATGTGGCCATTGACAGTAATAATGTCTGCATCGTTTTGATATCATAATCTCTTGTATATGGTAGTTGCTTAATAAATGTCTATAGTATTGAGCTATTTCTAGCCCTAACATTAGAATTTTTTACACTTTTTCTCCCAGCTCTCTTAAAGTAACAAAATTCAGCCTAAAGTAACAAATAATATGATAAGGGAAGATATCTCTGGCTTCTGGTCAGAAAGCACCATCTGGTTAGAAGTGACCAAGTGTTTATAGCAATCCACATTGTCTCCTCCAAAACTTTGAGACTTTCCAAATTTCATTTTCTTTATTTTTTTTGGTTAAATTGTTTCCAGGTGTCCTTCACTCACACTCATGTCACTGATGGAAGCTTATTTCCCACCTACAGGTGGCAAGGTCACCAGGCACATACAGCCAATGGTTTGAGAGAAATAGTCACTGTTCTTTGGGTACAAGGTTGTAAAAGATAAGAGATGGAAGCCTAGGGGGCCAAGGAGACCATATACTACCAAGATGTGCTTTGTATTTCTGGGCAACAAAAAGTAGGTTTTCATTGTCTGAATCGATAATTTTTATATCATTAAGACTTTCTTCTTTGTTAAGAGCATTCACATCCATTATTATCTCATTAGTCCTCAGAAAGACTTTATCAGGTAAATGAGGATTATTATTCCCATTTTGCAGATAAGAATGCTAAGGCTCAGAACAGTGAAATTTCATTCAACGAACATTCAATGACTCATCCAAGGTCACATGCCTACCACATGCATCTGAGATCCTGGTCTTCTGACTCCTAATCCTGTGTATTTTTCCATAACTTCACTCCACCTGGTATCAGACTGGCCAAGGAACTGTTTTTCTCTCCTAAATATGTACTGGTATATCCCAACTGAGGACTTGATGTAAGTTTATGGAAAACAGGACATGCTTCACTCATTAGTGTTCAAAGGACATTTAAATGGTAGTTTAAAGGAGAATCGCTTTGCAAAACTGTGCTAATTCAATTCTGGACCCAAATTACATCGAGTGCCTAGTACATGATGCGGGGGCTACTTGGGCAGTAGGCCTGTGATGATAACAGCCTTTTTAACCAGGAGACACCTGCTCGTGCTGAATCAATTGCCAAGCACATTCCAATCCTGACAATCTTTTGCTGAACTATCCTTCTACTCACCCACAGTTTGAGGGGAAGCAGCCAGCCTGGAGAAGCAGACCTAGATATCTAGTTTGGGAGGGCATGAATGTAAATAGCCAGCATCTATACAGGACTTTAAGGTGTGCAAAGGGTTTTACCTACATTATCTCATTTGAAGTAAAGCCTTCTTCTAAATTAAGACTCACTCAGTAAATTTTTACTGAATGTCTACCGAATCTCCCAGCCCTTTGCCAAACCCTGGCAATAGCTCAAATGATCATAGATTTAGAACTCAGAGGGTCCTTAGACTTTATCTAGCTCAGTCCCCCCATTTTAAATCTGAGTAAACTGAGATAAGAGAGGTTAAGTAACTTGTTCATGGTCATACAACTAATAAGAGTCATTGGCAGAACTCAAACCCAGGTTTTCTTGACTCCAGGGTCAAGCTATTTTATCCTCTAAATCTTTAATTCCTTCAGTCTCTCTAAAAGAAGCGAGGCATTGGCCAGATGTAAAGGAATCTTCAAGTCAATTCAACAAGGGTTTATACAGTACCTACTATGTACAAGATGCCCAGTTAGGGCACTAGGTACAGAATTATAAAGACAAAATTAAAAATGGCTGCTCCCTTCAAGGAACTTATAATCTCCTAGGATGGGGAGGACCAGGAGGGGAAGACCCCTACGTTTACAACATTTTTATTGGCTAAACAAATAGGGAAAAAAAAAAAAAGGGAAAGCTCATACCTAAGAGCACATTATTGGTCTGGTGTAGACCAACCCTGATTTGCTGCAGCTACACACACACACACACACACACACACACACACACACACACACACACTCACCCAACCTTTTGAATTTAAGAATCAAAGACCCAAGGGGAAAAATATCTCTGTGCATCTTCTGTCTGTGTCAAAGAAGCTGCTCCCAGACTAGGTTACACCTTTATTGCGCTGTAATGAATTTCTAAGGGATCCTATTATGCATGGCAGTTTACCTTACTCTGTTGAGGAATTTCTGCCTCCCTTCCAATACTCTCGAGTTTCAGGGCTATCCTAGCTCCAACATCCCCATGGAAGTCATTAGTTAAGTCCTATTATAGCCCTTGGAAAAGTATTGGTAGATACTACCTGTATTGATCAAGACAGCTGGGGGCGACACAAACAATGTTACTTCAGATTCCGGGATGAAATCCGAACTTGTCAATAAGGTAAATGGCAGCAGTGGCGCTGCTAGATTAGTTGGAACAAAAAAAGCTCTGCCTTTCAGTGACACTGACCCAGACGCAAAACAGTTTATCTACCATTTCTCATCTTTGGCAGACAACCCCCCACCGTGGTGCCCCCAAAGCCTGAAAGTCCTTCCTAGGCTTTGTCATATGCCAGTGACAAAGGTCGTGGGGGGGGAGGAAGAATTAGCAGCAGCTGTGAATTATAGAAATTTTTTTAAAGCAGTTTTGCTGCATTCAAGACCTCGAAGTAGGCTAACAAAGTGTTGCCTAATAGAGGTCCTAAAGGGACCTGGTTTAATGAATAGATAAGAATGATTTTTAATTAGGGCATCAATTGCATGGAAATAAATGAACACTTCCTTAAGGGCAGAACAACAGCTTCTTCTCTTAGCTTAACCAGCTCTACCTTTAATCTTATTTATGTTATTTATTTGATTATCAGACCCTTTTCTCAAGCAAGGTATACTGAGCCTCAGAGTCCATAGATCTGCACTCTAGTTCCAGCTCTACCACTAACTAGCTATGTGATCTTAAGATTGGATTAATTTTGTGTGTGTCATGGACCCCTTTAGCAGCCTAGCATATCCAGACCCATTCTCAGAAGAGTTTCTTTTTAATAACTAAAGGAAATGCTAACTATCAGTTAAACATTAGTGAAAATTGAGATTTTTTTCCCCCAATTTAAGATTTCCCAATTTTTTACCCAATTTCATGGATCTCAGGTTAAGAATCCTTGGATAAGATGAAGCCTAAATTCCCACTCAGCTCAAAGAATCATATGATCATGAAGGGAAATACCAGCCCAGCTCTTGTATGAATTACCACGAATGAGAAATTATGAGTATGAATTAATGAGGTTTCTTTTCATTGTTATGAAATGAGGCCCAGTTGGTCTGGAGTTTAAAAAGGCTTCTGGGGACTCATCTCATTTCCCATCTCTCCCATAGCCACAGTGAGGATACTAGTGCCCAGTCAGGAATATGGAGGGCAGGCATAGGGTCATCTGACAAAAAGACTGAACAACCCTCCTCCCTCCCACAAAAAACACCACCACCAGGTGATTTTAAAACTTCAAAGGTAGAGCAGGCAAAGGCTCCGGGACATAAGAACTCATGAAGAGAGAACATTCTGTCATCAAAACTCCAACCTCTGCAAAAAAAATGAAGTCAACTTCAGCAGATTAGAACTGACACTGTCTTGTTTAGACTTCATCATTATAATTTAGGCCTTGGCTACAAAGGTGTAGTTTCAAATGAATAGAGATAGATGCCACCTCAGAGAGTACCCCTACAATGAGCTGCGGAGGCCAATATGTGCTTTGCAAATCTCCTTCTTCCTCTTAAAGAATCAGGTTGCCATATCCACCAATCTCACTGGGCTGGTTTTGTTGATCCTTATGAAATATCAAAGGTATCTCAGCTGTGGCATGAAGAAGGGGGAAAAAATCAGTCTAAAATTATTCCCTTCAACGTATGGGCATATTTAGCCTTCTCCAATGGGGTAGACTAAATAGAGAGAAAGGCAGGGCCGAAGTCTGTGAATGAAGCAAACCCACCACCTGCTTTTCCTACACAGAAAGTGAGCAATGTGGAAGGGAGGATAATCCTTAAGGAAGCATTCATTCATTACAATTTTGCATTTAAAAGGCTTCTGCTTCTGCCTCTCTCCTCTTCTACTAACTGGCCTGATGCTACAGGTTAGCTCTTTCATGGAGTTTCCACATTTAATTTAACTTTGCACTAATAATCCCTTAATTACTATACTTCCAGAAAGAATTTTGGAAGCAAACATATGACTATCTGCACTTGTGTACTCATACACAAACACACACACACACACACACACACACACTCCTCTCTCTCTCTCTCTCTCTCTCTCTCTCTTTCTCTCAATGTGCTATGAAGTTCTAGTTTTTTGGTGGGGGGATCAAACCATAATTACTGTCAGCATGCCAACTGAAAAGCTGTTGCTTTTATTTTTAATTTTATTTAAAACGTGAACACAGGCTACCCAAGGCACCACAATAAAATTACATTAACTGTAAAATTACATTATTAATTCTTTAATCTCACTTGAGGCTTCAAGCTGTTGCTATGTCCAATTACCCATCTAACCACCTGTCAGAATCACGGCGCGGGTTTAACATTACCTCCAGGACAACGGTGGGCCCGGTGATCTGTCAGGTCCGCCAGTGACTCGAAGTCCTGCTGACAGTTATCGCAGGTGTAAATTGACTCATCCTCCATGTCTTCATCTTCCTCATTTCTCTCCTCTTGGCTCGTCACGCTGTTCCTGTCTTCCAGCGCCCGGCTGCCTTTCGTATCGCTCTCCTGCTCCCCTCCTAGGCCACCTGCCAACAGGAAGAATACACTCCACTGTCAGTCACTGTGGTCTAAGGAAAGGTTTTTAAAGGGAATAGCCCCACATTTATTAAGATACATTTAATTACTTTACCTCCTACTTCCCATTATCCTTGACACCTCTCAGTATATTAATCTATGTGTTTTTTATGTCATGCAGTGCAATAATTCTCAACTGTATTCTTTAATTCTTAGTGTGAATCCTCCAGAGATGCTTCCTTATCATCTTCCTTAACATGTGGACAGCATGTGCGTGGTTAGCTCTCAGTTTTGCTGAAACTCGTTAGCATCTCACCACCCCAAACCACATTTTGCTTGCAAACTCAAAAATCTACAAGCATCACTACCATTAAGCATCAAGCCAAGGTAAAACCTATGAAATGTACCCCTTATCCAAACACCCCTCAAATGTCACCTTGTTGAAAGCAGCACACACATGCCTTAGTTTTCCTTATCAAAGTACATCAGAAACCACATTACTTTATCCACAAACAGAGTAATAGACCTATTTTGCTGCACTCCAAGCTCCTGCATGATACAGGGATGACATTATTCCCTGCAACTAGGCTCCAAGGTGGGCATAATGATCTGATGTTTCTGGTAACCGTGGCCATGTAAGATCACGAATGGAAAAAATTAAAACAATAGGAACCAGTTGCCCAAGAGCCATTAAAAACAAAGCCAACAAGCCATATATGGCCATAGCCCTTTAGTCAAGCAATTGCAAAACAAATGGTTAAGGAAAAAATTAAATACTAATACAGAAATGTTGCTATTTACAACAGCAAAAGCCTGCTCGATGATTGGTGAAAAGCTAAAGAAATTGCAGCACATCAGTGCAGGAGAGCTAGGTTGCCATAAATAATGTCAAGGATAAGATGGAAAATGTGGGAAATTTGATATGAAATAAGTCAAAGTGAAAAGGAGAGCTCCAAGAATTGCATGGACAATAAATATGGTTTTATTTCCTAACATGAATACACAATCATAAAGATGGGAAGAAGTTATCATTGCACTCATTTTCCATGGATGCTTGAATGTTGCCACTTCTTTTTCAATTCAAACACTGATGAGGGATAGAATCAAAAGAACCAGCTGCCGTACTAGCAGAACATACATAATATGAGAATCTTGCTCCAAGTCCCCATACCCTAAATTAGCAGTTCAACCTACAGATGATGATGATAATGGTGATGATGATGATGAGAGATAAGATTTATATACTACTTTAAGGTTTATTAATTAGAAGTTTACATCTCACAACAACCCTGTTGTTATTATCCACTTTTTCAGATCAGGAAACTGAGGCCAAAGAACGTTGAGTATATGAGGAAGAACTCCAACCCAGGACTTTCTTAGTACAAGCTCATTGCGCCTCCTCCTTTTTCTCCTCAATGGTAATGATGATAATAAGAAAGACAGTGATAATGATTATGAAGATATTCGTCCAAATATTGCTTTATACTTTTGCAAATTATTTCATATCCATTGTGAATCTCATTTTGTAGACTTTTAGAATCTTGAATACCAAAACTAGATGGAATCTCAAAAGACTGCCCATCTTGGAACCTCCATCTTGAAAGGCATTATTATCCCCATTTTACAAACGAGATCACTAAGATCAACTGTTCAACATCACATCATTAGTGACAGAGTTGGAACAAGAGTTGGTGTCCTGATTCCTAGACCGGCGATGTTTCCACGTCAATTGATCACCATGGGAGCTTGACAAGCTGATTTTTGCTCAATACTTCAATATTTCAAGAATCTTTGATTACATGAATGAAGGTACTCCTTCCCCTGACTCTCTATATACCTGAATAGAGTCTTGAATTGCTGTGGCCAAAAGAAAGGAAAAAAGCATTACCTGGTGGCCAACCTTCTTTGAACTTCTCTGAGATTTGTTAGGTTAGACCTCAGATAACAGACACACCATTTTTTTTCTACCTGAAATCTTTTAAACTTAGCAGGACTTTTCAGAACTTGGGCTTTATTGACAGCCTTTCAAGAACCTATGGACATCTCTCCTGCCCCTCACAAGGAAGCATGGAAGGAAGACTTACATAGAGGAGTTTATATCATATTAGAGATGAAAAGGAATCATCATTGTCTCCCCAAGCCTTGCAAATCAAAATGCACAGTGTCCATTGGTTCCTAGATGAGTCTTCTTCTGGGCCAGGAATTACCATGATTAACTTGGATCAAGAGAGAATTCATTGCTGGGGAGGGGCAATGTGTGAAAGGGCAATGCGTGCTCCCTGGTGCCATCTACATGAAGATGTCTGAGGTAGCATGGAACAGTGATGGGAGCCTCTTTCTGTTAGAACATTATTTCTTGATCTGGGGTTCATGGACCACTAAATGGAGACATTTCCAAAGGTTCATGAACTTGAATGGGAGAAAAATTACATCTTTATTTTAACTAACCTCTAACTGAAATTTCTAATTCCTTCAATTATTTAAAAAAGGTTTTTCTGAGAAAGGCTCCAGTGGCTTCCCCAGACTGCTCAAGGGGTCCAAGACATATAAAAAAGATTAAGACCCTCTTCATTAGATCATCTGAAGCTGATGTCTGGTTCTAAGATTTACTGTCTAGGTGACCATAGACAAGGAAGGTTCTTTGCTTCTCTAAACCTCAGTTTCTCATTCATAACATGGGAATAAAACCACCTTTACTATCTGCTCCAAATGTTGTGAGAAAAGTTTTTGTAAACCTTCAGGTGCTGAGGAAATGGGAGTTACCCTTAGTGGCAGTCTAATTCTATAGAGAGACATCAGAACACAACTACTGAACCAAAAAGATAAGTGATAGCTAGAGTAGGAAAGAGGAGCTAGGTAGTGCAGTGGACAGAGTGTTGCACCTGGAGACAGGAAGACTCCCCTTCCTGAGTGCAAATCTGGCCTCAGACACTTAATAGCTGTGTGACCCTGGGCAAGTTACTTAACCCTATTTGCCTCAGTTTCTTCATCTATAAAATGAGCTGGAGAAGGAAATGGCAAACCACTTCAGTTTGCTAAGAAAGTCCCAAACAGGGGCAGCTAGGTGGCACAATGAATAGAGCACCAGTGCTGGAGTCAGAAGGACCTGAGTTCAAATCCAGCCTCAGACACTTAATACTTACTAGCTGTGTGACTTTGGGTAGGTCACTTAACCCCAAATGCCCTGCCTTCCCCCCTCCAAAAAAGACAAAAACAAAAAAAAAAAACAAAACAGAAAACCCCAAACAGGGTCTCAGAGAGTGAGGTGCATCTGAGTAGGAAAGGACCATAGGCTTAGCACTGAAAGAAATCTTAGATATCTCTTTGTAAATCTTATCCAAGTTCTTCATTTTCCCAGCTTTACACATAAAGAAACTGAGACCCAAAGAGTTCGGTGACTTGTCCAAGGTCATACTAGTACTAATAGCAGAGTTGGGATTTGAACCTAAGTCCTCTGCTGCCCGATCCAGGGTCGTTTTCACTGTAGCACACAGGGCCTCTGGATGTGAAAATGCAGTTGATTCAAGATAGCAAACTACAGCCTATAGACACTTCAATTTAGATGCATAATGCTAGTAGGGTTCTATTACTCCCATCTATAGAAGACACACACTTCCAAGACCCTCTCCCCATCTGGACCCCACGAATGCATATCAGTGCCTATAAAATTCTGCTAGCCTTCCATCCTGCACATGTAGCGTAACCCGCAAGTAGAACAGGACTCCAGCCATAAAAATCAATGTTTCCATTTGCGGTCTATCATAACATCTCTCTCCTTGCCAATTAGGTGATGTACAATTCTAAGGTTATTTTATCATCAGAACACACCAACCCCCCTGCCATGTAGAACTTCCATTAAAAGCTAGGCCAGTACATCCATCTCAGGAAATCTGATCAGTTGCCATCACAATAGCAAGGAATATAAGGCAGGGTAACAAGAAATATCATTCCTGAGTCCTTTGATATTATCAGTCATCTCACAACTAGGGCTATGTAGTAAAGTGACCGTCTCTGAAATTCCAAGTTTACAATCTCTTCCTTTAATAATAAAAAAAAAAATGTTCTGTAGGGGGAAGGGTGTAGGGTACAACCATAATTCTGACTTCATTGACTACCCTGCCTCACCCTATAATAAGTTACGTTCAAGGCTGCCTTGTTTCTGCTTTACTTAACACATAATTTAATCAACATATTTAAATTAGCCCTTCTATTCTTGGATGGTTATTGGCACCACTTTCTACACTTGTCTAATCCTAGACTGGAGCCACAATCCTTACGATGCATTTGATCTCCTTAAATCCAGCACATCCTGTCGAGCTGATAGTTAATAAATCAGAGTGTCAATTCACTGGTTTTATATGGCAAAAGCCCATAAAGTGGTCCAAGAATATAAATCCATTTTAAAGAACTGTCACCTATTCCCTAGGCTCTCTGCTAATGGGAATCAACATGGTCTACAAGACTGGGGTCGAGGCAAAGGGCTGAAAGTGTCCAGTGGGGAAAGGGACAGGGCCTCATCTCAAAGTCACCCAGGAGTCTGTTGAGAGATAGATGGTCCAAATTTCAACTGGTCCCTTTAATAAGTAAAATCAGCCAAAATTTATTGTTAAAAATTCAACTAGGAGTTTGTTTAACCATACTTCTTTCCAACAAGCGAGGATTCTATTGGGGAGAGAACACACAGGGAAATGGCTGTAATTTTTTTAAAAATAGTTTTTAATAAAATTCTTTTACAAACACTCTTTCCTGGCATAGTAAGGTAAGCATATTGAATATAACTTAACCTTCTACTAATGACTCTAAGTTACTCTTATAAACATTTACAGCTGTAAATGCTGATAGTGTAAGACACAGATGGCTGAAGGGGAACTAATCCTAGGAGACCCTATCACAGCTACATATTTGTTTCTTTTTTTCTAAGAATAAAACATATATATGTGCATGTGCGTATATATTATTTTCTCATAAATGACATTCATAAATTTTATATATGTGTACAGATAGATAGATAGATTTAAATGAAACAAAACAATCCCACTAGAAATAGGTGCCAATACTCAGTCATTCCCCTCAACTCCAGCGTTCTCTCCTATCTCAACCTCAAATGATGCCCCCCCAGAAGGCAATGGACAAATAAAAACATGACTCCCCCCATCTATCCTCCCCCCAAAAGGACATTGAGATTTGAAAACTTTAAGAACAATAATACCTCATGGCTACACTTTAGTTTAACTGTCCACATTACCGTCTTCTTTCCAACCTATATTCCCTTGGCTCAGAACAAAGAAGGTTCTAATAGTTAGGTAACAGATGGGGAAAATCTTGATTAGAAAGTGGTACTTGAATTGAACCTTGAATGAAAATAGACAGAGGTGAAGGAGGAATTCATTCCAGGCATGGGGGACAGCCTACACAAAGGCACAAATACAGGAGGTGGAAATGTCATCTATGAGAAACAATGAACAGGCAAATTTGGCCAGAGTGTGAAGAGGAGTAATGTATGAAAAGTCTGGAAACATAGGTTGCAGTCAGATTGTAAACGGTTTCAAAAGCCAAATGGAGGACTTTGTATTCTATCCCAAAGGCAATAGGGAACCACTGGAGTGTTTTAAGCAAGGGAATGACTTGGTCAAATCTCTGCTATAGTACAATCGTTTTGGCAGGAAGATGGGATAGAGAAGGGAGAGACTAGGAGGCTATTGCAATAGTCCAAATGGAAGGTGATGGGGAATTAAAGTAGAGTAGCAGCTGTGGGAGTGGAGAGAACAGATGCAAGAACTACATTGTAGAAGTAGAATCAATGAGAGGATGAGGGACAGGGAAAAGGGGAAGATGCCACTGAGATTGGGAAACTGGGTGACTAGTGGTACTCTCAACAAAAGACTGTTCAATAAGAGAGTTTAGAAGAGGGGTTGTAGAAATAAGTTTTCTTTTGAATGTGATGAATTTGAGATGCCTGTGAGATATCCAGTTGGAAATGGCCAATATTTTAATTATTAAATATTAATGTTAAATATTAAATGGCCAATCATTTAATGATGCTGTTAGAGAATAAGAGAAAGAAAAAGAGAATAGAGCTAGATATATAGAGATGAAAATCATCTGTATATGGATAATTGAACACATGGGAGCTGATGAGATCATCATGAGGGAGAATGTAGGGAGAGAAGTCAGAAGGGTCTTGGGGTTAATTCATAGTTAGGGGGCAGGATCATGGATGATGAACCAGCAAATGAGGCTGAGGAGAGCCAGACAGGTAGAAAAAGCAAGACAGAGTACTGTCCTGAAAATCCAGAGAGAACAGGGAGTATCCAATAGAGTGCAAGGGATCGGCAGCATCAAATGCTGCTGAGATCATGGAGCATGAGGACTGAGAAAAAGACAGCTGAAGTTGGCAGCTGGTGCCCAAGAGGGCAGTTTCTGTTACCCCATGTCTGAATGACTGGAGCAGAGGTCGATGGTAACCCCACCCTGTTCTCCAAAACCTGTCTCCAGCTACAGGCACTGTTCCTAACCATAATGAGAGAGATCATCTATACTGCATTATATGCTACTGCCTCTGAACCTTGATAATAGCCAAGGTAGATTGGAGAATGGCAGAATCAGAAAACATAACAGAGTCCCAGTTGGTCTGGTCTTCCTGCATAACCCTGGACCTAAGCCTATCTCTGGTTCCTGAGTCCTTTCCTGAGTCCCGCCTCATGTTTCCAGTACGGTGACCCCTGGGATTTTTGCTGTCCTTTGGTATCCTGAAATGGCACTGATGTACTCTCTGGTTTCCTGGAAGGGAAACTTGTAGCTTGACAATACCCAGGGGCCAGGCTGTGACAGTTGTCAGGAAAGAAGGACAGGCAGAAAAGTGATCAACAGAACTTAGTCCTCAGGTATTTGACCCATCAGTCAGTCAATGAAAAGCATTTCTTAAACACCTACTATGTGCCATAGGTACTGCAGTGAGTGCTAGAATACAAAGAAAAGCCAAAGACAGTTCCTGCTCTCAAGGAGTTCTCAGTTTAACCATAAATCAGAATGTGACTAAGGACAGAAGTCAATAGGAAGGAAATAAATCACAAGAAGTACTGACACACTAGATGGGGAGGCAGAATGTGTTCCAATCCAGGCTATTTGGGGCGAGGTCCTTTCCCATTTTGGACCCAAGTTTTCCCATCTGTGAAAAATAGAGGACCAAATTATATGACAGAATTGGAAAAATGTTAGAACTAGAAGAAGCCTCAAAGCTTATCTGCTTTGATGATTCTGTGGTCAGAAATTTCCTCCACAATGTCCTTGACAAAGAGTCATTAAGCCTCTGCTCAGGGACGGGGAGTGACAGGAAGACCACTATTTTCCAATGGAAGTCCCTTCCACTTTGGGGCAGCTCTTATTATTAAGAAATTATGAAGTTTTCCCTTTCATTGATCTTTCCAGCTCTATAATCTATGTCTATATATCTAGATTGATACTGAACATCCTATTTTTATTAGTTAACATATTATCAATTATAACTAATATTATATATTTATATATAAATATAAAATATTTTAAATATATAATATAAAAATATAGTTATATATAATTAATTATAATATAATAATAATTAATTGAAAATTAATCTGTCTAAACATTCTAGATTGATACTGAAATATTCTACACCCTAATTTTTCTCATAATCTTTTTCTCTTCTCTTGCCCTATATCCAACATCACCTTAAAGTTCTTCTAAAGATTTTCTTAGGGACGCTTAACTGAGAGCCTGTGTAAAAGAGTAGACTAGGAGGGGCGGCAGGTGGCTCAGCGAGTAAGAGCACCAGCTCCAGTGTCGGGATGACCTGGGGATCAAATTCGGGCTCAGTTGCTTAGCACCACACCCAAAAATAACTGGCCATGTAACCTTGAGCAAGTTACTTAACCCCGATTGCTTTAAAAAAAAAAAAAGAGTAGACTAGGGCTTCACTCCTTATCAATTAATAAACATTTATAAATTACTGCTGTGTAACAGGCACTGCATAGGAGCTATGGATACTACTCTGCAGCGGTTTCTGTCTTCCCAGACCTCATAAGGTATTGTTAATGCTCAATTGCAACATACTAAATCCCATTTCAAAGCATCATTTGGTTATAACACAAGTAGGACTATATCCCACATGCATCAAGTCCCTATGATACTATACAGAATATCTCCCTTATTTATTACCCATGAGAGGGTTCTTACACACTCGTGACATCACCACCCAGATAAGCAGCCAGGTAGCACAGTGGATAGGATATTAGATCTGAAACCAATAAGACCTAAGTTCAAATCCAATCTCAGACATTAATTATGTGATCCTGGGCAAGTCACTTAACTACTGCATGCCTCAGTTTCCCCAACTGTAAATGGGTATCATAACAGTACCTACCTCCCAGGGTTGCTATGAGAATCAAATGAGACAATATTTGTAAAGTGCCTACCACATAGTAGGTGCTTAGCAAACACAGTAGATGTTTGCTTCCTACTTTCCTTCCTTCCTCTAATGGGTAATGAAGACTTGCCCTTTGCCAGCCATGCCCAGTATCAGAGATACAACTAACAGGAATTGTACATGGCGAGAACTTGTGGGTTGGAGAGGAAAAGGAAGCACACCAGTCTAATGGAGGTGTAGAAGTGACAATATGGGAAAGCAAGGGTGATTCCAAGAAGGAAGCAGCGGTGTTCAAGTCAAACAGAAATCCTATGAACAACTGGGAGGTAGCTATTAGAAGCATTATCACTCCCATTTTACAGATGAGGTCATTAAGATTCAAATAAGTGACTTTCTACGTGATCACATGGATGGTAAGTTTTAGAGGTGGGATTTGAACCCAGGACTCATTTGACTTCAAGTAAATATTCTTTTTAATATGTTATACTTTTAACGGAGAAGTTTGGGGTGGGGGAGCTATATGGAAAGAACTGAGGAAGTTGCAGTGGTGAGTAAGATAGCTCATAGGTTAAGAGTATGTTATATAAGTTTTAATGGGCAGCTAAGTGGTGCAGTATCCAGATAGAGCACCAGGCCTGAAGTCAAGAAAACCTGAGTTCAAATTCAGCCTCAAATACTTACTAGGTTAGTGGCCCTGAGCAAGTCATTTAACCCTTTTGCCTCAGTTTCCTCATCTGTAAAATGAGCTAGAGAAGGATACTCCAGTATCTTTGCCAAGAAAATCCCAAATGGGGTCACAAAGATTGGATATGACTGAACACCACCAACAAATGTGAGCTCTACGTATTTTTGTCTAATAGAAATCCTTCTAACCACACCTCCTTTCTATAGCCCTCTCCAGTCACTGCCCAAGATCAATGACACTCACTCCCCACAAAGTATAGAACCCCAGGGCATCTTTGGGAGAAGAGTAACCTTGGCTGAAAGAAAATTTGGAAGGAGTGAAGGGGGAAAAAGTCAGGTGGGTAATTCTTACCTTTTATTTGAAAACCATAGATTTTCTTCCCCACTCAAACACTCATAACTACCTTTTGCTTTTATCAAACTGATTAAATCCCAGAGCTACACCAAATGGAATCAATTTAGCAAACACACTTATTTCCAAGATACCCAGACTAACACAGAGCCAGAGGCAGTTTAGAGAGAAAGCCTGGCTTTGGAGGGGAGAGATCAGTGTGTGTGTGTGTGTGTGTGTGTGTGTGTGTGTGTGTGTGTGTGTGTGTGTGTGTGTGTGTGTGTGTGTGTGTACATACAACAGACTATTTCCTCATTTGTAGAATGAGACGTTGATCTAGACGGCCTCAGAGGTCCCTTCCAGCTCTAGTGCTAAGATACTATGACTAACAAAACAATTATCACAGGTGACTCTCTATTCTAAATCACCTGTCATTCCTCCCCTGTGAAGCAACAGAGACCACCAGAGAAGGCAGGATTGATGACAAAAAAAAAAATCCTGCAACCAACTTTGAAGAGATTTTTAAAATCCCATCTCCAAAGGGTTAAAGGAGTAAGTATTAAGGGACCTTGTGAGCAATAAGGAAATGAACTCTCTTTCTATGAAGAGAACATATAAAACAAAGAGAACAGAGGAGCCCAGGCATACTGAAGGCAAATTAATAGGAGCCAAAGACTAGTGAGCAAGAAATTTCCCACCTTCTAAATTAGAATTCTCCAATTCACCCATTCAAGGCTGATGGGATTCTCTCATTGCTCAGGCTGGCAAACAGAGGAGGGAGGAGTGTACCTACTAAGCAGCTCTTTAAATTCTTGGCATGAGTGCCCCAGACAGTATTTTCCTCAGTAAGAACCAAATTAGAAAACGGAGCACCCAGCTGACTTCGTTACCAGCATGGGGTATTTCCAGAGAGAAGTGGGCAGAGATGAGATTCTCAGAGCCCAGAGGGGACGCATCTTCATGTAACTGGGGCAAAGGCTGGCACCATCTTCCTCCCTGCCAGTCCCCTCTCACACCTTCTTCTCCTAGGGTACCATGTGCCATTCCCCAGTTCAGGCCATAAGAAATTCATCCCCAGTTCACTAGTTCATGGGAGTGGAATAAATATACCTCAATAGTACCCAGTAGAAAGAAAATGTTCATCCTTTTCAAATCCTTGTCCATTCTCTTCTCTGATTCCAATTCTAGCACGCTACTACATCCTATGCTAAGTGGCAAAGGAATGAGGACAAGTGCTATTCAATAAGCAAGAGCTCATAGGATTTATAGCTAGATAGCATCTCAAAGATCTTCTAGTCCAACATTTCCATTTCACAAAGAAACAAACTGAAGCCCAGAGATAGAAAAGGGAATTGATTTAAAGTAACTTGAAGGGAAGGGAGAAAACTAGAACAGAGCAAGCAAAGAGGGAGAGTATCCTCATTTTGTTTCATTTGTGTAGGAGATAGTAAGTAGACCAGTCTGGTTGGAAGAAGTTTTATGTATGAGAATGCTGGGAAAAGATTATGGAGGTAGATCAGGACCTCATTATAAAGAGCTCCGAATGCCAGGCTAAGGCATTCCAACACTTCACAAGACGGCTAGCCATTATCCATCCACCAAGTAAAACATAGACAAGAGTCCAATTTAGCAGAACACCACTCCAATGAGCAGGACCACTTGATACACAATGAATTCCAAGCAAGCTCAGAGCTATGATCAAGAGCAAGGGTTCAGCACTGAGAGGACCACAGATTAACACTGACACACTGTTACCAGGCAACACAGGGGTATACTGCCATAACAAGACAGAAACTGCATTAAAAAAGTCAACCCAAGGTAGCCAATTGAGTTGATAGTGAATTATTGAAATAAGGGACATTGCAAATTAATTCTACGCACACATATATGATAGCTTCCCTCAGTTTATAGGTAGACTCAGAATCAAGGCTTCAGTTCCATTCACTGGGGTCCTGAACAGCAACCTTCATAAGTCACTGAAGGAAAAAATAGCACCTGACCACTAAAAACAACTAAATCTTCCCAGGGAATATGCCATCTTTTGATTTGGGCTATACCTATATACACTAAGCACTGAAGGAAAGGCCAGATGTTTATAAAAAATTTTTCCCTGGAGCATTTTTTAAAATTGAGAATATTTGGCCATCCTAACAGCCCAAACATATCTTACACATTTCCACTGGCAGCACATTCCCATGGGAGATGGTTGGAGGAAACATTCTCACAAAGCACTGATATCCTGCCCACCCCAAGTCAAACACTGGTTTCAGCCACAACTGTGTTTCCACTTGGGACATATTTGCGAGAGAAGGAATTGTCTTTAACCAACCAGTACTATTAGACCTGGTCAGATAGACCTAAACAAAATGTTTGCCAGAGCAGATGTGGATTCAAAGGAAAGAAGTTGCTGTGATTTGGTCTATATGCTTGCCAGAAAACATTAGATACTCTAGTTGAATCTCCACACATTGAAAATGTGCTTTGTTCCAGCCCCAAATTTAGAAATTCAATTATTATTTACCTTAAGGTTTAAGTATTTGCAGTACAATGCATAAAGGTAACATTTTACCCTCATGACCTAAATGATCCAGTTGACAAGTGGTGTCAAAATCAAATAGAAACTGGGGCCACTAAACCCTACTAACACCTAAGGATCCCTGTGGACTGCATATTGACTTAGAAAACTACATGTTGACATCATCTATGTCCTATTGTACTTTTATATATACTGTTAAATAATCCCCAATTACATTTTGATCTGGTTCAGAGGACAAGAGTAGCATGTTTGACATCTCTACCCTAGACAATCAGGCTGTCATCATATCGCATACTTTGTGAACCCCATTGTACTTCCCATTTTAAAGAAGAAATTTTAAGCAAGTTGTCCTGGAAGGCTCCTGCCTTCACACTCACCTGGACAAAAATTCAAAGTCCACCATTAACAAGCAGTCAAATCAGTGCATCTACACGCTGACACATGAACAGGTTTGTTGGCACCCCCCTGTCACCCTCCCACCAAAACCTGCTCTCTATAAATGTTTTGTTCCTATTAATGGCAGCCCCCAGGGTCTGGTCATCCAGACTTGAAACCTCATTATCATCTCTAACTCCTACCCCACTTCCTCACCCCAAACATCCAATCAGTAACCAAGTCCTGACAATTCAATCTCCATAATGTCTCTCCTAACTATCCCTCCATCTCTGCTCCCACTGCAAACACCCTCATTCATGACCTCTTCTTTCTCACCTAGATTACTGAAACTGGGTCCTAATTGTTTTTCTTGCATCCATTCTATTTCCTCTTCAATCCATTCTCCACAACACCACCTAAATTCTGCCATGTCACGCCTATGCCCAAAAACACTCAGCGACTACCAAATGCAGTATAAACTCCTGACTTGACATGAAAGGTCACACTCTAGTCCCAACTTGTCCCCATTTACCTCATCTCACCTTCCAGCCAAACTAAATTTCTCGGACCACCTGATTCTCATCTTGCCCTTTCCCATCTTTGTGCCTTTGCTGACAACACTCCCTACATCTGGAATGGACTATCCTTCTGCCCCCCAACTGTTGAAGTCTACTGCTTTACTCAAGGGAAGGAAGGGGAAGAGAAGAAGCATCTTCTATGTGCCAGACACTGGCTAAGCCTTTACAAACATTATCTAATGTGATCTTCACAGCAGAGCTTTTGCTGTCCCCATTTTACAACTGAGGAAATTAAAGTAAACAGAAAAGTGATTTGCCCAGGGGTCACACCACCAGAAAGTGTCTGAGCCAGATTTGGATTCAGGTCTTCCTTTCTCCACACCTAGCAGTCTATCTACTGTGTCATTTAGCTGCCTCTAGGTCCCAATGAGATGGTTTCACATCCTCCATGAAAGACTTCCCTGAACCCATGAGTAAAAAACTCTTTCACTTTCCTCAAATTTCTCCTTGCCCTTTGTTTAGAACTCTGCTTTGCACCTAAAAATTGTTTGTGTGCATGTTTTTCTTTAAGAACAATCTTTGTCTCTGCAGAGCCTGAAACATTTCCTGGCACACAGCAGGTGCTTCATAATTGCTTGTTAAATGAACAGATGAACCATTGTTTTTCTGCACTGGAGAACAATGTAAATATCATATCTATCTCTGTCTCTGCAAAGCCTGAAATATTTCCTTGCATACAATAGGTGCTTAATAATGGCTTGTTAAATGAATGAATGAATGAACAATAGAGGCAGAAAGAAAGCATATGATCTTGAACTGATTATGAAGATATAGGAATGGGCTTAAGTTTTAATCTCACCGGTTCAATTCATTCTAATTCAAAGAATATTTGTTAAGCACCTACTATGTGCACTGTGTTAGACATTAGGAATATAATAAGGAAAGGAAAATAGTTCTTGACCTCAAATTCTACAGAGGAGAAACAACATGTTTACCAAAAAATAAAATATACACATAATTTATTGGGGAAGGGGAGAACCAGCAACTGGGGGAAACTAAGAAAAGCCTCATGTAGCAGGTGACACAGGAGCTAAATCTCCAATACAGAGAGGGATTCTCAGTCACAAAACATCTCAGAAGAGCGGGTCAGGAGTCACACAAAAATCCTGACAGCTCTTGCTCAAATATGTGGCACTAAGTATCTAACAACATGAAATCAGACTTGAAAGACTGTAAGCAGACTGCAGTTTCCATTCCAGACAGGAACAAAGTTCAGTGGACTATCCCCACCCAGAAACTCTCCCCCCATACACATACAGACACAAGGTCAAGTACCCACAACACATCTGCATACATGTCTGTCGAGGGAGTCAAAGGAATCTTCTTCACATGTAGATAAAGGAAACAGGCCAGATCTCTGCAGGTTTCACTTTAGTTAGTGTCCTGATTCACCTATTCCCATTCCCATCCCAGATGGCTGAAATAGGGCCCTGCACCAGGTGACCTCTCAAAGTTCCTGCTGCCAGGCCTGGCATTATATGCCCATTTCACATTGTCAGCTCCCTTAAGGGCAAGGACCACATCCAGTCTCCTGGTTCTAAATTCATTATATCATAGCATCCCTGCTCCTGACCGAAAGGAAGAGATGAAAGAAAAGGGGGCAATGTGTGGCGGGTGCGCGCAAGGGAGGGGGCAGTGTGAGTGAGATGGGTATAGAATGCCAGGGCAGGCGGCACGTTGTGAGAGAAGTCACCGGAGGCAGGGCCCTTACCACGTTGCGCGGACAGAGGTAGAAGAGCGGAGGGAGG
>NW_027185754.1:8279392-8369691 GCF_028583685.1 Petaurus breviceps papuanus | reverse complement strand
GGGAGGAGGAAGGGAGTGAGGGAAAGAGGGACAGAGACAGACAGAGAGAATAGAGAAAAAAAGAGAGAGGAGAGGAGAGAGAAGGGAAAACCAAAGAGAGAGGGAGACCAAAGGGGGAGGAGAGACAAAGAGACAGAGAGAAGAGAGACAGAGAGAGAAGAGAGAAAAAAAGAGAGAGAAGATAGAGAAAGGAAAATCAAAGGGACAGAGACAGAGAGAGGGAGAGATGAGAGAGAGTAGAGAGAAAGGAAAACCCAAGGGAGAGACAGAGAGAGAGAGAAAGAGAGAGAGAGAGAGAGAGAGAGAGAGAGAGAGAGAGAGAGAGAGAGAGAATCCTAATACAAAAAAAAAATTATTTGGTCCAGCATGTAGTTAATGGTGTTGGCTTCCCAAGCCTTACAACTTAATAAAATTGATCTCGCTGCAGCACTGTAATGAAGAACAGTAGGATAAAGCTACCCTCGAACCATGAAAATTGTATAGTGTTACCTCCTTGTGACCTCCTAAGGCTGTGGCCATTCCACCCTCTCCAAGCTGTCCTTTGTCTAATCCTGACAGCAGCCTGGATAGAGGAGAAGGCGGACAGGGAACCATGTCTGGGGGAGAGTTGCAGGTTTGGGGAGGTGGGGTTTGCTGGGGGGGGTTTTCCCAGTGTAGAAAAGACAGAAGGGGAGGGATACTTGGAACCCTGGAATGCTTTCCCCACACAATAAATCATGCTAACCAAGATGCATGCAGAGTCCCTCTCCTCCTAATTGCACCCCAGACCTGCAGTACAGGAGGAGAGGAAGGTCATTAGGAATGCAAATGACCAGTGACTAATGTAGCTGAGCCCAGGGAAGAGAAAGGAAGAGATACTCACTGTATTCCCCAATAGCCTATGTTTCAAAGGGCCCCCAAACTTAACAGGCAGCCAGGCTCTGATCACTCGAATTACAGTTACAGTCCATTCTGTTTAAGTCAGAAACAAAAGAAGGACAAGATGGCATGAACCACACTGGGGCAGGGCACCTAGGCAAACCAAGCCCCCATCTTTCCAGCTTGCCTGGGAGCACAGGAATCACAAAGGCTTTAGCTCCTTTCATGTACACCTCAGTGGCTTCCCTGAGCAGCTGTCCTGGTACAGCATTACCCATCAGAGGCCTAATTCAAAGATCCACGCCCCCCCCCTTCCCGCTCCCAACTTCTCTTCCCCCCGTTGCTGAGAGGAAACCAGGAGGAAATTTGCCACCTTTCCCTCCAGCCACTGCATTTCCCATGAATGGGGAGATTGTGGAAAACCTTTAAAAATTAACAAGTTCCTAGGGCATGGAGAAAGACTGGTAAGTGGCTGTATTTCGGGGAATACTGAAGTGGTATCTCGAGAAAAGAAAGCATGTCTGATGGAGTGTTTTTCACCATTTTGTTACTACTATGGGAGAAGCAAAATGGTAACTCATCAGGCTTCCAGGAATAAGGCCCTGTTCAAATATTGCATGCACAGCCTGGTAAGGGAAAAGAAGAGGCCCTCCTCTAACTCATCCACACCCCAAGAATTAATGCAAACAGAATAACTTCACCATCCACTATAAGGATAAAACAAACCTCACATCTCTCTCTCTCTCTCTCTCTCTCTCTCTCTCTCTCTCTCTCTATCTTTCTCTCTCTCTCTCTCTCTCTCTCTGACTCTGTCTTTCTCTCCTCTCTCTTTCTCTCTCTCCTCTCTCTGTCTCTGTCTGTCTGTCTGTCTCTCTCTTCTCTCCCCCCTCCAAAAAAAAAAAGGTTTGAGTTACAGGGTTTTTTAGTCCAATAGTCAGTCACATGTATGGCAACTCCAGAAACTTTGATTTAGGAGTCAGAAGTCAAGCCAGAGATGACAATCATTAAACCCATAGGATCGTCACACCAAGAGTTCTTTGTGGGGCTGTCCAGTAGTATGAAGTCAGCAATCCCAGCCCACTAGTTCCCTATCTTCTAGATTGTTCTGGATTTGAATGGGGAGCCACCCGTAGATTCAAACAGCCTGGCTTGAAACCTCTCCATTTCCCGTCAGCTTTTGTGTGACACACTCCAGGATAGAAAGTAAAAAAGAAAAAGAAAAGAAAAAAGGAAAAGAAAACCTTCTCTTCTCACTCGCCAAGATACATTTATAACCAGTGATGAGTACACAGCAGAGAACCGGAAAAGGGAAGAGTGGTTAAGATTAAGTCGAGAGCAGTGGCCAAGTGTGCAAATAGGAGGGAGACTACCACACCCCCCCCTCCCCAACCCTGGGCTCTGTGCTGGTCCCTCTGCTTGGCCAGGCCTAGATATATGCACATGCACACACACACATCTTGAAACCTTCGCTTCCTTGAATTACAACCTGCTTGGGATGTCCTTTAGTCAACATGAAGCAAAACCCTTTTATTAAATGCTGCTAATTTTTTTTATTGATCACACTGTGAGTGATTTCATTTTCCATTATGGCAAACATCTCCTATTGGGGGGCTCTAGGATTAAGTTTCTTACTCAGTCTTGAGCAACATGTCACTTTTAATCAGTTTTTAGTCCCATTATTGCTCAAAAATTAGAAAGCAGTTTCTTTGTGTCACTATTGGCCTCCCAACTCCCTTCTCCCTTTCAAAGTTTCCTTGTGGAAAGGTTATTAAACTTGGAATAAATATACATGCAGAAAGTGCCAAGGAAATTCTGCCCTGTCTCTAACCAATTTTAGCATTAGCTTTTATAATTTTTTTAGGTTGATTTTTCACAGAAAGACTGCTCATAATTATTGCTCGTGCTCTCCCAAAACACTTATGTTACTAAAGTGTGAAATGTCTTCTAACACAAAGACAGATCTCTGGGAAGTAATTACAGAAATGCATTCAGGGGCAATAACGCTATATTAACTGTCAGTGGCATACATCTTCTGAAAAGGCACTTGTTATGAAGGAGTTATTTGTGTAGCCGTTGGCGACGGCATCGCGGGCAAGCAAAGACTGAAAGAATACATTAAACGCCGAAACATCAGCTCCCTCATCAAGGGTCAAATTATGTTTAAATCATTACCTTGAAGTCAAGCAAACTCTTACCTGACTGTCTATTGTAAAGACATTTCTGAGACACACTCCAGCCGAATGTGGTCTCCCTGTATGCGCTATGGTGCAATTACCCGGAGTCTCTAAAGAATTCTGCCAGGAGAGCTTGTCACAATAGGGAGAGGCGAGGATGCAGGGTGTCTATTAAACGCTAACTCATGTCACCAAACAGAATTTTCAAGAATTATAAATTGCAAAATTGCCTCGCGGCTGACCCCCACACATTAAGAGGATCCCGGAGCATGATGGAGCATAGCTCGAGGATGGGCATCAAAGGCAGGCACCAGAGGAAAGGGTTTCTCTGCTAGGCTGCCTTTTGAATTGAGCTGAACTGAGGGGGGTGAAACAGATCCGCCTCTTCCTCCCTACAATCACCCCTGCCCCACACAGTCTGCTTGGGGCTGAATACCCCAGCAGCCATCATCTTCAGTTCTATCCAGTGACATCTCTGGCAGTCAAATGCCATAAAACAGAAGCTGTCAATGAATGTGTGTCATAGAGAATTAATGAAGGGGAGAAAGCATAGCAGGCGTGCAGAGAGGGCTCCCAAGTGCTAAGCTAGTTTTCACAAAGAGAACCTCTATTTCCCCATCTCTGAAATGGGTCTAGCCACACTCACCCTCATGCTGTGAAGGTTTCCAAGCATAAAGGACTTGGAATAAATTGCTGTCTTCAACTCCCCCTTTGAATGCTCTTCTTTCCAATGAGAGTTTAGCACTTTCTAAAATCTCTCTAGCAGGATAAAAAGGGGTGTCAACATATTGACAATCAAAGAACTCATTTGCCCTGGGAAATACCAGCTAGAAAGACCCTAGCAGCAAGTCTAACAGAGTCATTTCATAGCTCTCTTCTCGCTTCCAGGCCCTAAGAGCACGTCTCAGTGGTAAGGAGAGACCTCCGGTTCAGTTCTATAAGTGGAAGGTAGACTTACAAAGCCCATCTCTGGAGGAGAGCAGCTTAATTTACAGGTGCCAGTGAAATGTCCTGAGACAAGGCTGGGACACAGGCAGAGAAAGAAAGGGCAGAACCGGCCAGGAGGGGATTTGGGGCCAGCAACAGGTTGAGTCCCAAAGAGTTAGTTACAGCTTGGAAGGGTCAGGTGGCTATTCACAAATTATGAGGGTCATAGCTCAGTCTAGGGAATCAGATAAGGTATGAAAGGTAGTGGGGTGCAATGGAAAGTATGCTGGGGGGGATGAATATAGATGTTCTTCAAGGTATTTTTCAGCCCTGAATCTGTTATCTTATAAACTAAAATGGTTAACAGTGGCCAAGCAAGAGAGGCCTGGGAAAACAGAGGGTTAGAAACAGCAGCATTAGCAATACTCAACAAGTCGGAAATAGGAGGACTGATGCAAAGATTGGCTGAAACTTCCTGGTAGGAACCCTATTATCTGCTGTTAACTGTGTACCATTGAGCCAAGGCTTACAGAGATGTGTTTGCAGCCTTTGTAGCATGGATCCCACCTGTTCCTTGATTGAGGCAGGGGTAAATTATAAGCCTTCCAGTAGCTTCTAAAAAGACCATAATATGACCAAATGAACCTCACCTCACTGCTGAAAGGCAGGGTTTCCCAAGTTATATAGGGATGGACAGCTGGTATTGTCATAGCCTACAACTATTAAATGTTCTCCACAGTGGAGGTGTCCAATAAACATTAAGGAATAGTAATGACTGAAATAAGTGAAGTCCTTCTAGACTTTTTTGTCTCACAGACTGCCTTTGGTAGTCTGGTGAAGTCTGTGGAGGCTTTCTCAGAATCATGTTTTTAAATGCATAAGATAAAAAACAAAGGATTACAAAGAAAACCAATTATATTGAAATAAAAATGTAATTTTTCCCATCCAAGATCATTTATTGAGAAACCCCTTGAGGGTCTATGGGCCACAGGTTAAGAACCCTGTTCTAGACAAGACCTCAATCATTTATAGATCCCAAAATATTTTATTGACATCTACAAGTTGGAAAGTTTATTTTACACACATGAATTTTCTCTCCTCTTTGTCTCTATATCTTCTGTCCTTTCTCTCCTTTCCTTTGTCTCTTTGTCTGTCTGTCTCTCTCCCCCTCCCTCCTCCTACCCCTCCTCACTCCCAGCCCTCAGCCACCAGTCTCAAAGGCAGGAAGACCTGGGTTCAAGTCCATGTTCAAACATGCACAACTCTGAGCAAGTGATTTTACTTTTCAAGGCCTCATGCAACTCTCTAAAACAAAACGTTTGATAGCAGGTGGCCTTCTTTATTAAAGGAAGTTTTCTATAGGGACCAAAATCCCCATCCTACAGACTTCACAAGGTCTTTGGGAGGGAATTGCTTTGTAAACCTTAAAGCATCAGAGAAATGTTGAGTTCTTAAAACAGACGTTTTTAACAAATAGTCATCCAGCAGTATGTCCAGTGAAAAGGGGGTTCACAAATTTTGAAGTCAGTCCATTCCATTCTTGAACATCTCCAGTTAGAAAGTTCAATTGAGTCAAACTCTGTCCCCCTCTAACCTCCACCCATTGATTTTAGCTCTGCCTTCCATAACATGACAGACTGAATGTTCTCCCTCTTCTACATGACGACTTTTAGAATATTTAAGGACACATTTCCCCCTCAGACTTTTCTCCCTCATCTTTTATCCTTCATAATTTAAGCCATTCCTTTCATGACATGCCTTACAGATCATTCTGGTCTTGCTCCTCCTAGAGTAGACATACTTGAACTTGTGGTGTCCCTCCCAAACCATGGTACCCACAAATGAACCTGCTATTCCAGATGTGACCTGCCCACAATGGAGTGCAGTGAGCTAACTACTTCTTATGATCAGAAGTTATGCTAATGGAACATTTGGCCATGACAGAATCAAACAAACTCAAAAATTGGGGGGGGGGGAGACCTTAGAGGTCATCTAGTCCAATATATACATGAACAGGAATCACCTCTACATGTGGACATCTAGCCTTCATTGGAAGATTGCACCACCAATGATAAGAAACCCACTGTTTCCTGAGCTAGCCAATTCCACTTTTGGACAGCTCTAATTACTAGAAAGTGTTTCATCACATTGAAGTGAGAAATCTGCTTCTCTGCTCCTCCCACCTGATGTTCCTAGTCCATATCCTAGTTTCGGACAAGATCATATCCTATGTGAGCATACTTAAGTCCCCTGCTCTGGCACCTCTGGCTCTTCCATGGGTGATGGAGGTGACTTACCATGCTGTAGCTTAACCAAGAGATAGGCATTCCTTCAACCCACCTACTTTGCTAGCAACAGCAGCAACAATTTTAG
The DNA here is from genome assembly GCF_028583685.1 of Petaurus breviceps papuanus. Lineage (NCBI taxonomy): Eukaryota > Metazoa > Chordata > Mammalia > Diprotodontia > Petauridae > Petaurus > Petaurus breviceps. The sequence continues at coordinate 8,363,359 of NW_027185754.1, read as the reverse complement.
TCAGCATTAAAAAGTAATTCACTATTGATTGGCAAAAACAAGTCTTACAAATCTGGCAGAGGTAACCTAACAGCCCACACAGAAAATGCTGCCATTTGGAGCAAGGGCTTAGAAAATCTGAAAGCTCTCATAGCCACCCATTGTCAGAGATGCCTTGGGGCATCACATAGCACCCTGGAGAGAGGAGGGTGCGGTTTCACTCATGCCAGGCCTAAGCTACCTGACACCTGATAATTAGCCCAGAGTGAAATGCACAGCTCGCAGATACCCACCTTCCCCAGGTGATGCACACGCACAGTTGTCTGCCTTTTCTGAGTTTGACTACACAGACACTCTACAGGAGCCCAACTGGTTCAAGCCAAACCCATGTCTGCTAGTTTCTTCAGGCTGAGTGATCAGTTTTGCCCTGGCCTACCTTGAAAACTACAGCAGTCTAGAACTATATGTCTCTATTTTCCTTCCAGAGTTGTACTTCATATGGTATGGCTTAAGATTATAAAAGAATCACAGCTAGGTCAAGTGAGAAGGAACCTGTTGTGGTCATTTGATTCAACCTGTTCATTACACAGATGGTAACACTGAGGCCTAGAGGGAGGAAATTATTTGTGCAAGGTCATATGCTGAGCGGCAAAGTCGGATGACAACCAGGCCTCCTTAATACCAGCATAGCTATCTTTCCATTGCATATGGATGAAATCCAATGGCTATTCCAAGGACCTGGCTAAATGCTTTTGTTATACTGGAATTTTATATGTAGTACTAAATAATTAAAAAATTAAAAAAACAAAAAAACAACAAACCAAGAGACCTACTGTCAGGGCTTGTAAATCTTTTTGTTGTGCAGATTTTTCACTATAATGGCACTTGTTATAACAGGATTTTTACCTCACTGATCTGAAATTTATAATAATTAAGATAGGATGGACTGAAATTTACTCTGATCCTATCTGGGGATGAGGGGAGCCTTACTAAGCAAATAAAAAGTGTAAACAAGAAAGGGGGCAGAATGTTTTTCCTACTTGAGAGAACAAGCTATTTTGAAGCACTTTAGAAGCACTCATTTCTAAACAGGCAATTAATATGTTAATTAAGTCATTCTTACCTGTTCATTAAAGCAGGTCCCCTAAGGACCTTTCCTTGGCAATGGGATTCTAGGATTTAGAGCAGAAAAGGACCTTAGAGATAATCTAGTCCATCCCCTTAGCTTTATAGAGGAGGAAATTGATGTCTTCCCCAAAAGCTGAAATGACTTATCTAAGGTCACATAGGTAGAAAGTAGCAGAAATGGAATTTGAACCTGAATCCTCTAACTTTTCACAATATCACATTCCACTATGGAAATGCTTTATGGGAAACACTATCTCCTAGTGTCCAAGTATATAAGAAAGCTGCCCTTTAAAAATAAGTCCTCTAATTAAGGTTTCTCATTACTCAGACTGGCCCGCCTCCCATCGTCTAAATATGTATATCAGAAGCAATGCTGGATAATGAAAAGAATTTTGAACTTGGAGTTCAGAAAGACCTAGATCTAAATCCCACATCTGCTGCGTACAGGGCTGTATGACTACGGGCAAGGCATTTATCCTCTCTTGGCTTCTGTAAAATGGGGATAATGGTCTCCAAGGATTGTCACAAAGCTGAAATGAGACAACGTACATAAAGTATGATACAAATCTCCTCTATTATTATTATTATCTGCAACTCTTAGTTTGGGGAAAGGAGAAGGGGAACAAGCCTACTTTGACAGCCGATTCAGGTAGAATCTAAAAGTAATCCCTGGCTCCCTTCCATAAGCACACATCTAATGGAAAAAATGATTTGAGGAGCTCTCTTTAGGACAGCATCTGTTAGCTGTTGCTGATTAAAAGAAGTTTGTTGCTAAGAAAAGGCAGCAGATGACGCAAGGTTTATCACTAGCTACAGGCAAACGTGACCCCGCTAAAAGTTCAAACACCTCCCAGAAGTAAATCCTGTTCTTCAGCAAGTTCCAGAAAAACAATAGTTACTTCTGCATTTGAATGTTTCTCTTGAGGTGCTTCCCACAGCCCACACCAGAGAGAGAAACCTCTTGAACGGTGGGAAGGAGGACTGGGTGTTCTAGGTAGGAGACCATGCAAAGGGAGGAATATCCCTTTGGATAAAGGGAAGATGTCAGTCAGCAGCATCCCCAGAGAATACCTTCAAGCACACACAGGGTACTAGGCGACTGATCGATCATCTCTTGAGGATGTCATAGAAGAGACCCCTGCTTGGGTCCAGTTTGGGCTGTCTGACCACTGAGGTCTCCAATTCTGAGGTTCTGAGGCTCTTCCACATAAAACCAGGGAGATGTTGTCAAAGTCTGCATAAACACACTGGAGAGTCAATTGATTCAGCAGAAAAAGCATGAGATTCAGAGCTAAATGGCAGAGAAGTGGACCTGGAGTTGGAGGAAAACCTGAGTTCAAATCCAACCTCACACGCTTGTTAGCAGGTTCAACCCTAGCAAGTCACATAAAACTCTGTAAAATGAGCATGATAGCAGCTACCTCCACGGTTGTTGTGAGGACGAAATGAGATATTTGTAAAGTATTTTGCAAACCTTAAAACACCATATAAATACTAACTATTGTTATTAAGGCTATGTGACCTTAGCAAGGTACTCCAAGCCTCATTTTCCTCATCCATAAAATGGAAATACTTGTGCTGCCTTTCTCAGAGCTGTTATAAGAAAAACACTTCATAAGGCACTATGGAAATGTAATTATTACTGTTATGTTATATTGTATTACATTATACTATGATTATTACTGTTATTAAGTACAGAACCTATTAAATACTGTTGTTAAATATATTACATCATACTATGATTATTAATGTCATTAAATATGCCTTATACTATGATTATTACTGTTATTAAATACAGTTATTAATAGTGCCACTATCTTCACAATTGCACAGCATTAATTAAATAGACAAAACTGATGTTGGGGCAGTTCCAGACACTATTACAAGTTGGCCTCAATACTAAACAGTCCTATAAGCATGTCCATATAACTTCTCAGAGCCACAAGGTATGGACTACCTCTGATACTAGTTGGGGAGACAATGAAGGATCCGGGCTAGACCATGAATGTCCCTATTACATGACAGACATTGTATGAGATCAGACTCCTTTTCCAACATTATCTTAGAATACACTTACTCAAATCATCTTCCAATCAAGTGACAAAGTTTATTGTGATGCCAATAAGGCAGGGTAAAGTTCCTTAGGGAACCTACAGATTAATAGGGGTGATACTAAAGCTTATATAGAAAAGGGACAGTGAAAAGAATGCCAAGTATGCTAATTAGGTGATGGGGCAGGATTAGGGAATGGTCAGTCTTCAAGGGAATAGGTAAGAAGTGCAGGTGCTAGGCTGCTGGGAGGTATGGGGAAATTCAGGGAGCCAACAGAGATAGCCTTACTGAGGGGATGAGATAGAAGGGTTGCCAGAGTATGGTCCTTGAGCAGGCACCCTGTGCCTGCCTGATGAGGAATTACAGGGTCAATTCTGTATATGCCTGTAAGGAGAGAATTTTCTCACAGGGGGTGGGGTGGGGAACTGGGTTACTTCCAGACACATGGTATTTGCCTTTTGGGGTCCAGGTCCCATCACCCCACCAATCTAAGCCAAGCATTAGTTTGGTGGCCATGATGTCAAGATCTCTGCATTTTCCTATATTTATCTTTAGCCATTTTCTTAATTCTAATATTAGGGCTTTAGTAAATGCCCCCATGATATAGCCACGCCTCAGCTTAAGAAAACTGTGTAGTTGATAATCTGGATATATAAAAGCAAAATTAGGGCATGATTATTCATTTTAGAAATAAAGTTCTTTGCTTTGCAAAGGAATTCACCCTTAAGTAGTGAATTCACTCTTCCCAAGGGCACAGAAAATATCAGAATCACAAATTTCAAATAATATGTACCATTTCAAGCTCACTTCTACTACTTCATGGAAGGGACACCAGTATAAGTAAATAATGACATCTGCATATGCAAAGTAAGGCCATGTTGGGCACAGGAGCTTCCATGCTGGAAAAGTAGACCAGAGAGAGTCAAGTCCGAAATGGTTACTTGGACTATCCCCTTCCAACATTCTGTAAAAGAGATGAAACTCCTGTACAAACTGAAAGAATTGTTTCTTGGATTATGGAAAGGACCTTCCCCGCAAAGTAGGGGTATTTGTTCTCTCCTCAGCAGGATATTCCTAATATAAGCACATGTTTATATAGAATGCTAAGAGTTACAAAGTGCTTCCCTTATGGGGGGGGAAGGGGGTGAATGGTAATAGAAATTTAAAGATCTTCCCTGCCCCTTAATAAGCCTAAATTGAACTTGAGGCTTTCTTGATTTGAAAATATACTCTGGGGGCGGCCAGGTAGCACAGCGAGTAAGAGCTCCGGCTCCAGTGTCAGGATGACCTGGGGATCAAATCCGGGCTCAGATACTTAGCCCCACATGCAGAAATAACTGGCCATGTAACCTTGAGCAAGTTACTGAACCCCAATTGCTTAAAAAAAGAGAGAGAGAATATACTCTTCCCCCTAATAGGCTGCATGTGCTCACCTGGAGTCCACAGTAGGAGGCTTGTTTTTCAGGAAGGCACAACTTTTGTTTCTTTATAGTCAAGTGAGTCACAACAGCTTTGTGATGTTCTCCGACCCAGGAGAAGGCTAGATATAATTCTGAGGTGAGCTTTTGCTTTGGGGCTCACTTTGGGAAGAGTTATGTGATTTGGCCAGATGAGACTCTGGGCAGCCGTTGCCCCCCTTCTTCTTCCCCCTTTGAAAACCCAGATGTTGGTGCTTCTCTCTCTGATAACTAACTAGGTATGGATGTAATTGGTCACACAGCTAGAAGCTGTCTGCTGAATTGTGTTTTTTTCTCTGTATTTTTGTCTGCTTATAACTTCTGTTTATATTCTCTGGAGTTCAGGGTGCTGACTTTTTCCCTTGAACTAGGTAAATGATACATGTTTGTTTGATTAAAGTTAGATTGTTAACCTTTTTTGAGTTGCTTTCCTTTAGAAAAGCAGATCAAAGAATCTGTGCTAGCAGCCATCCTGGGTATTATAGGGTGCTTGCTGCTGGGGCGGGGGGGCCCTGAAGCCTCAAGACCACATGTGGCTCTCTAGGTCCAAGTGCAGCCCTTTGACCAAATTCAAATTTTACAGAACAAATCCTACATGTGGCCTTGACGCTGCAGGTTCCCCACTCCTGCCTTACAACAATGCAGCAATGTAAGTGGTGCAAGTATTATGACCTTCAATGTAAAAATGAGAAAACTAAGATTCAGAAAATTTTCATTGTACAGGGAAAGAAGTCGAGGCTCAGAGAGCCTCTGAGAATCATGTGTCCATATTCAAAGGCAAGCCTAAAACTTAAGTATCTTGGCCCCATCACTAATGCATTTGTGGGGAAAGAAAGAATATCATTCTGAATGAAGAGAAATTATTTAATGGGTCACTACAGAACTGAAAAGGTTTTACAATCTATTCTCACCTTCATCATCTTTTCCTGAAGAAACCATCTCTTTGCACCTCATATGATTTCAGAGAATATTCCCAATTCTACCTGTGCAGCCAGACACTGGACAAAGGGATGCTGTTCTGGGAAGCCTGAGTCAGTGGCCTTGGAAAGAGAAGGAACAGCTGCTGGGTTATGTATGTGTGAGTGTGACCTTCCTGGCCCTCCACACAAACACCATCCCATTGTGTGTTAAATCCCACCGGTCAGGGAGCCTGTAAGTGATTCATGTCCATGTCCCCTTCTCAGGCCTGCAGAACTCACATAAAGTTTAGGAAATTCCCAACCTGGGACTTCTGAGCTGGCTGCTTCCTTTCTCCACCAAAGAGAAAAAGCAGTTTTTCCCGGCTGGTGCTGTAGAGTCAAGTGGGTTCCTGGGTTTCATCAGCAGACAGCCAACGATAGGGCCAAGCAAGCAAGTTGACAGACCCAAATTGTTTGCACCCTCTAGAGGCCCAAGGAATTTCCAAGTTAACTTGGAATTCATCTGTCCTTGGGGAGAGCCTGTGTTCGAAAAAGTGCACCAGAGGGAGTCAAGCCCCACCTGTTCCTCTTTGAAAGGCATCTTCTAACACTCTGTAGAAGGGATGAAACGCCTGCACAAATTGAAAAAAAAAAATGCCTCTTGCACTGTGGAAAGGACTTCCCCCCTAAAGCAGAGGTATCTATTCTCTCCTCAGCATGATGTTAATAATACAAGCACACATTTATAGAGAACGTTAAGGTTTACAAAGTGTTTCTCTTAAAACAATACCCCAAGGTGGGTGGTACAAGTATTATGATCTTCAATGTATAGAGGAGAAAACTGAGATTCGGAAAATGTCTATAGGTGCTTAATAAATACTTGCTAATTGATAATCACATAATACTTGGGCTATTCTATCCCAGGCCCATTGGGTAAGATCACTAGATAACCAGAATCTGGGACCAAAGATCAGCAGAAACAAGTGATGGTCACCTCAAGAGAGCAGCAGGTCCTACCCAAATTTCCTTCTTAACACAGTGGCATCACAGACCAGCAAGAGAAGCATTAACATCCCTCCATCCTCTCCACAAGCAGACAGAATGTGTGCAAACTGCATCTATTCCTTCTCTTATATGTATGGTTTTGGTTTAGTTTTTTTTTCCCCCAAAAGAAATTCATTAGTCTACATTTAACAAGATTCTGACTTCAACCAGAGAAGAGCCAGGGAAGCCAGGTCTCTGTTATTATGATGTAGCTTTGGAAGGCATTTGGAACAGGTGGCCTGAACCATGCAAAAAACATCCATTTCTGCAAAAAAGTATCACATTCCTTGGAACTCCAGCCAACCTTTGTTAGATCAACAAGCACTTAGACTCTATCTCCCCGGCCCAGCAACGATCCTGATGGGAACTCGGTTACACTCCAATGCAGAAACTAAATTAGCTGAAAAGACCATGCTATTGCCTAGCCATTTGCCTTCCGATGTCCATTCTCTTACCCTTCTCCATCCCAAGCCCTTCTAGCCACCATCACCCTGCTCTGATACAGTGACTTTGCCTCCAAAAATTGAAACTAGTTTGATTTCCCTTTTGAACAGGTCACTGTCCTATGGAGCTGACCAAGCCCTGGCTCCCACTTCTAGATCCTTCCTCATGGATATCATTCAAAAGAGACTCTCTACGGCCCAGCCAAGGAGGCAGCCGCCAGCCCTTGACATGTCTGCTGGGCGAAAGGAGGCAGTATTTAATCAGAACAGACCGGAATATATTTACACAAAGCTCTTGCAGGCTGCTCAAAACGCCTTGGTTACTGGTGGTTTATGAAACACCCTTGAGTGTAGACTGTGACACTGCTTTAATGAAGAATGTAATGAGGGGGTGGGGGAAGGAAGCCAAAGAAAGGGGGGAGGAAAAAAAAACTTTTTCACCAAGAACTGTGCCTCAAGTACCAAATGGAATCAACTTAAATCCGCTCTCAATGACCCCCCTTGGTGGGGCATTTCCTGAAGCCAATTGAAACCTGCCCCATAGGGTCTGTACTTCCTTTGTGTTAACTAATTTCTGACTCGGGGTTTCTAGCTATTTATTTCCAGAATAATAAGTTAACTGTGATGGTCCTCTAGCGTGGCGATCTTTTTAGCAGTGATAACACTTTCTCTCTTAACGGGTTCTCTGGTTCTTTTTCCTAGCAGTATGCGGTAAGGAAGGTGTGAAAAAATATTTAAAAGAGGTAAGTTGAAGGCATTAAAGTCTTGTCTCTCCTCCACCACCCCCTTAACAGACACATACACAAAATCCCCCTCTAATTTTCAGGTCTCAAGTGCCCAAATGGCAAAGAGGGCCCCAGAGATGCTCTCCGGGCGGCAGGTAAGACTTTCTAAGAGTGTAAAGATTTTAGGGCAAACAAGTACCATTGGGGACCAGAAATAAAGGAGAGGCCCAAAAAGAACGAGTTTCTTTAAGTAAGTAATTAACACAAGACTCCCCGGAATCTTTCCGCTTCTTTCTTTTTCTTCTCCTTTTTTTAATCTTTTTTAATGTGCACTGCGGCTTCCTGCTTCCTCCAAACCACCTTAATTGGACTCTTCAAGCTTACCAGCAAAGTTCCTCACCACTCTCTGAGGACACCTATTGAAGGTGGTACCAGGCTGTTCATAATAACTGTTACCAGACAGGGCTAATAATGACCCTCTCTTGCTAATGAAAAAAAAACATTGTTGCTGCTGTAATTAAGCTTGTGAAGAGTTTAGTTGGAGGGAAATTAGATTTATTTACACACTGTTCTGTTGCTGATGAAGCACCAGCTATTTGGGAGAACTTCTAATTAACCCTAATTTAGCAGCTATGCTCTTTTGTCGACTCATTCCCTACATACTCCCTTTGTAAATTGGACTTGGTAAAAATAATAATAAATAATGATAATAATAATAACAAGCCACTCTGAAAGGTGAGCTTCTCCATAGCAAACCATATTCAATCCTTGAATTCATTCAGCTTTTCATGTGCTGACAGTTTAGAAAACTCTGAAAGAGAGCTCACGTCAGCATTCCAAAAGAAAGGCTGTGTTCATCAATTGATATGGCTTCACCAAATACCTACTATGTGTTCAGCCTGGCTACACTGTAGGGAAAGTAGAGAAACAAAAGATATGATTCTTGTCCCTAAATTGTAAGCAATTTGAGGAAGGGAGGGTAGAGAAGATGTCACGATCCCATAACCACTGACTACCATGGTCCAATGACCTTTGATTCAGACATGCCCGAGAGAATGGGGAAGAATCCAAGTGATGTTGTCAAGGACACAGTTGTGGATGACCTCATAACACAGAGCCACCACTGTCCAGTCCTTTGGTATAATGTTTTTATGCCTAATACCTTAAACAGCTCATAGACCAACACAGGCTATAGATCTTCCTCAAGGATACACACAGCACAAACACAGGGAAAGCCACCCAGACAACCTGGGCTTCACTGCTCTGCCACAAGGCCTCCCTGGCTCTCTTGCTTTCCCTCCTATCCATACACTCAGATAAATAAGGGCTGTTTTGGAGAACACCAGCCTAAGCTCTAGAATATGTCTGTTTCTATAGGTTACATATGGTAGCATCCGAGAGAGCAGAGGCTGGTGTCCTCATTAGAGCAACTGGCAGCAACGCCTATCTTCCTGCCCTCGTAGCTCAAATATCCTGCCTCCCTGATTATGCTAACATGGATAGAAAAAGCTAACTTATGCTCCTGAGACAGTGAATAGGCCTGCCCAACTAGAGCAGACAATGTGTGCTGGGGATGAGCAGTAAAAAGATTGGATAGGACCAGAGGGGCCAGATTTTAGAGAGTCTTGAATACCAGGCAGAGGAGTTTAGATGTGATGGGGTGGTCTATGGGGAACCATTGCAGGTCCTTGCACAGGGCAGAGACATGATGAAGCTGGTATTTAAGGAACATTGGTCTGAAAGCTAAAGGAATGGCTAGACAGTTTCAGATATTTGGGGTTATATCGTTGCCTTATACATTGGCCAGTCCCCATTGCTTGTAGCCAACCTGTCTCACTCTCTTCTAAGATCAAGTCTCCTATATAGCTGGGGATAGAAAGAGGCTTCAGCTAGCTATGTGTTCAATTTCTAAAATCCTATGACCCGAATGACTTCCTGAAACAATGTCTTCTCCTGCCCAGGCTATTATTAATCAGCAAATATTTATTGTGCCCACTAGACCCAGCCCTGTGCTGGGCACCAACAGGGGATACACTAAATGCAGAGCCTACTCCTATAGGAGCTTACAATTCAGCAACTTTCCTCTTTAGTCCCATAGTGTGTAAACTCTGTAAGCTTCCTCTCTACCAAGATTTAGGGGGAGCCTCCTATCCTCCATTTCACTCCATTAATGAGATTAATGTCTCCTGTTTTCTCTATGATTACTAAAAATCACCCTGGTAGACTCACTCAGCTCAGGGAACATGAGAACCATAGTCAATACAATCCAATAAACCCCACAGAATGACTAGGGACACCAGAGTGGGCTCAGCAAGGAGTAATGAGCAAAGAAAAAAAGAGAGAGAAAGGTGAGACAGTTGGAAAGACAGCAAGAAAGGGACAGAAGTGGAGAAACAGAGAAACCCACAATTAAGTGGGACTGGGGCAGAGAACAGTTGTGAAATGATAATCAATCATGTTGGTCATCTTAGAACAGTTTGGTCAAAGGTTGGTGGCTAAGAGAACTAATGAATTTTTTTTTAATGCAAAGAAGAGAACAGAAGGATGTTTAGAATGAAGCACAGAAAAACAGGGCACTTTTGAAAGTAACATGGAATTTTTTATATGCTTTTTTTTAAACAAACAAGCAATAGGAAATGGAGAGTCAAGATTTTATATGGGATCCTCTTTTTGTGTTCTGCTGTGTGTATGAAAAGAGTCTCTCTTTTGGTATTAAAGTCTAAAACAAAAAAATTTAAATTAAAAAAGTCATAATCAAAGTTTGGTGGTCACACAATTTGGGGAGTGGTTGGAGGAGACAAACTCTTGGTGGAAAAAAAAGTGTGGATTTGAATTTTTCAGGCTCTCCCTATCCCAGATGATCACAGGGGATCAAGGAATAAATGTGCATCATTCCCTCCATTCCCACCCCTTACTTCCCTTTGGCCTTCCAGGACTCTTGGAGAAGAAAGGAACTAGCTTTGGAGGGTGAAAAGGTCTTATGACATTTTAAAACTGGATTCTCTTATTGACGATTATTTCCAACTTGGGTTTTCTTCCAGGCCTCCTGGCATCAAAAAGCAGCCAAGTTTTGATAAAGAGACATCTCAGTCGTCAGTCAGCATCCACCGAAAAATAACACCATTCAAAGTACAACATGTAAAATATACAGTCTCTGTCCTCAAAGGACTTATGATGTGGATGACTCATGAAAGTAACACACAATAGACTGATTTCTCTTTAATTATTATTATTTTTACAAAACACTCAAGGCTGAGGTCAGTGGTTCTAATCACACATGTAATCATTTTTCATTACAGTCAACCCTCCATTGTGGATTCCAAGAGGTTTATGGATACTTAGTGCCTACCCTCCTTCATTATTTGCTTTGTTGACATTGTCACACTCCTGTTTGTTCTCACTTTACAGGCCCCCTGAATTCCCCCAGAGAAGCCCTTAAAACCTAACCACTTACACTCCCTCGATTTCAGGGAAGTTCTGAGAGGAGACAGCACTAATTTGGATATTGCTATGCATCAGCTAAAGGAGACAACCATTGAGTGGGAAGTAAAAAGGAATTAGGCAGTCCTTCGTAGGTCAGATCTCCAGAGAATTGGTTCATCATTCGATCAGACCAAGACTGAGACGCACCCACATTTAAAAGCAATAGATAACCATATGTTCTAGGATCAAATATTTAGTTAGGAAACATTTCTGATTGTATATATCTTTACTCTCCTCCATTAGTGTGAATAACTGAGCATTGATCTGTTTCTAAATTTTAATATATTTCAGGGGCTCACATGCTCTGAGAAGTAAGATTAATAACTCATTAATATAGTACTTTGAGGCTTGCAGAGTATTTTCCTTAAAACAACCTTGTGAGTAATACAAGTTATAGTATCCAAATTTTACAAAGAAACCAAGGCCCTAGGAAGTTAAGTGAATTGCACAGGATTGTACAATTATTGATGTGCATGTTAGTGAGGCAGGTTTTCTGACCCCAGATCTAATACTCTATGTACTTTGTCAAATCAGCACAAATAGTTATTCTGAGTTATTCCTCATAACTCAGAATTACAACGTGGGGGGAACAGTTAGGAAGTTTATATGACTTAGCAATAAAAAAACCCACACACATTGGGCTAATGCCCAATTAATCTCAAATAGTAACAGCTACATAGAACTAATATCAAATCAAGATCTAATCCTCGGATTAACTAATCCAAGTAGCATTAACTTTCTGAAGTTTTCTGATGAGGAAGAGTGCCGCAAAAAAATATATATTATTAATATTCAAAGATGGTTCAGTGAACTGTAACCTTCCAATACACAGAAGGGAAGAGAAGCATTTACATTAGTGATTCATTGCAAACCTTTTATGGAGAGCCTTGAAAATGAAAATACTTTGAAGAATTATATCATCTCAAGGGAGAGAACTTACTATCTCATATAATAGAGGTACATTAAGATGAAAGTATACAAACATGGAAGAAGGGGTTGGGAACGATGAGCATCCCATGAACCTCACTTTCATCTGATTTGGGCAAAGGATGGCTGAAAACACACTCAGAGAACTGTTATAGAAGTACATTAAATTCAAGCATGAAATATTTGGGGACAGGAAGAGAGGAAAGGGGGTTGTAAGAAAAAAGATAGATTTGGGGAGTGAATAGTCAGAAGCAAAGAATCATATTGCCCCAACCAAAGACATAGTGGATAGAGTGTTAGGTCTGGCATCAAGAAGACCTTGATTCAAAGCTGACCTCAGACACTTACTAGCTGTATGAATCTGGGGAAGTCACTTAATTTTTATTTGCCTCAGTTTCCTCAACTGTAAAATGGGGATGATAAATCACTTACCTTGCAGAGGTATCAAATAAGATAACTGTAAAAATCATTTAGCACTGTGCCTGGCAAATACTAGGTGCTATATAAATGCTTATTTCCCTCCCTTCTTCCATTCCTATAACACTCTGAGACTATAATTGCAGAACAGGTGCCCATCTGCACTAGAAGATGGTGTGTCCTCCCTGAAAGTTCCCTGAATCAATGACATCCCTCATCTGATGCAAAATAATTGTCTTACAACTGCCCATACAGGAAGTGAGCCATGACTAAAAGAATAAATGATTATTATACCTTCGTGCATCTGATAAAGCCAATGGAGACAATCTCAAATTCTTCGTAGAATAATAATGGCACATTATTATTCTATGAACCCAGTGATAACAGCTCTAGGTAAATATCTCTTCCACAACTGCATATGCTTGCTCAGGTCACAATGCATGTTGCTAGCCAGGAATGAATTCTTAAGTCTTGGGTTGTCCTTAGGGACGTCATCTCAAGACCAGGGTGGGGACAGAGATCTTCTTTTTTCCAACCTTGGAGGGAAGGTTAGGTCAGTCATGGAATGCTTTCAGGGCCCACCCATTCAGCAATCAACTTAGAGTACTTCAAAGGTTATAGTATTATGCTACCCTATCCCCAAGAGATAGAGTGGGATATAAAGAGGAGGCTTTTTTTTTAACCCAAAAATCTGAAGAGCTAGTTGGAGCATAAGAAAAAACCAAGTTCACCCAGTTGCAGAAGTCAAGCATGGAGGTCATACCTCTTAGGACACATTCAAAAGAAAATGGGGAAGCAGAGAGGAAAACCCCCCATACCTCTTGTTTGAAATCATTGTCCGATGCTTTTGTTTTGATGTGAGACTCAGCTTTTAGAGGTCAGGTCCAAACTCACTCTTTCTGATGTGTTTTTTAGTGTTACTAGCTAAAAGCAGACAGAAAACCCTGGACTGGCTCATATTTTTTGTTGTTGCTCCGCTATTTGCCCTGTTTGTGTTGCTAGCTTGGGGTTTTCAGAATTTCCATTTCCAAGTCTAGAAACATAAATATTATTAATGATATTGTTTTGGTTTTCCTTCCATTGCCACTTGTGTCAAAGCCTCCTTGCAGTGACTGAAGGCAAACTGCATAATGATGGTGAGCATCTGTGTTTGAGCCAGCATTTTCCTCCCCTGGCCAAATTGTCTTTGTTAAAACTCAGCCCAGGATGTACATTTTCAGCCCAGAGCCAAAAATTGTCTATGTAAAAATTCAAGGAACAGCAACACTCGATCAGCCTCTCTGAGTGAATATTCTCTCTCTATCTCAGCTCCAAACGACAGCAAGTGCTTTAAACACACACGCAAACACTACACAGAGAGCCACACTGTGCCGGGGGTTTTCTTTAACCAAATGAAAGTCTCCAACCGAGGAGAAATATGCCTCCAGGTCCCTTCATTTTATGCTGGCAAATAACTTGCTTTAAAAACACTGGCTTTCAGCTGCTACAGGTCTTAGGTGGGGGTGTTCTAGAGCTCTCTCTATCTCTCTCTCTGTCTCTCTCTCTGTCTCTCTGTCTCTCTCTCTCTCTCTTTCTGTCTCTCTCTCTCTGTCTCTGTCTCTCTCTCCTCTCCCCCTCTCTCTCCTCCTTCTCTTTCTCTTAATTTCTCCCTCTCTTCTCTCTCTCACTCCCTCATCTCAATCTCTCTTTCTCCTGCTACTCTATTTGTTTGTCTCTCTTCTTTGCTGTTTGTCCATTTCCCTTTGTCCGTGTCTGTTTTTCTCAGCTCTGTGTCTCTCTCAGTCTTTGTCTCTGTGTCTCTCTTATTTTGACTTCCTCTGTCTCTCTCTCTGCCTCTGTCTCCCTGTCTCTGTCCTTCTGTCTGCTCCTGCCTGTCTGTCTTCTCTGTTAGCCTCTATCTATCTGTTTCTCTCCCTCCCTTTGTATATGCCTCCCTTCCACCCCGATTTTGTTCAGACAAGAACTCACTTGCAAAGGGAAAAACCCCACAAATGTAGAATTCTAACAATCAAACACTAGTTTGCTAGTCTTATGAGAATGTTCACACCTCAGAAAAGTTTCACAACCTTCCCCAACAAATTCTGGCCTCTGCGCAAAATGACAGAATGGCACGGCATGGCACGGCATGGCATGGCAGAATGACTTTGCTTTCCTCTCTGGAGCAAGGTTTTGTATACTAAAAGGACTGAGGTTTCTGAGCCTTCCAAAAAGCAGTCTGTGTGCCTACTCCTGGAATAGTTATAGAGATTCTCCAATGTCCTCCCAGGACATCTAGTACCCCTAACTATGGTACTACAAATGGAAACCAGCAAGGAGAAGAGAATGGGGATGTCATTCATTGGTTTCCCAGGGTCACTCCTACAGAAGTACTGTAGTACAAAAGGGCTGACAAAAATGCACGTGGGCACCTACAATCTCTGTTTTGTCTAATAATCCCCCACTTCAAGGTCATTGTGAAGAAGGCATTTTCTAAGGCTCGGAGCTAACAAAAAAAATGAGAGAATACTGTTGTTGGTATTATTATATATGATAGAATTAAAGAAAGAAAGCCTACAATAATTTAGGAATAATCTTCTAATAGCACTTTTTAACTTTTCGAAGCACTTTCACATATATGATTACAATGTAGCCTCACAACAAATCAATGAAGGAAGGTCGACAAGATATTACCATTCACACTGGAGAAAGGAAGAAATTAAGGGTACCACAGTGAAACTGCTTGCTTAAGAAGTGCAACTTGAAGCCAGGGACTCTGACTCTCAGTCCAAGGCTCCTCTCCAAAATACATCACATGTCTATCATGTCAGAAGAGTCATCAAAAGTAGTATTCTGGGCTCTAATTCTGGTCTCACCCATTAGTGCTGGGATAAAAGCATTAGCTCTGAGGTCCCCCTCTGCTCCCAGCACCTGGCTCTGAAATCTTTAGAAGCACAAGCCTGTGACTTTCTTTGGCTCCCAGGGTCTGGCTCTACCATCCCAAGTCACCCCTATTCCCCAGTTCCTACTTGAGTCACTTGGCTAAAGGTCAAATTTTGAATCTCATGCTAGAATAGTTACCCTCTGTGATTTTCCCTCAGATTTCTGATCATTTCTGAGTCTGGAACTCATCTGAGATCTTACTTGGAGTATCTATTGGGGGAGCTGGGCTGTAATGCTTCCTTCTCCTCTACAATGTTGGCTGGTCTCCTCTACCACATTTAAATTGGATGACCCTAATACAATGGAAAGAGCACCAACCAAGAGGCAAAGGAACTGAGTCCAATTCTCGCCTCTGCAATATACCCATGGGACCCCAGACCTCAGTTTCCTTATCTGTAAAATGAGGGGATAGCTCCCTTCTCCTCTGGATCTGATTCTAGCTTCAGTTATTTCATCTGGAAAATGGGGCCATTAATAGTTACATTGCTTATCTTATAGAGTTGTGAGGAAAGTTTTATGTAAACCTTGGAGTCCTATATAAGTGTGAGCTGTTATTATTATTCTCTGAAGCCAATAACGACAGCCCTAGTTAAACATCAACAAACCAAATCACCAGCACAGTTCCATCCATCACAGGCTGCCAGGGGGTTACAGATGAAATTCAAAGTCTGCTTAACCTGCATGCCAGGCTGTCACGCTCTGCTTTCATGTAATTCTGACTTTTATTCCTCCGTTTTTTATTGCTAATTAATTTGGATGGAAATGTCTTTAAAATGAGGCTTACGTCTGTTCCTCCCCGCTGCCTGCAAACCAATTTCATTACAACAGAAACCGTGTTGCCAAAAAGAGATATTTCCTCCTTTTTGGTACTCTGCCCTTGAAGGCATCTTATTAGAAAAGACCATTTCTTAATTAACATTTTTGATCTTTAATCCATTACACATCCCTTTAATCCTGTACGGAGGGGCTGTTGGCCCACTTCCGTAAGCTGGCTGTGGGCTGCACGAGGCTAGCAATTTCAGAGCTGAGGGCTCACTCACAGCTGGACTCCACAGAGGACTGTCTGTCAGCTCCAACATGCTATCTCTGGTCAAGCCATACTGATTTCCCTCTCTTTTAATTTTTTAATAAAAAAAATTATAGGAATCTGCAATTTGGGGGTCAGAGCGGACACCCCCAGAAGAGCCAGTTTGCAGATGAGCTCATTTCATTAACCTCTGAGCTCTTTCTCCATCTCACTCTGGAGTGGGTCTGAGTTAAGGCAGCTTCAGGAGACAATTGATAGGAATCATGTATGCCAACAGGAAGGCAGATCTTCCTGTTTGTAAAGAAACACAGGCAAACTCCATGGCATTCATAAAGCTCATGGGCACCCGCCAGCACTGATCACCTGGGGGTTGTGGTGCCCATCAAGCTGAACTAGGCAACGCTAGGGAATAGGCTCCAAATGCAGCAACAAGAGAAGAGAATAGAGATTAAAGATCAAAAAATTAGGAAAAAAAAACCCTAACTCCCTGATGATATGGGTTGTTAGACACTCAATCAATGAATCAAATCAACAAGTATTTATCTAGCTCCATGATGTATCCAGCCCCATGCTAAGCATTGTGACAGATTCAAGAGAGAAATAACAATAGCTGACATTTATATAGTGGTTTTAAGGTTTGCAAGGCATCTTACATTCATTATTTCATATGATCTTCACAACAGTCCTGTGTAATAGGTGCATTATTAGCCGGTACTTGTAGACAAGGAAAGTGAGCCTGAGAGAGGTCAAGAGACTTGCCCAAGGTCACATGGCTCATTAAGAATCTAAGGCAGGGGGCGGCCAGTTAGCACAGAGAGTAAGAGCACCGGCTCCAGTGTTGGGATGACCTGGAGATCGAATCCCAGGCTCAGACACTTAGCACCCACCCAGAAACACCTGGCCATGTAACCTTAAGCAAGTTACTTAACCCCAATTGCTTAGGGGCGGCCAGGTGGCTCAGTGAGTAAGAGCACGGGCTCAAGTGTCGGGATGACCTGGATAGAATCCAGGCTCAGATACTCAGCACCACACCCAGAAATAACTGGCCGTGTAACCTTGAGCAAGTTACTTAACCCCAATTGCTTTAAAAAAAAAAAAAAGGAATCTGAGGCAGCACAATGAGTAGAGTCGCAGTAAGTAGAGCGCCCGCCCTGGAGTCAGGAGGACCTGAGTTCGGATCTGGCCTCGGACACTTAACATATACACACACAAAAAAAAACCCTAGCCGTGTGACTATGGGCAAGTTACTCAACCCCAATTGCCCTCCAAATAGCAAAAAATAAATAAAAAGAATAAAAAATAAATAAAAATAATCTGAGGCAGAATTTGAACTCAGGCCTTCTGACTCCAAGGCCAGCAATCTGTTACGGAGCCCTGCTTCTCATTTGCCACGTTCTCAAATGTCCTCTCATTCACAGTCCCTTCTCTAGAGAACTTACATAAAACCAGGGGAGACAAGGCTAGTACCACCACAAGCAATTAGAGTAGGGGTGGGGAACCTTCGGCCTAGAGGCCACACGTGGCCTGAATTATAGACTGCAAGGCAACATCACTACTTAGTACCTGTGTGACTGGACAAGTGACTTCAGGTCTCCAGATATATGTTTATAAATCAAGAGTTTCGGACCAGATGACTTTGAAGGCCTCTCCTAGCTACAAATCTATGGTTCTGCTAAATTCTAGACAGGGAACCACAGATTATGAATGCAAAAGAAATTCAGAGAGGAAAATATCCCCCCTGACATCAACAGTCAAGGAAGGCTTCATGGAGGAAGAGAAACTGAAGCTGGGCCTTGAATGGGTTTTGGGCATTTGGGTTTTGAGACTAGGGGGAGAGCAGCAAGAGCAAGAGATTCCAAATAAGAATAGTTTAAGAAGAGAATAATAATAAATTTATTAATAATAATAAAATAATAGCTAGCATTAATATAGTGCTTTAAGGTTTGCAAAAGCCCTTTACAAATGTGATTTCATTTAATTCTCACCACAAACCTGGGAAGTAGCTGTTACTATTGTTCCCATTTTACAAAGGAGGAAACTGAGGCAAATAAAGGTTAAGTGACTTGCCTTGGGTCACACAGCTAGTAAGAATCTGGGGCTGCATTTGAACTCAGGTCTCTGACTCCAGATCCAATGTGCCACCTAGAGGTAGGAATGACCTTGACAAATTTAGGGAGTACAACTGAAGAAATGATCCAATGATTCCTGTTGAGTAAAAGGGGGGAAAAGTGGAATTTGGATAAACATCAGAAATTATGGATTGTCCTCTTTCAAGAAAAAGAAATGGAACCAATCAGAGTCGGATAACATTTGGCTATGAGGTAAAGGCTGAACAAAAAAATTGAGAGGTTTGTTGTGAGTTAGATGCTCAGAGAAAGAATTGAATTGTGGCCCCATCACCACCTGACAATCCAATCCAGTTTACCTGGAAAATGCCAAACCTTTCTGAAGGGGAGTGGTGGTGCCTGCCTGTAATTCCAGCTACCAAGGAGGCCAAAGCTAGCGGATCTCTAGAGCTCAGGAGGTCTGAGCTGCAGTGGGCTATGCCAATCAGATGTCTTCACTTAGTGTTGCATGGATGTAGTAAAGAGAGGAGGGAGAGACAGAATCAGGAGGGCAGCACCGAGGTGCATAAGAACAGATGAACACACCTAGGTCAGAAGTCAAAGATCAAAGCTCCCATGCTCATCAGTGGTGAGTCTGACCCATGAGCAGAACCTGAACTGCCTGCCAGGGAGACCCAGTCTCAAGTAAATAACTCAACAAACGAAAGACCCTTTCTGGCCAATTCCTATCTACTCTCTAACAAAGTAAGAGAAAGAAAGTGCATTGGACCCAAAAGTCCCAGAAACCATACCATGTTAGTGTTGATGGGAAAGGGGAAAGATGTGGAGCCAACGGACACCTCGGGTTAAACGCTGACCCACTCAGATGATAGCCAAGAAACCTAGGCACGAGCCCCAGTCAATGCATCAATGCGAGAAATCCTGAAAACTCTAGCCAAGGTCAGAAAGCCAACACTCATGGCTTATGGTCCTAGTGAACAATGCCTGAGTATACACTAGGCTGGTTGGGGCCCACCAAAAGGGAGGCTCTCAGCAAAGACCTGGAGACCTGAATAAAGAGAAGAATCTTTTCCAGAGTGAATAGTAAATTAAGAATTTATTAACAATAAATTGAATAATAGCTGGCACATTTATATGGTACTTGCTATGTGCCAGGCACCATGCTAAGTGTTTTAAAATTACTATCTCACTTGATCCTCACAATAACCTCCTGGGAATTAGATGCTATTATTATCCCCATTTTACAGATGAGGAAACTGAGGCAAACAGGTTAAATGACTTGCCCAGGACCACACAGCTACGATTACCTGAGGCCATATTTTAACTCAGCTCTTCCTGACTCCAGACCAAGCTCACTGCACCACCTACCTGTCAATTTAAATACAGAAAGAAAACAAACTGAGCCTCTACCCCCAAACTCCTTTTCTTCTAGATCCAGCTCCTCCCTTTTCTGGGATGAGGAAGCCTGCAGGGAGTGAGGGTATTTGTGTTTGAGTCCAAGCTCTGGGGAGCACACATGGAGTGCTAAAACTGGAGGCAGGGAAGACCTGAGTTCAAATCCAGTCTCAGACACTTACTTAGCTGGGTGGCCCTGAGCAAGTAACTGAACTTTTGTCCACCTTAGTTCCTTCATCTGTAAAATGAGGATAAAATTAGTACCTACCTCCCAGGGTGGTTGGGAGGATCAACTGAGATATATTAGTAAAGAGCTTTAATAAATGCTCTTAGAGGCAGCTAGGTGGTACAATGAATAGAGCACCAGCCCTGGAGTCAGGAAGACCTGAGTTCAAATCTGGCCTCAGACACTTGACATTTACTGTGCGACCTTGGGAAAGTCACTTAATCCCAATTGCCTTGCCTTCCCCCCTCCAAAAAAAATGCTGTCATTAGCTATATTTGTGAACATAAGACACTACCCTTGTGAAATGTCCATTTTCTTGTAAAATGAGGGTAACAATACTTAGACAATCTGCTTCACAGAGCGGTCGTGAAGCTGGAAGGGACTACAGAAAAGGGAGTCATTTTTATTAGTAGTAGTATTACTTCCTTTAACCATCAACATCTGCCTATCAGGATTCTGGACCAAACCTCAGGCTTTCTAGGGCACAATGCCCAAACATCATTGATTGAAATGATCTTATTCTTTTGAGTAGAATACAAAACTACCTAATGTCTGGTTATGCTGTCTATCACCCTACTAGACTATAAACTCCATGAGAACGGGGACTGTGTCTTCTCTGCTGTGCTCTGTGCCTGCCTAATAAATAAATGTCAGTGCTTAATAAATGCTTCTGGAATGGATGGACTGAATGAATGATAAACAGTAATTAAGGTCAATGCATGTGGTTCAACCCATAATAGCTAAAAACAAAGAGACACAAGCTGTGTGACCTTGGGCAAGTCACTTAACCCCAATTGCTCTGCCTTCCCCCTTTCAAAAAAGCAAAAAAAAAAATTAAAAACAAAGAGATAGAGGAGAATGGGTGGTACATGAAAACACTATCTGGATATTTATATACACATGTATATATGTATGCATATAAATAAGTATATTCATATTTGTATACCACATATACATGCCCACATGACAATCTTTGCTTGTGGACATACATGTATATTGTGCATGTGAACAAATATTCGAGCAGACATAATAACATGCATGCATGGGGAAACCATTCCTACTCTCCTAAAGGAAATTTCTCCTCTCTAGCACCATCAGGACCCTTTCTAAAGTCACAGATCAAAGGAAGAGGCTTCCAGACCCTCCTCTGGCACATTAAGGACCCATTACTTGAGTGGCCTAAAAAGTTCCTCCCCAGAGAATTCTGGGATTGTTGGCAGGGTTCATGGGGTGTTTGACATTGCCCGGGGCAGAGGCTCTAAGACAAAAACCTGGCCTGGCTTCCTGTATTTCTCTGTCTCTGTCTCTGTCTCTGTCTCTCTCTCTCTCTCTGTCTCTCTCTGTCTCTCTCTCTCTCTCTCTCTCTGTCTCTCTCTCTCTGTCTCTCTCTCTCTCTCTCTCTCTGTCTCTGTCTCTGTCTGTCTGTCTCTGTCTCTCTCTCTCTCTGTCTGTCTGTCTCTCTCTCCAAACTTGGGGAAAGAATTCCCTCCCTTCTTCAGGCCAGGTGGGTCAAATTTCACCCCATACGGAAAATCTGAGCCAGCAGTCACTGCATCAGAGGCTCACCCCAGAAATCCCATCTTGGCATTCTCCCTGACACTAGCCAGGGGCCAGCACTGCCCTGGAAAACCAGGCCTTCACCTCCAGGCCCTGGAATGGAGGCTGAGGCAGGTCAGTCACTCTCCCCTGAAGAAAAGCAAAAAAGACAAACTGGGAAATATGACCAGAGTGAGACTGGATTACGTCCCTTATACAGAGCTTTCTAAAGGGTATTAGCCTTAAAACACTATAGAAATGGGAGATTTATTATTTTTTATTTTTATTAATGCCACTTTTTTAATACCACAGACATCTATCTATCAAGATTCTAGACCAACACTCAGGCCCTCTAGAGCACAATGCCCTATAGAATATAAGTATACAAAGCAGAATCAGGACACGGAATCAGGACCTAGATCTGGGAGACAATGCAGTAATCAATTCAGGAAGCTTTTATTAAGCACCCACTACATTTCAGACATTGTGCTAGGCAATGGAGATTCAAAAACAAAAAGGGTCCTTTGCCCTCAGA
This sequence comes from Petaurus breviceps papuanus, assembly GCF_028583685.1. Taxonomy (NCBI): domain Eukaryota; kingdom Metazoa; phylum Chordata; class Mammalia; order Diprotodontia; family Petauridae; genus Petaurus; species Petaurus breviceps. The sequence goes on along the minus strand of NW_027185754.1, from coordinate 8,341,101 downwards.
AAGCTGATACTCTTGGTAAGAGTACCTAAAGACTTCATTTCTAAGCCTCAGGTCTTCCACATGCTAGCTTTTGCAACCTTGGAAAAGTGGCACGTCTTTCTGTGCCTCAGTTTCCCCATCAGTAAAGCTGGGATACTCTTTCCAAGTCCTACTCTGATGCCTTACCATGGTACAGAGGTGACCCTGAATCCTTGAAGTTTTTATCAGCAGAAAACAAGCTCTATAAGGTCCTATCACACTTTGGCCTTAGGGACAAGCCATATGTCCACTGACTAAAGACCAGCTTAGCTCAGTTTAGAGATACTCAGCATTGGACGCATGGAATTTTTGTAGCCACATAAACTCATGAAAGCCTTCCACTAAGGTGTAGATGGACACGACCTTCTGTACAAGACCTGTCCTGGTCCTCTGTCTCCACCCTGTTTCCCTGACTCTTCCCTATACCTGCTTTGTGTGAGTGTTGTTGTACATGTCCATCTATACATATCATCTCCTCCATTGGAACATAAATTCCTCAAGGGTAGGAACTGCTTCACTTTTGTCGTGGCAACGCCAAGATCCAGAGCAGTAGCTAGCACACAGTAGGCACTTAATAAATATTTATTGATTACTTGACTGATTAATCCAAGAAGCAATAATCCACACCAATGAAACCGAAAATCCTTGAAATGCCAACATAAACAAAGTGGAGATAATACAGCCTTGTAAGCAACAGAGTTCTAGACATATAGAAGGGACTATTATTGTATCTCAATCCATCCACTCAATACCTGGTGCTCAGAGAAACATTCTGAGCTTAGCTCTCTCCGGTGCCTGGTTGGCAGACAAGTTGGCATCTTCTTGACTGTTAGCCATCCTTCAGAGCCAAGCTCAAGAGTCCTCTCTTTCGGGAACCTTTCCCTGCCTCGCCCCAGCCCAAGATCACTCCCTTCCCTGACCTCAACACCATTTACTGTCCTTCCCACTCTTCCTAGCATTTAATCACCAGCTGCCTTGTGTTGCTTTTGAACCAGTCCTTGTGGCCACATGGTCAAAGATTTAGATCTGGAAAGAACCTTAGAGGTCATCTAGCCCAATCCCTTCATTTTAGAGATGAAGACACTGAAGCACAGAGAGATTAAGTGATGTGCCCAAGGACACACAGGGAATAAGTGATTTGAACTCAGGTCCTCTGAATCCTTCCCACTGTACCACATTGCTTCCCACACATTGTCTTCCCAGCAAGATAATAAACATCCATGGGCAGCAATACATATATCATGATAATTAGTGTGTTTTCCTGTATGCTAGGTTCCATCCAAACTGAACTATTTACCCTTTCCTATTTTGGTGCCTTTGTTCAAAACATCCCCTATGCCTGTTATGGGACTGCTAGGTGTTGCAGTGGACAGAGTGTTGGGCCTGGAATCAGGAAGATCTGAGTTCAAATCTGTCCTCAGACACTTACTAGCTGTGTGACACTGGGCAAGTCATTTAACCCTGTTTGCCTCAGTTTCCTCATCTGTAAAATGAGCTGGAGAGGAAAATGGCAAACACTCCAGTACCCTTGCCAAGAAAACTCCAAATGAGCTCACAAAGAATTATACACAACTCACCAAACGCTTATCATATCTTCCCTTCACACCACTTCAAATTCTATTTCTCTTTTAAGGCCCAATTCAAGTACCACCTTCTACAAGCCTCCCCGTGACTCCCCAACAAGAAATGATCACTCCTTTCTCTGAACTCTCTTAATACTTTATATCTCTCCTCCTGATCACTTACAAAACTTCAGTAGATATGTCTGAACATGCTTTCTTCTCATTTTCAGACCGAATCTCCATAAGGGAAGGGATCAGGTCTTAGTTTCTCATCTTTCATAACCTAGCACAAGCCTTATGTAGAATTACAGAATGCCAGCAATAAGGAGCCCTTAGAAATCATTGCTGAAGCGTCCCTGCTATAGAAGAGAAAAGTGATGGAGTGGCTAGGTGGCACAGTGAGTAGAGCACCGGCCCAGGATTCAGGAGGACCTGAGTTCAAATCCGGCCTCAGACGCTTAACACTTACTAGCCGTGTGACCTTGGGGAAGTCACTTAACCCCAATTGTCCAGCCTTCCCCTCTCCAAAAAGGCAAAAAAAGGGGGGGGGGAGAATAAGAGACGGAGGCACTAGAATTAAGAAGGTTTGGGAAAGGCTTCCTGTAGAGCATGGGATTTTAACTGGGACTTAAAGGAAGCAGGGGAAGGAATGTTTGGTGTGTGTTCTATCAAGGATGCTTTTTAAACATGGATTGGATTAGACAACTGTTCTGATCCAATCCAACTCTGAAATTCTGTGATTCTGTAATTTTTTTTATCATAGATTTAATCCCTTAAAGGTAATTTTCTCTAACTCCCTCATTTTACAGACAGAGAAACTGAGGCTCAGAGGGGTAAAGCAACTTCATCAGTGTCATGCAGGTAACATAAGTGACAGGCAGACAGGAAGGATCCAAACCCTGATCCTTGGCCTCAAACTCAGAGCCCTCTCCACTCTATCACCCTGTACATAGTGAAGGGAACACTTAAAGACAGTTATGCACAATGGTAAGAGGGTCATTTTTTTCCATTGGCAGTCAATAAATACTAAATTGAATTGAATGTCAAAGAATCTGAACTCAATAGACCCTTGTTAAACTGAACTGGTATTGGAATACTAGCCTCAAGGAAGCTGTTTTTCTGGATAAGAACATTAAATGCTCATTATTCCATGAGAGAAGGGACCCCAAGTTCCCAGGTTCACAGACTCACACATTAGAACTAGAAGGACATTTAGCTTTCATCAGATTTTTGTGACCTCTTGGACAATGTGGTGAAGCCCATGTGGATCCCTTTTCAGAATGCTTTTAAATGCATAAAATAAAATACATAAGACGAAGGAAACCAATCATATGGAAATATAGGGACCAAAACAGTTATTAAAATGAGCTCATAGACCCAAGTTTAAGAATCCTTGATCTAATCCACCTTCTCATTTTACAGATGGACAATTGGATGCCCAGAGAAAAGACTTGTCCCAGGTGAGCTGATTGGTGGAAAACAGTGGCTCCCGACTCCCAGGCCAAAGATTGGCTGGTTTTTATTTTTATTTTTTCCACACAATCAGTCAATCACATTGAACTGGTTGTATTAGAGGTGTGCTATGCAAATGTGTTATTTACTCAACAAACATTTATTAAAAATGCCTAAGGTCCCTCCCAAAGCTAAGATCCTAAATATCTATTAAAGATCTGCACTAGACAATATTGGGGACAAAAAATACAAAGTATTATCTGTCCTCAGGGGGTTTACAATTAAGTTATCTTCCTGTTTTCCCTCTTTCCACACTCCCCTCTCTAATTCCTCCTTCACACAGCAGCCAAAATAATCCTGTTCTGACCCCTGCTCAAAAACCTTCAGTGGCTCCCAATTATTTAAAACATAAAATACAAAATCCTCTGCTTAGCCCTTTAAAAGTCTCCAAAAAGCCTATACTGATCTTTTCAGGCACTACTATCCCTCCCCTAGAAAATTACACTGTTTTTACTGCCAAATACATACTCTTTTGCCCCAATAGAAGATAATTTTCTTGAAGCCTAGGATTATTTTGGTCTTGTCTTTCTAACCCCAGTCTCAAATAGGGCCTGGCTTATCCTTTTGAGTTGAATCAAGGCTTTCTACAATCTGGCTACAACTTAGCTTACTAGCCCCATACATCACACTATTCCTCTTTCAGAATTCTATGTTCTAGATGGGTGATAGAACTTGGGGGAAAGAGGGGAAGGGGAAGGAGTGTTATGATAAAAAAAAATTTATATTTACAAGAGTTCTATTTTCCAGCCAGACTAGATTAACTACCTGTTCCCCGACTTTATTTGCTTGTCTCTCTTAGTCATCTCTGCCTTTCAGAATTATTTTCCTCTTCTAAGGCTCAGTTCAGGTACCACCTCCTCCAGGAAGTCTTCCCAGATCCCTTTAGGTCAAAATGTCTCTCTTTAAACGATCCTTCAGCACTCAGTCTCCATTTCTCCTTTTACACCATCACATCCTGCCTTGTATTATACCCAGCTCCATACATATCATATTCTCAGAGCAGAATAGAGAGGTCATTTTAATTTTTTGTATCTCTCCAGTAATCACACAAGGCTTGAGCCTTAACAAAATGTTTACTGAATTGAACTGAGGAAACAAGACTAACAACTCACCTTAATAAACATTTATTGAGTGTCCACAACAGTACACACAAGGCTTGTGGTTAGGGCTGAGGGTGACAAGTTCAGGTTTAAACTTTGCCTCTGATACTTACTAGCTCCGTGATGGGGCTTCTAAGTTCTGAGTAGTAGATAGAGCCCAGGACATGGAGTCTGTTTTCTTGCTTGCTAGGTTCCAGTCAAACTGAGCTATTTGCTATTTCCTATTTTGGTGTCTTTATTCCCTGTGCCTATGATGAGGCAGCCTAGGTGGTGGAGCAGTCAGAACTTTGGGCCTGGAGTCAGGAAGACCTGAGTTCAAATCTGGCCTTAGATACTTACTAGCTGTGTGACCCTGGGCAAGTCACTTAATCCTGTTTGCCTCAGTTCCCCATCTGTAAAATGAGCTGGAGAAGGAAGTGGCAAACCACTCTAGTATCTTGGCCAAGAAAACCCTAAATAGGGTCATGAAGAGTCAAACACAATGGTCTATAGGAGAGAGGAGACATGTCCATGAAAAACTACTGTACAGACTAGCATGAAATGGTGTGATGAGTGAGGTCAGAAAGTCCCCCAGGACCCAGAGGAAGGAAGAAACAAGGCCAAGAGCCCTACATGAGGCCTGGAATCATGTGCTGGGGGCTGTAAAGCAGACTGTAAGTATGGCTGGAGCTCAGAGAGGGGAGAAATCAGCAGGGGTCAGGTTTCCTAACTCAGGAATCCTATTGTATACCCTAGGCTGGGGAAGGCCTTGAGTGGTTTGGCTTGGGGGTGGGGGCAACACCTGGAGTCTTCAAAAAACTGCTTGGGCTTTATCCCCTGTCATGGCTCTACCAGGACCCTGCCCTCTCCCCCCACCTTAATTCCACAACAAAGCCAGAAGGCCAGTTCTCCTTCCCCATCCCTCCCCCTCTCTAGCCCCACTTTAAAGCCTGGGTTCCATGCAGGGCCCCTGGTCCAGGGCTGGAGGAGAGACTCCCACTGGCTTGCCGGCCTGCCTGCTGCCTTGTGTGCTGGGCCAGAAGCCACATAGCAAGCACAGGAAATAACAGGGCCCCCCTAGGGGCCCAGTTCATTGCAAGCACCATCTCAGAAGTGGCCCAGGAGGGAAGGAGAGAGGGAGGAAGGGAGGGAGGGAGCTGAGAGGCATTGTCCATGCTTTGTTTCAGTTGTACGGAGCACTACCCATTCTCCAAGAAGCTGCTTAAAACTAACAAAGCTCTCACAGCAGCTGCCTGGGCTCTCGCCTCCCCACTGCTGGGGAGCCCCTGGGGATGGGGCCCAGGGTTCCTCTGTGCTTTTAAAGGGACAGCACAATTAAGACAGGTGCAAGGCCTGTATTCAAGAGAAAACCTGATTGAACTTATGAGTAAGGGAGCGTGTGTGTGTGTGTGTGTGTGTGTGTGTACATCATTACATATGCACACATGTATGTCTATCTGGGTGAGTACAAAAAAAGTCAAATCTGGTAATTACCTATGTACCTATCAAAACCTACATATATGAATTGTTTGCATATGAATCTTTTTTTTTTTAATGGCTAAGTGCTGGTTGGTAGCCAGCTTGAATGGATACAAAGAAATCCAATCAAAATGCAAGAATTTAGAATACTTTAGACTAGACTTAGTCTAGACTAAGAAAACCGTACCTGGAAATAAAATATCCCACTTTCAATTTCAATTAGAATTAACAATAGTCCACACATCGGTATATGTCACACTTGAAGTATATCTAAGGGCTCATTTCCAACACAAATCAACTCATCAAAAAACTATGCCTAGTGCTTCCATTCTTTTCGCACAAACACTGAAACAGGTCTTGCCCTTACCTCCCCCACCCCCCACCTCCAAAAAATGAGCTCAGTGATAGAAAATAGACATGTGGGTCATTCATCACCTTAATGGTTGAAACTAACTGGTTTGATGTGCAAGGCAGTTATCAGTTAAATAAACTATAGGGCATTGAATACAATTATTAACAGTTACAATATTGATCTGCCAACCACTGATGGCCATTCATCAGTTGACGTTCTTACTTTGTGTGTGTGTATACACATATTAATGACAGGAACATACACAAGAACGTATAAATGTATTCTCTTGTTGTTCTTCAATTTCTTTTGCATTTAACACTGCTCTGAATAGGCTGGACCATCAGGATAACGTGGCTGGATACTCGATACAGAAACATCCAGAGTTGGCCTAAGTTAAAAGGCTTCAAACGATGGGAACTCGGGCCCAGTGGAAGGTCCACTCAGGAAACAAGGATCAGATGGCTTTCCAGCCATCCTGACCGTGGAGATTTCCTCCTGGGTGGCCTCCACTGCTCCACAGGCAGCCAAGGGAGCCAGCCAGTCTTCCTGAACAAAACACACTTAAAGCAACAGAGTGGAAATGAAGGCCCCAAGGCCAACACAAGAGGCAGCATGATACAGTAGAAAAAGCCGAGATTTGTGTGCTGCCACTGTTGCTTACTACCTATATGACCCTGGGTAACCACTTCCCTTCTCTGTATCCCGTTTTCCTCTTGGTAAAATAAGGAGTTACCGAACTAGATGACCCCTAAATTTTGAACTCCCTATAAACTGCCTAATCTCTGGGACTCCGTTTTCCTCATCTGTAAAAAGGGAATAATAATACTTGAACCACTTAACTCACAGAGTTGCAGGGGGGGAGCACTTTGTAAAACTGTAAACCATAAAGCAAATTAAGAAATGAGCTATTGTTGCAGAAATATGAATTTATTTTTACAGAGAGGCAGCATGAAATAATGGTTAGAAAGTTGCCCTTGGAGTCAGGAAATATCTGGGTTCAAGACCCACTCTGACAGATGCCTTCCATATGACAGTGGGTAAATCATTTGATCTCTCAGTGTCCTCAGAAAATGCTTTAAAATTCTAGATAGCAGATCAAGTACCGATTTGCATTTTAGTAGCTGGAGTTTCCTCACTGGGAATCAATGAAATCACTGGCAGAATTGAGGGGATGGGAAGAGACGATATGGTAAGCTGAAAGAGCTATAGACTTGGAATCAAGAGAGGTCTGGGTGTGAAGCCTACCCAGATACGTTGTAGCTTTGTGAGCATGGGCAAATCACTTCTCGTCTTTGAGCCTCCATTTCCCCATCTATAAAATGGAAATAATGATACTTCACAGGTTTTGAGGACCAAACAAGATAACCTATGTAAAGCACTCTGATTATATAAATGTTAACTATTAGTTGTGATGTCATTTTAGATACTACCTTCCCTATTCAGGGGTGATGGACTACACTCTGATAATCCACACACACACCTCCACAGGCCTTTGGGTCTGGTGTTTGTGAAGTCTCAAGATGTCAATCATCCCTACATAACCTACCCCTAATCAAACCTATGCTTGAGGAAAATATGGGTATGCCCATACATACCTCCCTAACCAATGCCTATAGCTAGATGTTTCCAAATGAAGCAGTAAGGGTGAACACCCAAAGAAGAAACTCTAACCAATCCAAACTTTAGAGGGAAAACTGTTTTAATATCTTACCTTAAGCCCATGAGAGGACAAAGCAGGGCTCACAACCTATGACTGATTCAGCACTCATGATCAATTAGGTTCCACCTGAGACTTAAATCACTCTGAGCCTCAATTTTCCTGTCTTTATAAAATGGGAATAATGATATCTATAGTATCTACCTTGTCTATTTGTCATACAGACAGTATGTCTTAGAGGTAGATCTTGAACCCAGATATTCTTGACTCCAAGGGTGATAAAATATTCTCATATTGTCTCTCAGTGTAAAAGAAGGACTGCAAGGGAATAGTTAGGATTAAGAGGAATAATAAAAAGAGAACTATTGAGGCTGTCAGCTCTTCATGACCCCTTTTAGTGTTTTCTTTGCTAAGATTCTGGAATGGTTTACCATTTCTTACTCCAGCTCATTTTACAGATGAGGAAACTGAGGCAGACAGGGGAAGGTTAAATGACTTGTCCAGAGTCACATAGTTATTAAGGATCTGAGACCGGATTTGAAGCCAGGCCCAGCACTCTATCCACTGTGCCACCTAGCTACCCCAGAAAAGGGGGAAACTGGCCATTAGTAGCCAATGAAAGAACCAAGCCCAGACATAGATACTTCCATAGCTTTTCAGAAGTTTACCCACTATACAGATTTTTTTTATTCAACTTTTATATGATATATGAGTCCTCACTTTGTGGATAACATTCTATAATCTGTGGGAGATACTAAATCAGGCAAATGATCATAAGAGGGAGGTAGAGAACAGAGAAAGCAACAGAGACAAAAACAGAAAGGGGGAGAGAGAGAATATCAGAAACAGAGAGCAGAGAAAGGGAGAAAGACATATGAACAGACAGACACGGAGAGAGAGACAGAGAGTCAAGAGAGACAAAGACAAAAAGAGAGGAGAGAGAGAGAGACAAAGAAACAGAGATAGAGAAAGAGTGAGAGAGACATACAGACAGAGATAGTAGAAAAAGATCAAGAGAGAGCCGAGGGAGAGACAAAGACAGAGAAAGAGAGCAGAGAGAGTGAGACACAGGGAGCAAAAGGAGAGGACAGAGAGAAAGAGACAGACAGAGACAGAGAAAATGGGAGAGAGAATGAGAGAGACAGAGACAAAGAGTGAGAGAATAAGAAAGAACAAAAGAGAGAGAACGAGAGAGAGCAAAAGGAGAGGAAAAAAGAGGGAGGGAGAGAGAAACAGACAGACAGAGAGACAAGAAAGGGAACAAGAACAATGGCTTTGTTCTCCTAGGGTCTGATATAGGCTTCCCTTGGTCAGGTGGGCTGAGAGCTGGGCACCAAGGGAGGAAAGTGACTAAGGAGGCATCCATCACACAAAGCTGAGGATGCCCCAGGCTCAGAGCATGGAGAAATGAGTAAGACCAGCCAGGGCTATCCTAGGAAAAGTCAAAAACCTCCACCTCCAAATTTGTCAGAGAAAAAAATGAGCAACTGAAATAGAAAAAGAATGCTACATAAACAAATGAAACTTTTCTCTCTCTCTCTCTCTCTCTCACACACACACACACACATCACACTTGCACACAGACACACATCACATTTGCACAGAGACACACACACACACACACACACACACACACACACACACATCAGGCAATTAAAAGAGGAAGCAGCCCAGAGTACTAACCCAGCATGGGGGCCCCATGCTGGCAGCCCACCAGCGCCCGGGCTTGAACCCCTGCCAGCTGAATTACATATGGTACAAGGACAGAGGATGGGGGTGGACCCAAAACGCCCACATCCTCTTAGCAGAATAGGTCCCGGTCATCTGTGGTGGCCACTTCCCTGTGTTGTTGCCTTACTGTCCACACACAGACAGGGCAGCAGTCTCCCAAGTTCAGCTAGCTGCTATCAGTCTGATGCCTAAGGCCCTGCTTCTGTACCTCCTCCTGGTATCTCCAGTTGTGATTGCTTGTGCACGTGTACACATGTACACGTGCAAGCATACACACATACATTCAGATACACACTGCAAAGTTCAAGCTGCCCTGCTGTCCCTTCCGTTCGCCATGGTAACTGAGCTCAATTTCCCCAGCCTTCTCTCAGCTCATGTCACCACCTTAAGGTTATTTAAACCCACTTTACCAGGCTGCCGCTCTAACAAAGGGCTGTCCAGAACAGCCAGTCTCTGCCTCAGGTTTAGAGAGCATACAAGGAAGGGAATGCCTTCTGTGCTTGGCCAGCTCCTGGGGCACAGTGACTTACTCTGCCTGCCCCAGACCTCTGAGCTCAAATCCCTGAAGGCTTCCCAGTCTAGCTAATGAGAAATTCCCCCAGAAAACCCCATATAAAAATGCATTTCATAAGTCTTTAAAATGCCTGGAATTCTACATCTATTTAGTAAGACTTTCCTGCTTCTTTAAAATGTCCCATGGTTCTCCTCGAGAGGATGGATTGGCGAGAGAGGCCCAGAGCTCGGAAGCACAGGGGTTTTACAGGCTCAGCCAAAGACGTAGTGGTTTCCTGGACAGAAGCAAAGACCTGTCCTGGATACTTCCCTCTTCTCTGGGTTGAGTAAGACTAACTTAGGCTTGACCAGTCCCTGTGGGTAGAAGAGTAACAGCAGGTAACCCCAAGCAATCCAATGATTAACCCAATGTGGTAAGGATATCACCTCAACACACTTTCCTTCTCCACTCCATCAATGAAATGGAGACAAGAGACAGCAAGGAGTAAGGGAAAGAAAGCTAGCCTCAGAGTCAGGAAAATCTGAATTCAACACTGCTTCTGGGAACATAATGACTGTGTGACCTTAGCCAAGTAACTGAATCTCATAGTGCCCCCAGACATTGCTAGCAGAAGGTTCCCATGAGCACTTTCTATACCAGGGGCCAATATTCCACCCCTGCCAATGTCATCACAGAATCAAAAGAAAAATAATTTTAAGTGGAGATGGGCAGGAACAAAGAGAAAGGTTAGGGGCACCTTTACGCTTTGTTTTGGGAAAGGTACCTCACTCAAAAGAACACTGGATGTGGAATCAGAAAAACTGGGTTTGAGTGGAAACTTGGCCAGTTACTAGATGTTGGACAAGTCCTATAATTTCTGCAGGCCTCAGTTTTTTTCACCTGTAAAATGAAGACTAGTGGCATCACTGCACTTTGCAAAACACAAGGCGTTCTAGAAATAGAAGCCACTCTTTTAAAATAAACAGGAAAGGAGTAAAATTCGTTCATGTCTCAGTCACATCTCACAACAAAAAATAAAAGGCCTTCGTCCCATAAGACCCAGGCTAATAATACTTTTTGGAAAGGGGTTTCCATCTGAAGTATAAGATGTCCCCATTACCTCAGTGAAATGTAAATTTTTTGTACATTTCCAAGGGCCTCCATGGTCAGAGCTTGGAAATCATTGGAGATTACCCCCAGACATAGGGGAACATGATGTGCAAGTGCCATCATACAGAAGATGGTCAAGGTTTCTGGTAACTTTGCCACCTCGGGAGCAGGTTAAAAAGAACGGATACCCTCATCTCTCACCCCAGTCCTGAGTACAATAGACTGGAAGGTACACGCAGAGACCTCCACTCATCCTGAGTACAATAGAATCAAGTTCCTTCATGAAGTAGCTTCCACATTACATGGTTTAGGTACTCATGGGTCAGCACCCATTCAGAAGCCACCATCATTGGCTTAAGCTTAGTCCGAACAGACGAGGATTGAAGGAACTGGAGAATGGACAAAATGGTCGACCTGATTCCCTCTTCTGACATCCCCGCAGCCTTTGGCGCTAAGACTACTAATGCTTACCCAGAGGCTGAGCTTCCTCCCTAGGACCAAGCTGATTAATTGCATTAATTGCCTCTGAGGCAAGGAAGGAAAGAGAGCATCGTGTCAGCCTTAATTGCTCCTGCTTTGACCTTGTACTAAGTTCTAACAAGTGGACTCTTACCTTATTCCTTGTGACTGCTAGCCACTGCCCTGTCCTTGTAGTCAGAAGATCTGGGTTCAAATTCTACCTCTGACACTGTCTGTGTGATGTTGGGCAAGTCTCACCCTCCCTTAAGCCCCAGTTTCCTCATCTGTGAAACGAAGAGATGGGCTCTACGGTCACTTCTAGCTCAACTTTTTTTATTTTTAATATAATATTTCATTTTCCCCTCAAACACATGTTAAAACAATTTTCAACATTTTTGTAAGTTTTGCCAGTTCAACACCTATGACTCTAAACTATGATCCCATTTCTGTTCTGGTATTGAGGACTCATCTTTTCTCTCCCATTCTTGGGGAATGCAATCCCTGTTCTTCTGGAAGTGGATAATTACCCGCTGTTTCTCAACTGGTCAATCTGGACCTCCCTGGCACTGATCACCTGAATGCCTGGGTCTCTGCATGTACCTTCCACTGAGGCTCCACTCATCCAGGCATCTACTGGACACTGTTTAGGTCTTCAGGATCATCTCACCAGATCTACACTGGCAGGCTAATCTCATCTTCAGATGCCAGTTCTCCCCACTCAACTTGCCACCTACATTGAGCCTTGATTTTGAATGGGTAAAGGATCCCATGTGGAGCCCCAATGCCCAGCCCTTGAAGACAACGGAAGACATTTTCAGCTCCTCAACCTTTCCTGCAAAAAGACAGCAACAGCAGTGCAAGTCAAAACTGAACTCAGCATCAAGGGCTGAGATACCCATGTTTCCTGGAGGAAGTCCGAAAAATGAGTCATCATTGGATGGAGAAGTTGAGCACAAAAGAGATACAACTTCCATTAGAGTTTGGGGATTGCGAGACATCATAAACAACTGATTACTATTGACTGTTTCTCTCAAACCACAAGCCAGTCTGTCACTGTCCCATAAATAAGCTCAGATAAGGAGCCTGTCAGCCAACAATTAGCACATGTCAGCAAATTAACCAGTTCTTCCATGGGAAGAAACAGATCTGCCCAAACCCTGGCAAACCCTCGGCCCTGTTCTTCGCCCCCATGCTCCCCGCCTCACAGAGAACCCAACTGGGCAGACTGAAGTCTGTGCTTTCCAAAGGGAAAAAAGAGGGGCAGGAGCTCTGGACCAAAACACAAAGACACCAGTTCACTTTAGGGTCTCTTTTGATCTGCTTTTGTTCCAGTTCAAGACTTTTAAATAATGCTCAGGTCCATTTGTTAGATCAAACTGGCTCACTGGGGGCTCTTTGAGAAATACAGAACTACAAACGCATCCACCTCTTTCCAGATTCATTGTTCTTCATTACCATCGTCATCATCTGGAATCTGAGTACTTGTACTTAACTACAAAAGGAGGGGATTTTTGCCCACATATATATAGGCAAAACACACACACACACACACGTACATATATATATATATATATATATATATATATATAAAAGATCTGTAGAACACTAAATATAAAAGAATAAAAGCAAGGAGAGCCACTAGTCTGAGGACCACTTTTATTTAAACTCCATAGAAAAAGAAGACAAGGAGATGAGGAGGAGGAGGAGGATGACAATGAGGATGATGAAGAAGGCACAAGCACTGCCAGTAAAAACAGCAACAACGATAATGAAATGGTAGAAACTTCAACTCAGCACTGCAGGCTGAAAATTTAGCACCTACTGAACGCCTGACAAGACTTGACCTGGTAACTAGGCTTCTACGTCAGAAGCTTGCTAGTTTTGATACACCCGATGAAAAAACCCCAATCTTACACATTTGTTTTTGTTATTGTTCAGTGGTTTCAGTCATGTCCAACTCTTCATGACCTCATTTAGGGTGTTCTTGGCAAAGATACTGGAGTGGTTTGCCACTTCCTTCTCTAGTTCATTTTGCAGAAAAGGAAACTGAGGTAAACAGGGTTAAGTGACTTGCCCAGGGTCACACTGGTAGGAAGTGTCTAAGGCCAGATTTGATATCAGGAAAATGAGTCTTCCTGACTCCAGGCCCAGCACTATCCACTATGCCACCTAGCTGTGCCACATACAGACTTCAAAACATCCTTGAGAATCCAATAAATGAGTGAGGGAATGAGACCACTATCACAGACAAAACTGCTGTTGCCCATAATCACCCAGGTATGTAACACTAGTCCATAAAAATTTACAAACTATATTTTAATAGATGTTGCCCCCCAACAAATACTGATCATCTCTAAGCTAAATGAAACAAAAGTCTTTCAAAAAGCAGAGACCCAGCAGAAGAAATCAAAATCATGTGAAAGCAGTAAAAGGAACTTCTCATCCTTTCCTCTCCTGACGTTGTCCGAAAGATGCTTTTACTGAGCCGGCAGAAGATGAGATCACATCCCAATATTTTTATTCAATTGAAAAAAAAATCATTATTTTATCCTCCTGTTCAATAGTCTGCAGAACATTACACATAAAAGAATAATAGCAGGATAGCAATTTGTCTACAGACCATTTCTATCTGAAGGCCATCAAGAAAGATGAGAACAAGGTAATGGTAACAATAATAACCTGAGTTTGCATCCCAAAGCTTTCATTCAATTACAAAAATAAATCATGTTAGCCACTTGCACAATAGCCTGTGAATGCTGAACAGTCATAGGACAGCATCTCCTTCCAGGGCTGTTTCTTTTCTGAATCTCATTGAATATAAAGACGAGAATGAGAAGAAATAATAATGTTAATGATGATAGGGTTGGTAGTAGTAATAGTAACAGTAACAGTTGTGACAGCAATGTTTGGGCTTATTTCATGGATTAGCCAAACAATGCAGTTTGTTAAAGCTTTACTACATCATTTGCTTTAAGAACATGTTCTGAAATGATACCAGAAGACTGCATTCAAAGTGAACAGAGAGAAGAATGGGGAGACAGTGAAGGACACAGCTAAACTGTATGCAGGGTGGGCAGAGGAAGGAAAGTGTTCTGGGGAACGGAAGAGCAGGAGGGAGGGAGAAGAACCATAGCAGAAGTGCGGAATATTAAGCCTGGCCATGGCTCCTCTGAGAAAGTAACTTTCCTGTTCAATGAACAAAGATTTCTAAATCCATCCTCTTGCTTCTGTGCCCAGCCCAGGAGCCAGGGCAAGAAATTATTATTGTGAGTAGACTCTGGTCTTTTTTCTTTCTTTCCTTCCTTCCTTCCTTCCTTCTTTCCTTCCTTCCTTCCTTCCTCCCTCCCTCCCTTCCTTTTTTCCTTCCTTCCTTCCTCACTTCCTTCCTCCCTCCCTCCCTCTTTTCCTCTCCCCTCCCTTCCTCAATCCTTTCCTCTGTTTCTGCAATACTACACTTACAAATACCCTTCTAGGATTGAGCAGTGGTCAGGCTCCTAGAGGGGGAGGCCAGAGTTTCCTCTTCAGTAGAGGTGGCCAGAGGGGGGCCAGGAATGAGCTCCAGAACACGTCGTGTTTTATTTTTCTTTATTGAAGTTCTACATCACACGACCCGAGCTAATGCAAACAGGGGCATCATAAAGAACAAAATGAAAGCCTGGTGCACTGGGACCATGGTTGCAGAGGTAAACCTCACACCAATGAGTAACTCCAGCATACAGACCACTATATATTACAACCCTTTATACAGTTCTGCCATCACTCTCCTGGCAGCCCACCTCCATGCTCAGCTCTTTGGCTCAGCACACTGCACCATACCTTACACTGATAAAAAGGGGCCAAAGAAACCAATGGCTTTCCTCACATTCACTCCATGTCTACGAGAGAGATGTCTTCTCCCAAGCAGCTTCTTCCCTCTCAAGATATCACTCCAAATGTAGGTAAGATTTTTCTCCTACCCATAAGATGGCTAGGGTTCAGGAATCCAAAAATTCTGTAATTAGTCTGATTCAAACAGAAACAGAAAGGAAAAATCCACCACTGTTGCCCTCATCACTCACCACTGTTTGCAGACCTACAGTTTTACTCCACATCTGACTCTGGGGTTTTTTTGGTCTTTTTGGAGTGGGGCAGGCAGGGCAATTGTGGTTAAGTGACATGCCCAAGGTCACATAGCTAGTAAGTGTTAAATGTCTATGGCTGGATTTTGAACTCAGATCCCCCTGACTCCAGGGTCAGTGCTCTGTTTACTGTACCACCTAGCTGCCCCATGACTCTGGCTTTTTGTTACCCCATCTTGCCACAGGTGCATGCCAAGCTAATCCATCATGGGTCATCTTCTGCCATGCTTGACTCCTACCAGCTTCCACTAAGCCTTGCTGCTTGGCCATTGAAGGTACTCATTTTACCCATGCTGTCCCCTGGTCTCCTCAGTCCAACATATGGGACAGGACCAACTAAGAAGCTAGAAGTCTAGCCACAATCAAGAAACTCAGGGTTATTAATTAAATAATAGCAAGTATGCCACCAGGTCCTCACAGCTCAAACTACAATATGTCCTAAGAGTTGAATCCTGCTTCTGTATTCATACATATCTGTCGAGACTCCAAGTAAGAGAAGCTTTCCACTCCCTGGAGCATCACACAAAATCAACCCTAGGCTGTTTGGCTATACTAAGGCTAGCGAAACCAATAAGTAGCCCTATCCTTACCCCCATTTAAATTCCCAATTTAATTTAATTTCCCAAATCACTATCATCAGATTTAAAACCCAACCAGCTCAGGCAAAATAGAGGATCAGAAGGACTACAAAGAAAAGAACCTTTTTCAATATAATCCCCAACCCCCTTCAGAGAATCTCCAAGACTCTCCTCAAGGTCACAAGATTCTTTACCCCAATCCAGGAACAGACTTTTTGTATAATGGGAGATTCCTGGTAGGTAGCATTGGTATTGGCCCTACCCTTTTCCCAAGGACTAAGATCAAACAACCAACACGAGTTTTAGTTATTTCTCATGCAATGTGAGCTCCAGACACAAAGACCCTCTTCAGAATTTCCCCCTCCTATCCCAATATTCAAAACCATGCCTGCCACTTAGAATCTCTAATCTTAACAGTGTGTCAGTAAGGACCTTTCCATTCATTTGTGAAATGAAAGATAAAGAAAGATGCCCCTCTGGGGCAGCTAGGTGGCGCAGTGAGTAAAGCAGCGCCCTACAGTCAAGAGACGCTGAGTTCAAATCCCATCTCAGACACAACACTAGCCATGTGACCTTGGGCAAGTCACTTAACCCCAATTGCCCTGCCTTCTCCCCGAAAGAGAGAAAAAAAAAGGAAGGAAGGAAGAAAGGAAGGAAGGAAGGAAGGAAGGAAGGAAGGAAGGAAGGAAGGAAGAAAAGAAAGTTCTCAGAAACTACATGGGCCATAGCATGGTTCCTGCTACCCTCATTGATTTAATCCAATTCCCCCTCATTGATTTAATCCAATCCCCCCTCACTGATATAAAAGGCTACTTATGTCTAAGATTCATAGCTTTGGAGACAGAAGGTAAGGACTTCTGAGACCATTTAGTACAATCTCATTTTACAAATGAAGAAATTTGCTTGCCTGATATCAAGAATTAAAGACAGGAATTAAGCCCACATCTTCTGACCCCAAATCTGTCACTCTTTCTTCACCGCAAATTTACCTCTGGAATAACATCGTGTGTTTCACTAGGCAACATGTGGATTAGGGAAGAACAAGCATCCTGTTAGCAGACCTGGAGCTACTAAAGAATCTGTCAAATAACTGCACCAGGAAAATACATTTCATAGGCAGCAGGATGAGAAATAGGACAATAAGGAGCTTCCTCCACTCAAATTAATCCAGCTGGAGGGTCCAGCTGACTCCCTCCCTCCCAAATCAGTATAAAGCTTTAAACACTTCTCCAGTTAAGTTCTTTATCATTCTAGATCCCCGCTGGCAGGTTGGAAGCCTAAAATCCTAGAAGGGTAGAGCAGAACTGTGTATCTCAGGGCCCATCTCAGGCTTATCACTTCATCACACAAGGAGGAAAGGGTAGTCTAGAAAGGCAAAGGAACTTTCCCAGGGTCACATAAGTAGTAAGTGACCAAACCAGAAATAGGACTTGGGCTTCCTGAATCCCAAGTATATACATATATATATATGCATATAAGCATACATTTATATGAATATACATACAGGCTAGATATATAGTATGTATGTATATGCATATACTAGAAATAAAGATGTTAGATAGACCCACACATACCTACATACATAGATGATAGATGGATTGATAAATGATAGCTAGATGCTAGATAGATCCATACACATATTTAAACACATAGATAGATAGATGGATGAACAGATAGATGGATGGATGGATAGATAGATAGATAGATAGACAGACAGACAGACAGACAGATCTCCTCCATTTGATCATGTAGTAGAATACAGTCTCCTTGAGGGAAAAGACTATCTCATTTTTATCTTTATAGCTTCAGTGCCTAGCACAGTACTTGGCAGTGCTTAATTAATTAATTAATTAAGCACAGTGCTTAATAAACCTTTGCTTATTGACAGATCATGCTACTTCTTTCTGTCCTCTCTCTCTCTCTCTCTCTCTCTCTCTCTCTCTCTCTCTCTCTCTCACACACACACACACACACACACACACAGCAGAAGCAGTCTGGTGAGTGTCTATCAGCTTCTCCCTGATACCTCACCCCAAGGATGCAAGCTTGAATCCACCAAGCCTGACAGCATGGTGCAGTTCCTTGTGGAAAGGGAAATATATGTATTCTGATTTAGATTGGAGTTTAAAATTCCTATTAAAGTAGCTTTTATGTAATTAGATTGGAATGAATGTGCAATGATGCCCGATGCAGGCAACTTCAAAGCAGTCTCACTGAAGAAATCACTACCCATTTCAGTGTGCCCACAAGAAGAAAAAATGGCTCTCTGGAGGATAAGAGTATATTAGTCTCTGTATGTAATAGATTTTATTGACCATATGGAACTGATATAAAAATTGTGTTGCAGTGGGTAGTCCTGGGTTGGAGAAAGGAATGTGACACATGGAATACATTTTCTATAACCAACTTGGTGGCTTTATGTTAACCTGGCCAGCAACTGGGTGCCCACCACCCCAACCCCCAAGTTATTTACCTGATGGAGTCACTGAGGAGTCCCAGGTGAGGGTGAAGTCGGAGGATTCCCCCTCTTCGACTGAAAGAGAAGAGAAAGAGCATTTGTGAATTCTGAACTCATACAGATAAACAGAGAGAGGGGATGAAGTAAGGAAGACCCCGTAGGGAAAAGAGGAAAGCCCTTAGGCTATTTATACACAATTGGACTAGAAAGAGTGAAAACAAGCAAACAAGAATTTAAGGACCTACTATGTACCAAGCATTAGGACTAGTAGAAGCTGGAGATACCAAAACAAAATGTCTAAAGAATCCTTGCTCTTCAGGAGTTTACATTCTACTAGGGAGCCAATATGTACATATATACAAAATAAATAAAGGGTAATGAAATATAAAGTAGTCAGGGAAGGAAGGAAGGAATCAAGAAAGGTTTTGTGGAAGACCAGATGAAGAAGCTTATGACAGAGTCAGATTCATTTTCATATCATCATCTAACAAACATTTATTAAATGTCTATTATGTGATAGACACGGAAAAGATGTAAAGTACAGATATAGTATGATCCCTTGCCTCCTGGAGCTCGCGATCTAATTATGGAAATAAATAAAGATAAAACAATAGACCTAAGCTGCTTTCTGGGACCCAACTTACTAGGTATTTTGGAAGCTGACACAGGATGAGGTACTGGACAATAGAAAATGATGTCTTGGCCGCCATGATTCAGAGACCATCCATCTCCATTCCTAAGGCTCTAGTAAGCTAGAATACTATTGCCACCACTAACCCAAACTGACCCAACCCAACCCACTGGCAAACCACAGGGCCAAAGCTGAATAGTTTCCCTGGTTTCCTTCAAGATAGCTCTAATCCTACCTCCTTTCTAGTTTCCTGAGAAGCAAAGGCTTTCCCCATGAGATTACCTTCATCTACTCTATACAGTATCTACTTATTTACAGGTTGTTTCTTCCCCTCGGAATAAAAGCTCCTTGAGGGCAGAGACCATGCTTTTTGCCTTTTTTTGTATGCTTGGCACTTTGAAAAATGTCGGATACATAATAAATCCTTAATAAATGTTGGTTGACTGAATGATTGAATACCTTTTAAAGGTCAGGGATGAGCAACACAGAAGATGTAAGGGGACAGTCCTAGGAGAAGATGGGTTCCTCCAATTTACTCAAAGCATTTTGCTAGGTTTCATGCCACACCAGGCACCCAGCATCTGAGATGAAGCTGACTGGAGACCACAGAATATGAGACTATGGGAGAAATACTATACGACATAATAAAGCTCTGGCTCTGGAATTAATCCCAGTTTGGGGTATGTAATAATATTAAAACTGGGTGTATGGACTTTGTAAAATGGAACTTTGTTTAAGCAAAAAATGTGCATACTCTGTATTTTTCAGATTTAAAGACCTCTAAATTTAAACACGTGTGCAGACTAAAGATATTGTGCACCACCACCCAGGGCCCACTCTCTCCACACTCAAGGCTAAGTTTAACCTACAAAATAATATAGAATCAGAAAAAAATGCCAGCGTATGAAGAGGTCCTCCGGGTCATTTAGTGCAACCTACTATTCAATGCAGATCTCATTCTGATAGTATAACTAGACAGTTGATCTCCATGCTTCTTTGTGAATACCTCCAATGATGTGGACCTCACTTTTGGCATAGGGAAGAGAGTGTTGGACATGGAGTCAGGAAGACCTGAGTTCAAATCTGGTCCTAGATACTTACTAACTGTGTAACCCTGGGCAAGCAAATGAGATACCATTTCCTCATCAATAAAAATGGAATAATAACAACATCTACATCACGGGGTTGTTGGGAGCATGAAATCCTTATAGTGCTACATAAAGTTGTTATTATTGTTATTCAGAGTCAGTATCTCAAAGATAAACATTCTTTCCTCCCTCTACCTCTCCCCACTCTCATCTCTATCCATCCCAGTCCCCTCTTTCCATAATCTATAGCTGCCTCATTGCATTCTCTGACACAGTTACCTTTGTTAACAAACTCTCCCTTCATGCTGGATCTCTTCACTTAGTACTCTTTCCATCTTCTTATGCTAACAGAAAGCTGGCTCTTTCCATGAGATACTGCAACCCTGGCTGCCCTCTCCAGTGCTGGTGATCCTGCTTTTATGACCCACTCCACACACTTGGCTGCAAGAAGATTTACTCCTTTCTCCTCACCACTACTTTTTTTTTTTTAAAGCAATCGGGGTTAAGTAACTTGCTCAAGGTTACACGGCCAGGTGTTTCTGGGTGGGTGCTAAGTGTCTGAGCCCAGATTCAATCCCCAGGTCATCCCTACACTGGAGCCGGTGCTCTTACTCACTGTGCTACCTGGCTGCTCCTTCACCACTACTTTCAAACCATTCATTTGCCACCATCAATCAGAGACCTCTTCTCCTCCATCCATCTAGATTACCCTGTCCAAGAACTTTGACTACAGATCTATTGGTCTACAGGTTATTCTCCCTCCTTTCTCCAGCAGGAATAGCAACTGGCCTTCCTCAGCCTTCCTTTTCACCCCAATCCCTGCCTTCCTCAACTTCCTTGATTTTCATAACCTACATCTTTATTCTACCTCACTGTTATCCATAATGATGGTTATACCCTTGATCAGCATTCGTAACTGTGCTACCTTAATGATCCAGAATTCTGAAATCTCTCTCTCATCATAACCTCCTATTTTCTGATCACATTACTCCTCCTAAACCCATTCTTTGGACTTACCATGACCTCTATTCCTCTCTGTTTCCCCAGGCCATTACCTCTGCTCTGGTCTGACTCCTCCCTTCAGTTTTGCCCTAAGATTGAACAAATCAATTCCACTCCATTTTATACCCTTTATCCACTTGAAAATGCATGCATTAAGTGCCTACTATGTGCTAGATTCTGGGGATATAAATGAACCCCAGTCTGGGGTTTTTCTCACCTTTCACCTTTTTTGCTTCTATTTATCTGCTACTGAAAACCATATAACCATGCCAAATGAATCCCCTACAATTTGTGTTAGCTGACTTCACTGGGACCTTCTTCACTGCATCATGGCAATCATTTTATTCTTTCTCATTTGACTATCACAGTCTCCATAGCAGCTACCCCAAACCTTCTCTTCTGAAGCTCCCTCTCCCTTCCTTTAAGTAGAGAATCTCACTTCATAGTTGATTGAGTAAAGGGGACCATGCTATGAAGCATCTTCTCCCCTACTCCATATCCCCAAATTCTCTACAATATCCCCCATTTTCTCCAGATGCTGAACAAGAGATAACCCTGCTTGCCAAGGTCAGCATCTCCACTTGTGCTTTTGAGTCCTTTTCCTCCTGATTCCTCCAAAAGTCTGTTTTTTAAATCATTCCCTTTTTCTCATCTTAAATCTCTGCTTATCCACTGGTTGTTTCCCTACCTGTGATAGTAATGGCAATTAAAGATTCCCCTGTATTGGCTTGGTTTTCAAATTGATTGTGTTAAAACCCAGAGCTTGTTAATCCCACCTGTGGGATGGACTTTTTGATGTGAAAAGAAAGTCCTGAACTGGGAGGAGCTGGTGACGTAGATTTGGAGACACTAGAGAGAGGCGGAAGATCTTTTTGGAAGCAGCACCTCGTAGAGAGAGAGAGAATTGCTGGTGGCCACTTTGAATTGCCCTGGACTTTTGAGACCTGCCCCCTGAGCTGCCAAGGACTGAGGAGACATGGCTGTTTTGCTGGTACTTTGTCTGTCTGTTTTGATGTTGTTTTGCCAGATTTGTCTACTGGTGAAAGACAGTCCTGTTGTTGAAGAAGTCCTGGAACCTGGCTTTTGGTTAAGAAGCTCTGAGACTGTCCTGCAGACAGAGAGTGAATACTGTCCACTGGTGAGGGACAGTGCTGTTGTTGCAGGGGTCTGGAGACTGTCCTGCAGACAGAATGAATACTGTCCACTGGTGAAGGACAGTGCTGTTGTTGCAGGGGTCTGGGAGCCTTTCTGTTGGTTCAGAAGCCCTGAAGAAGGATTTTCTTGTTGTATGTTTACAGAAATCCTGGGAGAGGGCTTTGCTAATGTGTTCAGGGGTTCTAGGACTGTTCTACAGACAGAGGATGAATTCATGAAGGGACTGGCAATGTATCTTATGGCCTTGCTAAGCCTTGTCTCCCCAGGAACTAAGATTGCTGAGAACTTGCCTCGTGTCAAGATGAAGAAAAGACCTCCATTTGGGTATTAAGTGCTGTGTTTAAACTTGATGTAACTCTGGGGTAGATTCAATTGTGATCCAGGGGTGGGGAACTTTTGACCTTATGTTTGGAAACTAATCTCCATTTGAGAAGAGGGGCTTTGAGGTGGACTTAATTAAGGTATAGCCTAGGGGTGGAGAAGTATTTAGAACAGAGACTTTGTAATTGATTGAATGATTGGAAGGTCCTGGGGTGGGGTAGTCCTTGGAGATTATTTAATCACACTTAGTAAATGCTGTATTTTGAATGATGTCATGTTTTGATCTTCTCTGTTCTTGGTTTGTCACTGAATAAAATAGAGAGCACCTATGCTGGTATTTTGAACCTGGGAAGTTGCCTTCTTTTGGCATTACATTACACTACCAATGAGGAAAATTCCCAGTTCTCCTCCATCCTTTAAAAAAAAGGTTCACTTGAACCTTCATTCCCCTGAAGGAAATCTATCTATCTATCTATCTATCTATCTCTATCTCCCTATCTCTCTCTCCCTTTCATGGCCAAACTCCCAGAAAGGACTTGACTCCTATTCATTTCCCATATTGCATTTACTTCTCAATTTCTTGTACTCTAACTTCCAGTCCCACTACTCATCAGAACTGCTACATCCAAGGTTACCAATGAATCTCTTGACTGTTAAGTCTAATTATCTTTTCTTGCTCCTCATTCTACTTGACCTCTCCACAGGTTTAAGCTATGCTGACTCCTGGATACTCTCTCTTTCCTTGGCTTCTGTGACACTCTTCTCTCTTGGTTCTCCCTCCTACCTTTTGCTGGATCATCATCCATTATCTCATCATGTTGTTTTTTAACTCAGCCTTGAATACCAACACCTATCCAGTTCTTTCAGCCTCCTTCCCCTTGTTTGGAGAGCTGGAAGGAAGAGCACCAAACTCTTCCTAAAATTTTCCTTTATAGATGCAGGATCTGGACATTCCACCTCATGCTCTACTTTCCATCTGCAACTCTGTTTGGTTTGAACTCAATGAAAAATAAGGTGCCTCTACTGGGTCCCCTCTAGCACCCTTTCCACCTTCCTTTCATATGTTCTCTTCCCCAATTAGGTTGTAAGTTCCTGGAGGGCAAGGACTGTCTTTCTTTTCTTATTTCTCTCTTCAACACTTAATACAGTACTTGGCACATAGCAGACTCTTTAATAAATAATTTTTTACTAAAATGAAACTGAATTGAAACTATCTCTCATCCCTAAGTATAGATGCCACCCAAGGCTCTCTCTTGAGCCCTCTTATCTCTTTTCACCAACTCCAATGGCTTCAAAAATCATCTCTATTCAGTTAATATCTGGATAACTCCCAAATCTACATAACCAGGTTTAACCACTCTCCTTAATTCTAGTCTTGCATTACAAAATGCTTACTAATGCTTACTAGACGTAGCAGCAACCACACTGTTATACCCAGGATGGCTGCAAGCACAGGTTCTTAGATCTGCTTTACTAGGAAAGATAGTTGTTTGAGGGGTCAATGATCTTTTTTAATCACATTCACTAGTTCAGGGGGAAAGTCAGCACCCTGAACTTCAGAGAAAATACAAACAGAGAAATAAAGACCAACAGACAGGGCTCTGCCTGAATCAAAGCAAGATTGCTATGCACTTTACATACATCCCTAGATGGAGAGAGCCTTCACATGGGAGAAGTTGTGGAAGCTCTGAACATATGGCCTCTCAGATCTCAACCAGGGAATCACAAGTTCCTCCTCAAAAGTGAGCCCCTAAAGCAAAATACCAGCTCAGGGTATATATATACTTCTCAGAGCCAGAAGGCATCACAACCCTCCTGACTCAGTGCCTAATTAGAAATTAGCAAAAGGTGTGAAAGTCTTCCTACAAGCAAGCCTCCCCTAAGTAAGCTTCCCTTAATGGGATCCACCTGAGGCCTATTAATCGGTGGGGAAAATCTTATATCCCGTTAACATTATATTAGATACCTCTACCTAGATGCTTCATCGACATTTGGAACTCTATGTGTTCAAAACAGAAACCATTTCATTGTGCCCTAGATCTGACCCTTCTCTAAACTTCCTATGTCTGTGGAGGACTTCCGGTCACCCATGCTCATAACCTTAGTCATTCTTGACTCTTTCCTCTCCCTTACCCCCCATATCCAATCAGTTGTTCAGTGCCCATGGTCTGTCTATTCTATCCTCTTTTCTCCATTCATTCAGCCATTACTCTAGTTCAGACCCTCATCACTTCTCACCTGTACTGGTGCAGTAAGTCTCCCAGCTTCCATTCCCTCCCCTTTCCAATCCATTCTCCACACAACTGCCAAATTAATATTCCTAAAACACAGTTCTCATGATTTTATTCCCTTATTCAGAAAACTTTAGTAGCTCTCTTTTTCCTCTAGCACAAAAGACAAATTCTTCACTCTGGCACATAAAGCCTCCCCAATCTGGCTGCCTTTCACATTACTTCTCTTCATGCACTCAAAATTCCAAACAACCAGGCCTATTCAGTGTTCCCCAAACTCAACATGCCACTCCCTACCTCACTATCCTCACCTCCACCTTTTGGAATCTTTAGATCCCTGCAAGGCTCATTTCCTATGCAAAGCTTTTTCCAACACCCTTTCCCTTTTTCCTCTTTATTTCACCTTCACTCCTCAGTAATTAGAGCTCTCTCCCTCCTGAAATTATTTGTATTTACTTATTTATTTAAATGTTGCATCCTCCAGTAGAATTAAGTTCCTAGGGAACTGAAACTGGTTTTATTTATTTTCCTTTTCTATCCCTAATATCCTGCACACAGTAGGTGACTAAGAAAGTTGGAAGGCTATTCCTCAGTCAGGCAGCCACAAAACATTTATTAAGTTCCTACAATGAATGTTATGTGCAGAGCACTATGCTAATCACTGGGATCGAAAAAAGAAGCAAAAGACAATTCCTGCCCAGGAGGAGCTCACAATCTACAGGAGGAGACAAAGAAGTGAATATGCACAAACAAGCTCTATTCAGTATAAATAGGAAATAATTGGGAGGGGAGGCACTAGAACGAAGAGGGGTGGGGAAAGGCTTCTGGTAGAAGGGAATTGAAGGAAACCAGGAAAGCCAATAGGTGAAGATGAGGAGGGAGGGGGAGGACCATAGACCAATATAGAACTTAATGCCATTATTGTATCTTTTTCTTATACAAAGCAAAAAACTAAGAATTTTCCAAAAGGTTTGTTTTCATGTTCTACAAGTTTTCTATTTCTCACACACACACACACACACACACACACGTACACGCACGCGCGCGTGCGCACACACACACATACACACACTGAAACTGACAGGGGAATGATGGATAAACACAATGAAATATCGGATATATTTATTTTTTAAAACTATGCTTCTTATTTACCATAGCCGCTTACAGCTGTGGCAAGTTTTCAAGTCTGGATCATTATTAATATGACTCAGGAATTATTACTATGTCCTATGAAATATTTTTTATTGTAAAATTGTTTCAAATAAGACTGCTTTAATAAATCCTCAAGCCAGTAATTAGGATGTTCAGAAATGAACCATGAATGGAACTCTATGAAAACGTCACTTCACCTATGAAAATAATATTAAATTTGCTCCTCTCCAATATTGTACCAAATATTGTTTCAATTATGAATCACACCTCCATTTTGGATAGCTTGAGTGCCGCCATTTTGTTTCATGTCTTGAAATCACAGAATTTTGGAGCTAAAAGAGACCACATCTAGTCCAGGTTTGTCAAATTCAAGTAGAAATGGGGCCACTAAACCATACATAAGGATCCTACATATTGACTTAGAAAAACATATATCAACATTATCTATGTCCTATTGTATTTTTATTTTGTCAGATAGTTTCCAATTACATTTGACTTTGGATCAGGCTAATGCCCTGAGTGTTTGACGCCACTGATCTAGTCCAACCCTCTCATTTTACAGAGGAGAAAAGTGAGTCCAGGCAATGGGAGGTTCTTTCTTTGCCAAAAGTTACAGAGCAAGGATACCCAACAATTCTGTCCCTGGGTAATGTCAAGAATCAAAGGATCATACATTTCTAACTGGAAGGAGCCTCAGACTTCATCTAGCCCATCTTCTTCATTTTGCAAATGAGGGAATGGAGGTGCAAAGAAAGGAAAAGACTTGTCTGTGATCAGACATGTAGCAAGTGACAGAGCTGGGGGCTGGACGCAGGTCCTCTGACTTTAAATCAGTTATTCTTTATGCTGTACTATGCTATAAGAAAGAAGTAGAGGAAAGAAAGAGAGAAAGAAAGACTGGCGGATTGGAGAGGTCTACAGGGCATATCATTACAGACTTTCTTGATTCTTCACCCCACATGCAGACACATCATACATTGGAGATATCACAATTACATCTCTGCACAGCAAGGGAACTGTGGGACAAATAGCCTTGTCATTTGGCCCTGAATGCATTTTCATGCAGCTGCTATCATTCATACCACAAATTTCCCACCTCCCTACCACCACCACCACCACTACCACACACATATCTCTATTCTCTTATTTCCCCTTTCCCTTTTTTAAAAGTATAAATACACCATTCTCTATAGGATCAATGATGAGAAAAAGTAATAACAACCCCCTCCAAGAGGCATTGTTATATTTGACTACTGTGCAAGTGAACAGGTTTTCGTCCCTCCAGCAGAACTGGTGTCCAAATTGGTCTCTTCAACAATGAGATAACTGGCAGGGGCAATGGGGGGGAAAAGGAAGGCAGATCGGCTCACATTGCTTGAGCCAGGGGCTTGCTGTGGACTCAGAGTATATACAGACAGTGTGTGCTAACTGTAGTCCAGAACTGTGAGGCCCAGCCTTGCCCAGGACGGGAACACAAAGAGTTCTACGGATGAAATATTTCAATGAGAACCCAGTAAGCCCAGCAGTCTGGCTAAAGACAGAAGTCAGGAAGATCTGCAAGCTGGCATGGGGCTGGGTGCTTATGGCCCCTTCTCCTACTTTCTGTCCTCTACAGGAGGCAGCAGTCTTCTAAGTGTCCTCTCTTTCCTTCATCTTCCTCTCCCATTCAGTAGATCTTAACCTATAATAACAAAAAGGAAGAAGGGGAGAGAATAGGAGCAGGAGGAAGAACAGTAACAATAGTTCACATCTATGCAGTACTTGAAGGTTTATAAGGCATTTTCCTCCTAGGTAGTATTCATATTATAGCCCCATTTTGCAGATAAAAAAATAGAGACTCACAAGAAGGAAAAGTATCTGCCCGTGATCACACAGCTTCTAAGCATTAGAGCCTGGATATCCTAGTCAGAGGATCATAGATATATAGCTAGGAGGGAGCTTGGATGCCATCTCCTTAAACATCCTCCTTTTATAGGAAATGGAGGCCCAGAAATGTTAAGTGACTGGCCAAGGTCACACAGGGAACAAGTGGCAGAAAGGGGCAGAATTCAAACTCAGGTCCTACAATCCCAAGTTCAATGTTCTTTCCACTGTACCTGGCAGATCTCCTGACTTCAATTCCAGTCCTTTTCTAACTTTACCCATGAGGCTGTTTGCACACAAATCAGTCACAGAATTTTAGAAATGTAAGTGGCTTAGAAATAATTGAAGTTTCTTCCCCACTCTCTGGAGCTCTCCTTTTTTGGGGAGTGGGTGGGGTGAGGAAGGAGGTACAGAAGGAGAAATCTGTCCACAGTCTTGCAACTAGTATTAGAACCAGAATAAGAACTCAGGTCCAATTCATAGATAGAAAGAGCCCTCAGCATTCAGTCAACCTACCAAAATCACATGCAATATGTAAATATTCTTATTAAGGGAGAAAAGAGATTGAAAAGTGACTATGTCTAGGTTGAAGATAAACCTGTTCGTTCCTCAAGGATTTTGACAATTCAGTTGAGTAACTGACTTGAATAACTTTTTTTTTTATAATCCCTTTCTTGGGCTTCCAGAACACACAGACTACAGTTCCCTGTTCCCAGACTAAGCTTTAATATTAGAGCATTTAAAGCCTCATTCTGTTCATCAAAGTACCCATAACTCCCCTCTTCCCAAATCAGCCACCACCAAACAGTGCTTCCCTCCCAACCCTGGACTGCATTTATGCTAATATGACAAATCACAGCCTTCAAACCCTATACTGCCCATTAAAAGGAATTTCTATTTCTTCCTTCCTATGGATATTGCTTTGAAGGAAAAAGTCTTCTGCCAGAACAGTTATTAACATAAACAGTTATTAACATAAGCAGTTATTAATAGTAATTAACAGGAGTCGGGGAAAGGGAGAGTAGGAATGGTTATTTCTCACAATACAAGGAATAAAACACCCCAAGCTGGCCTGAGTCTAGGGCCAGACGCTTCCATACCGACCATTTCATTCAAGCAATATGGCAAGCCCAAAGAGAGAAGTTATTGTTGCTTCCCAACCAGCCAGAAAGGGTCTTGATAAACCAGGGGTACTTACAACAGGGATGTAACACCACAGAGCTCAGGAGGAAGAAAACACAAACAAGAGAGAGACAGGGTAGTTTTGGGGTTGTTACTATGTTCTCAGATCCGTTTTTGTCTTTTTTTAACCAACTCACTGTAATGGTCATGGGAATTTGAAGATCTTCCCTGCCCCTTAGTAGGCCTAGGTGAATTGGAGGACCTTTCCTGATTTTAGAATGTACTCTACCCCCCTAACAGGCTGCAGGTGCTCATGTGGAGTCTGTCCTGGGAGGCTTGTTTTTCAGGAAGGCACAACTTTTGTTACTTCGTAGTCAAGTGAACAATGATTGTGACTTTCTCTGACCCTAGAAAAGGCCATATACACCCCTGAGGTGAGGTTTTTGTTTTGGGGACAGTTGTATGATTTGGCCAGATGAGACTTTGGGTAGCTATTGAGCTCCCCTCCCCCTCCCCCCTCTTTGAAAACCCGGATGTTGGTGCTTCTCTCTCTGATAACTAACTAGCTATGGATGTAGTGGTCAGACAGCTGGAAGCCCTGTCTGCTGGTCTGTTTCTCTGTCTGTATTTTTTGTCTGCTTATAACTTCTGTTTGTATTTTCTCTGAAGTTCAGGGTGTTGACTTTTCCCCCTGAACTAGGTAAATGATATATGTTTGATTAAAGTTAGCTTGTTAACCCCCTTTTTGAGTTGCTTTCCTTTACAAAAGCACTGTGCTAGCAGCCATCCTGGGCATGCTGGGGTGCTTGGTGCTACACTCATCTGGCATATCTTGCTACTATTCTCCCTACTTTTGCAGAGGCTCATTCTTTCCCTCTAAAGGAGATGACCACAGGAAAGAGACATCCTTTCCCCACTAGTATATATAATCCTGTCCTAGAGAGGTAAGGGTTGGGGCAAGATAATTACTCTGGAATCCTCCCAGAGGGATCTTTGGAGAGTTTACCAAAGTATCCCAGGATTGAGGCTTTCATGAGTTAAAAGGAAGGTTGGCTCCTGCCCTTGGGCAATACCTTACTTCTAGACCAAAGAAAAAGATCTCCTAGTCAGGAGGCTCACCAGAAAGAATGAACAGGACAGTGAGCAAGGCTATTCAGATGGCAAATATTAGCCTTCTGATGTTTCAGCTTCTCGGCCTTTCTAAGGATAGCTGAGATTCAGAACCAAGGCTGGCTGGTGACATTATACGGTAGGTGTTGTATAAATGCTGGTCCGTTGATTGAAACAGGAGCCTATCACTCTCCTCCCAAGACTCAGATCTGCTCACTGAAGGAATCAGGACAACCATAGGACAGATATTTATATTTGGGGAATGGGGTTTTTACTTCAACCACATGACCGCCTAGAGCCTAAATCAGGCAGCAAACTCAGAGCATTCTGTAACCTCTGTCCCCTTCTTTCTAACATTGCAAGATTTTCACCTCAAGGAACTCAATGTAGTTAGATCCTGGTGCCCTCATTAGAGAAATTAGAGATAGTACAGACTAGGGCTGGGGTGGAAGGAATCTGAACAAGCTCTCTTTTGTTCCCTACTTCACTTACCTAGGAATCCCCAGAGCTTACCCAGATAGATACCAGGCCTTGCAGCTTTGCAAGAGCCAATAATATTTCACTTAGACACACCCAACCCTTAATTCTGGCCCTTCCAAATGAGAACTGCCACAGGTAACACAGAGCAAGGACCGCTGGGTGTAAGGGAGGAATACCTCCTTCCTCTCAGTTTGGAGGAGGACTGGCATGACAGTTCCTGCCTTTTAAGAAGAAAAACAATTAATATCAGAAATGTTTGGAAAGGGAAATTTGAGAAGATAATTAGGCATATAAGTTCTAAGAGACCTGAAAATCAACAGCTGCTTTGCTAAATTCTAATATCCTAACTCAGTTAAATATCCAAATACTCCATTTGGGTGCAGTCATTGCTTCGGATGTTTTTTCCTAGTTAGCTCTTTCCAAGGTTCAGTTCAGTTCCAATCCTCCTTCTTCTTTTGGGCTTGATCCTACCCAACACTCACCCTCAAATACTTTGTATTTACTAATCTGCATATATCTCATACAAGCTAGTTAGACTATAAACTCCTGTAATGCAGAGATAGGGATATCCCTAACATCTCCCACAGTGACTTGCACAGGGTAAGATCAATGGCACTTAATGTTTTTAATAGAGGCTAATTCATAAGACTGTAAAATTAGGACCTGAAGGCACTTCAGCAGTCATGTACTCTCATTTTGCAAATGAAAAAGCAGAGGTTGGGGAAGTCAAATGATTTATCCAAGGCAGCCTAGGTAGTAAGTGGCAGATGTAGGACTTTAACTCAAGTATTCTTTTCTAAATTCAATATTCTCTCCAAGAACCACAGCTAACTCTTTAATGATAGCCCATCTTCTTTTGTGGTCAGAAATCTCTTTTGAATTGAATTTATTTTCACAGAGACCACAACCCTATAGCCTCCCAGCCTCCTTCCACCCAAAAATCCTAACACATTCCCTGCTGCTCCTGAATACTAGAAGGGCATTCATATCATTTGAAGATGGAGACAGAGATGGAGGTTAAAGGGAATAATATGTTAAGCAGCCCACCCAGACAAGGAACTGGGCTAGTGCTGGTGATGTCAGAAAGCTGTTGACAGAGCCCAGTTGTGATCAGTCAGAACATGAATTGGAGCAAAAGACTGACATCAGGGATGGATGAAACCACAAGGGAAGGATTCAAGGTAAAACAAGAGTAAAGATCAGGCACAGAAATAGGTCTCCGGGGTCAAGAAATCTTTGATTCAGGCAGAGACAATCCAGTACTCTGGATAGCTCCAGAGGTGAAACATTGCTTAGATTGCTCAGATGCTTCAGCAATCAGAAGGCTTTTATCTTCAGAACCCCAGGCTTATATATTTGACTTCACCCATTATTTAGATTATGAAACTTCACATATTTTTACCAAGTTTGGTCCCCATGAGAAGAATGAGTCATCTTCATTTGACCTCTCTCCCCACCTACTCCCCAACTTAGATATTATCCCTGTCAATGGAAGACCACATTCTCTGGTATGACATGATTCTATATAACTATCCAGGTTAAGATTGGGCATTCAAAAGGCTGATCAGGAAAGTGGGTAGAAAAGAGGGTGACTCACTTAAATCAATTCAACTCAACAAATATTTATTAAGCATCGATTATGTGTCAGATACCA
This sequence comes from Petaurus breviceps papuanus, assembly GCF_028583685.1. NCBI lineage: Eukaryota > Metazoa > Chordata > Mammalia > Diprotodontia > Petauridae > Petaurus > Petaurus breviceps. The sequence goes on along the minus strand of NW_027185754.1, from coordinate 8,308,686 downwards.
TGCTCAGAAAGTTACAAAGTTAAATATCGCACAGATCCTACCCTGTCAACATGATTATAACCCAGAGAAGACTAAGACACAAACGCAAATAAACAAGATGCAAGATGAAATGTGATAGGAGCAAAGATAAGGTACAACAAGAACTCAGGAGGAAGGAGAAAACACTTTTAGCTGATAAGAGAAGAGAAAACTTCATGGCAGAGGTGGCACCAGAGATAGTCCTTGAAGGGAGTGAAGGATTTCTATGTGCAGAGGTGAAGAAGGAGGAATGGCAATGGCCTGCTGACATGTACAGAGGCAGGAGATGTGGCAGGTGTCTTTAAGGACTCAAAGGACTGTCACCTGGAAGAGTGATTAGAATTGTATCATTTGATCCCAAAGGGCAGAAGCGGGAGAATGAGTGAATATAACAAAAAAGCATGTATAGACTTCATGTGAAGAAAAATCTCAGGTCTTCAGGAAAAGACTGGATGACCATTTGTCAGGTAAGCTACAGGGGGATATTGTTCAGGTTAGACTAGATGGATACTGAAGACCCTTTGGACTTTGAAATTCTGTGCGTATGAGAGGACGGGATGAACAACTGACGGGCATTTAGAGTTTGTGAAAGAGCGAGTCTGAAATAAGGCTAGAAAGGTTGGTTGGCATCAGATTGTGCTGACCTTCAATACCAGGTTAAGGAATTTGTTTTTCATCCTATCTCAAATACAAGTCAAAATATCCACTGAAGGGTTGTGAGCAGAGATATAGCGAGACCAAAGCATGTGGAAGATTATTTTGGCAACCATAGGAAGGAAAGATTAAAGAAAGGACAAAATGGAAGTGGGGAGACATGTAAGTAGGTTATCACAATAGTAGGGCAAAAGGTGATAATGAAGTGAACTAGGGTGGCAGCAATGTGAATAGAGTGGAGAGAATGAATGCAAGAGGCATTGTGGATGCAAACTCTATAGGACTTTGCATTGGATTGGATGGGGTCAGGGTTAGCTTTGGCGAGGCAGAGAGGTTAGTCTGGGTAAGAAGGGCCTTCTCATCTCCTGGAACTGAAGCAAAGGAAAGGATGGGGAGAACATAGAGAGGTTTGGAGGTATAAGGATAGAGAGGAAGGAGTTCACTTCAAATGGACTCAATCTTTTGAATAAAATAGGAAACAGGGTCATCTGTTGAAAAAGAAGGGGGTGGAGGTAGAGGCTTGTGGAGAGGTGTGTAACAGTTCTGAGGAATATGATCGGCAGTCAATCATCAATGAATGAAGAAAATGCTATAAAGTAATGAGGACACAGTTGAGTTTAGATAGCATAGAATTTGTAGTGGATACCAGCAGCACAATTTTGTGGCTTGATAAGGTAAGAGCCCAATGCTTGATGGGCATTTCTACAGTTGTAATGGAGAAGGGAGGGGGGTGAAGATTGACTCAAGACTGAGGACTAGTAAGGTAAAGTAAAAAGACTTCCTTCTCTTTACCCTCTTCTTTATCAGATGGTTCAACCTCCAAGGAACCTCCATTCTATCTTCCAGGACTGGGCTGGGTATGTAAAAGGCAGAAAGAAAGAGAGGAAAAAAGGAAAGGAAAAGAAGTGGAAATGAATCAAGATTCCAGTCACCTAACAATTAAGATCCTGGGAAATTCAAAGTTTCACTTTTACTGATTGAAGGAAAAAGGAACTAAAAATACAAAAAAAAAAGAGATGACTAGAAAAAACTGTGATGTGGTAAAGCACAGAGAATGTGTGAGCTAGAAAGGGAGGAAGAACAAGGTTCAAAAATAGACAGCATTCTTGCTGTCTCAGTCCATAAACATTTTTAATCTGTCCCTCCACCCTGCATCAAACACCCCAGAAGTAAAATAAATCTATGCCAATATGGAATAACACTACTGACATCCTAACAGTAAATTGTGCATTGTGAATTTTTCTCCCTAGTAGTGGGGATTGCTTACACTCAGCCATAGACTTTAGACTCGTAGTATCATAGACAAGGTCACTACATCTATTGATTCATTTTTACTGGCTGTCCCTCATGCCTGGAATGCTCTTCCTCCTCACCTCTGCCTCCTGACTTCTCCAGCTTCCTTCAAGTGCCAGCTAAAACCCTCCCTGAGACAGTAAGCCTTTCCCAAACCCCTCAATTCATGTGGCTTCCCTTTGTTTACAATCTCCAATTTGTCCTGTAAATAGCGTGTCTGTTCCTAATTGTTTGTATGTTGTCTCCCCACTAGACTGTGAGCTCCCTGAGAGCAGGGACTTGCCTTTTTGTTTGTATTCCTGGTGATTAGCACAGAACCTGGCACAGAGAAGGTGCTTACTGACTATGCATTTTTATGTATGTGTGTATATGTGCATGTATAAATATGTGTATGTGTATGCATACAGGCATACTTCATTTTATTGTGCTTCAAAGATATTAAAGGTTTGTGGAAATCCTGCACGGAGCAAGTCCATTGGTGCCATTTTTTCCAACAGCATGTGTTCATTATATCTCTGACATTTTGATAATTCTCATATCAAATGCTTCCATTATTATTATTATATATTCATCATCATTATTATTCATTAATATATTATTACATATTACATTATGGTGATCTTTGATCCGTGATCTTTGTTGTTAACTGTTGTAATTGTTTTTGGCTGCCATGATCCATGCCCATATAAGACAGGAAATTTAATCAATAAATGTTGTGTGTGTTCTGATACTCCATGTAGACTGGCTGTTCCCCATCTTGCTTCCTCTCCTTGGGCCTCCCTATTTGCTGAGATGCAAAAATATTAAAATTAGTCCAGTTAATGACCGTACAATGGCCTCTAAGTGTTCAAGTAAAAGGAAGAGTCAATCGATGTGGCAAACATCATTGTTGTCTTATTTTAAGAAATTACCACAGCCACCCCAACCTTCAGAAGCAACCACCACCCTGATGAGTCAGCAGCAGCCATCAACATTAAGACAAAACTCCACCAGCAAAAAGATTACAACTCTCTGAAGGTTCAGATGATGGTTAGCATATTTTTTTAGCAATAAAGTATTTTTAATTAAGGTACGTACATTTTTTTACATAATACTATTACACACTTAATAGGCCACAGTATAATGTAAACATAACTTTTATATGCACTGGGAAACAAAAAAATTCATGTGACTCACTTTATTTCAATATTCCCTTTATTACAGGGGTCTGGAACCAAACCCACAACACCTCCACTGTATGTTCTTATATGTGTATGTGTGTACATATGTGTGCACATGTGTACATATGTATGTATTTGATTACAAGGGAATATTCAATGGTGGGGACTTTTAAGGGAAAATCACTAGTATAAAAACAAATAGCCTTGATCTTTTTGACACTTCTCTCTAGGCTTTATTTGTCTTGGAGTCCTTAAAAGAGCATATGAATATATACAGCAAAGGGGAGGAAGGGATTTCTCTCACTCTTCCTGGGTCCAGCAGCAATGGTGATTTATAGCAGAAGAACATGGCTGTGGGACAAGTGTTCACCCAGATTAGCCTGAGGCAAGGGTCCTTAGACTCCCTAATTATTGGCTGCCTCGTGTTTCAGCTTCCTTTACTGAGCATCAGTCATAGATAAGTGATCCTGAGAACTGAGAACCAGTGCTGGAATACATGAATACAAGAGCCAGAAACCAGCTGCCCAGAGGGAGAAGACTTCCATAACTGGGTGCTTCTCAGAGAATGACTGCCAATAGAACTGTCCTGCAGCTGCAGAAATTAAGTCATGCCCTGCCTGGCCAAGAGATCTAGAACCTGTCAACCCTCCATGGTAACAACCCTAAGTTACTGCAACAGCACCAGTTTAAGGTGAATGCAAGGCATCTGGTCAGCAGTCCTACAAAGGGTCGTTATTTTCTAGGGGTAATGAATGTAATCAACTGTTTGACTGTTTTATGCTTCCAGTTCATGAGTATTCAAATCTACCCACTGAGTGAACCTGGGCAAGTCTCTTAACTACTCAGTGTCCCCTAAACGACTCTCTAAGACTGAAAATTGCAGAAGAGTTGCCAAGATACATGGCTAGAGGGGAGTTTTATCACAGTAACAGTTCCCTATACCAATGAAATCACAAATCCAGGCGCATGCACACGCGCACACACACACACATATTTTACCTTTTTCGTTTGTTTCAACCTATAATTTCAATGTAGCAATGGAAAAATGCTCTCTATCAACTCATATCATCAACTGTTGTGGAACTTGTAGCCTTAAGAGATTTGCTTGGGATGCTAAGAAATTAATTGGTCTTGTCAAGGCCTTATACTTAGTATGCAGGGATATGATGATAAATGTTTAACAAGTAGCTCTTGGGGTAGGGTGGGAGATGTACATAAAACATACTTTTAAATTTAATCTACATTATTAACATTTTCTGGACCACTTTTAGAAGTCTAAACAATTAGCAAAACAATAAATCAATCTCTGATCTGTAGTGTACGCTTATTTCCAAGGAGTAAATGTTCATGCTGAAAATTTAACAACCGACTTCCAGAGCTGGCTCCAGCACACTCCTGCCAGTATGTGTTAGAAGTGAGCCTTGAGTCCCTGTCTTCCTGATGCATAGACCAGTTCTCTATCTTCTCTGACAGGAGCTCCTTATACCAATGAAATCACAAGCACAGACAAAACATAGACACATAAACATATATGTAATGTTATATAGATAGTGATGCTGTGGAGTGTAGTCAAATAAAAACTGACTTTGGAGTCAGGGAGACAACACATAACCATAAATATAACGTGTATATTCTCTGTGTTTTTCACCAAAACTATTCATTGTGTAGGTAGGTATGTATAGAAATATGTGTACACATATACATTATATATATGTGTGTGTGTGTGTGTGAATACATACTTCTATCAGACCCAGGCAATCTTGGGATAAGAACAATTCATGTTTTTCCATCCCTGTTTCATCATGTGTAAATGGGAATAATTGTAACTTTGGCTTGGGATAATGAAAAAAAGAGTCATTCTGGAGGGTCAGGAAAACCTAGGTTCAGGTTTATGTTCTAACATTGTCTGTGTGACCCTAGGAAAGTCACTTAACTTCGCAGTATCCCAAGGAACAAGGACAGCTAGGTGGTGAAGTGGCTAGAGCACTGAGCCTGGTGTCAGGAAGACCTGAGTTCAAATCTTGTTTCGGACACTTAACAGCTATGTGACCTTGGGCAAGTTACTTAATCTGGTTTGCCTCAGTTTGCTCATCTGTAAAATGAGCTGGAGAAGGAAATAGCAAGCCACTCTAGTATCTTTGTCCAGAAAATCCCAAATGGCGTCACAAAGAGTCAGACATGACTGAAATGACTGAACAACAGCACCGCATCTCTAAGATTCTTAAGTTAGAGAGAAGTTACTGATCTGCATTGGGTCAGGGAATTTCTGTGCTAGGAGATTCCAATGCATATGAAATAAGAGATCTGAACCCCACCATTCAAGAACACTACATGAGTATGAGTTCTTCTCATCCTCATTATTTGTATCAATCTCTAACCCACTGAGAAATAATATGAATAAAATGTATAAAGTTTACTCCCTTGTCACTAATACCTCGATCATTGACTAATTAGCTCAAGACCTAGTTCTTACTCCTCTGCCATTTCCTTACCCTGTTGTCCCTCTATTTCCTTGGGTCACAGGTTCCCATCTGTAAAATGGGGAGAGCAGAATGATAGCTACAAGTCCAAGAGACAAGGCAAAAAGAAAGACTGTTACTCTTATAAGAAGTTAAAATCCTTCCAAAAGTCACCCAGTCAAGTTAAATTAGCTTCAGTTTCGCAAAACAAGCAAAAACAAAGGATAAGATTAATTTACACTCAACATCCATATCCACCACTTGCCCCCTTCACCTCCACCCAAAAAAACCCAAAGCTATTGGATGGGGGGAAAGAGTCGGTTTGCTTCCTTTGGTATTTTTTAATTATCCAAATGTGTTATTTCAACTGTCTACACTAATCATATTTGCTGGATAATTGTTGAACTCTCATTCTGCCCATGTAGAGGTGGGAAGCCCCACATCCCAACCTGGTGGCCGAGCCAGGAACAGCAAGATGAAGATCCTCAGTTAAATCACCACAAACCTGGGATCCGAGTGTCCACCACAAAAGCTATCCTCAAAAGCCACCACTTTCCCTTCAGCCTCTCAGCTGTCTCCTCCTCACTTTCACTCTCTCATGTTTGGATGGTCTTTGCCTCCACCCCCCCAGCTGGCAGTAGCAGCTCAGGAAATTCTCCCTCCTGGAAAACCAAACACCTAGACTCCATGACCCAGGTGTGTGGCTTTCATTTCAATCCCCCTCTTTTTCTCCACTTCTCAATATACACACACTCAAACAACAAATAGATTCCTTATAAGATGATTGCAAACTACTCATTTCTCTTTGGGAAGATTTGGCAAAATTCACAGGATTATAGGTTTAGAGTTAGAAGAGACCCCAGATACCATCTGATCTCCTTACATATGAGGAAACTAAGTCTTAGGAAGGGTGAAGTGATTTGTCCAAGACCACACAAGCAGGAAATTATAAAAGAAGGATTTGAACTCAGGTTCTCTGACTCCTAAATGATTGTTCTTTCCACAGCACCACACTGTCTCCAATCTGGTTCTCTCCTACGACCATGAATTTATAGCTGAATAAGAGACTGGAGGCCATGGAGTCCAACATTCTCATTTTACTGAGGCCCAAAGCCATTTAACAAATTACTTGTTCTTTCCCTCCCCCTGGTCACATGGCTGCTAAGTGTCTGAGGGGGGATCTGAACCAAGGCTTTCCTGACCACTATACAACATTGCCCCCTCCTCCCTTCCTCTACTTTCCCTTCCTCATAATAATGATGATGTTTTGTAATTTCAAATTACAATTTCAAAATGTTTTCAACTCTATCACCCTGTCTTATGCTCACAGCAACTTGGAGAAGAAAAAAGGAGGAAAAATCAAAGCAAATAAAAGTTTTTTAAAAAGAAGTAAAAATGACCATGTGATGAAGGTTTTCAGAGATGACACCTGAAAACTGTCTACAAAGGCATGAAGGAGCAGTCATCTATTGAAGTGGTGATAGCATACATATGAACAGGTGTCCTGTGGAACATTTAGTATTCACTTTAAAACCATTTTCACACACTCATTTGATTTTCCCCAAAACCCTGTGGTAGGTCAGGCAGAGGTTATATCTCCACCTCATAAATGAGGTAGCTAAGATATGGAGAAGTGAAGGGATGGGTGCAAGACAGGAGAGCTAGTGAGAGGCTGAACTGGGACTCAAACACACATTTCCCAGCTCCAAATACAACACTCTTTGATCATAATGGCACAGTGGATAGAGTTGAACTTGGAGTCAAGAAAATCTGAATTCAAATCCAATCTCAGGCACTTACTAGCTGTGTGACCCTGGTCAAGTCACTACCTGCTGTCTGCCTCAGTTTACACATCTATAAAATAGGGATAATAATAGTACCTACCTCCCAGGGTTGCTGTGATGAGATGATGTTTGTAAAGTACTTTGGAACCCCTGAAGTACTATATAAATGCTAGCTGTTATTTACTAATATTAACAAGAAATTGGGGCCCAGAAAGGGCCACTGTTTCCCCAATCTATAAAATGGTAGGGTTCAATTAGATGATCCTTTATATCTCTTCTAATTCAACAGTCTAAAAGATGTTTCTGAAAAAGGTTAAGTAACTTGCCCAAGTCATGCAGCCGATTAGCAGCCAATAGAAAAGGCATGATGCGAGTGAAAAGAATATTGCACTTGAACAAGAGACCTGAGTCAGAATCCCAACTCTTCCCATTTAGAGCCATGTGACCTTGAGCAATCATTTGACTCCTATGTCCTCAGTTTTCCTCCTCTATAAAATGGGAATATCCTATCACCTACATCCCAGCTACTGTGAGAAAAGCATTTCACAAACTCTAAAATGTGATAGAAGAGTTACTCTTAGTAGTTGTAGAAGCCAGGTATCAAGACTTCTAGCCTAGTGCTCCTAACCAGATGACAATTCTTCCCTTTCAGCCCCTCAGCCCCTGTCTCTCAAGTGCCTAGGATGGATATATGTATAAACAAATATTTACATGTATGTATGCATGCATTTATATATATGTATATATACGTGTGTATATATATGTATGTATGCATGTATGTGTATTTGTTTCCTTGTTGTTGTCATTAAATGGTTTTAGTCAAGGCTAACTCTTTGTGACCTCATTTGGACTTTTCTTAGCACAGACACTGGAGTGGTTTATCATTTTCTTCTCCAGTTCATTTTACAGATGAGGAAACTGAAGCAAACAGAATTAAGTGACTTACCTAGGATCACATAGCTGGTAAGTAGCTGAGGCCAGATTTGAACTCAGAAGATGAGTCTTCCTGCCTTTCAGTGCTGACACTCTATCCATTGCACTACCTAGCTGGCCAAATTCTGCTGTCTGGATTGCATGCATTGGGATGGTTGCCTAACCATTCTACTTGGAAAAGTCTGTGAAATGCTTTTCTAGAAAGAAGCCATCTAGACATCCTGGCAGGTTCTCTACTAAAGGGTGAGGAGGAGGGGAGATTTCTCAATTAGTTTTGTACTTGCATTGGCCAAGTTATCCCATCAGCTGGAACTAAGAATGAAGGATAAGGGAAGGAAGTGGACAGCATGAAAACACCCAGCAGCTCCCACATACAGCAACTTCAGTGTCCAGGGAGGGAAACGAAACCAAAACAAATAAACTCTTGTTTGTTTTCAGGTTCAACTTCAATGGAAAAAAAGAATTGGGAACTGAAAAGAGTTGAATATGACAGAATTAAGGCCGAACGGGACAAATGTTATTGAAACAACTTTTTTTTTTTAAAGAAATGTCATCTGCAAGTCCATCAGAAGGGAAGCCCAGTACAAGATTCTCACATTCCTCAGGGACCAGATTGAAATGGATAAACCAGCTGGGCCAAGATCCCCATTGTGAGGCCCAAGTGGTGCTTGGGCCTGCTCCCTCCTCGCCCTGAAATTATGATATAGCATGATTCTCTCCATATGCATCACTCTTCGTGCTTTGGTCAGAGGAATGTCACTGATGCTCTCAATTTTCAGTGAAACCACATTAGTTCAGATGCTTAGTTCACCTCATCTGGGTCATTAAAACAGCTTTCTAAGAGATCTTCCAGACTTTAGCTCCCCCCACCCACCCACCCATTCATCCTTTACACACTGCCTATCTTCCTAATGCACCATTATGCTATGAAGGACAGTGGAGCACAGCATAAGAGAAAGGCCTAGGTTTGGAGTCTGATGTCCTAGTTTCAAACTTTATTCTTTTACTTGCTACCTGTGGAGCCTCAGAAAAATCACTTCCCCTTCTGTGCTTCAATTTCCTTATCTGTAAAATGAGGAGGTCAGATGAAATGATCTCTAAGGTCTCTTGCCATTCTAAATCCTATGTGCCTAAGAAATGGTCCCATCTGCGCCTTAACATGGCCCTGAGAGGGAGGCAGAGCAGATACTGCCTCCTTTTTTTTACAGAAGGGGAAAGTGAGGCTTGAGAGTCCAAAACTGAACTCATCATCTTCCCTTATAAATCTCCCCCTCCTTCACACTTCCCTTTGTCTGCTGGGAGCACCCACCCATAAGTCCAGGTGAGACTCATCTTCCTCTTTCTTTCTCCCTTCCCCAAAGGCAACCAGGGGACAGAACTAGAACTCAGTTCTCCTGACTCATGATCAGATTGGGGTGCTATGCTTTACATCATCAAACTGTTCCCAGGAAGACTATAGGATAACAAAAGCACCTGATTCATAGGATTTCAGTGAAGATAAAATGAGATAAGTAAAAAGTGCTTTGCAAATCTTAAAGCACAATAAAAATGCTATTTATTATTATTATCATTATTGGAAAATAAGGCTAGAATGGATTGAAACTCCATGAGGTATTTCAATTAGCTATCAGGAAGCCCTTTCATTCAGTGAAAGGCGCTATGTGCTTAAGTGCCCTACTAAGGAAGGGTGTAGAATCTCTTCTTTGGCAGGGCTCAGTTTGATCTATTCAGTGAGTTTTGACTACATACCTCTGCCTATAAACAGAAGTATGGTCAGATTAAATTAGGCCTTCATCCAGAGTTCATCAAGCAACTACAAATAGATACCCTTGTATGTCTACAAGACAAGGAGAAGCAAGTCACCCCTGAGGGAACTTTGCATTTAGCTGACATTGACATTAAAAAACCAGAAGCAAACAGGACAGAGTGAGGTCAAAGTGTTAGATTGTAGGGTACAGCTGGTATGACTGGAGAGGTCAGGGAGAGCAAGTGAGGAAGCTTATTCAAAGTATCAAGAACACTGGACTTGGACCCAGAAGATCTGGGGCCCAGCCCAACCCCATGTCAGTCACTAGTTAGCTCCAGGACCTTCCCCTCTCTGGGGCTCAGTTTCCTTTCCTATAAAATGAAGGTTCGGGGCAATATGGTCTCTAAGGCCCCTTCCAGTTCTAAATCCTGGCATATACAATGTAATCAGGAATCTTCCCAGAAGAGGAGGGGCTTCAGTCAGGCTCAGAAAGATAGGCAATCCTATCTCCTAGCCAAAGAAATAATAAGTCAGATTTCTAGAGCTCTAATCCTCTTCAAGGATTACAAAGCATTTTCCTCATGACATACAGGATTGTAAAAAAGGGACTATGTGTATTATTAGCCCAAATTTATAGATGAGGGAGGTCACACCTTGTCCCATCCGATGCTCTCACTCTATATCCCCCTAACACTCACAGGCAGTCAATACAATTGTATAAACTGATGCTCATTTTTATACCCAATATATACCAAAGTTACTGCCTAGATTCCAAGCTAGATGAAAGAACAGACATTAATGCTTCATTGTAAGCTTGGAAAGGGGTTTTTAAGTGAAGTGCTCCAGGTATCTGTTTGAATGGCCCTAGACTATTTACCATTTTTATAAATGACTTGGATAAGTTTTGGAGGGCATGCTATTCTAACCTGCAGATGACATGAAGCTTCTCCACTTAATGGCAGTTTGCATCAGGGGAAAAAAAAAAAAGATCTCAGTGGTCTAGAACACTGGGCCACATCTAGTAAGCTGCAATTTAATAGGTCTTACATTTGGATTCACAAAATCAATTTCACAAGTCCAAGAAGGGGGAGACATGGCTAGGCAACAGTTAATCTGAAAAAGATCTCGGGGATTTAGTGGATTGAAAGATTAATAGGAGTTAAAAGTATGTGATGGCGGCCAAGAAAGCCAGGGCAATCTCAGGCTCTTATGCCGAAGAGAGGCATAATTCCTTAAAGAAAATTCTGTTAAGGCTCATTTTATGTGCTACCTTCTATGGAAAGCCTTTCTTGATCCCCATAATTGTTAGTGTTCTCTCCTTCCTCAACTTAATTTGTGTATACTTATCTCTTTATATGATGCATCTCCCCAGGGGAATAGATAACTTCTTGAGGTCAGGGACCAGTTGCTTTGTTTTGTTTTGTATTTTACCTTTAAATCCTCAGTACCTAGCATGGTGCTTTCTACATAATAGGTGCCTCTTGGATTGGACTGGAATGGATTGGAATGCAGAGGGCTAGCATAGGGAGCCAAATTTCCTGAGGTACTCTACCCTGTCCAGACTATATCTGGAATATTTGAATTTTGTCCTATGTATCACATATGAGAAAAGGTGTTGACCTGTCATCTGAAAAACTTCATCCAAAGAAGGGTAAATAGGATAGTAGAGACCTTAAGATCAGGCTATGTGAGGATCAATTAAACCAAGACCATTTATCCAAGAAAAAAGACTAAGCAGTAATAGGAGAGCACACATTCGTTATCTTCACCTATGTGAAGCCACCATCACATGGAAAAGGAGTTCAATTTTTTTGACATAGGTAGAAGTTGCAAACGCACAAATTTAGGCTCGATATAAGGAAAGCTTCCACACAATCAGAGCTATCTAAAGGTGAAATGAGGTGCACTGGAAGATAGTGACTTCCCTTTCCCCTGAAGCCTTTACACAGGCTGGATCACCCACTTGTCAGGTCCATTGGACAGAAAACATTCTTGCCCTCTGAGGTCCCTTCCACCTTTGAGACTCGGAAATTCTGTGGCTTGTTAAGTAAGATGAGAGATAGGGTGGTTTAGTGGAAGAAACACTGAACTTAAGAGTTAGGAAAGAACTCAGTTCAAATCTCACCTCAGACATTAATTTCCTGTATGCTAATTAGTGAACAAATCGCAACTTTTCTGCAACTCAGTTTTCTCACCTCTAAAAAGACCACCTATTCAACCCTTCAGGGTACTGTGAGCATCCCATGTGACAAATCCAGATGCTAAAGTATTGTGTGAAGGGTATCTATCACTATCTTCCAGGGCAAATGCCTTATGCTAGGGGGACTGGACAAGATGACAGTGAAGGCCCCTTCCAGTTTTAAATCCTAAGATCCTTAGCTGTTTTCCTTTCATGTAGTCAATAAACCTTTATTGAATGACTCTGGTCTGTAGAAAGCAGCACTAAACCCTATGAGGGTTGTGGGAAAATGAGAAGCAACTCTTGCCTTCCAGTAGCTCACTATTTTCAATTCCATTCAACATTTACTAAGTATGGAGAGCCCTGTGCTGGTAGCTTGAGGAGAGACACAATTTAAATGACTCAAGATCTTACTAGGGAGATTAAAAAAGAGATAGAGAACAATAGCAAAGGAGTGTTAAGCAAGTTGAAGGTAAAATGTGTATTTCAGAGAATGTTAGTGCAGTAGGTGTTAGATCTGAAGTCAGAGGACCTGGATTTAAATCCCAATCTTGCTATCTACTTACTCTGTAACCTTGGCCAAGTCACTCTGGGTCCCATCATACTCATTTCTAAAATGAGAGGGTTTTGACCTAAGGTCCCTTCCAGCTCTAAAAGTATGATCCAATGACATGTAGATAACTGTGTTGAGAATATGTAGAATGACTTGAGGGGCTGTTGTTCGGTTATTTTCAGTCATGTCCAACTCTTTGTGTCCCCATTTGGGGTTTTCTTGGCAAAGATACTGGAGTGGCTTGCCATTTTCTTCTCCAGTTCATTTTACAGATGAGGAAACTGAGGCAAACTGAGTTAAGTGACTTGTCCAGGGTCACACAGCTAACAAGTGCCTGAGGCCACATTTGAACTCAGGTCCTCCTAACTCCAAGCCTGGCGCTCTGTGCACTATGGCGCCATCTAGCTGCCAACATCTAGCTTGGTTGATCCACAGAACTGAAAACATGACTAATATGCCCACTGTACCTTCCCTGACAGACAGAGGATGAACAGCTCAGGTATAAGGATTTGTTTATTTGAAAACACCAAGGTTACAGTGGGTGTGTGATCTCATCAACTCACACCTCAATCAGTATCTCCTACAAACCTGCAAAAATAAACTCTAGAATGAATAGTACTTAGGGAAAAAAATATTTAGATTTTTGAGTTTGACTTTAAATTTAAGTAGAATGTTCCTGCTCAACTTTATTTTTTTCTGAAGCATTGTCATTATATGACATTTATTTGCTTATACAACATACGCCATTATATGCTGAGTTTGGGCCCCCAGAAGCTTTAGTAACAAAGTGAGTACATTTAGGTATGGGCCACTGAGTTATTTCTTATAGGGCATAAGAGATTAAGGGACTTCTAAAGATGGTTAGCAATGTTCATTGCCTGTTTCTAGCTACACGGACATCCCCTGTCCCTCACCCTCACAGAGAACCAAATCTGGATTATCCTTCCCTACCTTGTCCATCTTCCAAACTGTATCCCTTTGAAGGTCCAGTCAGGTCACTTCTGCCATGATGTCTGAACTCTAAACCTAGGAGCCTTTACATAACTTAATATTCTCTGTTTACATGAATCTATAGGAATAGATCCATATACCGAAATATAATGTAGAATATAGAAGTAAAAATGTAATATAAAATATATGTACATGCACACACATATAATAAATATCACAGGTCTACTAAGTAAAAGGCAATGTACTAGACACCAAAATACAAATATGAAAAAAGACAGTCCTTTCTCTCAAGGAGTTGACATTCTATTAGAGGATACAACATGAAAACAGAAAAGAATAATACAGTATTGGGAGTGAAAGAAACAATAGAGAGATAGGAAAAATAATTATGGGGATGTCTGCAAAGGAAGGAAACTGTGGGTGGAGGCAAGAGCAGGGGTGTCAAGGAAAGCTTCTAAAGAGGAATCAACACCAAGAGAAGAACCTTGAAGGAAGAAAAGGATTAAGAAAAGTAACCATGAAAATAAAATGCCTTCCTGGCACAGAGTGACTTGTGTGAATGTCCTGAGGTGAGACACGACATGCAGAGCTATGGGAACAGGCAATGGTTCAGTTTTACTGAAATGGAAAGAGCATGAAGAAGAATAACATGAAACATAGGAAACAAGAGAAGTGTGTGGAAGACAATTTGTGAAAGGCTTTAAATGCCAGGCTAAGAAATTTATAGTACATCCTAAAGGCAATAGGGAGCCATGGAGTGTTTTTGAGCATAGGAATGAGATTGTGAGATCCATGCTCCTAAGGAAGCTTATTTTGACATTGATGTAAAGGATGAAATGAAGAGGGGAAGGAATGGTAACAGAGGACCAACCAGTGGAGGAGAGCTATTTTAAAAAGCCATTCGAGAAGTAATGAAGGCCTGAACTAGGATAGTGGCCATATGAGTGGTAAAAAGGCAACAGATTAGAAAAATGTTGTCCAGGTAGAATTGAGACTTACTAACTGGCTGGATATGAGGCTTCAAGGAGAAGGACAAGTCAAAGATAGCTCTGAGCCTATAAAGCTCAATTATTGGAAAGATTGTGGTCTTCCTAGCAGAGATGGGAAAGTTTGGAAGTGGGGCAGGCTTATGAAGGAAAATGCTGAGTAGAATTTTAGATACACTGAGCTTGAGGGACCAATAAGGATCCAAGTAGAGATATCTAGGAGGGCTGGAAACATGGGACAGAAGAGAGCAGGGCTGGTCATACAGATTTAGACATCACCCACAAAGACGTGATCACTGAACCCATGGTGACTAATGAGATCGCCAAAGAAGAGGCTGCAGGCTCCGGGGCAGAGCCACTATGGGGGAGAAGGAAAAAGATAACAACTGAGCAAAGGAGCCAGAAAAGTGATCACACGTGTAAGGGGAGAGTCAGGAAAGAGCTGCATCACAGAAGCCTAGAGGGAGGAAGAGTGCCAAGGAAAGAAAGTGGTCAACAAAAGCCTTAACAAATTCAAGGAGGAAGAGGACTGGGGAAAGGCTGTCAGATTTCACAATTAAGAAATCATTGGAGTCCTTGGAGAAAGTAGTTTCAATCATGTTGTGGTGTCAGAAGTGAGACCATAAGAGGTTAAGAAGTGATAGGAGATGAGGAAGGGGAGGCAGTGAGTGTAGAGAACTCTTTCTAGGCTTTAGCAGTGAAAGGGAAAGGAGATATAGATAGAACAATACCTCAAGGGAATTGGAGGGTCAAGTGAAGGCTTTTTTAAGCAAGAGGGAGACTTTGAACATATTTGTAGACAGCAAAAAAAAAAGGGGGGAGGGAAAATAAAGATGAGAAAGAGGGATAAACTTCTGAAGGAGAGGAAATGGAATAAAAGGGGGAGGGAATGGGATCAAGGACCCTAAAAGAGAAATCTTAACAAGAATAAGGGCCGCTCCTCAACATGCCTGCAATACCAAATCCACTAAAAGATACTTTTTCCTCCCCATCCTTCACCCTGGGCCATACAACACAGATCCCAACAGGAAGTCTGAATGCCACCTCCTCTATGTGGTCTTACCAGATTCCCTCCAACTAAAATGATTTCTTTTTCACCAAATCTCAGTCAAATTGGTGTGACACTTTTCTATGTCCTTGTCTAGTTTCCCACTAATACACTCAACTCCTTGTAACCAAGGGCTATGTCTTCTTCATCTTGGTATCCCCTTCCCAAACATTCCTCCCACCCCTAAACTTCCCCTGGCCCCCAAGTGCTTTACACTGTGCTGCATACATACATTAGGCACCTAGCAAATGTTGTTGAATGAATGCACAAATATATGAATGGAGGCAAGCATACATGAATAAATGCATGTATAAATCAAGGAATGAGTACAAGAATGGATAGATAAATGAATGAATGAACACTCAGGGAGGGAGAATGGATAGATAAATGAATGAATGAACACTCAGGGAGGGACTCAGGTTCTATCCTAAACATGTCCAGTTCAGAAGTAGGATTTTTCTAAAGTTTCTTTTCCAGGAAATAGATTGCCTGGCATTGAGTAGCACCATTCCATCCACTTATTTTCCTATTTCTTCATGGTTTTCTGTGTATGTGTGTATGGGTGTGGGTGTTTACACACATCTATACACAAATACGTATTTATACACATATGTAATGAACACAGATAGTCCTGTTAAGTGGGAAACATGCAGAATTATAAGCATGTATTTATGTTCATATCTGGTTCACAAGTCCTATTCCAATAATAAAATGAATGCCTTGACAGGCCTGCCTCTTTAATACTAATAGAATGCAACTTGGTCTTGCCAATATTTTCTGGCAGGCAGAAACAAAAGTGGCCTTAAATATGTAATAAGAGAATCAATAATAACACTGTCACACAAAAGGATGGATAAAAGAAGCACTTAAAATAGACAATTATACATTAGGAAGTTGATAGGTAAGTGCTAAGGCCTGCTTGTTTTAATATTAGATCAGAAGGGTCAAGACAAATTAGCCAGTGGAGATTGTATATTCCTTGCATGGGGAGAGAGGGAGCTGGAAGTTGGGATTTGTTAGCTGTGTTAACCTGAAAAGAGTAAAAAGGAAGGAAGGGGGCTAGGCATGAATCACAAACCATTCCATTCCTCCTGCTTTCAGCTTTAATTTGAAAAAAAAATAATAACCCACCATAAAGTGGAAACTAATATTTTTTATGACCCCTTAACAACCTGTCCTAGTGCTAACATACTGTAAATAAATTTCAACATCTTGTTATACATGTGGTTTATTTTAAACAAGGCTAAAGAGGAGTCTGAGTTTCTTATTGAAAACTGAACATTTTTCCCTCCCCCACCTGGCTTGGGAACCTCTTTCTAAAAACCTGCCCTCTTTCTTCATATTAAAACTTCCCAGATTTCCACAGGAATAAATGCAATTTATTTTTTATAATTTTTATAAAAGATTTTATAATTCTGAGTGGATTTCCCTGGCACAGGAATGATAATAATATTTTATAGTTCAAGGAGTCATCATTTTTTAATAAGTCTGATTTTGGGAGGGAGGGGGGAAACTCAGTGAAGGATTAGAAAATTCATTAGAACAGATGTTTCCAGATAATTCTGAAATATTTCCCCACCTAATTTGGGGGTGAGCCTGTGGTCCAACAACCAGCCTGGCTAAGTTCAGAGAGTCCATTGCCCCATGGTTTGCTATCAGTGATAAACCACAGCAACTCATGAAACCATCTGCTACATCAGGGAAGTCTTGAGATCTGCACCAACAGTGAGACCCCATTCTGGTGAAATCACTGATCTTCAAAGTGCTGCCCAGAGGCAAAACAGCAGATAGCATGGAATGACCGGCTTTTCACCATAGCACTGATAATGGGTGAAGCAACCATCGTTGCCATGGTTGGGACCCACCGTCCCTAGGTCTGACCTCACTGTCTTCCATCTGTCCTAATAGACACCATAGACATGCCTAAGCGGCCATATCCAGAGTCTCACAGCTATGGAACCCGTGGTACTTGTAGGGCCCACCTCCCTCCCCAGTTCCATAAGGATGTGGGTCAAACTAGAGGATGGGCCAATCCTTCTCCCAGTGGGACTTTCACCCATAGTTGTTCCTTGCTCTACTGACACCAGCACACTGCCTAAATTGCCCCAGATGCTCTGAGTAGAGGACTTATGAAGAAGGAACCCCTAGGAGCTCTTCACATGGTATGGTGTGAACAGAACGCTCAGTCTGTCTGGCTTGTGCCTGCTATCTATGTGACTTTGGTGAGTCAGTTCCCTATGCCTCAGTGTCCTTATCTATAAAACGAAAGGGTTAGACTAGATGGCCTTTAAGATCCCTTTCAGCTCTAGATCCATGGTCCTATGACCACTAATTTCCATGAATCAGTCACAAATAAGCAGAGAGGCCCTTAACTCCCTGCCCCCAACCAGCCAACATTTCTCAAGGGACTACCATGTGCCAGGCTTCTAGTCAGCAGGACCCCACCATGATCCAGAAAAAGACTGGAGGGAAGGTGTCCTCTCACCTCTTCCTTACCTCTGGAAAAGAATATTTATCCCGGTAAAGAGCACCTCCTAAAACACACTGAAACAGGAATAACCCTGAGGCCTGACTTGGAGACTGAGTAAGCCATACCTGGAGGCTAATTCTGGTTATGGCTTGGGGTTTTTTTTAAAGGCACATGCTGGATATATTCCAACACCTCGAAGGAAAACTCCAAAAATGAGACCAGGGGGAAGGAACAGAAATCTCCCTTCAGGGGCTTGGGAAAGCAAGGAACTGGAAACACGAGCCTATGCATGGCAGAGTGGCAGTACCCCTTAAGCTCTCCCCACAGTAATACCAACATTTTCCCAACTGGCCCACAATGGGCCTGCTTGTTCCAGGATCCAGGATCCTCAAGTGCAGAGCCTACAACATAGAGCCTTCCCAGACAGGAGCATTTATTATCTCTCTCCCTTTGCCTTCCCCTTCCTCAACATCTGTCTCATCAGAAGGTCCCTTGGAGCCCAACCAGCCAGCAGATGTGGGTCACAAGGGCTCTGCTCCAGTGGGTTTTTCTGTTAGTTTTCCTTCTGTCCTGTGTTTAATTCTTGGCTTCATTTATTTAAAGTTTTTGTTGTGGATGGGAGGAGGGAGAGGCCAGAAAAAATAAGTTTTACTCCCTCTTGAGGTAAAAATAACCACCCTGCACACACACAATGCACACACATGTGTGTATGCACAACATTTAGCCAAACCCACTACTTCTGACTGGACTACAAAGAGTGTCTCACACCCACTATTAGGCCCTTGGGCTAGCTGTGGGTAGGTGCAGGCGGGCAATGTGGTGGGCAAGGGAAGGGGCTGGCCCAGCTCGGCTAGAGGTCTCCCCCCTCCTCCCAATGCATGACCTGAGAGAGCAGCTGCCTCCAGGGACAGAAGAAGACTGAAAGACAACCCAAAGGTCCAGCCTCCTAACACGGAAAATACAAACATGCTTCTCTTCTCCTTTTCCCCTTCACAGCAGGAACCCCAGCATCCCTGGAGGTGGGGGAGGGGGAGGCAGAAAGGGGAATTGTGCTGGAATCTGGAGCAAGTCTACACCACAGCAATTATTCCTATATCAACCCATAGTTACACAATGATATTTAGCTTTGAGTATATACAATTCTAGTGTTAGCACCTCTCTCTCTAAATATACAGATGCTGTTCAGTCAGATATATCAGGACCATTTGAATAGGACCAAAACTTCCTAGTGACATGGCAAGCATCTAGATATGCCAATTCCCATTCAACTCTGTGAACACACATTAAGCACTTTCTATGTACAGAGGTCAGTGCTCAGTTCTGGGGGGAGGGGGGAGATTCAGAGATAAATAAGACCCAGTTATCTATTTTGTTATCATTAAACAAGAAAACTCTCCAGTTCTCTGAGATAGCCAACCCATTCCCTAAGGATGTCTCTCCCATCAATAGATGAGAACCCCACCAGAATTAGCTGACTATTCAACCAGCTTTATGTACATGATACCACAGGAAAAAACACTGGACTTGAAGTCAAGAGAGAAATCCCTGGGTGGCATGACTGCCCGAGTCTTGTTTTACATGTCTTTTTAAAGTGGGAATCATAAGATCCTAAGACTTTGAGTTGGAAGGAGTCTTTGAGGACATCTACTCCAAGCCCTTTATTTTGGAGAGAAGGAAACGAGCTGGGAGAAGGGAAAGGCTAGTACCATTTCTACTGACTCTCTCACAGGGAAGCTGTAAGAATCATTGAATCTCAGAACTGGAAAACACCTCAGAGGCCAGCCAGTCCAACTCTTAACAGGGAAAAAAAGTCACCACTAGAACATACTCAACAAGTTGTCAATCCCTCCTCTTCACTGAAGAGGAAACCGCCTGCTCTTGAGGAGGCCCATTCCTTCTACTTGGGAGCAGGTTGAATTGTTGGGTTTTCCTACACATTAACCCTGACTCTGCCTCTCTGAGCTCCACCCATTGTTTCTGGTTCTTCCTTCTGGGGCCAAACAGAACTAAAGTTTTCCACAGAAGAGCCCTTCGTATACTAGAAGATAGTGATCAAGTTTCACTGGAGTCTTCTCTAGGCTAAATAGACTCAGTTCTTTCAACAGATCCGCTTAGGGCATGAACTCAAGGCCCTTCACTAAGCTGGTACCTTAGAAATTGGAACAAGGCAAGCTTGAAAACAGCAATCAATCAATCAATCAATCAGAAAACACTTATTACATACCCACTATGTGCTAAGTGCTAAGAGCATTACAGAAAATTTGACATAAACATGATCCACCACTGATCATTTCTGTGTCTGGTCCACGAGGCTTTTAACTTTTTTGCCACAACCACATCTTTGTGATCTTTCTAGTTTGTGAACGAGCTTTGCAATAAGTCACACTCTGCCCAGTGTCACTTACTATTACCATTACTGTTATTTATTAACCCAATACTCCCCTCAAGCTTTCCTCAGCATAACAGACCCCACAAAGCCTTTGAAGAGAGAAAACTTCCTTCGGCTATTGCTTAAGGGCACTGGGAAGGCAGGGGCGGGTGACCCCACAGATTCTTTCCAAGGATTCAGCTCCCATCACCCCAGCATCCCTTCTACAAGTTGACCAACTGGGCTCACTAACATTAGCATATGCCAATAAATCACTTGCTGGGCTCCATTACCTAGAACATATCAATTATTCACCAGTGTAGAGAAGGCACCTACAGCCTCAATGTGAGGAAGAATCCAAAGGGGATCTGAGTACTGGGGGAGAAGAGGGCTGGTATAGAGACAACTTTCCAAAAAGGGCTAGAATTGAAAACTGAATTCATTATCATTTTGTTCCCAGCTCAAGTCGACATTACCTACTCCAATACATCAACACTCTGACAATGGCTGGCTTCATCCTATGTGAAAAGGTCAGCCATGACTACACTTATTTGTTACCAAGGAGAGCTGGGGAGTGGGGGGCGGGGCTGGAGAGAAAGGAAGGAGTAAGAATTGTTGGGTAGTGATTAAGATACAAAAAAAAAAAAAGAAATACATAAAACATTTTAAAATACACAAATGAAAACAAGGAGAAGTTCACAAGGGAACACAAATTCTATATGACAAATTTAATATATATTTTTAAACTGTACATAGCTGAAGTTCACAGTTTTATATACAATCTTTTACATATTCTTTGGACATTGAGATGTTCACATTTGTTGATGATCATTGATATAATAAAAAAGAAAGTTTAAATTTTAAAATCCAGCTACCAACATGACTTAAGGGGAGGAGGAAGGTCTCCTAGCTGATAAAAGTTTATCCAATTAACCTGCCATCTCTTTTGTCTGAAATTCCCTTATTTATAAAACAACAGGTTCATAGAATCTCACAGTTAAAAGAATCTCAGATGGGGCGGCCAGGTAGCACAGCGAGTAAGAGCACCGGCTCCAGTGTTGGGATGACCTGGATCAAATCCGGGCTCAGATACTCAGCACCACACCCAGAAATAACTGGCCCTGTAACCTTGAGCAAGTTACTTAACCTCGATTGCTCAAAAAAAAAATAGATAAAAGAATCTCAGATATCATTCATTCCAACCTATCCATTCCAACAAAAAATATCTGAGCAGGAATTCCCTCTTGTGTACTAGGCCAAGAGCTAGGTATATAGTTAAAGGACCTGTGTTTAAATACTGGTTCTCTTTGGATGCCTCAGTTTTCTTCTCTGTAAAATGAGAGTGTTGGATTTAAATCAGTCAGGGATGTGCTGGTAAATTTTAACAACTCCTCTCTGGTAGGCAGGGCACACTTTAAGATTTAATCTGCATTAAATAATAATTAATTAAATTATTAATCATTTATTTGGGTGTATATATATATATTTGTTTATATAATTAAATAACTAACAATAGATAATTATATAATAATCTGCATTTTCTATATCACTTTTTTTTTGGTTTGTTTTTGGGGGGGCAATTGGGGTTAAGTGACTTGCCCAAGGTCACACGGCTAGTTTTTGTGTTAAGTGTCTGAGGCTGGATTTGAACTCAGGTCCTCCTGACTCCAGGGCTGGTGCTCTTTTCTATCACTTTCTTAAGTCTAGACAAAGAACAAAACAATAAATCAAGTCTTGGTTTGTAGCATTAGCTGATTTCCAAGTGTAAATGTTCAAAATTTAAGGCTCAGCTTAGGTTCAAGTTCCCACACACCCAGACTGATGACCTCTAGGGGCCTCAGCATCTCTAAATCCGTGATTCCTGACAGCTGGTTAAACCCACCCGCCCAGTGAGACACCTGATTCCACTTTTGGATAGCTCTGACTGTTAGGAAGTCTTTCCCAACAGAAAACCTGAAATTGTCTCTCTAAAACATCGACCCATTGCTCTTCATTCTTGCCAGGCAGAACAAGGAATTTTCTTCTACCTGACAAGTCTTCAAATATTTAAGAATTACAATGCCCCCACCTCCTATGCCCCTAGTCTTCTTTTCTGAATGGTCTTCCTATGGTAGGTTCTCCAGTCCCCTCACCATCTCAGTTGCGTTCCCCCAGATACATTCCATGTTGTTCATATTCTTTCTAAAAATTTTAGCACCAGAAGAGAAAACAAGAATCCATATGTGATATGGGACATTTTACCTCTCTCAATGTCAGCTTCTTTTTACCACCACATCATAATCTTTGGCTCCTACAAAGCCTGTAGTCTACTAAAACCCTTTTATAAACGAGCTCTCATCTAGCCGTATCTCTCTTCCCTGTCTCCTTCTCCCCATTCCACCCTGACCCTTCCATGCTTTATGTGGATAGTGAATTCTTGGACCTGAAAAAGAAATTTAGATTTTACTTTGGGAAATTCTATCTTATTAAATTTCACCCATCACTCTGACCTGTCAGGATCTTTCTGGAGCCTGATTCTGTCATCCAAAGTGTTAGCTAGCAAATCTTTTCCAGCTTTGTGTCAACTGCAAGCTAGATAAGACTGCTATCTACGCCTTCTATCAAAGTCATTGATAAAAACGGTAACTAGAACAGACTTTACTAGGGACTTCCTTCATTCTTTAAGTATCTTCTATTAAAATATAAACATCCTAAGAGAACTAATGCAGGTCAGTCATTAACAATTTAATGTACGTTCATTCAAGAGTTTTGTCTTTAACTGGCCATCAGCTCTTCCCTAGGCAAAAATGGGAAGCAGCTAAGTAAGTTTATATAGCCAGGTTGGGAGGGTGGAGGTAGGGGGGTGTATAGAAAGGTTTGGAGCTGAGGTACTTATGTGCCTGGGAAAGGCAGATGCCACTTTTGGGGTTGGAGAACAAAAAAAAAGAAAGAGTTCTCAGGGCTTCAAAGAGCTTATTACCTAGCAGCACTGGAAAGGGTTAAGTTGCAATTTTTCTCCCTTTCTTGCACCTCAACAGCTGTGGCACCACAGTCCCAAGAAATTTTCTCTCAGTTCCATGAGCCACCCCTGTTCCTCCTCGGCCTCCCCTCCCCCAGCCTCAGCCACCCAAACTAAAGCCCTGAGCTCGGAAACTAAGGGACAGCTGAACTGGTGACCAGCCAATCCTTCTGGCATGACATACAGAGATATTGAGTTCACGGCCCCTCCTGTAGACAGCCATTTGCTCACATGGGATGGAGGCCACTTGGCAGCAGGTGCTCTGAGGAGAGAACCTGGTGTCTGTGTTCCTGTGGCCCTCCCCCTTCCTCCTCCCAGGCCGTTCCCTGGGCCTGAGAATAGGAGAACAGAACCCTGCTGCTGTGACTGCAGACTGGAGCCCCAGTAACCCCGGCTCCCCGTGGACTGTCCCTGGGCTATTGGGAACAGCTCTTCTCTTCCAGTCGCCCACACTGCCTGCCCCACACTCAATAACCTACTTAGACACCAGTGCAGTAGCTGAGTCCATAAAGAGGATTTTTTTCCCCTAAAAATAACACATTTGATAGAAAAAAGGTGATCAAGGATCCAGCCACTTCAAGCAAGTGTAAATATCACAGATAACTTATTCCACAGCAAGAGCACCATTGTGGACCTACAACGGACACGATTGTATAAAGGGACCTAAATAGCCTATAAAAATAAGCAGCTAATTACTCAATGTCATTAACAGGATTTGCTGATTCCCCACTTTCTTCTCCCTGAAGACCCAGGAGGACTTGCTAATCCATAGTACAGGTAAAGGCCAAGGTCTACAAACAGTCTGTCTAAAAGGATTTTCTTTCAGCCAGAAATGGACACCAGCTCTTCTACATACACCTAGTTAACTCTACCACCTTGCATCTTCGAGGCACTAGGCAATCTATGCTTTTAGCCCTCCTCAGGAAGACAGGCCAAGAGAAGGTTTAGAATCTCTACCATGATAGGGAAAGGGAGGCCTTGCCAAGCGTCACCCAGTAGCAGGCAACAACCTCCAAAAATAAGCCCAAATTTCCAGAATTTTTCCTCATCTCCATCCCCCTTGCCAATCAAACAAATGAACAGAGGTGCATCTATACAGCCTGAATAACTGAATTCAAATCACTGGATTATTTGGGTAATTTTTCTGGGTAACAAAGTACTGTCAGTGGGGGCAGGAGGAGGCTTACAGTCTTGTTCCATGCATGCTCCTTGAGGGATCTATAGAAGGACGTAGACAAGAATCTCATATCATTAGAAGGGGTGAGGCAGAGGACATATCAATCATCCCATTCCAGGAAAACAGTCTATGTCTCTCCATCTTTGGGCCAATAGAACTTTTCAGAAGTGGGATGCCCCTAAAATTACTAGATCAAAGCATTGTGTACCCTAATACTTAACCCCAACTGAGGGGGCCCTCTTCACCTACTGGGAAAAACTACCTCTAGTTTTCTGATTTTTATTTTTCTTTTCTTTTCTTTTTTTGCTTTTTGGAAGGGCAATTGGGGTTAAGTGACTTGCCCAAGGTCACACTACTAGCAAGTGTTAAGTGTCTGAGTCCGGATTTGAACTCAGGTCCTCCTGACTCCGGGGTCGGTACTCTATTCACTGCGCCACCTAACCACCCCTAGTTTTCTGATTTTTCAATAACTTCCCACATTCCCTTGTGGAAGAGAATCTCCAATCACTCCCAAGGTCCATATTCAGGCTCAAGGAATAGAATAATGTCTGCCAGCTGGGTGGAGATCCAATTTGAATTTAGAAAGCTGAAATATACTCCAAAAATAAAATCTCAAAGACTAAGATTATAGATATAGATTATAGGTCCATATAGAGATTATGGACAGCTATTGTATATTGTATGAGTCCTGGATTTGGTATCTGGGGACCTGAGGACAAATCCCAGGTGTGCTACTTATTTCCTGTGTGACCTTGGATGAGTCAAATAGCCTCCTGAGCCTCAGTTTCCTTGTCTATCAAAGGAAGGGAACTGAATGACCTCCAAATTCTCTTCTAACTCTGGGTAGTATACCTTGGAGGTTTTCTCAGAGTAAAAGGCAGTCAAAGGTACATTTTGAGTGTCAATAAGTTTTGTAGTTTCTAGAACCATGGTTTGAATTGTCTAAACAATGCCACTCAAACTCAGTTGAAAAGCCACCTACCATTCTAATGAGGTACCCTTGAGTCTCTAGAGGGGAAGGACAATGGAGGGGGGAGGAGAAGAGGTGTGTAAGAAAAAGGATGCAGGGGAAAGTTTATCTAAACACTTCTTCCTAAAATGCTGATGTTAGGTCTAGACAACAGAAAGGATGCTGCTAAAAATTACTTTGAAGTCTTTTCCCAAAAGGCATTTGGTTACATCTATTTTAAATATACATATATATATATATATATGTATGTGCACACATACATTCTCACTTTATCCTTTAATAAAATATCCCATTAATAACCTACTCTCAACTTTCTGTATGTAGGGATTTGTAGATTCATGGAACATTAAAATTAGAAGGGATTTGAGAGATCATCCAGTCCAACCCTATCATTCTAAAAAAGAAGAAATTGAAGCCCAGAGAAAAGTGCCTCATAAAGGTCACAGAGCAAATAGAGAGACAGAGCTTTGACTAGTACTCAAGCTTCCTTCCTCCAACTCCCATGTTCTTTCCCCTAGGAAAGAAATGGGAACCTAAGGGTTGGTGTGGTAGAGAACAGAGAACAAATATGACTGATGGTCACCTGGGGGGGGTGGAGGGGGGAGACTTGGAGACCACTATGTCATAATTCACAAACGTCTAGTCTGGAAAATGAAAAGTCATAGAGAATAGTGTTGTTTTTTTAAACAAACATTTTAATCAATGGTTTCAACCTCGTCCCCAGACCAGCCTATGACCAGAGTTATTCCCAGGGAACAGAGTGGATCATTTGAATTTCATTTCCTCTTGTTTGGCAGCAGTCTAGCACAATGGAAAGTGTACTAGCCTTGTCATTAGAAAGAGGTGGCTAAAAATCCATCTTCTGTCATTCATTATCTTTGTGATCATGAGCAAATTGCTTAACCTCTCTGAGCTTCAGGCAACTCCCGAAGATGGAGCTATGCTACTGAACTATGTCCTTGACTGGGGAAAGGGGGTGGGGTGGGGAATGTCATCCCTACCCCATTTTCATTCTTCAATCTCAAGCAAACAGGAGCTGACAATCTTGTCTCTGATAGCTCCAATATTCTAAGTCTCTTAAAGATATCCCTTTCTAATGAAGTAACCCAAATAAATTTAGCAACATTTTTAGGTGAAATAATGAAAGAACAGATGGTGTTGCTTACTTTGAATTTCTGCTCCCAAATAGCTTTCCTGTGCACCTCACTTAGATGACAACTTCCAGCTCCTCATCCTAGTGTCAGGAAAAGAGATCATCTTAACTAATTACCTGGCTGTCTTTTCCCTACAAGATCCCAATTTAAGAATCTCGTTTCATTCTAAGAAAATTAATTCAAAATGCCAAATAATTTAAAAATGTATTAAGATTCCCCTTAGACTCAAGAACAAAAAAAGAGTTTTCATTTGTCTGCTAAAAATTACCTTGAATAGTCTGATTGTAGCTGAGCTTTTAATGCCTAATCCATAGGATACAGCCTTTAGCAAAGCTATCGATTCCATATGTCCACAAAAGGTTTCATTTAAAATATATGTAGCATTAAATTGGTCCCTGACTATTTTTATGCCATAGTCTCCTATCACTCCCCGAATTTTCTTAACCCTTAGAGCCTCATTCCTCTCTGAAGCCAAATCACTTTATTTGCATTGGAGGTGACTTATTTCAGATGTGCCAAAAAACTGTTCTATTTCAAAGCCACTTTTGGCGATTTTTATAGCTTGAAATAGAATAAAATTTAAATTTAATAAAATTTGAGACCTGAAAAAAATGAATTCATTTAGAAGCCAGCAACCCAGACACTGAGGAAAATATTCCTGGAAAGCCCCAAAGGGATAGGAAGAAAGAGCCAGAACCCTGTCAGGCTGCCAGGGATCATTTTTTTATAGGAGAATCAGGGTCTGGTCACAGGGCCATTATTTCAATTCAAAAATAAAACTGCTGGCTCCCAAGTTGGGTGATAAGAGAATCACCTTTGATTTGTCAAGTTTCAAATGAGCTCCATGCTCATGAGAGGAAAAAAAGCTAATTGTTCAAACATGAATGAAGATTTTTTTTTACATGTCACATGTAGATTAAAAATAAGGTTCTTAAGTTGAAAGGTCATTATTTTATTATTATATTCTCTGAAAGGTTCAATGAGCCTTGCATGCTAGGAAACAATCTTTTTTCTTGAAACTCCAGAGCCTAGAAAGAGAATCTCTCTCTCTTCCTCTCTCTCTCTCCCCCTCTCCCTCTCTCCCTCTCTTCCTCTCTCCCTCTCTCTCTCTCTCTCTCTCTCTCTCTCTCTCCCCCTCTCTCCCTCCCTTCTCCCCTTCTGTCCTTTGTCTCTCCCTCTCCCCAGCTGTCTCCCGTTCTCTTTCTCCTGGTATTTGACCCCCCCATGCCTATTTCGTATCTCTCTCAAGCTCTATGATGAAAGCAGCAGGAGAAGCTAGCTCTGAAGACCCAGAATCCAAGTCTTGCGGGGGTCTTTACTCCAATCTGATTCCTGGAGATCCCAGAGCCACAGGGGTCTGTGGAGGATTGACAAATAATCTAATTCCCCCCCCCAAAGCTAGTAGTACCAAGAAGAGAACTATTCCAGTACCATGTCTGCCATCGTAATGGGCAGAAAACTGGGAAAGCAACAAGATTTGGGGCCAAACCTGAATGCTGTAGTATTTCAGCCAGCCGTGTTTGCTCGCGGATAAATTAATACAAACAAGGCTGTCAGCAGAAACTCACAGAGAGGCTCATAATAAATACGATTTATGGTTTGCACACACACACACACAAAAAAAAGAAAGAAAAAAAGAAAAGAAAAAAGATTGACTCTTTACCTACTCAACCCCCAACAGGAAATTTCAGGACAGGAGGGCATATAGCTGCCTCTGGGGTGCAGTGATTTGACTGACTGGGAGTTCTCATGAAAAACCAAAGTGCCAGAAGGAAGAGGGGGGCAGCCCCAGGGCAAAGGATGAAGAATAAGCCTCAGACTCACAGTCCAGTCTTTCCCAAAAGGTTCAAACAAACTCCAAAATCTGAACAGAGCTACTCAAATGATATAGTCAGTTTAGACTTCACTACAAGTTGGTTTGGGGTTTTGAGAATAAGAGCTGCTCATTACTGCCTTTGTTAAATCATGATGGAAATACTCACCACTGTGCCCCTACAACCTACTCCATTACTGCCCCCAGGCTCTCACACCTCATAGGATCATATATTCAGAGCTGGAAGGAGCTTTTGGAGACCACTGAATGTACCTCATATCCCATTCTATAGAAAAGGAAACTGAGGTATAAGTTAAGTGAGTTGCTCAGGGTCACAGAGCTAGTAAGGGTCTGAGGCAGGATTTGAATTTAGGCCTGTGAACCCAACCCCCTGCCTTTCGCCCTCCTTTTTTGCTTTAAATCTACCCATCTTTTAGGCCCATAACCCAACAGTTACCTCTTCCCAGAAGTCTTCCTGAGATGACATGAAAATTTTTTAATGTGCTATTCTTTGTTTACAAAGACCATCCTGCTCACCTATCATCTCTCTCTCTCTCTCTCTCTCTCTCTCTCTCTCTC
>NW_027185754.1:8232950-8279292 GCF_028583685.1 Petaurus breviceps papuanus | reverse complement strand
CTCTGTCTCTCTCTGTCTCTGTCTCTGTCTCTCTCTCTCTCTCTCTCTCTCTCTCTCTCTCTCTCCCTCCCTCCCTCCTTCTTTCCCTCTCTCCTTTTCCTCCCTCTGTATCTGTCTCACCTCTCTCATATACATACATATAGACACCCCTCCTCCTCACAGACTAACTCTTCTATTAATTCTGTGGGATATTCTTCTGCTCAGGAGAATTTCAGGGATGATATTGTTGGCATAGGTGGGAAGCACCATGAATACAAGGAATTCACATTCTTAAACAGCCTGGCAGCTTCACCTTTGTCAAAAAGAAAGCACTCCCCCTCTTTTGTCTCCCCCAACTAACAAGGGAATGGACTGAAACTAGTACTTACTAGGGAGTTCTTTAGTGGCCAAAAATAATAATTGCAAATATTTTCCTTCTCTCAGTTTTACTCATCAGTTTCAAACTGGGAACTAACGCCATCAATATAAGACATTCTGGACCCAGATCCCTTTTTCTCTGTGAACTTCAAATGCCCAGGGGACTTTTAATCACAGTGGAACCCCATCCCACCCCATCACATTATTTGCTAGAGAAAAGGATTCATAAGGTCTATCTTGGACTCTTTCCAGGGGATGTTTAGGTCCTAAAGGGACCTGATTATAAGGCAATCTCAAGTGTAAGACAGTCCCACAGCATAAGATTTCATGACCCACTGCCCCTGGGAGGGTGGGAAGTATTCTTCTCCCCCATTTCCCAGACCAGGCAGACAGGATTCAGACAGAGCCCAAGGAAACAATACGCTGCAGTTGACAGAACTATGAACCAGGAGCCAGGAGACCTGGGTTCAAATCCCAAACATGTATGCCATTGACTAGCTGTGCAACATTTGGCAAGTTCCTTTCCCCCTCTCTGGACCTCCACTATAAAATGAAGGGGTTGGAATAGGAGATCTCAACAGTCTAGAGGCCCTAATGTTCAACATATGCCAGAAACTCTGAGGGTCTTCACCTCCCAGACTGATATCTTTGGGATGGTAACCTACCTAGCCCTTAGTCATTTAACAGGTATTGCCTCAGACAAACAAACTGAGGCTTGGGAAAAATCTTAATTTAGAAAGGCCAAGGTCACCCACTGAATCCCAAGGCATTACCAGTTGTTGTCTTGACTTTTGTCCTGCCACTGGACTTTGGTGACTCAGGATGAGAGGTTAATAATTTTGCACAGCTCTCCCTCACTTAGATCCAATTCATGAGCAAGTCAAGCCATCACCCTTGTGAGGTCACTGGTCCTCTTCTAGAATGAAGGATGAACAATACCTTTTCTGCTAGTCTATAACTGGAGAACAGAGTACTAGTTTTTGGCCTCTGTTCCTGCACCCACCACCCCCCTGCCCTTCCCCAGAAGGTGTTTCTAAATTTGACCCCAAGTTCAATTCAGAAAAACCATGAAAAATTCAAAATATGTAACATTCTAGATTTACAAGCTCCTTCACATTACATATATGATCTTCTTTTGATAATCACAAATATATTGTGATGTAGTTAACAATAATAATAATAATAATTGTATTTATATAGAGACTTGCAAAGCACTTTACAAATATCATCTTTTTTTTTAATCTTCACAACAACTCTGATGCATTATTATCCCCATTTTACAGATGAGGAAAGTAAGGTAGACAAAAGTTTAATGACTTGCCCAGGGTCACAGAGCCAATAAGTGAGGCAGGATTTAAACTCAATTCTTACTGACATCACATCCAACACTGTATCCGCTGTACCTCCTAGCTACCCCAAGTATATTACTGAGTCATGACAGGAGCAGCTCTGCTTTTGAAGGGTCATTTCCAACAAATTCCTGATTCAAACCCACGGTAAAAATACAAAGCACTATTATTATCCCCATTTTACAGATGAGGAACCTGAGACCAGAAAAGGTTAAATGCTTTGCCCAGGGTCACAAAGCTAGTGTCTGGGATCAAATTTGAACTCAGGTCTTCCTGATTCCAAGTCCAGTGCTCTATCTATCACACCACCAAGCAGCCTCAGTTGGCATTATTTGTCCCGATTTTGTAGGAGAAAGTGAAGGTCTGAAGTCACTGACTCACTTAAGGCCACACTCAGAACTAGAACCCAGGTCTCTTGACTCCAGTCCCCAGAATCTTTCTACTCTACCATACTGCCTCCCAACATCAGGATTTCAAGAACAGTGCTCTGCCAGGATCTGCCAGGCCTGGCAAAACCCTCCTCCCTTTTGACAAAGAGGAAACTTGGAGTGTGTTTTTTAAAGCTTGAAATAAAGTTTAAATATTACAGGGAAATTACTAAACAAATCAAATCACT
This sequence comes from Petaurus breviceps papuanus, assembly GCF_028583685.1. NCBI lineage: Eukaryota > Metazoa > Chordata > Mammalia > Diprotodontia > Petauridae > Petaurus > Petaurus breviceps. The sequence continues at coordinate 8,276,970 of NW_027185754.1, read as the reverse complement.
GTTAAGTGGATGTCATAGGCTTTCTCTAGACAATACGTGTAATGAGGATTATTGTCCTCTTGGTTACAGTTTGAAATTTGCATTTTATTATCAGAGAACCACTTATGCATTACTCCAGGATTTTCATTAGGTAAATAAATTTTTATGTGGATTTCATTATATTCCCTTGGCTGAGATACTGATCACTTAACAGCAAGAATGCTACTCTGACACACAGGATGTCAATCAGGATGTGACTGCTTCCTTCAGTTGTTGAAAATCACTTTTAAGAATTTGGTGTAGACTAGGGACAGTGTCTGAGCGGTACAAAAACTGGAAAAGGACTTGTGCACACACGCACACCTAAAGGAGATGCTGGAACAACAGTGCCTGAGCTTCCTGGCCGGCTTCCTCTCCAGCTTCCTGCGTGCTGGCAGTGACAACTTCCTGGCTCATCCAATGAGTGCCAGCCCTCAGGTTACATGACTAGAGCCTGGCCAGAGGGGATGGGGTCAGTGATCAACACATGTGGGTGGGGCTGGGAGGTAGGAGGCGAAGGGGGTTTGTGATGGGGGTGGGGGTAGGAGGAGATGATAGTATAGCAAAGTAAAACAATTAAGCTAACTAGAATTTAGACTGTGCCGGGTATCTCCCCAAGTAGCCAGAGGCCCCCTTCACTAATCGTATTTCAGTCTCCAAGGCACCAAATAAAAAATAAAAACCTAATCCCCAGGTCTAACTCACCTCTACCCCAAGGAAATGATGTCCAAATGGCTGCATCTGACTATCCAGTAAGGGTAAGGGCCGTTTGAGCAGGCTACTTTCTTTTTTTTTGCTTTTTGCAGGGGGGTAGGCAGGGCTATTGGGGTTGTGTTAAGTGTCTGAGACCACATTTGAACTCAGGTCCTCCTGACTCCAGGATGGTTCTCCATTCACTGTACCACCTAGCCACGCTGAGCAGGCTACTTTCAAAGTAAAATAATAAAACCACAGACCTTTAGAAATGGAAGGGAGTCAGAGAACATTAGGGACGGAAGGGATCAGTTGGACCAGATGCCTCATCTTAACATGTGAGGAAATGGAGGCCCAGAGGGCAAAAGCAACTTGCCCAAGTCAGTTATCAAGGTTTTGTAACAGAACATGGGATCATAGATGTAGGTTTGGAAGAATCTTCTAGAGACCAACTAGTCCAACCTCCTTATTTTGCTGGAAACTGAAAAGCAGAGAGAAATGACCATTCAAGGGTAACCTCTGAGGAAACTGAAAAACAGAAAAGTTAAGTGACCTGTCCAAGGTCACACATGTAATAAGGCTCTGAGGCAGAATGTGACCCCAGACCCTGAGGTGACAGAGCTGGAATCAGTCCCATTCACATCCAGTCTTACAAGACTCTGCTTCTGAAGAGCAAACCTCTGAAATATTTTAACCTCCTCCCCCAACCTTTCCCTGAGCCCCATCCCTTACCTCTCACACAGGGTGTCCTTTGGCACCTTCTCTATTAAACTTATTAAATAATAGTGTGCATTGTGGTTACCTGTGTATAGGTCTTATCCCCAGCCTAGACTGAAGGCTGTATGAGAGCAACAACCATGACTTACATCTCTCCATTAATACAGTGTTCATGGCCACTTAGGAATGTTTGTTGACTATTGAATAGACCCAGAAAAACAGGCTGGCTAGCTCCACACTCCATCCCCACAACCCATAATACCACAACCACCACAAATGGGAGCATGGTAAAAACAGGAGGAATGTTAGATTTGGACAGAACCTAAAGAACTTTGGTTCAAATCCTAGCTCTGCCACTTACTATGCAACCTCCCTGAGCCTTAGTTTCTCTATATGGAAAACGATGAAATTGGACAAGATGAATTCTTAGGTTCTTTACTGCTCCTAAATCTATGAACCAATCAGAGTCCTCCATCAGTGGGGGAGGAGGAAAATCAGTCAAAACCACTGAGGTCTAAACCAAAGGTCAGCAAACTATGGCCCTCAGACCAAATTTGGCTTAACCTTGGTTTTGTGTGTGACCACTTTGTCTTAAAATATAAAAACCATTCTCAGCTCCAGGGCAATATAAAAAAAAAAAAGGGTTGGGGTAGGGGAGAGGATTTGGCCTGAGGTTGTAGTTTGCTGACCCCTGGTGCAGACCAATCAGCTAACTCACTAAATTTATCCCCATCCACAGATTCTTTGCTGTCCTGTGAACCCAGAAAAACAATTATAAAAACCCATTGACCTCCAGTTAAAAGTCTGTGTTTTATTAGACAATAAAACATCATTAATTCAGATTCAGACTCTACACAAATACTAATTAGGATTTTGTGATATTCAGCCAGGGTTTGTACAGAAGATAACTTTTGAACTGTCTATGAAAAAAGAGCTCAGAACTAAACAAGATGAAAAGGGCTGTTTTCTCCTGTGAAAAATTAGGAGGGGTCAGGGTGGTCCAGTGGAGAGCTGAATTTGAAGTCAAAAGATCTAGGTTTGAACTCTGTCATTTAGTAATTCTGTGACATTAAGGAATATGGTTAATTTCTCTGGATCTTAACACTCTCTTCTCTAAAATGAGGGGATTGGACCAAAGAATCGCAAAGGTCCCTTCCACATATAAATCTAGCATCCTGTGAGGATGGATGAGGTTATCTCTCAGGTCCATCAAACTATGACATTCTTTGGTTACATCTCTGAAAGGGGAACTTTTAAACCACCCAAGAGAACACAGCAAAGCACTTCAGAAACACCCATACCTCCAATTATAGAATCTAAGATCTATTGATTTCCAGTATAACCCCTTCCATTTCACAGATAAGGAAACAGGTGTTTGCTAATTACAAGTCATTCTTATCTATTCATTAAAGCAGGTCCCCTAATGACCTCTTTTGGACAATATTATTACTACACGCGCCAGAAAGTGATAAAACAACTTTTTTTTTTCTTGAAAAATTCTCCGGTTCAGATTTTTCATTATTTCAGACTATCACTCTCACCTAGTTAGTCCTATTTAATGAGAACTTAGAATACTTTAATGAGGTTTCCTAGTACTTCCTTAATAACACAAATACAAAAGTACCAGAAAATCACTGATAACCATGTCCTAAATGCAGGATACGTGTTTCTTAAAGAGTATCAGTAAATTAATCCAGCCATCTTCCCAACAGCCTGGCTTAGGAGACGAGTCACAAACATTATTGCTTAAAAACTTACTTATCCTCAAATATCTCTTGTTTATCTTGGTAACAGTGTACTTAAACAATCCATTTGTTGGACTAGCATAATATTTTCCTTGGCTTTTAGGAAATATTCTGGCAAAGTGTTTATTTCCCCCATGTAACTTTTCTGATTGCTTTTTTTTTTTTTGCAAATGGTTAATTAGACTTACACAAACATGTTTGTAGAAGTTTAAATGAAGCATAGTTCAAGTTTTTGAAAATATATATAATTACTCACACTGACAATCCCTACTGAAAAAGAAAAGGCAATACATGCACCATTCCTAAAAGACACAGCAGGGTGTTTGCAAAAGCCTCTACTAGCTTAAATGGTTGCACTTTGGGGGATTGCTGCAGACCAAGAAACATTAAGGAAGCAAGAACATAGACACCTACCACTTTACTCACTAGTGTCTTACTAGCCAAGACAAATCTTTCCTTTTGGGTTGGAGTCACACACCTAGCAGTCTCACATATCTTTTTTCCCAAACACAGGAGGCTACTCCCAAAACAATATCGATTAACTACGCAAAAGATGATCTCAATCTGTTGTGAAACCAACTACTGGAATGAAGCTAAGAAAGCCAGAATGCCCATCCCTGGCCCACCCTGAACAATCAGGCCCTCAGAAGGCTAAGAGCATAGACATCGGGGACATTTTCAGTATCTGTATGTAGAGGAAATTAACAAGTTCAAATCACATCAGTTCCATTTAACTCAAGAAGTCATTTATGTGCTAGGCTAAGGAGACCTACAAAGATAAAAAACAACCCTGTCCCAGGCTGTGAGCTTACAGTCTAATTGAGGTCATACGGCATGATCAGAGAAGTGTAACATGAGGTAAAGACAAAGACTAAACACAGACAAGATGCCCTAAGAAAATGATTCGAGATTGATCAACTTCAGGGAAGGGGAAGGGGAGGGGGAGAAATCAGTGAAGGCTTCATAGGAGAAGCCTGTGAGAAAAGGGTTGAAGAGAATGTTTTCAACAGAGATGAGAAGGGAATGACTTCCAAGCTCCTACTAGAACCTTCTTAGAATCCAGGGATAATTCCCCAAGAAAAGGGAAGAAGGGACCACCCAACATAATCAGGACAGATGGCCTTGGTCCAATCCTCCAAAATAAAACAGGCAGAAGAAATTTCAGGCTCATAAACAAAGGAAATTTGTGTAGAATGCTTGATTTGCATTCAGAAGACCCAAATTTAAAGGTTGGCTCTACCTTTGTAACCTTAAAAAGCTATTTAATCTCTCTCTGGGCCTCAGTTTCCTCACTTGTTAGACGAGGAGGGTTAGTGCAAAGGGTTCTCTCCAGCTCTAAGTCTATGATGATCTAAAGACAGAGTGAGGAGAATAAGAAGAAAGGAATGGATCTTATCTATATTAATTATAGTCAAAATTCTGTCAAAAATGAGTTACTAGGCAACAGATTTCTGGGGTGCTAGGGAGCAGCTAGGTGATGGAGGTGATGATGGAGGTGGTTGGGAGGAGGAAGATAGTAGTAGTGGAAGTTGTGGAATTGGTGGTAATGACAGAGGTGATTGTGCAAAGGTGCTAACAGTGGTGGAGGTGATGTTTGTAAAAGTAAAGCTAGTACTGGTAGAGTTGCTGCTTAGTGATGGTGAGATACTGGAGTGATGATGATGAAGATGATGGTGATGGTTAAGGTGATAGTGATGATGAAAGTAAAGAGCAAGATAGTAGTGATGATGAAAGTGATGGCAAAAGTAAATGTTGGTGCTTGAGAGGAGCTGCTGGTAGTGACAGCAGAGATGGTGGAAGTGACAGTGAAGATGGAAGTAATGAGAGGTGGTTATAATGATGGCAGAGGTGATGGTGACAGTGGTAGAGACATCTGACATCTACATCCACTGGAGCAGTCCCTGATTCCCCAACACCACCTACCTCGATGTTAACAAAAGACTGTCCCGGGAACATGAATGTACTGTCGATACAAGTTGTGAACTGATGATCCAACCATTCTGTAATAGAATTTGGAACTATGGCCAAAGGGCTGTAAAACTGTGCATACCACTGGACCCATCAATAGCACTACTAGGTCTGTTCCCCAAAAAGATTAAAGAAAAAGGACTCATCTATACAAAAATATAAGCAGCTCTTTTGTGATGGCAAAGAATTGGAAATTGGGGTGTGTCCATCAATTAGGGAATGGCTGAACAAGTGGTATAAAATTGTGATGGAATACTACTATTGTGCTATAACATACAACAAAGGGGGTGGTTTCAGAAAAAAAACTACATAAACTGAAGCAAAATGAAGTGAACAGAACCAGGGAACGTTGTACACAGTAACAGCAATATTGTAAAAATGATCAACTATAAAAGACTTAGTTACTCTAGTCAACACAATGATCCAAGACAATTCCAAAGGACTAATGATGAAAAATGCTTTTACCTCTAGAGAGAGAACCAAAGAACTCTGAATGCATGCAGTATAATTTTTTCACTTTATTTTTCTTGGGGTTTTTTTGTAATATGGCTAATATTAAATTATGTTTTACATGATTGCACATTTATAATTTATATATTGCTTGCCTTCTCAATAGGTGGGGGAGAGACTGAAGGGAGAGAATTCAAAACTAAAAATAATTTTTTAATTAAAGTTTAAAATAAATAAGTAATAAATTTATTAAAGGAGGGAAAAAATATTATCCCAGGGCAAGACACTAGTGCCAAGGAGGATTTTTTTTTTAAGCTGAGCAAATAGGAATGGTAAGGGACTGTCCACATATTTTTCCAGGGACATGAGTATTTCTTCCCTATACCTCAAGTCTGACCCCACATGAAGAGAATAGATAAAATGTTCTCAACTTCTCCATGTATACATTTCAGATCTGACACACTGATGCTTTCTTTCATGGATTCTCAAACCTGTGTTTCTCAAGCTTAAATGACTTACATGATGGATTACACACACACACACACACACACACACACACACACACACACACAGAGTCTCTGTTTTCCCACTTGTTTTCTATGTCACATCCTGTAAACCAGGCCCTGAGCTTGCAAGCTCCACCAAGCTGGTGGTCTGTCACCCTATTCTACACATCAGAACTGTACTCTCAATCAAGCCAACCTTTGGTACTACTGTTGACCAAAAAACAAACAAGCAAACAAGCAAAAAATACCAACATCCATATGGTACAAAGTCAAGAGCTGTCTCACTATGGATTTAATTTGGCACACGTAGACAGTCAATCTGAATGCTTCAAGTCAATCAAAATCTCATTTTAGGGCATAAATTACTTGTACAGGACGTCTTAGGCAGATTACATTATGCAAGTAAAGCCAAATATCCAACTGACTTTGTATCTTACAGTCTCAGCTAGGACACTGTTCTTTTGAGGATAGGGCTTGTGTCACTCTTATCATTTAAAGGAGATGCAAGTGACCCTTCCACACATGCCCCCATCATGAGGCTAGGCACTTTGAGTGTTTCTTCCAGTAGAGAGATGGACTGTACTAAATCATCCATACTCCCTCATCTGGTTTCCCTCATGACCAACAGATCCTGCTCTGAAGACAATACACCTGGTGAGTACATCCATGGTTGACAAACAAGGTAGCATTCAATTCAACAAACATGGCCAAGACACTACAATAGGCACAGAGGAAATGAGGATAAAAAAAATGATATAGTCCAGTCCCTCAAGGAGTTTACAATCTAATAGGAGAGAATACAACACACACATAAATAAATTATACCAGACAAAAGGTGATAGGAATAAAAATTAGTCAAGCAAAATACTATGAAAATTTTGAGGAGAAAAAGAGATGACTGATTCCAGAGAAGGGGAGATGGAGAATGAGAAGAAACAGGAAGAGAGTAAGTTTGCCTTGTATGGACTATTTCAAAGGCAGTAGTCTGAGATAAAGCAGAATGGGTAGGTTGGTGCCATGTTGACTAAAAGGACCTTGAATACCAAGGTCACCAGTTAAAACTTTATTCTGGGGGAATAAAGTCACTGAAGATTTTTTAGTAGGAATCACAGTATCTTAGCAATATATTAAGAAGATTTTTTTTAATGCAGTAGTGTGGAGAATTTGAGAAGGGATAGCCTGGAAATAGAACTGCACTTGGGTTCAGTAGACCTGACTTCAAGGCCCAAATCTTCCCCTTAGAAGCTATGAGAATAAATCTCCACATTTCTCCAAACTTTAGTTTCCTTAGTGACTATAAGTCCCAGAGTAGGCCCTGCTATTCATTGATAGAGGATCTTGATCAGTGGGAGGTCAGATTCAAAATATTTTTTAATTGTTTTTAAATTTTTATCTCATTTTTTAATGAGAAAAGAATTAAACAAACTTGAGTTCTTGTTATTGTTATGGGCTGAGGTGGAATGAATGAAGTGAATGAATGAATGAAAAAGCCTTTATTAAACACAATGTGCCAAGTACTAGAGTTACAAATAGAAGATCAAGACAGCCTGCTCTTAAGAAGCTCACATTTTAAGAGGGAAACAGCACATCAGAGATTTTCTCTCTGCATAGCTAAGTGGCCTAGCCAGGGTTCAATTTGAGGGCCTCGTCCTCATTAGCACAGGCATTCTAATGAGTTGAACTACCTAGACCAAGCTAATTTGACAGTAAATGGGCCAGGCTAGTCATAACTGTGCCCATACATGAACATGCAAACCCATGTGAAGGCTTCCCTGAAAGAGTTCCCCTTTGTTACCTAAGGCATGAGTTTGCCCCCGAGTATATTTCTGCATAGCTCGGCCTGTGGGGAATACCCTTGCCAGCAATCACTATAAATAGAAAACATGTCAATAGGAACATGTAGATATTTTTTTCCTGCTCCTTCACAAGAGCAGAACCGAAGGGAAAGAGGGGTCAGGGAGAGAAAGAGGCTGGGGGAAGAAGCAGATTCTTAAATTGGGGTTGGGGCCAAGGGGTAAGGAAAGGATGCCATTAATCTATAGTGGGGAGTGGAATAGAACACACGATGAGGGTTTCTGTTTTTCCAAGGTGGAGCATAACAAATTATGGACTATTGGGAGGTATCCCATAACTTGCCCCCAACCTATCTTTCTGATCTCATTAGACTTTACTCTCAGCCTCTACTGGACAACCCAACCAAAAATGACCTTTTCTCTGTGCCACACACACACATACACACAAACATGCATACACACACTGCACTCTACCTCCCATCTCCCATGCCTGGAATACACTCTTTCCTCATTTCTTCCTCATAGAATCTCATAGAACTTTTCTTCAAGATTCACTTCAAGCATCACCTTTCACAAGAAGCCTGTCCTGGCATCCCCAAATGCTAGTGCCCACTTTCCCTAACTTTGCATACATTTTGAATTTATTCTGCGTAAATAAGTTTATGTTGTCTGCCTAAAATAGAATGTCAGCTCCTTGAGAGCTTACATTTGTCTCTGCATTCCCAGTACCAAGCACCTTGCCAACAACATGGAAGTTTAATAAATGATTGTTGATTGACTGGCGAGGCAAAGGATAACATTCAGGTGAGTGGCGCAATGAGTGATGTGTTTTAATATTCCTTTTTATTTTTAAAAAAAGTGTTGATGCCAGAAAATGCCATTCTCCATTGCTTGTTGAAAATTAATTAGTCAAACTGCGCGTGAAACAGGGAAGGCTGGGAGACTACAATGGATAGCAGTATATAGCAGGGGTAACTTTCAAGACAGGGGCAGACAAACTCTCTGGGACAATATGACCAACCCTACCTCATCCATAATTTTTTTTTCTAGCACACCTCTTATTAGAAAATAGGTGAGACAAATCCACACCCAGGAGGCCAAGCCAAATGGGATGTCTTGCCATGGGCCCTGCCACTGCCTCCCACTTATTTTCATTTGGTATAGCACGCTTCGGACCAAATATCATTCTCTGCCCTCCCTCAGGTAATCCAAGAAAAGGCCATTGGGTGGGACCATAGAGTAGAGGACTGAAGGCAATGCCTAATTTATGCCCTGTAGCTGAGCTATCCCGATTAGAGAATCAGTGAATGCAAACCCACTATATCTAGCCAGGCCCTGATCATGTCCAAGACATCTTTCCTTCTGCCTCATCTTCTTGTCCACCTCTTGCTCCTAGAACAGAAATTAAATTAAAACCGCCAATGCTTCCAGAAAGGGCAGGACAATAAACTACCAAATGGCTTCACTCACCATTTCTGTGTCTCCCCAGCCCAAATTCCCTGCTCTGGCCATACTCCCCTATGTATATTATACCCTTCTATTAGAATGTTAACTCCTCGAGGGCAGGGTTCCCCCCACTTGTGTATTTGTATCCCCAGTTTCCATTATATATATATATATATATATATATATATATATATATATAGGTACTCAATAGTAAGCCCATAGCAGGTGCTTCATAAATAGGATTTTTTCATTCATTCATGTACTAGGCAGGACCTCAGAGCACTGTTAATTCCCTCCCTGGGAAAAAGCAGAAAGTCCAGATTCTCACCCTCACCCCTTCATCCCTACTCTGTGCCTTCAGAGAGAGAGAGACTATACAGGAGAGACTGTGGAAAAGGTTTCTGACAATTTTCATTCAAATCAACAAACCTCATCCAGGTACCCAGTGTGAGCTCAGCCCACAGAACATGTGACAATAGATCCTCCATGCTTAAAGAAACCCTTTCTCACCCCACCCCAGCCACCCCACAAATAATTCTGTGGATTGAGAAAGAAATGGGTACAGAATTCTCATATGGTCAAACCACAGTTTGCCAGGAGACTCAGAAAATAGGCTCTTCTGACAAATCGAATTTTCTGGTTAACTGAGAATTAAGCAACCCTCATTGAAAAGCTTTGCAAAATGTCAGACTCTTCTTGATGACTTTGTCTGATGACCTCAAGGTCATCATTTATGAACATCAATTCTCATTTCCAGGACTGGGGATGTTAGATGTAGACAGAGTCAAAACTGGGAGCAGAAGAAAGTTAGGACTTTTCTCAGGGTATTAACATTCCCAGAACATTCTTCCTACTCCCCACCTTTCATGATTCTCCAAAGCCTCTGAAGGATTCAACTCTCCCTTTTCCATTGTTTAGACCTAGGCTTCCTTCTATGCCTCAACAACAGAGCACTTCAGGGTAGGGGTGCTTTTTCATAGGAGAGAGATCTGTGATTAGCAAAAATTTGAGTTGAGATAAGATCAAAAGACTTCACCCACACACACAGACACCCACACATAACCCCCCCTTCCCTCCCCCCCCACACACACACTTGCATGTGTCCTCCCTAGTCAGCCCTGACTTGATCCTGCCCCTTATGGCCTGATACCCCAATGTCTTGGTTTTCTGCCCTCAATTCCTTTAACTGAATTTGCCCCAGGTATCTAGTTACAGCTCTGGATTCAGGTATAAGAATGTGAACTTGGTCCCAGGAAATAGCCCCTGAAATTGCTTCTTTTTTTTCATTAATTTAAAATTAATTTTTAAAAGTGAAATTCATGAGGTCTGTTTTCTTAGCATTTACCACTGTGCCAAAATCTGAGCATAGGAAAAAGCTTAAACACAGATTCTAACACTGCCTTCTCAGTCTAGTGTTGGCTTCTCATTAATAAAGATTTTATCATAAGTATCTGCATTTATAGAGTGTTTTACATCTGTTATCTCATTTGAACCACGCAACAACCTTAAGTGATAAGTAATACAAGTATCATTATCCTCATTTGATAGATGAGAAAATGGAGGAACAGAGAAGAAAGGCCCAAAGTCTCACAGACAATAGGTGTCAGAGACACAAACTTTCTGACTACAACGTGATGACAGTGGGCCATGATGGCTGCCAAGTATATTGAACACCCTCTGAAGCCTGAAAAGCACTTTACATACATCACCTCCCTGAATCCTAACAACAAATCCATGAGATAGATAATATAGGTATGACTTTCCACATTTTTCAGATAACAAAACTGGGGTCCAGAAAGGTTTAAACAACTCACCCAAAGTCACTAAACTAATACATGGCCAAGAAAAGCCTCAAACACAGGTCTCTGGACTCCCAAGTTCAGCGTGCTTTCCACTTTACCATACCACCTCTGATAACTTACAAATAAGAAAAGGGAATACTAACTCCTGAGCTTGAAACCTAATTGCATCTGATCATTTTTCAATCATCAAGCATTTAAAAAAATTTTTTTTCTTCTTGGAGGGACAGTTGGGGTTAAGTGACTTGCCCAAGGCCCCATAGCTAGTAAGTGTTAAGTGTCTGAGGCCAAATTTGAACTCAGGTCCTCCTGACTCCAGAGCCGGTGCTCCATTCACTGCACCACCTAGCCGCCCCCATCAAGCATTTATTTATTCAGAATCACTATGTGCCTAGAATTTTGAATTTTTCTAAGACCAAAACTGATTCCTGTTTTCCTCCTTAGTATAAAATCTTACTTTTGAGGCAGCTAGGTGGCGCAGTGACTAGAGCACAGGCCCTGGAGTCAAGAGGACCTGAGTTCAAATCCAGCCTCAGACACTTAACACAAAAACTAGCAGTGAGACCTTGGGCAAGTCACTTAACCCCAATTGCCCTCCAGGGGGGAAAAAAGTAAAATCTCACTCGTAGGATCAACTCAAATGCTTAAATTAAGACTGATGAGGTAGATGAATAGATTTCTACCCCTGAGTCCCATACACTAACAATGTTTCCCAAGGAAACCCCTAAGGGGCAGTGTGGCAAAGAAAGGACAGGTCTTAGAAGGGGCCTGGTTGTGTGACAACAGTTTTCTCATCTGCCATATGGGGATCATAATCCTTGCCCTGCCTAAATGTGAAACTGCTTTGTAAACTAGGAACACCCCGAAAAAGTCAGGGAAGCACAAGAGGTATTAATTGCTTTTTGTGCTTCTGAAGGTAGGTGCTTAACTACACTGTAAAACCAAACAGAAAATGATTTAGGGAATTTCCCTGTCATCTTGTTCTGTGCCCGGTGCTTCTTTCTCTAAGCCAGAGTGTAGAGACCTCCAAAGAAGGTCTAAGTCAGAGTAAAAACAAAGGCATCTTTGCAGCTGCTGCAACAAACTTTTCTTTCTTTCAGTTTGGCCAGAGATCCTTGGCTTACAGCCTCTGGGCCCAAGCATGCCTGTGTTTGAAGCCACCAGCCCAAGCCTGCAAATGGGGCAGACTGTGGCCAGAACAGTTCCAGCCACAGTGAGATTCCATCCTGTCTGAATTTGAATTCTTGTTCTGCCACTCAGCAGCTAGCTCTGTGACCATGAGCAAGGCCTTCAGCCTCCTTAAGTGATACTGGATTCCTAGCTGTCACACTAACAAGACATGCATTCTCTCAAAGTGTCCCCCATGCCTGGAATGTTCTCCCTTCCTTGCTCTGACTATTGACCTCCTAAAATCCCACCTCCTATAGGAAGCCTTCCTTACTCCTCTTAATTTTAGTGCTTTCTCTGTTAATTATTTCCAGCTTATGATGTGTGTATGTATTTGTATATGTGTATGTATGTATACACACACACACATATATTATATATGAAAAATGTTTCGATGTGGCCTCCCCCATTAGATTGTAACCTCCTTGAGGTCAAGGACTGCTTTGCTTTTTTATATCCCCAGAGACTAAGCATAGTGCCTGGGGCCAAGTAGTGCTTAATAAACTTTTATTGATGGTTTAACTGATCCATTAAGGCTCTGTTTACACAATGAGTTAAAAACAAGGGTTGTTGTAAGAAAAGATCTGCTGAAGACCCATTCCGAAGCATCATCGTGTTGTGGAGGTGACCCAGAATTCCTGAAGACTAGGATGCAGAAAGAAGCATAATCTCTGGCAAGGTTGGCCAAACTATAAGGGCTTTGAAAAGGACTTCAATGACAGGCTTTATGCGGGCTGCCTGTAGCTTGTCTAGTTCATTTTTGGTCCTTCACTGACTCAACTACAGGGTGAGGAACGTTTTGGGCACAGCAACTGTCAGTGATCTACTGGGTCCTAAAGGTGGTAATCTGCATCTGTGAAAGGACTATCCACTCCAATGAAATCATAGGTCATTAAATTTGCTTTCCTTACAAGTAAGTCCTATGTAGTAGGTGAGTGTTATGAGCTCCATTTTACAAACGAGGAAACTAAGGCTGATTATAAACTCCATTAAGTCAGGAACCTGGAATGTGCTCCTATCTCATTTCCACATCTTACAAACAACCCCTACCTTAAGACAACAAAGTCAGGGGCCATGCCCTATACCTAACATTTCCTGAAAGGCAGAGATTATTTCTAATTTTTAGTCTTCATACCAGCTTCTAGGACACTGCCTAGTCTATTGCAGGTGTTTAGGAACCACATGTTGAAAAGCACCTCTTTCTCTTTCTCAGAACTTAGCCCAGTGCTCTGCTCATTGAAGATGATTCATAAATGGTTGAGTAAATAGGTTTAAGGTTTGCAAGGCACTTTACAAATATTATTTTACTTTTTTTTTTCTCACAACAGTCCTGGGAAGTAGGTGCTATTATTATTCCCATTTCAAAGGTGAAGAAACTGAGGCAGACAGAGGTTAAGTGACTTGCCCTGGGTCCCCATTTCACAGATGAAGAAACTGAGGTAGACAAATCAAGTGACTTGCCCAGGGTCACACAGCTAGTAAGTGTCTGAGGCCAGATTTGAACTTCGGTTTTCCTGATTCCTGCTCTATTCACTGCACCATCAGCTACCTCAGCCTAAAATTAATGATTGTATATAAGTCAGGCCTGCCTCTGATAGGTGAGTGCTGTATGACCCTGGGCAAGTCACTTAACCTTTTATTTCTCACCACAAACCTCTTAAGAATGTAAATTTCAGAGGAGGTGCTGACCTGCTTTGGCAGAGGGAGTTTCTCACCTGGAGCTCCCTACAGGAATCAAAACTACAGGTCATTCAAAGTATGTACAGATATATACGTACAAACACTTGCAGTTTTTAAAGTGCACTAAGACTTTTGAAAACCCTGTATATATACAAGTGTGTTGGTAGGTTTCTTTCTTCTATTCGCCCAGCTACACCCACAATACAGAATGTGTTACTGCTGTTGTGAAAAGTGATAAGAGTAAGAGCTCACATTGATAGCGTGTTTTACAACTTACAAAGTGTCCTCACACCTCCTCCTACCAAAGAAAAAGAAATTTTGGAAAGCAAAACACACAAAAAGGGCTTCACTTTTCCTTAAGATTGCAACCTAGGCGAATTCACAAACGGAAGCTAGATATTTATACAGTTTCATAAACAGAAAATGATTATTGTGTTTCAGAAGAACAATCAATATGCAAATGAAACCCCTAGACAATACAAACTGGGCTGTTAAATTCACTTGCCAATGTTTATGAAAAGAAACTCTGGCACATCCAGACGAAAGCTCTAAGAAAATGCTTAATCAAAAGACACATTTAGGCAGGAAAATTAGGTGAATAATAAAAGATGCCCTAACTTCACTCCCAACCTCTCCAGATTCCTCACCATCCCCCTCCACCACCACTTTATTCAGCAAGACAAAGATGTTGGAATGAGGAGATTCCCCCAGGAGGTGCAGCTGTCCTTCCCTACTCCAGATGGAAAAGGAATAAAACCTTTCGATTAAGGAAGCAGCGTCAGTATAATGGAAAGCACTCTGGCTGGATGGGAGTCCCAGGACCTGGGTTCTAGTCCCAGTTCTGCCCCTTCCCATATATGTGAGTAACCCTAGGAAAATCAGTTGACCCCTCTGAGCCTCAATTTCCTCTTCTGGAAAATGGGAATAATACTCCTGCATCACAGAGTTGTGGTGAAGAGAGCACTCCATACACATCAAACAAACAATCATTTAAAAAACAACAATGATAATACATTTAATGGCTCCCTCCCAAAGGGTAATCCCTACCCCCCCACACCCCGAGGGATAGATTTGGGGTTGGGGGAGGGGTGGATGAAGGAGGAGAATGGAGGGCAAGCAGGCCCAGAGCGGCGCTGAACAAGGGGCCCAGCCACGTGGGTGAGAGAGTGAGCTTCGGAGGCCCGCCAGGAAATTCCAGAGTTGGAGGCTCCTGCCGCCAGCCGGGGCGCACATCCTGTGTACTTTATGGGGGCACAGAACAATGCACAAGGGGCCAGGCCAAGGTGGCGTAGCCCCAGGACAACAGGAATAGGAAACGACTCGGATGGAGGGAGTCCCCCTGGGGGTGGGGGGTGGTCAAGGTGGGAGGATTTAAATCTCCCCCACCCCCAGCCCAAGCATCTGGGCAGGGGGAAGTGTCCCACCCACTGCCTCCTTCTGCCTCCCAGCAGATACAAAGCCAGAATAAGGAAACAAAACGGCAGGTCCCCCAGAGAGAAGTTTTGAGTCTTCCACCATCTTCTCAGGGCCCTGACTGTGACTTCTGAGAAGTTTATAGCTCCAGCATTTAATGTTCTCCAGCCCCCACCACTCCCTCCCCTCCTCCATTCTCTTCCATCTCCTCCCTTCAGCACACCCCAGTCTCCAGCTGTCTGCAGGCAAGTCAGAGGGGAAGAGAGGAGTGCTGGGCTAGGAGCTAGGAGACCTGGGTTCTGGCACTCACTGAGTGACCTTGGGCAAGATGTTTCCTCTTTCTGGGCCTCAGTTTCCTCCTCTGAAAAATGAGAGGGGAGAGGCTGGCCTGGATGTTCTCCGAGGTACCTTCCGGCTCTGAAATTCTGAGATCCAAAGGACCTGGACAGTTTCTCAGGAGGGTAATGGGCTTGTCAAAGGTTGTCTGGGGTTCCTAGAGCAGTTTAACCTGCACCCACACTGCCCCTAGGGTTTGAGAACATAACAGTCCTGGAGGCCTTGATCTCAGAACTCAGTTTGGGAAAATGGACATTCAGAGGACCTAGAGCTCAGGAGAGTGGGAGAACTGGGAGTGATTATCTTTCCATCCTCTTGGCATCACCCCTTTCTCTGAGGGACTGGGTGGAGGGAGGGAGAGAGGAAAGGGTCTGGATCCCAGATCCAGGTCATGACAGAGCCGCCAAAGGACACAAGGGAGGGATAGCTGTCCAGAACTGTCCTGGAGGCTGCCACTCCAAAGGACTCTGTGTGCCCGTCCCCAGAGTCCCAGGGAAGAACAGAACAGAGGCTCCATCCAGCCCCTGACCCAAGGGAGGTAGGGGGAGGGAAGTGACAGATCACAGCCACAGGCTCTGCTCCCCCCGCCTCCACCTCCCCCACCAACCATGGGAGTTAAGTGGGTCAAGGAGGAAGGAGGGGGGCTAGGGGAGACAGGGGGCCTCTTTATAAGATCACTAGAGACCAAAGAACTCAGAGAACTCAACTCCCACCCTGCACCACTGCCCAATGGGTGGGGGCCTCTGCTCAAGCAGTCAGTCAGAGCTGGGGCCACAGGAGGATGACAGAGTAAAAGCAAAACCGTGTGTGTGTGTGTGTGTGTGTGTGTGTGTGTGTGTGTGTGTGTGTGTAATGCTGCCACTGCTAAGGAGTGGAAGGAAGGGAGGAGGAAGAGACAAATATGCCACATGCCAGGGCTACTGGAAACAGGAGAAGAATGGGAAGGAAGGACAATTAGGCAGGCTTACTAGGAGGTGAAGAGACCAACCTAACATAGTCAGATTTGGAGCTGGTTGAGACCTTAATCCAAGCCCCATATTTTACAGATGAAAACACTGAGGCCCTGGTCTCATTCTTTTTTCTTTGGTTGTTTCCCCCTCAGAGAAAAAATTGAGGCCATCTTACCTTCTTCCTGCCTTCCCCTCCTCCAGTGCTTCTGATTGCTCCCCGAGGGTCCCCCAGAGAGTTACAGAGGGTGGGGGTGGGGAGAGAGGACAACCACACTGTCAGGACCACAGATTGTGTCTGGCCTTGCCTGGGAAAACTCGTGACCGGGCTCCACCTTGGGGTGTTTGGACTGCACCCCATGGTCGAGGGCAGCTGGGGTCTGGCCATCCAGGCAGGGGGGCAGAGCCCAGAGCCAGGCCTCCTGGGGGATGGAAAACATTGCCAGACCATTCCTAGCAGGCTCTCATGAGCCAGAGGAAACCGTCTGAATCTAAGTCTGGGTCTGAGTCTGAGTCCCAACCCACTCAGGCAGGGTGGAGGGCTTGGAAGCCCCCAAACCCCAGGAGAATGGGAGGGTGCAATCATGACTCCTAATTAGCCAGCAAGGAGAAAGGCAGAGGGAAGTGACCTACAAAGGCCAGGTGCTGGTCCTGGCCAGGAGCCCAGCTCCACAACACCCTGTCCTCAGGGAGCCTAGAGATTACCCATTTACAGCAGGAAAGGCCCATCTCAGAGTGAGGGAGGGAGATAGGAGAGCAGCCAAATCAGGCTGTTCCTTCAGCCCAGGAAGGCCATGCTAGGAGTCAGAATGGCACGATTCGAATGAAGAGCATAGGCTTTTAAATCATAGTACAAGAGTTCAAATCCTGACTCTGCCACCTTGGGTAGGTGGCTTCCCCTCAAGGCTGAAGCTTCTCCTAACCCAGACCCCAGCCCTAATCCCATAAAATGAGGGAGGTGGGGATGGGTCCCTTTCAGCTCTAAATCTTTCTAAAGCCTGAATCTCTACCTCCCCCCAACCCCCACCCCTAAGTTTGAGGGCAACAGGACACAGATTTTAGCACTGGAAATAATCATGCTTTATACAATTTTATATAAACTTATATAAATTTTTGTAATTTATATCATATCATGCTTTAAAATTGGCAAGAGACTTTGCACACATTTATGTGAACCTCACTCACGAGACAGGCCCTTACAGGTATTATTATGTCCATCTTAGAGATGAGGAAATTCAAGCTCAGAGAGATTTAAGGTTTTACACATTTTCACACAGCTCATTAGTGTCAGGATTGGAATTCAAACCCAGACTTTCTTGAATCCAGGTCCTACATTCCATCCACTACCCCATGATGCTAGATGGCCATGCTAAGAATCTATCCCTCTGAGTGGGGTCAACCCCAGAGCAATTTCTACTTTGTCCATCCCTGGGCCAGACAATGTCCGATCATCCTTCTCTCTCTTCTTCCTCATTACCTCTCCCCACCCCCAACTTAGAAGGGGAGGAAGGGTAACATCACCCTAGCAACATGATACAGTCCCGAAATCTCCAGGGTCCTTAGATTCCAGGAAGCCAGAGCCGGGTAGGAGGGGGAGGGAGGGCCAGATTGGAGAATCTGGGTATTGGAGGCGCCACGAGGAGACAGATGAGAAAAAGGAACAGGATACTAGAGGGTACAAACATGAAAACGAGGGTAAACTAAGTACTCTGCCCCCACCCTTAGGTCTCTGTCTTGAATATATAAATTGGGACACTTCTATGAGGATTAGACCATTGTAGGTCAGGGATGAAAGGGGAAGGAGGTGGAAAGGGGATAGGCTGTGGAAGGATGGGAGTTGGTGGGAGGGCCACCCTGGGGGGACCCTCTCCTTTTCCCTCCCCCACCTCCTGCCTATAGCCCTGAGAGGCCTCCCCCAACCTTCAAGTCCAGGAAAAACAGAGCTGCAGCCTGTGAACCTCCGGTTTCCTGGGCTGGGTCGGTTTAGCCAGAACCTCTCAGGAGAGCCAGGCAGAGAGGAGACAGAGAGCTCACAACACTCAGAGTGTGTTAGTATCACCAACCAGACCCCTGAGCAGCACAAGACCCTACCTAGTCCTTCACTGAATGACCCTAAGCAGCTTCCAGGAATCGGGGAAGAAGAGCAAATTACTTTCATTCATTCATTCATTCGAAGAACAAGTTATTAAATATCTATAATGGTCTACACACAATTAGCTCTTCCTGATTCCTGGGAACCACCCAGCTCCAGCACTGTGCCAGACACTGGGACTACCAAATGTAGCTAAACTGTAGTTCCTGACCTCAGCAAGTTTACATTGGTGGGAAACAATAGGAATTTAAATAACCAAATACATAATACACACAAAGCACATTTTCTAGGGGGAGAGCACTAAGCAGCTGAGACAAAAGCAGGTCCCATTTAAGAGATGGCCCTTGATCTGATGGCCCCAAAGGAGCCTAGAGGTTATAAAAAGGGAAGCATGGGGAAAAGGCTATGGAGAGGGACAAAGATGGGAAGTGGGATATTATGAATGGAGAACAAGCAGCCCATGGGATTGGTACATGGAGTGTGTGAATGAAAGTCACATGCCAGGAAACGTAGGCTAGGGCCAGATCATACTTCTACAGTCACATGTATCTGATTTAATAATAATAATAATAATAACTAACATTTATATAGCACCTACTATGTGCCAGGTATCATATTGAGTGTTCAGAAATAATATCTCATTTGAGCTTCACAACTCTGGGTGGTAGGTGCTATTATCATGCCCATTTATTTTACAGATTAGGAAACTGAGGTTAAGTGACTTGCCCAGGGTCACACAGCTATATCTGAGGTCAAGATTTTAACTCAGGTCCTCCTGACTCCAGATCTGGCCCTCCATTCCCTGCTCCACATAGCTACCCCCTTCTCTTCCCTCACACTGCCTCTCTACTTCAATTAAAAAAAACAACTCTTCCTCATTATTGCAACGGCCTTGCAAAGTTTTCTTCCTTGTGTCTCTCCTCTCCAACCCACCCTTCACAGAGCCATCAAATAATATTCTTAAAGTATGGGTCTGATCAGGTCACTCTCCTGCTCTAGATGCTCTTGCTTCTAGGGAGGATGACATAAAATAACTCATCTGTTTGGCTTTTAAAGTCCTTAATCTGGCTCACAACCGCCTTCCCAGGCTTTCTGCACATTTGTGCCCTCTATATTCCAGACAGATTGGACGGCTCGCTGTTGTTCCCTGGGCACAACATTCCATCTCTCATCCCTGTGCCTCCTCTCCTAAATGGCTCCCATCCGTTGGCACAAGATGCCTCCTTCACTTCCACCGCAGAGAATAGCTGGCTTCCTTCAAAGCTCAGGTGAAGTGCCATTTCCTCCAAGAAACCTCTCCTGAATTCCTATGTACTCACACTCACACACACACACTCACACTCAATCTCTCACACACACACGCTAATGCCACCTCTGATACCTAGAAATGACTCAGTATATTTCTCTCTATGTACATGTTATTTCCCCCCCCCCAACATAATAGAAGTTCCTTGAGGGAAAAGACTGTTCCTTTTTTTTTTTTAATCTTGTATCCTCGACATCTAGCATAGTGCCCAGAACATGGAAGGCCCTTACTAAATATTTGCTGACTGATAAATGCCAAGCAGGGAGTTTACATTTGATCCTAGTGGCAGAGGCAGGACTTGTGATGAGGCGTGTGCTTTCAGATTATCAAGGAGGTAGCTTTCTGAAGGATGGCCCCTGTTATGTCAGGCACTATACTCAGTACTTCACAGTTATTTTCTCATTTGATCCTCACAACAATGCCAGAAGGTGGGTACTAATATTACCCTCACTTTATAGTTGAAGAAACTTTGGCAAATAGAGGTTAAGTGACTTGCCCAGGGTCACACAGATGGCAAGCGTCTGAGGCCAGATTTGGACTCAGGCCTTCCTGATTCCAAGCCAGGAATCTATCCCACCCAGCTCCCTTGCTGGCCCTAGGAAGGCTGATGAGCACCTTCCATAGAAATAAGGAATATAAGCAAAGAGAAAGATTTGAGAGGCATAGGAAAATAATGAGTTCTGTTTTGGACACACTGAGTTTTAAAACCTGCATAGACCAAACTCTAAGAAGGCATGTCTGCCACCCCGTAGTATTATAGTATCTTGGCCCAGATTTCTTCTTTGTACTTATCTCACTCTCCCATGTATAAAAGTTCTAAATGAGGCTTACTTTCAGTGGGCTGCCACCTCCACCCAAAACACAGAAATGTAGGGGGGTGGAGGGAGAGGA
Organism: Petaurus breviceps papuanus; assembly: GCF_028583685.1. Classification (NCBI taxonomy): domain Eukaryota; kingdom Metazoa; phylum Chordata; class Mammalia; order Diprotodontia; family Petauridae; genus Petaurus; species Petaurus breviceps. The sequence goes on along the minus strand of NW_027185754.1, from coordinate 8,256,003 downwards.
GCTACCTTGCAAGTATTTGGTTATACCACCCTTACCATCCCCAAGAAGAGACACTAAACACACAGAGATGTACATCTTGAAAATGCCAGACTGATCCATAATATCTAGGGCTGTCCAATCATTCCCATTTCACAGATGTGGCCACTGAGGCACAATGACTTACCCAACAATGATGACAAACTTAACTGGAATGAAAACCACCCAGAAACAGACTGCAGCCCTTAAAAACATCCCAGAAGTTACTAATCAGTGGGTATTTTGTGCCATGGATCCTGGAAGTCTGGAATACAGCACAATTGCAAACAGAATGATTCAGATGAAGAAATGATGGGGAGAGAAAATAGGATTGGGTAACGCACAGACACAGTGTTTTTTCAGCCTGTTGGAAGTTTTCTCAGTGGGAAAGTTTAGTCTGAGAAAGTCAGGTTTTGGGGGAATGGGCACCAATTCCAGATAAACAAGGTGAAAACATCTCCCAGAATCTTTCTTGATACCCATACCCCCAAAGATGTAAAGACCACAGGGATGGGAGGGGACACCCCTATGACTCAAACTCTTGAGCCCAGAAGATTACAGGAGATTCATGGTAATTAGAGTCTGGGGACTCAACAGCAGGCTCCTGTTAATGAGGAATACATGTGAGCATTTCAGCAGGTCAACCATCTAAGCTGTGTGATGTCTAAGGTTCATTTTCCAAGAGAGAGGTCCATACCTGGAGTTGCCAGTGTTTCACATGTCTCCCTGCTGGCATCTGAACTTCTCAGGAAAGGCTTTACAGGGTGTGTTCTCTGCTAAACCCACCTACCATAATCCTGCCTCTGGCTCCTGAGCCAGACAGAAGAGGGGTAGCTCTGAATGGCTGAGGAAGTCAGCCCTGGGTGGGCTCCTTGCAGGCAGATTTGAGGGTTGCCCACCATCTGCCAGGCCTTTAACTAGATAAATTCAGTAATACCCATGGCTCCTGCCTAAGCCAGGGGACAAGTGACAAGCTCAGCGCCCCACCCTCACCAGAAAGGCAGGCAGGCAGCTCCAAGTCCAAGGAATTTCCTTCCCACAACTCCCCATCCCTACCACCAATTAATCAATCAATACATATTTATTGGGAGCCTACTATATGCAAGGCCATCTGCTTGCTGTCGGGCATACACAGAAAAATAAGGCATGACGATGACTAAAAATCTTATATATTTGTGCAGAATTTTATACTTTTCCACAGACTCTTCACATCTCTTCTCTTGCTTGAAGCTCACAGAAACCCCCTGTGTGTGTACACACGCATGTGCAAACACAACCACACTCTTACACACATAGTCACAGTGCAAACCTGTGCATGTGTCGTGCAGAAGCACACGTGTGTTTACACGTGTATGCAGGCACATAGGAAAGCATATGTATCTTGCTATCCTATGTAGAGTGAGCCATTCTATGTATATATTTACCTGTGTGCCCACCTGTACACATGTAGATGCATGAACAGAGTAGCAATAATAATTCACATTTCTGTGGAACTTCAAAGTTTTATGAGATTGCAAGTACAAGTATTATATTTTCCATTTTGCAGAGGGGGCTCTGAGGCTCAGGCAAAAGAAATGATTTGCCTATCAGACAGTCAGATGGCTCAGTAGTAAAGTGCTAGCTCTGTAGTAAGGAAAACCTGAGTTCAAATCCAGCCTCAGACACTTAGCTGTGTGACCTTGAGCTAGTCAATTAACCTGCTTCAGCTTCCTCAACTATAAAATGGAGATTAATGATAGTAACCTACTCCCAGAGTTGTTGTGAGATCAGATGACGTATCTGTAAAGCACTCAGCTCTCACCTGTCACATAGTAGGTATTGTCCCTCTCCTAATATGCCAAGTAGTCAGCCCCCCCATTCCTCTCTAATTCTCCAGAGGCCATTTCTCCCAAACCTGGCCCCTCTGGAGGCTCAATACCCCAAACATGCAAGAGGCACAAGCAGACCAGCCCCCATGTCACAGACTGTCCTCAGAGGCAAAGACACTTGAAGAAATAGCCAGTCATTCGTGGGTCACTTTCTCTCACCTGCTCTCTTTCTAGTATCCAGGATAATGATCTGGGTGTCAGGGGGCTTGACCACCCCAAACACACAGTCCCACAAGAAATATTCCATATGGTGAATCTGTCCTGACTCACAAGACCCTCAAAGGAAGGAATGGGAAGATCCCTGGACCTGGAAATCGACTTCCCAGCTGTGTGACCCTGGGGAAATCTCTCGACCTCTCTGGGCCTCAGTTTCCTCACCTATAAAAAAGAGGGATTGGACCGGTTGGTCTTTAAGTTCCCTTCTAGCTCTGACACACTTTGGTGTATGGTTCAGGCGAAGGGAAGGGAAAGGGAGAAGCTGGATAGAGTTTTCAAAATAATTAAAACTCCCACACTAGGACATAGGGGGAAGAGGAGCCAAGGCTTGGACCATCAAGTCTTCCCAGCCAGCCCCCTGCTGTGGCCCCCTTTTGTCACAAAACCTGAGGCCCAGTTATTGTTCAGAAATGAACCTTCCAGGAAAAAGGGGCCAGTGAGTCCTGTTCCCAGGACAATCCCTGCAGAAAGCATCCCCCCAGGGGCTGCCTTCCTGCAGCTCAGAGTGAAAAGACAGAATGAGGCCCAACCAGCAGCCCATCCGTGGAAAGGAGGGGCAGGAGGGGGAACAGACTCCCAAATGCCCCTCCCCAATCCACATATGCAGAATGCTCCTCTCTTCCCCCACCCCAGAGCCCCACAGGGTCTCTGAGTCTCCACTTGGCCTGCTAGCCTATCAGGGCTACTGCATCCCCAACACACCCCATGGCAGCTCCTTCTAGGTCCCATGCCTCAAGATTCTTCACAGCACCCCCCACCATCTTGTTCCCCCTCCCCCTCCCACCTCTTCTTTCCAGGACTTTCTCAATCAGTCACTGAGCCCAGATAGGAAAACTGGCTAAGGAAGAAAAAAAGAAGACACCACACTCTCAACTTGCAGAATGAGTTTGGCAGCCTGATATCAGGGAAAGAGCACAAGGACTGGTGCCAGGAGACCTGGGTGCTAGTCCTGGCTCTACAACTCATGGGGGTGGGGGAGGGGAGAAAGGGGGTGACTGGGGCAAGCCCTTGCATTTCTTTTCTTCCTTGTCCAAAAAATGATACTGCTGCTGACACCATCTACCTCACACAGTAGTGTGGGAAAAGGGGCTTTGGACCCTCGCCATAATATAGAAATATGAGGTGGGTAACTAGATAGTGCAGTGAATTGAGCACCAGCCCTGGAGTCAGGAGGACCTGAGTTTAAATCTGGCTTCAGACACTTAACACAAAACTAGCCGTGTGACCTTGGGCAAGTCACTTAGCTCACTTAATCCCCATTGCCCTGCTTTCCCCCTCCAAAAAAGCAAAAAAAAGAGTCACTGTTATCAATGATATCAGTCAGTAAGCATTAATTAAGCACCTGCTATATACTAAGCACTGGAAAGACAAAGTGATGTGTTTTAGGCAGTTAGTTTATAAACATTCTTTACAAGGACAAATTTCATACAACTAATCTCTCTTGTGGGCCACTTTAGTTGGTCTCTGAAATGGAACTCAGCACTTTGGAAGACACTGTATTTAGGCATCTCCTTTTACCCTTTTCTTTCCTTCCAACCTCACCTTTCTTCCCCACCACACACACATACATACACATAAATTTTGTATATATTTGCTATTAAAAGGAAAGAAACTTGCCTGACATCTGTCAGTCATCTGAAGGTATGTAAATGACATGTTTGTCACTTCATCAGTAGCCCATCTAATAGTTTTATAACCAGAGCCATTATCATTGAAATTATTTATTTCCTTCTTTGAAAAAATGGAATCAAAGACTTTAATTTGTAAGAAACCTTACAGATTATTTAGTTCAGCCCCTCATACGGTACTGTACTGTAATGGGAATGTAAATTTTTAAGATCTTCCCTGCCCCTAGGCTAAAGTGCACCTGGAGCCTGGGGTGGGAGGCTAGTTTTTCAGTAGATACCGTGTTTCCCTGATAATAAGACACTGTCTTATTATTTTTTTTGGACAGAAAAATACCAGAGGGCTTACTTTCAGGGGAGGGCTTATTTTAATGAACATTGACAGCAATTTTAATAAACAGATAAATGTGAACAAAAAAATGTACCTTTATTCAATAATGAATTCAATAAAGAACAGGATGACGCGCTCATTGCTGCAGCTCTGACTGGATGCAGCTCGGAGCTCGGCGTCGGCGTGCGTTTGGGGGGGGCGGTGCATACAGAGGGTATCGTAATGTAGCGCAGGGGATCACCTTCACTACAGTAGCAATCTCAATACGGCTTATTTTGGGGGAGGGCTTATTTTAGAGGAATCTTACACAGTAAGGGGAGGGCTTATTTTCGGGATAGGTCTTATTATCGGGGAAACACGGTACTTCTTGATTGGCCAGTGAGCCAATAAGGTTGTTACATTCTCTGACCCAAGAGAAGGCTATATAATCCCTGATGTGAGGCTTTGTTTTGGGGCTCACTTTGGGAAGTGTTCTGTGATTTGATCTGGATTCTGGGAAGCCATTGTTGAGAGCCCCTCCTCGGCTTTGAAAAACCCAGATGTTGAAACCCAGATGTTGATTTGGTATGGATGTAACGGTTGGACAGTTTGGAAACTGTCTACTTGATCTGTTCCTCTGTCTTGATAATTCTGTCTGTATACTCTTTAGTTCAGGGTGCTGACCTTTTTCCCCTGAACGAGGTAAACGATAAATATTTGACTGATTAAAGTAAGCTTGTTAACCCATTTTGAGTTGCTTTCCTTTAACAAAGCAGATCCAAGAACCTGTATTGGCAGCCACCCTGGGGATGCTGGGGTGCTTGCTGATACAGGTACAGATGAGGAAATTAAGGCCCAAAGAAGGTACTGATTTATCCCAGGCCACACACACACACAAAATGAATGGCAAATCTAGGATTCTAATCCAATACTCCAAATCCCAGGGCTATTTCCTACTACAAAATGCTGCTTTAGCATGGGCTGAGGAATTTGGAGGAGGAGAATAAGCAAACAGTCTGTTAATTACATGGTTTTATCAACAAGGTAGAGACATTCAAAAGGGTGTCAATCCCAAGTGCCAAGGCTGGGCAGTGCCCTGGGCCTGTCCTCCTTTGCAAGTTGGCAAGGTTTGGTCTTTACAGTTTCCCAATCAGGTACCAACCACAGCTGAGAAGAACCAGTCACTAATACCTATATTGTGCTTTGCTCCGGCAGGTTCTAGGAAGGGGCTGCAGCATTGAGGCCAATGGTCTTTGTGAAATAAATGCCAAAGAGATCCGGAAGAAAGAATTACAACATGAAATGAGATGAGATGAGTGCTCATTCTTCCCATTCTTCCTTCCCCTGCCCTAGTCACAGCAAGCACTGCATTCTGGGCTTTCTAAAGGAGAGAAGGAAAACATTCCCCATCTGACTGAGGCCATCTAAACTGTTGCTAACTTTCTTCTGACACCATGACCCTGAGTTTAAGAAGCAGGGCGTCTAAGATTACAAGATCGGCTTTCACTGAAGAGTTTAACCAGAATTTTGGTGGCTTAACATTCTTCTCTAAGCCTAGGATACAATATATGGACACAGAATCACAGAATTGTTTGACCCGGAATGACTCTCAGAACCTGGAATGGAAGCTAAATGCACCCTTATAATATAGGATGTCAAAGCTGGAAGGGACCCTAAGAACACAGAACGTCTGAGATGGAAAGGGCCTTAGAACAGAGAATATCAGAGCCAAAGGACCATACAATGCCAGAACTGAAGGGACATTCAAGACCACCTTGTACCAACAACTCATTTTACAGGAGGAAATTAAGTCAATGTATAATTAGAGAAGAATTATATATTTTTCTTTCCTTATAATTTTTAAAATTTTGTTTCCAATTTAAACATAAAAAAAAGTATTTCCATATGGAAATTGGGCATATGCCCAATAGCAGACAAAAAGAAAAGTGTATATGAAACCATGGATCCTTATTACATACTACTTGTGTTTTTAAAGTATATAATAAATGCCACTTATTCTGCTGGTCTATGGTTTTTTCTGAGCCTCCTTTTGTACATTTAAATTTTTTTCCCAATGGTCAGAGAAGATCTAATATTAAAGAATCCTCTTCTCTTCCTATCCAAGTAAAACAAATACAAAGCTCCATCTTTAAGAAAATCAATGCAAGGCAACTTTGGAGAGGCAACATGATATAGAAGGAAGAACTACGAAGACTTCCTGTCAAAAGACCTGAGTTCATTCAGCTCCCATCTATGCCACCTAACAACTTTGTGGTTATGGGCAGTTTCAACTCTCTGGGCTTCCACTCCCCCAGGCCAAAAAGAATTAATAACATTTGCACTCTCTTTCTCACAAGGTTGTTGTGAGTGAAGTCTTATGTAAATGTGACAAAAAAATGACACTAGAATGACAAAAAGACACAACTAGAGAAGCCTCTCCAGAACCCCATCTACTTAAAAAAAAAAAAGGGAATGGTGCTGGCTGGATTCTCTATAGAAGTTACAGGCTCCCCCAGCTCTCCAAACTCTCCTTTTCAGGTCTCAACTTTGGTTAATGATTGGCTAAAGCAATCATGAAACAATAGCTTTTTACTCAAAATGTGGAGATTCAAGGAGGAAAATGTGCATGCACAGTCTCAGAGGAAGTTTCTTTCCCTTGGCTCATCCAGTAGGCCTGGGAGGGAAGGAAAGGCCAATGAAGGGAAGAGATGAATAGATATGTGGTATGTATAGGGATACACTGCCATCCAGTCATTTTTCAGTACTGTCTGACTCATCGTGACTGCATTTGAGGTTTTCTTGGCAAACTACTGTTTGTTCAGCAAAAACAAACAGGGATAAGTGACTTGCCAGGGGGTCATACATGTAGTGTTAGAGGTTAGATTTGAACTCAGGAAATAGGGATACATATTCTGCATTTGTACTCTGGCATCTCCTCAGAGGGCAAGGTGGTTCACCAGCAGGCGATAAATCAAAAGTTAATTTTCCACCCAGTTTTTTTAACCACATTTTGAACACAAATCTACTGACCAGAAAAAAAGTTGAATCTCAGATCCTAATGAGTGATACAGAACATGTATGTCCAACCTCAAAACCTCACTGTAGTCATATATCTCTCTGTGAAATCTATTTTTTCCTTTCTCCTCTAGAGAAGGGGCTCAAGACAGCCATCAGGAAAGATGGTTTGGAAAGAGGACTGGATTGAGAGTCAAAAACTTGGGCCCTAATGCCAGTTCTGTCTCTAAAAAACTGGGTGACTTTGTGCAAGTCTCTTTTCATGTAGGGGCTTCAGTTTCCTCCTTTGGAAAAGGGGGCATTTGACTAACTCACTGATGTCAAATTCAGATAGAAACAGGGGCTACTGACCCACATTTAAGGATCCATATGGCCTGCATAGATGCTTAATTTTAAAATGTAACATTATCTTTGTTTCATTGTTATTTTTATTTATTTTGCTAAATATTTCTCAATTATCTTTTCATCTGGTTTGGGATGCACTCTGCATGGGGTTTAACACTTATGGACTGGTTGATAGCTAAGGTCCCTTCCAACTCTGGAATCCTACATTCTAAGGGCTGTCAGCTCAAAGGATTCAGAATAAGAAAGGACCTCTTGTTGTAACTGAGTTGTTTTCAGTTTTGTCTGACTCTTCCTGACTCTATTTGGGGTGTCTTCTTGGCAAAGATACTGAAATGGTTTGCCATTTCCTTCTCCAGATGAAGAAACTGAGGCAAAGTTAAATGACTTGCCTAAGGTCACACAGCTAGCTGGTAAGTGGCTGTGGACAGATTTGAACTCAGGAAGTTGATTCTTCCCTGCCCAGTACTCTATCTACTTCATCACCTAGCAGCCCAGAAAAGGCCTTACCAAACTTCTAATCTAGCCTCCTCATGTGATAGGGACAATGAGACCCAAAAAGGGGAAAGGATGTGTTCAAGATCACAAAAGACTGAAAGCGCAATAGGATAAGAACTTTAACACAGGTTCTCTACCACATCAAATCCAGCGTTCTGGCCCACTAAGGTCTCCAGATCATGGTTCACAGCTCTAAAGCTAGGAAGCACTTCAAAAGTCATCTAGTTCAACTCCTTAATTTTACAGATAAGGAAACTGAGGCCTCATGAATCCAATGCCTTGCTTTTACAAAATGATGAGACTGGGGTCCACAGAGGCAAAGCAGTCCAAGGTTGTAAGTAGAAGAGTCATGATTTGAACCCAGGTTCTCTCTAAATCTGGTCCTTTTTCTGCTATACCCCATGTTCTAGGGTCCCTTGAAGGTGTTCCTGGTTCTGTGAAGAAATGAAAAGTATGCCTGTTAGATATAGACTTTGAGCCAGAGCCAGGCTGCCAAGCAAGCCTGCCAAAATCATCCTATAGGCTCTATGGGTTCCTAGAAATGTGAGAGTAGCCCCAATTTAACTTTGAACTCAATGGGAGTCTCTCTATGTGAGTCCCAGGGTATCCTTGAGAACTGGTCCCTACCAAATGCTTTCCTTCCTAATCCCAATGACCAAACCAGCCCCCTGTAACTGTCATCCTCACTTTAGGACAGAGAGTGGATGGGTAGTAAGGGTAGCTAGGAAGAAAGAAACCATTTTCTCCCAAAGTCAAGGGCAGGTAGTCCCAGCCCACTCTGATTTCTGCCTGTCACCATCAGAGAGCTTTGACAGCTCAATAGGTTCTTGGCCACGAATGTGGAGTGTTCGGCATTGCTGGCTCCTCCATCATTCCTTTATCCTTCCTCTATCCTCTCACCTCTCTACCCCACGGGTGGATTTGTTCATCCCTCCCTTCCCTTTCTGGGCAATTGGCAATGCTAGGCAATTCTTCCCCTGTTTCTTTTCTTTTTTTGTAACCAGAAAATGTCTTCCTGATGGCTCTGGACGTGGGTACATGCCTGGTCATTTTCAATACATTTTTTATTTTTTAATGAGAGAGAAGAACCTGCCCAAACAACAAAAAGCCCACACAGAACATTTGCAGGATGAATTAAAAGCAATTAATGAAACAGCTCCAACAAAGGCGTCACATCTAATCATCAGGTAGCTCCTTTGTGCTCAGATATGTCAGTGGGGGAAGGACCTCTCAGTCTTTTCTTTGTTTATTTCTCCTGAAATACAGGCCTGGGTTGTACACACCCACACACATACACCCACACCCTACACATATCTCATACACACACACACACACACACACACGCCTGGTATACATTAAAGTTGAGAAGTTGGCTTCCACTCATCCCTTCTCTTGATGCCTGCCTTCTCCCCCACCAACCTGAACTCCACCTCACCAAGGAATAGAGTTTGTCTTTTCCGACCCTAACCCTTCTCTCCCTACCAACTTCATCTTCCACTTACAAGCTGCATGGTGTTGGACAAGTCATTTCTATAAGCCGTGGTTTTGAGATCTGTAAAATGGGGATTATTCCTACCTTATCCATCTCACAGTGCTGTTGCTCTGAAAATCAGATAAGATTATGGAAGCCAAAAAAATTTATTAAATGTTATATATATAAAGGGATTATTCATATTTTTTTCTCCTGCCCCTTATTTTAATCAGTTACTGTCTCTCTATCAAAAGAAAGAGATCCTTTTCTGGCTATTCAGTGAGCATGCCTGGATCACTTAAGATCATAGGATCACCGAACTGGGAGGGATCTCAAAGACCAATGAGATGGTTCCCTCACTTTACAAATGAGGAGGCTAAGTTCAGGGAAGTCTTGCCCTGTGATTCCATGTTCCAGTGTTCTTTCTATTATACCATCAGCTTATGATAAGCTTCAGTTTCCACTTCAACTACCAACTCTCTCACCGATCCCTACTTCTATGCTCTTCTCCCCTGGGGTAGGCAGCACTTTCCAACATGGGTGGGTACTCTTGGAAGAAATCAATCTCAGAACCACCAGTGCAAGAGTCATGGAACAAATAACCTGAATCTTGGTCTTATGGGGTACTAAGTTGCCTATTCGCTCCAGGGACATAGAGTCAGTCAACAAGCATTTATGAAACATTTCTGTGTTCCAGACACCACACCAAGCACCTTGGATACAAAGAATGGCAAAGTGTGGTCCTTGAAGGAGTTCACATTCGAAACAGGGAGAAGATATGTAAACAACAATATACATACAATATATGGTTGTGTTTAATCGTTTTTCAGTTGTGTCTGATTCTTTGTGACCCCATTTGGGGTTTTCTTGACAAAGATACTGGAGTAGTTTACTATTTCCTACTCTAGATCATTTTACAAATAAGGAAATTGAGGCAAGCAGGGTTTAATGACTTGTCCAAGATCACACAGCTAGTGTCTGTCATACAAAATACATACAGTGTAAATGAGAGGTAATTTCAAAGGAAAGTCACTGGAGGGGTGTGGGAGGTTGGAGGAGACCCTAAAAGGCATCTTGCAGAAGGTGATGTGAGTCTTGAAAAGTAGCCACAGGAAGTAAGATGAGGATTTTATTTTTTGATTCTGGAGGTAATAGGGAGCCTTGTGAGTTTAATGAGTGAAATATTCATTATGTTCAGGTGGGTACTTTAGGAAACTCACTTTGGCAGCTAAGTGGAGGGTGCATTGGAGTAAGGAGATATTGGAGGCATGGAGATCAACCAGCAAGCTTTTGCAATAGCCCAGGGGTGAGGTGATAAAGACCCTCACCAGAGTGGCAGCCATATGATTAGGAAGGGATACAAGACTTGGCAAGTCAAAACAAGACTTGGCAACAGATTGGATAGGTCAGTTGGGTGTAAGTGAGGAGTCAAGGATGACCCTGAGGTTATGAACCTGAGTGGATGTTGATGCCTGTAACAGTAATAAAGAAGAGGATAGTGGAAAATATGGAGAGATAATGAGTTCTGTTTTGTATAAGCTGAGTTTGACATGTCTGCAGGACATCATTTCCAGATGTCCAATAGACATTTATTGAGGTAAAAATAGAAATAAGGAGAGAATTTAGGGCTATACAAATAGATCTGAGAATCATCTATGCAGAAATGATTGCTGAATCCATGGGAGCTGATGAGATCACTACTCTAGATATCACAGAGGGAGAAGAGAAGAAGGTCCAGGACAGAACCCTGAGGAAGCCCCACAGTTAGTGATCACAACCTAGAGAAAGATGCAGCAAAAGAGACTGAGGAGTGGTCACACAGGTAGTAGAACCAGGAGAGAACACAGTTGCGAAAACTTAGGGATGAGAGGGTATGAAGGAGAAGGTGACCAAGGGAGAGAGGTCAAAGAAAATCCAGATTAAGAACAAATCATTGGATTTGGAAACTAAATATTCTTTGGTAACTTTGTAAATAAAGTTTCAATTGAGGGATGAGATTAGAAGCCAGACTGCAGAGGATTTAGAAGAGTGAGAAAAGTGGAGGTAACAATTGTAGACAGCTTCCTCAACGAGTAACAAAAGGAAAAGATATAGGAAGAGAGTTAGTTAGTGTGACTTAAGGATAAAGAAGCAAAGGAAAGATGAATCAAGAATAAATCAGTGGGACTAGGAAGTAGAATCATAAGTTTTGTGGTTCACAACAAGAGGATTTTAATTTTGAACAAAGAGAGATGACAGGGTGGGGGGTAGAGATGAAGCATGACAAAAAGGGAAGAGGAGAGGAGGGAAGATGGAAAAAATTTGGAACTCAAAGTTTTAAAAACAAATGTTAAAAATTGTTTTTACATGCAACAAGAAAATAAGATATACAGGCAATGGGGTATAGAAATCCATCCTGTCCTACAATAAAGTAAGGAGGAGAGGGATAAGAGAGGGGGATGGGGAGTAATAGAAGTGAGGGAAGACTGGGGGAAGTGGTAATCAGTATGCATGCCGTCTTAGGGTGGGGGGTAGGGGAGAGAAGGGGAGAAAATTTGGAGCTCAAAATCTTGTAGAAATGAATGTTGAAAACTAAAAATAAATAAATTCTGGGAAAGTAAAAGAAAAGGGGGGGAGGAGGCATGAAAATAAGAAGATTACAGGTGAAATGGGAGATATTTGGGGGTTGATAGGAAGCCAGAATACAAAAGTGATTAATACTTTGTCCTCCCTACCTTGGATAACACTCCTTTGGTCTCATCACTCCCAAGCCCATGCTAAGGAAGCAGGGAGAATGGGTGTACTTCATAGAAGGAAGGCCCACCTCCAACAATCATGGGTCCAGGAGGACTGAGTCATACTTCTCCACTCCCCCTTCCAAGGATAACCCAGAGAGGAAGAAGAATATGGAGTAGGAGTTTAATCATATTAAGGATAGAAGTCCTGGCTGAAACTTAGAGGGGGCCGAATTATACATCCATTCATGTTTTCTTTCATTCAACAAATATTTACTGAATGAGGACCGAATGGAGAACCATAATAGTCTTTGGCAGAGGAGGAAATCTAATCCATTCAGTAAAATGGAAAGGACTGGGAGACAGGAGACCTAGGATTTTGTCCTGGCTATGCAACAAACTAGTTGGGTAGCCTTGGACAGGTTGAATTTTCCCTTTCCTAGACAGTTTATACATGTGTAAAATGGAGGGAGGAGGGAGATCGTTAAACTCTTCCATTAGACTATCAGTGTAATTCTATACACTGAGGCAGCTAGATGGTCCAGCAGTTAGAGCACTGGGCCCAGAAATCAGGAAGATGAGTTCCAATTTGACTGCAGACATTTATTAGTTATGTGACCTTGAGCAAATCACTTAACTTCTATCTGCCTTAGTTTCCTCAGTGGTAAAGTGAGAATAATAATAACATTTACCTCCCAGGGTTGTAGTGAGCATCAAATGAAATAATAATTGTAAGTGATTAGTCCAGGGCTGGAATATAGTAGGCACTTAATGTTTCCTTTCTTCCTTCAGGACCATCTTCTCTCCTCTACTAAAGAATTAAGACAAATGAAGTTCAAAGGCCCAAGGCAGAGGCCCAGCTGAACAAGTCCCAAGGCTTGGGGTGTGACCAGTCCCCTCTCAGAGGAAGCAAGGTCCTTTGAAAAGGCTGCCCTGAGCAACAGAAGCTTGGAAACTGCCGACCTAGCAGCTGTACTGGAGTTAATGCCCTTTCCCCAGGGAACAGGGCCAGAGATCCTCCAGCCCAGGGTCCCCCAGGTGACTACAGCCTGCTCCCCTTCTTTCTGCCCCCCTCCTCCCCAAGAGAGAAGGCTCTCCTCCCTCACCCATCCCTGAGGGACCCACTGGAGCCAATGATTCTTTTCTCCCCTCCCTAAGTTCATCCCTACACTCCCTAGGGAACAGAGACAAAGCAAACTCTCTCATTCAGGAACCAGAAATGATTTTTTTTTCTGTTTTGTTTTGTTTAAGTACAAAGATCTGCATTCTCTCCCAGAGCCCAAGTGAACACAAGCTTGCTGTAAACAGCAATAGCAGGAGGGGTTCCACAAGACCGGGCCAGTCAACTGCTGGGGAAGCCCTGGATATTGTCTGTTTGCTCAGACTTAATTCACCTGGCCTGCTCAGTCTTCCAGGCCAGAGAAAACCCTGTCAGACAATGCCTCTGCCTGAAATACACACAAATGACCATCTATTAGCCTTCAGGCAGGTAATTCAGTGCAACAGGAGTTTGGTGAACAGTATGTTTTATTTAATTAGGATGAACAGAAGAGATAAACCTCACAGCAGGTCTAGTAATGACAACACGCAAAAAAATAATTCACGCCCAGGTAACAAAAGTGCAAGTTTCAATTACATTGAAAGCCAGGGAAAAAGTTGACTTAGCACCTCCAAGGAGGAAAAAGAAAATAAAAAAAATTTAAATGCACAGCCTGTGACCCACAATTAGAATCTGGGAGAGAGCTGCACCTGATCGGGGCTGGAACATGAGGGATTTGCTGTGGTTTTCACTGGGGCTGTTGTCTCTTTCCCCTTCCCCGTCACAGCAAAACCATCCTGTGTAGTTGCTGCCACTCGGAATCAATCTGGATTGCAAAAGCAGTGAAGGAGCATCTCTCGTCCTGGAAAGCTGGTGAATATACCTAATAATTGCATTTCAGCAGTCATTAGTCATTTCTAACATCACTAGCCAAAGCTCACATACAACCATATGCAGACAGTGGAGGGTTGGGGGGAGAAAGGGAGAGGGTAAAGGACTCTGCTCTGGTATCATTCTATTGACCATTCCAAACTTTAAAAAGATGCAGTGTGGGTTGGGCCCTTTCTGCCCTTCATAAACAAATGAACCTCTAGGTACTCCTGATCAGTCCTGAAACTTTGAAAGAATGACTTCCCATAACTGCAAATGCTTCAGCATCCTGGAAACACACAGCTATCTGGGGAACTTTCACCTACCCCAACACTAGAAATCTTTTCTCACCTTGGCAAAAGTCCTAACTAGACTCTGCTCTGGTCTCCATGCTTTAAACAGTCATATTCAGCCAACGGACATCTTGATCAGGAAAACCCAAGTTCAGATCCTGCCTCTGACATTTCTAGCTATGTGGTGATGAACAAGTTCCTTAATCTCTCTAAACCTATTTCCTCATCTGTAAAACGTGAGAGATGGACTAGAGGGATGGCCTCTAAGGTCACTTCCAGTTCTAAATTTATGATCTTATGAACCCTGTGAAGGTAGAGACATTCCTCGATGAAGTGCCTTTAACAAAAGGTCTTTGCACTTAGGTAATAATATTTGTTACATAAATGAATGAATGAAGAAGAAAAGTGTTTTGTACAAGCAAAAAGATTTTTATTTAAAATTTTTCACCTACCCCCCTCCTCACCACCTGTTTTTAGTCTTTCCTATGCTTTTGTCACTTTAAGTAAAGAAATCTCCTATCATCCATCAGTAACCTAAATCTGGGGTTTTTAGTTGCATCAGTCCCAAAACCTCGGTTATCTACAAATGAGAAATTGGTGTTCAATTAGTGAGCACATACATCTATCTACAAAGCACCACTTTAGATCCCAATCCAGGAGATGACATGAACATCTGCTTTCACTTCAAGACATTAATTTTCAATTATTGGAGAAAAACAAAATTAGTCCTGACAAATTGCTGGTGAATATGTGATCTTGTCAAGTGGTTCATAATAATAAGTTAGGGAACCAGCAATTAGCATCCCCAAATAAAGTTTCCTGATGGACCCTTGTCATCTGAAGTAAAATAGAGGCAACATTCTGGGTGCTGCCCTGTATTTCCACGTGAGATCTGGACAAAACAATAATAAGACTTCTCAGCTAGCCAACATTGTCAGGTAACCATCTCTTCCAACAATTAGGATTAATGGATGCTACAACGAAGAAATTTAAGATTCTAACCTTCTGGAGAGAGAGAAACTGGGGCTAAATCGCTCCACCTTTAACAAAGCCTGTTTAGACGGTTACTATTTTTTTTTGTGCCTTTTGCTAATAGTTCACATTATAAAACACCTGATCATTAACAAAGTACTTTGTAATTTGTTCCACCCTTTCACAAACTGCACTCACTTTCACTGGTCCACAATGAAGGAAAATTTGTGCATTGAGTCAGTCCCTACCAAGAATGAATTTCCATCAGCAAACTGATTCAGTAATGCAGACACATGTTCCTCCAATAAGCTAAATGAGAAATTCCAGCTAGAAATGCCAAAAGGAAACACCAACAGATTTTACGAATCTTTCTAAATGCTTTAGTAACCCACTGTTAGAAATGGACAACTTCTTCCAGGTTATGCCCAGGCCCACACTTTTGATACCACCTGGGGATCCCCTGTTTCCAAAACATTTTCAATCACTGATCTCGAGGAATCCAAATGACAAGAACGGCACACAAGATAAGAGAATATCAACAGTGTAATCTCATTTGACGGCTTTCTGTGTATCTTGGCTGCCCTAGTCACTGTATCAATAAGTAGGAACTGAAATTTGAATGAGCAGAATTAACAGATAATGACGATGTAATCTTTGTATTGGAAAAGTCAAAATTGAACCAAGTGAATACATTTGTGCTGGGAGGTGGGAAGGGGGGGGGGTACAGGAGAAGGCATGTGTTTCTCTCTCTCTCTTTTTTATTAAGAAACAAAATTATATCTTTAAGACAAGAATGAAAGACATTGTTACTTCCAAAGTCAACTCTGTAACTGAGCTCCGACATTGTATAATTGACTTTGCAAGCAGAACAACAGCAATATAACAAAGAAAATGTCAGTGTTTTCACAGTGCTAATCTATAGCACTAGGAGGGCCTCCTGCTGTCAGGCAGAGCTGACAATACAATAGCTTTCAAAGGGATATTACCATCATGCTTTTATTCTTGACATCAATCAAGACAAAGAGAATCCTTTTCAGAAGACATTAAAAATCAAACCTTTGGTAGAAAAGATAGGTAAAACAGCCTTCTTTTAAAGGAGACCATTCAGGGCAATCAGCTAATTTGAGGGCCTAGAAAGGGGTAGAGTATTTTATTTGCTGAGTGTATAACCCAGTGACACCCAAAGTGACTACAGGCTGCCTGCCACAAACCAGGCAGGTAAGGAGCTAAATCAAAAGTTTCTATCAGGTTTTCTCCACCCCACCCCTATGAAAGCAGAGCAGGAAAGGATGACAAGCAGAGCTGGGACTTCAAGGAAGATAACTAAGCCAGACTGAATTAGTGCATTTTTGTGCAAAACAGTTTGATTACTGACTCGCATGTTTATGCACAAAATACCATTGCAATCTGACGGCAATTTGCAGAATTGTCAAATTCACCAACCAAAGTACATCTGCTATTTTCAGTCGTGTGCCAACAGGAATAGAGTTCCCACAAACTGATCTGAAGTAGTTGTTCAATGGAAATTGCCTAGAACCTCAGTCCCCTGGTCTTGTTCCTCTTTCTGAACTTTTGTATCAGTCTGAAATGTTTTTAGAAAAATGATGTTTGTTACAGAAGCATCAGGTCCAATTAGGGCAAAGCATCCCATAAATCAAGGTTTTCCAAACATAACCTTTGCCAAAGAAAAGATCTATAAAGTGTCCCCTAGCTAAACATGGCAGCAGAAAGCATATCTTCCTAGATTCCCTTTTGATTTATTCAATGAAAGACCGCTAAAAGGTGTACCATAGAAATGGACAGTGCTTACTGTGGGTCCAGGATCAGGAAAAGTTAATGTTTATACGTGTTAATTTGTGGTACATTATTCTTTCTTCTTTTAAACCACTGAGGATATATACCAACAGATATCATCTGCTCTCCAAAGGACAGAACCAAGATAGCTGGGGCCACCACCCAACTTCCACATGCTCCATTTAGGGTTTGTGGGGATGTTTAGTCAAGATCTTTCTTCACCAGTCTACACCTGGGATAGAAGAAATGGAGAGATGAAGAGGACTGAACTCTAGATCCTAATCAGGTGATTTCATCAAAACTCAGAGACCAAGAGGAATCTCTGAATGGAGACCGGGGGCAGATGGACAGGCTGACTTAAATAAATAAATGAGAACAGTCCCTCCAAAACAGAGGTGGTTACTATGTCAATATTTACTACAGAAAAGGAAGTTTTTACATGGTAGACAATGGGCATGGTACACTATTCTTTAGACAGTGTTTAAATAACAGGTACTAAGAAATTCCCTACAAAGAAGGGTAAAGAAAGAGAGAAGAGAGGAGAGGACACCATCAATGACTCTGAAAATAATCTCCCCCTGAATCAGCTTTCTTCAAAAGAGCAGGCAGAATGCTCCCAGTATCTACCTTACTGCTGGTTTGCTTTAGTTTACACTTTCAAATGAACAGTTAAAAGAAATCGATTTATCTAATTGTGAAGACTATTAAATCCTACATCAGGGGGAGAATTCAACAGCTATCTTCTTAAAAACAACTGGCTACCAATACGGCATTTATTGCACATTTTTGTTCAAATTAACCAGATCCCTTGGACCTAAAAACCCCCATTGAGAGCCAAGCAAGCTTGTACTTAAAAGACCTTCACTCCGGTTTAGTGATTTTCCCCTCCTCCGTCCTCTTTTTTTTTTTTTTTAAATAGTGGAGCATACCACAACATCTCCATGAATTAAAAGAATTGCCAGTACTAGATGGTTCTGTGGAATTACTTTATTACTGTAATGTCACCGGCATTTTGCACCTCTCATTATTAATACACAGTACACCTTATGCTTCTCCGTTTGGAAGGATTCCACTGCCAGGGGCACAGAGTTATCTTATTTTACTGCTTATTAAGTTTTTGCTAGGAAACAGGTGTAAGAATCTAAATAGCAATTACTAGACATAAAAGATGTTCTAGTGAATGAAGCAAGTCATGTTTCCCTGTGATTGAATCGAGAGGCAGGAAAAAAGTCCTGAATATAATACAGTCTGAGCGTTCCAGACCAGGCTACAAACATTACAGAATTTATAAAGGGTTTCCGCCTCCCCCCTACAAGATCATGTACATTTAGCCAAACAAATCCTGACAATTTACACTTGTATTCGGTCTCTGTTGAATCAGAAAACCTGTAAGCTCAGAATGCCTCTATTTATTACATCTCAATTATTTCCATGGAAACATGTGCTGTGACAATCTACGCTGTGCCCAACTCCCTCGACCTCCATCCAAATTTATAAAAATGGACTTTTTAGAAGCTAAAGATTGAGAGGAAAGAAAGGCCCAGTCAGGGAATGAAGTAGAATCTCGGGAGGACAGATATGAATTTAGGTGCTAGGTGTGAACACAGTGTGTTCAAAAATTAATAGTTGGAAATTCAATTAACAGAGAATTTATGCTGGAAGTGGAAATATAGGCAGCATTACAAATTACTCAAAACTTTTAAACCCAGGTTCAAAAAAATGTATTAATTTTCTCTACAAATTAATAGACTGTTGTGGGATGGGAAGCAGAAGCACCAAGTCGACAGATCATCTTAATGTTGAGTGGCAGAGATAACTGCCAGGATAATCATTACTGAGCCACCTGATATAATCAGGAGAAATAACATCAGCGAAGAGTGATGACTCCAGCACGGAGAATGAGGCCAAAATGATCAAAGTAACAAACAGGGCGAGCGCAGTGAAAACTGCCACACTAAGAAGGAATCAAAAGAGGGGAAGCTGGAAAATAGCTCAGTAAATGGCATTCTTCTGAAATTCAGGGGTGGCTTTTGAAAACTGATGCTGCTATCCCCCTCTAAACTATTGCCTGGGTGTACAAGGTATGAGCTGTGTTTCCCAATTGATAGACAAACACTGTGACACTCGGTGACACCTCCAGAAAGGGGAGGGGGGGGTTCTGGGGTTCTGTTTTGGTGGAGCAAGTCACCATCTGAGGCCTGTTTGATTTTCAAAGCTGCAATTCCTGTGCTTTCAAATAACACTTTCAGAACATCCATTAGAAATAGTTATATTTCTGTCTTCCCTTCCTCCTATGGGCTCTCACATTTCAGAGATCAATTACAGCAAAGGACTTTCAGAGCAGGTTGAGCGGTGCTCTCTAAGTCCACAATGCCTCACTGTTAACCCTGACACACAGCAGTGAAGGCAAAAATACACTGTTATTCCTTAAGAAGCACCTTCAAGCATCTTTAAAGGTGAGGACCTGGATGTTTTAAACACTTAGTGTGGAGCTGTCCACACTTAGTCAAACACTTTTTAAATATTGTTTCCTGGGGGGTTGGGGGGGGGGGTTGACTCTTGAAGATTAAAGGAATGCTGACCTAAAGAAACTCATATCTACAACAAATTAGTACCTTCCCTTTATATTAATTTCCTCCTAGATAAATGACCACACCTCCACCTATTCACCTCAGAATCAAACTAAAAACTAAATAAAGACTAGGTCTGTGAGGGCCTTTGTTTAATGAAAAGAAAGGTTATATACAGCACTGAAGTCTCTGATAACAGCAATAGAAACAAATGGGATTCATTATTTACTGCAGTTTTGAGAAAGTACCTTACTACTAGTTGAGATTTTAACCTATCTTTTCCTCATCAATTAACTTTTATTTTTCAGCTAGAAAGCCATTCTCCCAAGATAGCAAATAAGTTCTCCACTCCTCTTGTGGTCTCCTTCTTATAAGACATTTTAAGCATGATTTACTGAAAAACTGAAGATAAATTCTTACAGAACCTTCCAGAGGAGTCAAGTAAGCTAGTTTAGCAAACTAAGATGCTCCCACATCTCTGCATAATTATGAGTTGAATTTATTCTTGGTTTGAAGCTATTACCTTCCACAGAAGGGATTATTGGTGTTGGTGTTGTTTTAAATCAGAAGCTTTATAATTTCCTTTCTGAATTATCTCCTCCTGATGAATTTAACATAGAATTAACTGACCCGCTCAAAAAGAACACAAAGGCATTTCTGACCAGTGGTTCACATCCTATATTTTTTCAAGGTTGCCTAAAGAGGCTCTTGAAGGTTGTGAGTTAGTTATGAATACAAAGAGATAAAGTCAAATCTTACTCCAAGTTACATTATTGGTCCATTCCAGAAGGATTTAAACATGGACCTTCCCCTTGATCTCCCCCCTCATCTTCACCTATTATCTACAAACTCCTAAAATGTTAGAAAAGGAATCCATTTATGCAGAAGCTTTCCTTTCAAGTTGCATTTCTCACAAAGTAACCGAAGAATAAAGAGGACCAACTTCACCTAAAAGGGGCGAAAACTTAGATTTACTTTGGAGTTCCATCATTAACTTGCAGCTATTCTTGGCTATATCTTTTTAATGGTTTTCCTAGGCTCCCTTTTGGAAGGACAGTGATTCCCCACCCCACCCCCATAAGCCCATTCAGTTCTCAGATGCCCCTTTGCTCCGGTATTTAAATTCAAGACATCCAAGATCCCAGAGAAGGAAGGAGGGAGGAGATGGGGAAGTGGGGGAGAAAGAGGGTGCGCTATCTCAGTTCTACTCAACACACAAGGAATTTAACTTTTTGGAAGAACCTGGGCTCTGGCACCTACCTCTAATGAAAGGTCATAAAAATTAATTTTTAATTAGCGAAGAAAAGAGTCAAAGATCCCTCTCCTCCAACCCTAACCTATACATATCATATAATCCCTAAGGGCCACTCTCCCTTCCCTTCCTCCCTCGCCTTCATCCTAATTCTAGAGCGCATCGGGAGAAGGATGAGTAGCACCCAATAGTCGGAGCTGGGGGGAGGGGACAGAGAACCACAAAGGCCAGGCTAGATGCCCTGGGGCTGAATGCGAAGGCTCCATCCAGGAGATGAGAGGGGGAAGGGAGGGAGGCAAAGATTCAGCACTTCCCCACCCCCACTGCCCAAATCCCCTCTCCCTCTAGTCTAGGGGAAGTTATTCACCCGACAGCAATGAACCACAGGGTTATAAGGATGGAATTATAGACACATATGTATATGTATCTATATATGTACATACATGTATGTCATATATACACACATTTACATTGTATTCATGCCTACGTAAAAACGTACATATGTGCATGTACGTATACCTCCACATATCAACATAGCACTCAGTGTCCCAAGAGGGCAGGGGTGGGGGACAGGAAGCCCATAAATACGCTGGGGAGGTAGGCCGGTCAGGCAGAGCCAGGAGTTGGCGTGTCTGGCCTGGGCCTGGGGCTGAAGGGAGGGGGAGTCTCGGGTTGGGAGTTCGGCGCCCTGGAGCCCGGCGCGCCGCGGGGAGCCTGAAGTGGGGGGAGGGCAGTCGGGATGGGGAGCTAGGAGATTGAAGAACTCTTCCAATCCCTCTTGGGGCACGAGGAGCCCCAAGTCTTAGAGGCTGCCTGCTCCCCCGCCCCCTGCTGAGCTCTCAGTGGGGCTGAAGAGGACAGGGACACACCAGACAATAACCCACAGAGCCGGAGGCGCGTTAGCTCTAGCGGCCTCAGTGGAGGGGGGTTGGTGGGGTGGCAGGAAGTGAGGGGGCCGGGGTGGGGGGGAAAGGGGGGGGCCCGCGGTAGGGGGCCTGGAGAGGCGGAGGAAGCTGGGGATCACGACAGGCAGGAGGTGCGGTGATGAGGGGAACTGAGCTGGGCAGGGGACCTGGAGAGGGGGCGGAGAGAAGGGCGCGAGGTGATCCATGGAGGGGGGGGGGGATGTCACGCTGCAATACTGTCCCCACGTCTCCAGAAACAACAGCGGCAGCAACCTCCTGCTTTCCTCACTCGTTCCCCACACCCCTCGGATCTGGGAGGAGGGGAAAGCAGAGGGAGGCCCGGGGGGCCGGCGCTGGGGCTACAGCCGCAGCTGCCTCCTTCCCTCCTTCTCCTCCTCCTCCTCTTCTTCCTCGGCGGCGGCGGTGATTCGCAATCCCCGCCAAACCCCGGCCGTACCCCTTGATTGGTCACGCGGGCCGACTGGCGGGGGCCCGGGGACCCAGACGGGGGTGGGGAGAGAGGAGATGAGACTCCCCCATTCCCCTATACAAACACACTTACACACCCCGAATCTGGAAGCAGCTGGCCAGGGGACCTAGGCGCAATACCTCCCCGCAGACCAGCAGCCCCTTCTCCCCCGGCCGGAGAGAGGGGGGATTGGAAAAAGGGAGGGTGTCCGCTCCGCGCTCCCCTCCTCCTCTCCTTTCTCCTCCTCCTCCTCCTCCCCCCTCCTCCTCTTCCTCCTCCTCCACCTCCTTCTCTCTCGCTCGCTCTCTCTCGGTCCGCCCGTCCCTCCCTCTCCCTTCCTGCCGGTTCCCTACTCACCTTTCACCGAGCGCGGTTTGGCTTGCTTGCGTCTCGACATGTCCGGGGCTTCGGGCGCTCCCTCTTGCTCAGCGGACTGCTCCCCCCTCCCCCCCCCCCCGGTTCCCCCCCCCCCTTCTCCTCCTCCTCCTCCTCCTTCTTCTCGGAAACTTTTTTTTTGCAGCCGGGTCGGCGGCTGCGGTGAGCAGATCGATGGTTCGGGGCGGCCTCACTCGGAAAGATAACTATTGATGTTAATGATGATGATGATGATGATAATGATGAGGGTTTGGGGAGGAAGGTGCTAAGGCCGAGGGGGGTGGCGCTGGGTTTTTGCCTGTTGCAATGCGGCAGCCGGGGGCTCGGCGGTCCCAGCGGCGCGGGGAGTCCAGAGGCCACTCGGCCGAGCCGCGTTATGCAAAAAAAAAAACACCCTCCCCCCACCCCACCAACCCCCACCCCCCACCCTCCTCCTCCTT
>NW_027185754.1:8230249-8232940 GCF_028583685.1 Petaurus breviceps papuanus | reverse complement strand
TCCTCAAAAAATCCCTAGAAATTTCACCTTCCCACCTCCCCCCCCCCAAAAAAATAGATAACACTAATGACAAAAAAGAAATGATTTGGAGATGGGGCTGGATTATGGTGGCTTTGGGGTTTGCTCCTTCAACTCAGTCTCTCTCCTCTACTTGAGTGAGGAGGGGGGCGCAAAACCGCCCAGGAGTCGCTCAAAAAACTGTGGCTCTTGGCCCCCCTAGCCTCCACGCCCCCTTCCCAGTCTCAGTCTCTGGCTTGCTCTGGCTCTGTCTCTGTCTTGTCTCTGTCTGTCTCTGTATGTGTCTCTCTCCCCGCCCCCCCAGCCCTCCTTAGAGAGAGAAAAAAAGCCCCGGAGCCCAGGGTGGGGGCGGGGTGGATAGGGGTGCGAGGGTGCTCACGCTGCGGTCCGCAGACGCGCCCCTGCCCTCGGCATAGCGCCTGTCCGCTCGGCCGATGCCTCCCCTCCAGCTCCGCTCGCCAAAGCGCTGCGCGCAGTGGATTCCCAGGCCGGTGCCAAGACGCCGGGACCGCTAGCTACCTCCATGGGCTAGGGGCTCGGAGAGGGAGGAGGCGGAGGCAGAGGAGGAGGAAGAGGAGGAGGAGGCGGCCCCGCTTTTGCCTTCACCGGCGGTGGTGGGAGCGGCGGCGGTGGCGGCTGCTGCGCCCCGGCTCCGCTCTCTAGCCGGCGCCCGCCCGCCCGCCAGCCTCCCTCGCTCTCCTCTCTTCTTTGTCGTAGCTGGCTTTCCTCCTCCTGATCTGGCTGCTGGGGCTGCAGTGCAGAGACACATAATAAAGCCAGGCTTGGCTGGAAATGTAGCTGAGTCCCAGCAGGAGGATGTGAGGAGTGGAGTCCCGGCGGGGGAGCGCTCTGATCCCGTAGGGAGCCCCGCACTGCTCGGGCTCGGATCAGACGGAGAGAGAGCCAACAGCACCGAGCGATGGACAGCCCTGGAAATACAACTTCGGCCGTCCGCAAAACCCGGACCGCGGCGGCGGCAGCGGAGGCACAGGAGCCGGAGACTGTAGTGGGGGAAGGGGGGTGGACCTTTTGGATGGGGAGGCGGGAGAGGACAAAGCTAAAGGAACCGAACCGTAGCCGGGTCGCTTGCACGAACTGGGAGATGGAATTAGATGAAGAAAGGAAGAAAATAGTCTTTAGAATGATAAATAAAAATATATCGTAAGATGTGGGAGGGGGCGTCCGGGAGTAGTTCTTCTGTTCTCTCTCGTCCCTGCCACTCACACCCCCCCCCAAAAAAAAATACTTGTGCCATTCACATCTCCTGAAATCTTATTTGGCATGTTTGTCCACACACCCCAAAAGCTTAGGCCGCCCCCTCCCGAAATTCACAAACTGTTGCCTAGACTTTGCCAACTTCTCCCCACATCTCCTTGGTCCAAGCTTGGCGCCCCCCAGCTGCAGTCAATCAGCAAATATTTGGGATAGCTGATATCCAAATGTCTCTTCTAGCTCTAAAATATCATGAAAAGAGCTATTTCCCCGACTGTACACACTTTCTACAAAGTTTGAACCGTACTCAGTCCCCGTCCCCCAGCGGTAGTGTATTGTGTCTTGCTATCGCTCCTAACACATTACCAAAATTTGAGTTACAGTGCCCAGCCCAAAGAATATAGACTCAACTCTAGTCACAGAATATGCATGCTTTGGGTTCCTGAACGTACAGATGGGGAAACTGAGGCCCGACGGGGGGAAGTTACTAGCCCAATGTTACACAGTAGCTGAGTTAGAATTCGAACTCCGGGCTTCCGACAGCCAGTCATCTTTTTTTCCCACACTATACTACCTTTTTAGATCGAGCCGGGCTAGAGAGCTAACCGTAACAAGGTCTAGGAAGGAGCTCTAGGGCTAGGTGAGCCAACGCTAACTCCCAGAATAAGCTTCCTCCTCTCCTTCCCAAGCTCAAGGATTGGTGGAGAGAAATGGAAGTGTCCAGGCCTGGGGATGGAGAAGGCGGTCTTCGGCCCCCTTTCCTCAGGTCATTTTGTAAGGCAAGTGAGGGGTGTCTGTGAGCTGTGCGGCTTGGGGAATTTATCAATCTCTCTCGATCAATAAGTTGCCACTTGGAGACGCATAGCGAGGAGGGCTGTGTCCCCTCGGTGACTAGTAACCCAGGGCAACCTCCAACCGAAAAACCCGCATCCCGCGGAGATAAATGACTCTCGGTTTCTAGCCGGAGAAGCCGGTGAACTGGTACCTACACAGCCTAAATGCTTCTCTCCTACTTCCTTCGGCTCCTTAAGAGCGGAAGCCCGGGATAATTAACAAAGCCTTTCAATTAACAACCCTTCGCCAGCTCCCAGTCTCTCTTTTTATTTGATTTTGGGGTCCCTTCCGAGCCCTGGGCTCACTCCCTTCCCCCGGCTTTGGCCTAAGTCCATGCCTGTAGGTCATTTTGATATCCAAAGGAGGGAGCCCCTTTCCAAATCCCAGCTCCGCCACTGGCCGCTGATAGTCACTTAAGTGGGACCCTCGGCTTCGAAAAAGGAGCCCAAGCTGAGCATACCACACACACGTATATTTTCTCTGTCTCTCTCCCCCCGCCCCTGTCTCTGTCTCTGTCAGTCTCTGTCTCTCCCTCTCTGTCTCTCTCTCTCTGTCTCTGTCAGTCTCTCTCTCTCTCTCCCTCTCTGTCTCTCTCTCTCTCTCTCTCTGTCTCTCTCTCTCTCTGTC
>NW_027185754.1:8220179-8230149 GCF_028583685.1 Petaurus breviceps papuanus | reverse complement strand
CACTCTCTCTCTCTCTCTCTCTCTCTCTCTCTCTCTCTCTCTCTCTCTCTCTCCTCACACATACGCAGGTTCACACATTCAGATATACAGACACAAACTGTCTCACACACACTGACTGCAGTTCCAAGCTCCTGTCGGGATGACAGAGACCCAGAAAAAATAAAATCTGACAGCGAGACACGGGCTTGGGGACACAGGTTCCAGGAGCTCAAGGGCGGGGGAAGAAGAGACAGAGCACTGACAGGTAATAGAGTGGAAATGACACCCAGAGACACCCAAGGAACTCGTAGCTTGTGGGCGGATGCCCAGATGGACCAGAGAGACAGAGACCACTGACCAACGCGGCGGGTGCTTTCTCAGCAACTGTAGAGGCCAGGCTGAACACATGGGCCCTCTTAAGGGGTGGGGGGGGAGGGAGGAACACAAAGCTTCCCAGGACTATCCTGGGGAGGGGGCGTCTCCTGATCCACAGACCAGCTCTCGGACAGGGCAATGATATAGCGGGTGCTGGGGAGTCGCCCCACCCCCTATTCATACTTCTCTCCTTACCTCCTGGTGAGGCTCGGGGCAGAGAGAGGACAGAGCCCAGGGGGCGGCCTTAGAGCCGCCTGGGAAGTAGCCAAAGGAGGTGGGAAAGAGGCAGTACGGACCTATCCTCAGCGCCCCCCCCCCATTCCCTGGCGCCTGGGAGCAGGGCCCATGGAGAGGGGCTGACAGGCGGCAGATGGCACACGCTGGAGGGGGAGTAGGGGAGGAAGGTTGGACTCGTCCTTCGGGTCCCCCAGCGCAGGCTGTCTCTCTGCTCTGGGGAGGAGGCGGTGCAGAGAACAGCCTTCCTTTCTGGGCCTCCTCTACTCCCTAGGGAGCCCAAGATCCCTTCCCTCTGGAGACTGGAGAGAAGAAAGGGAATTATTGAAAGAATGGACACAACAAAGAGGAAAGGTAGTGAGTGGGAAGGTGGAACAGGAAGTAGGGGTTAGGAGAAGAAAAGGATCTGGAAGGAAAAACAGTCAATGCTCATTTGACAAATAGCAGAACAGCCCTAGCGAAGGAAGGAGATGGGGTTGGGACTGCTGCAGAGTGGTGAGTGAAGCCTAGATGAAAATAAGTAGGACCAGAAGATATTCGAGCCCTAGGAAAGGTACCGGAATATGTCCGGAAGACTAGTCCAGAGACGAGGGTAGCACAGTCCAGTCAATCTTGGCTGGGTTTGCACAAAGTTAAGAGCCAAGCGCATGCCTGCTTGCTTGCCTGAGGAGCAGGAGCAGGAACGGAGGTTTATCTCAAACACACACTCTCTCCAGAACTGGGCTGGTTCTTCCCAGTTATTACCTGATCTCTCAGTCAGCCAAGGAGGGATTGATGGAGTCTTTGGGAAGGGAGACAGAGATCTCTTGCTCTGACTCTGCCTTGCTTCGTTGTGTGGTCTAATCTTTAAGAAGAGAATACAAGACAAGAGGAAGGGGAGAAAGGAAAGGGGAAAAGAGAGTAGAGAAGAGGAGAGGAAGAGAGGAAAGAGGAGGGGAAGAGGTCTCTTTGCTTACTTAGAAGACTGGATCTATAGGAGATTGAATTTTTCCTTCCTAAAAACACAGACTCTTGGCTAACTCTACCAAATCCACTCTGATTATCAATTCAGGTCACTAAAGTGGGCTACTCTTTCTCTGAGGGCTGTAGGGATGACCCTGATGAATTAGAGGGATCAACTACTATTGATGACAAGCCCCATTTAGTGTGTTCCCCTAATAACAATCACTGGTCAATATCTCCCCAATCTAACCAATTAATGTAGCCTAATCAATTAGCTTTTATGAAGGGATGTTTACTGAGAAGGAACAACAAGAAACACTGTAAACAACCTCCTAAACTTCATCTACTACCTCCTTTCCTGGAAAAAGTGATAAATACAAAACATGCCCCAACCATTGCTAAGTAAGTTATAGTATATTGATGTAATTATATTGTGCTATAAGAAATAGAGAAAAGGACAGTTTTAGAGAAACCTTGGAGGACTTTTATGGACTAATGCAGAATGAAATTAAAAGAATCAAAACAATTTATACTATAACATCAATATTATAAAAATAAACAATTATTGAAGTTTTAAGAACTCTGATAAATGAAATGATCAATTTTTATTCTAGAGGACTGATGATGAAAATGCTACTCACCTCCTAATATAGAATTGATAGAATTATATGTAGAATGAGACACACATTCCTCAAATGGCAATTTGTTTTGATTGGTTATTCTAATACAAGGGCTTTGTCTTCCTTCCTTTTTTTTTTAAATGAAGAAATGGAAGAGAAGCAAAAGGGAGAAAATGTGCAATAATTGAAGCCCCACCCCCACCCCCTCCCCCAGTTCATTTTTTGTGATGTACAGAAAGTTCTGGGTATGGCATAACTGATAAGACTAGTCATATCCTTGTTTGTAGGATTTATCTAAGCTACTCAGCTGATTCACTGTTGGGCCATCAAGTAGTCAATACTCAGGGCTGGTTCATCAAGTTTTGCAGCTATAGTCCCTAGCAGACTCTGCAATCAATTCCAGTTGCTGGACTTCTAGTGGTTCTTCTAAATTTTCAAAGCTCATAAAGTGATCCATTAGTTCTCTGGTAGTCAGTCACCTTAGAAGAAACTAGGTGACTAGATACATAGAGCACTGGGCCAGGAGTCAGGAAGATCTGAGTTCAAATCCACTGTCAGACACTTACTAGCTGTGTGACCCTGGGTAAATCATAGAATTGTTTGCCTTAATCTACTAAAGAAGGAAATGGCAAACCACTGCAGTATCTTTGCTAAGAAAACTCCATGGACGGTATGGCCCACAGGATCACGAAGAGATGGACAACTAAACAACAATACTCTGTCACCTTAGATCAAAAAAAGAAGAAACAAAATAGATACAGAAGAAACAGACATCACCATACATGACCAGAGATGGAGAGAAGGCAGATAGTAACAGGTGTCAAATACTGCCTGTGTCTGCAGCTGCTACCTTTCTTCCCAGCCATAGGCTTACGATAATTCTTGCCTCACTCACCACCACCACAGAAGAGAGAAAAAGTTCATCTAGTCCAATCTTTTATACATATACTGAGTTTTCACTCAGTGGGTAATTAAAAGTTTTTGCCAATGGGAAGGCTGAGTTCAAATTCTCATTCTACTGACCTGTCATAGAACTTCCCTCATCTATAAAACAGGGGGTTTTTATTAAGGTCTCTTCTAGCTCTAAATGGAAGAAGGGATGGAAGGAAGGAAGGAACGAAGGAAGGAAGGAAGGAAGGAAGGAAGGAAGGAAGGAAGGAAGGAAGGAAGGAAGGAAGGAAGGAAGGAAAGGAGGGAAGGAAAGATCATTTGATTAAAAGATCTCTTAGGTCTCTCCTGGATCTAAATCTGTGACCCTAGTGTTGATTTGTTGTAAAAAAACAAACAAACAAACAAACAAAAACAAGGTTCAAGTCTAAATTCAGGAGACTGATTTTCTTGTGAGTCTCCTACACAAACCCTGAAAGTCATTCTTGATGAGGAGTTCAGGTAAATTCAGAGTAACAGCAGCATTCATTATGAGGGTGGGGAGATGAAATGCATAGTTTCTGTACAGAAATACTTTGAAAAATGCATTAGCATGAATTCTGGTCTATTAAACAATCAGCCTCCTTCATAGTTACTCCTCAGCTCTCTGCTATGTCTTGTACAGAAGTACAAGGCAAGAACTTTGCCATTAGGAGCTTACAGTCTAGTTAAGGAGAAAAGTTTTCTTTCAGTTGAATAATTACAGAACAATTAGGTGCTAAACTGTACAACAGGATTTTTGAAAGGGGAGGGTCAGGATCCATAGGAGGAGTTCTGAAAGTCAAAGCCCATCCTGGAAAGCTCTCAAGTAGTAGACTGACCACACCCTACCTTTGCCTCTCACCTTCTCTACCTCTCTCTCCACAATTGAAACTGGAAGTTTCTTTAGTGTCTCTGCATTTAAATTCACAGTTCCCCACCTCAGAGCACAGTGCTATACCAATTGTAGATATTTAAATTAAAAGTTAATTGAGTTTATTGTAAAAAATATTTACTGACAAAAAAATGAATTAGTATTTCTTTTTGTCAAGTAAAGTTTCTTTGACCTTTTCATGGTTTATTTTTTAAAATAAGACACTATTTGGAATTTGATTTTTCCTGGAAACTTCTCTAATAGCAAAGAAAGCAAAGCCCATACCCTTAGTATCTGCCACCAAACAGGCTGGACTTATTTTGAAGACTACCCAAAAGAAGATGCTAACTCGGGGTGCTTAATCATTGACCATTTATATGTTAATCACTGTTTTATTTACTGTCTCAACTGGTGTTTCTATGAAGAGCAAAGTGTTCATTTTAAGCAGTCTACATAAATTGAATGGGAGGAAAGGAAGGGAAAGAAAAAAGAAAGTGGAAAAGAGAGGAGAGGTAAAGAAAGGAGAGGGGAAGGTGGGAAGACAAGGGAAACTAAAGGAAATTCTCAATGCAATTCTGCTGCTATTGGTTCTTGGCTTGGTAGCAGAAGAAAAATCCCTGAAGATTTTGCTGGAATTCCCCAAAGACCTCTGTTGCCCCTCAATGATTTCAGTTCTGGCAGAACATTTACAGATCCAAATATCTGCCTTTCTTGAATTTGGGGTGTAGAAAGCTAATAAAAACAAAGGATGGATGTAGGAACCTCTTTATCTTCTCCATTTTCTACTCAATTTGGAAATTTACTGTTTTATTGCTAGTGATTTTCTTTTTTAGTCACCATCAGTTTTTTTTTTTTTTTTAGGAAGTCCCAAATCCCTGCAGGTCTCTTCTTCTAAGTCAACAAGGAGAACAACATTGTTGGATTGAGACTGAGTTGCTTTGATCCTACTTAGCAAACTGAAAACTGAAAATTTATCCACCCCAGAACACCATCTGTAATAGACCCTACCAAACCCTATACAGGGCTCCCAGGACCAGTTTCCTTTGAGAATTTGTGCTTTTTAATATGTTGCTAAATTTGCACTCAAGTATTTCTGTGCGTTCTTGGGCAAGGGCCATGAATTATGTTGAATGTGCTCTGAAGGAGAAAAGAGTTTATTATAGAAAACCTTACAGATATTTTACAATTTTTGCCTGTGCTTTGTCCCCTTTCCAGTTTATCCTTAAACTCCCTACAGATGATTATCTTAGTAGGATCTCTCAACAAGCTTTCTGTGTACTTGTTAGTTCCCTCCCCCTCTTATTGATATTTGACGAGGTAATACACTTTCTTCATCCTCCTTAAGGATCTTTCATCATCCTCCTTAAGACTCAAAAAAATAAGCTTATATTCTAAACTGCTGTTGCCTGTGATAGCTACAGGCAATGGAGATAGTCTATGTCTATATCTGTTCTTGAATCCATTTCTCCTTTTTCTGTATCAATAGCTTGTTTCAGTTGTATTGTATGCCTTATCTTTCTTCTAAAATAGTTTTGATTTTAATCTTCCATCTGTTGAGTCAATGATATGCTAGATGACTGATTCAGAAATTATTCCTACTTCTCTAGGCTTTATGGAATATCACAATCTCCAGAAAATTAAAATTGAGAATTACTTGAAGGGCAATGTAGGTACCATTGAGGGCATGCTATAGAGATTCCAACAGAGAAGATATGACTCCTGACCTCAAAGAGTTTACAGCCTAGTTGTAGATATAATACTTATTATTCACAAGAAGTGATTAAAGAGCTAAAGGTAATTTTTAGCCAGTAATGAATTATATTTATTTTATTTATTTCAAATATACTACTAATATTGTATATTATACACACGTACATATGTTGTCTCCCTTTATAAAATGATAAAACTGTAAGTTCCTTAAGTTCTTTCCTATCCCAGCCCTGCGCCCTGATGGCTATTGATTCACTGAGCCATGTACCCATTTTCCAAAACATGGGGTCTCCTAGTAGGAGACTTTAAAACTATAAATCCTTTAGCCGGGAGTCAAATCTTACCCTTAAGCAATGAAAATCTTACTCTGAAGGGCTCTCATACACATGCATACACAGAGAGAAAGAAACTAGTGACTAGTATCTCCTAGGACCACTACACTTCATCACACATGTAGGATAAATATTCCTGTTTCTCTTTCACATCCACCAAGAAACAGTTCATTGGGTCTCCCATACACCCAGAGCTGAACATAGGCAGAACTGCAGGAGTGGAGGTCTGAAAACGCAGGGAGAAGCCTGAAGAGAAGGACTCTGAGAAAGGCGGAGGAGAGGAGACCCAGGAAGTACCATCATTCCCTGTAGATTTCTCAGGAGTCCTTGTCCTAGAAGTCAACTTTCCAAGATCAGGACTGTGTGTGTGCGGTTTTTGTCAAGGACTTCCCAATCCCTAAGGGAAAAAAAATCGACAACAGGAAAGCTTTAAAGCGACTCCTTTGGGAAGAAGGAAAGGGAATAGCAGATTAAAGTAAGAAAGGAGTAGGGAGCTGTTGTTTGCCAGTAAGCAGAAGACCTTTCAGAGTTTGCTATGACCAAATCCCCACTATGGCACAAAAAAACACCTAGGAGAGCAAATCCTTGTCACAGTTGTGCTCCAGGTGGCTGGAGAGAGCTAGGGTCTCTTTTCGTGCCGCCCCCCTCCCCAACTCCTAAGCAGCTGTCCCACACCAATACCGAGTGACCTTGGGGGCCCAGAGGACCAAAAAGGGAGAAAGACTGACGGGTTGGGGGAGAAATGAGGGTGGGAGAAGTAGGCAGGAGAAGGAAGGTCACATGATACCAAGCCTGACCTGGTCCACTCCCACAGCTTCTGTCTCTTTCCTGAAGCTGTCCACTTGGTGTCAAATTGGCGATTGGCGAGGTGTTAGGGGCCTACTGGGCTTTTGGGAGAGAAGCACATTCATGGGAAACAGCAGACCTTAAGCCCCGACCTACCCCAGACCGCCCCTCCTCCCAGACTCCGTCCCTCCTCCCTCCCTCCCTGGGGTCTCCCTAGGCCTGGCTGGGAAGCACCTGTGGGGTGGGAGCAGAGCCAGGCTCTGGGGGCCCGGGGGTTGAAGGGAAGCTGCTGCTCCTCTGCCCACTTTACAGATGGGGACGCCGCAGGGGGTCTGCAGCCTCGGGGTCTCTGGGCCAGTTCTCCGCTAGGCTGGGAGAGAAGCCAGGCAGCTTGGGCTGCTCCAAGCTTGCTTCCCCGCCCCCCCCCCAGCCCCCTGCCGGAGAGCCAGGCAGGGCCCCTTCATAATTCCCAGATTGGAAAAATAAATAACTCCCATCGGGAGGAAGTTTCTCGGATTTGCCTTGGCTCCTGTCGAAACCCCACCAATGTCTCCCAAGGATCCCTGAATTCTCTCTAGATTCAATCCCGCTCCCCGCCATCCTCCCCACTCTCACAGCGTCAAGATTTGGTCAAAGAATGGGCAAAGCCTCAGACTGGGGCGGGGTGATGGGGCGGTAGGAATGACACCGGGGCCTGAAGAAACAATTTATGGGGAAAAGGCAAAGTCGGCTTTTTGTTTCGATTTGGATCTGGAAGAGATCGAAGAGACCAGCAAATAGAAACCCCTTAGTTTTCCTAATGTTGCGGAGAGAGGTGTAGAAGGGACTTGCCAAAGGTTCACAGATAAGTAGCTGAGCAGGGATTCAAACCCAGGCCGGGTGACATAGAATCGCTCTAGCCACTTTTCTCCGCCCAGCAGTGGGAGGATAACTAAACGAAAGAAAAAACCGCCCCGCCCTCATCCTCCTCCTAGATGGCAACCAGAGCTAGAACCTCTCCAGTGCCCCTGGGCTGTCTCCCCATTTTAAAAAAAAAGTGTTTGGAAACAAGGTGGACCCCAAAAAGACAACCAACCAAAGAACAACCCTTTCGGGGCCAGGAACCCTTATTCCCCACTCAGACGGCCAAACGTGAAGGACCCGATTTCCAGGTTAGGCCCTCAGTCTTGTTAGAGGTAGGTCCTGGCCAGCGACTTCTCCAAAGCGGGTTTGGGGGCTCACACCAAAATGGGAAGCAAGCTTCCCAGCCCTAAGACCCAACCCCTTGGCCAGGCGAGGCACTGGACAGAGGGTTTCTGCAATTTCTACAGAACTCCTAGGTCCATCTCCCATCCCTCCCAGCTTCCAGTACGCACACTCCCAGCTCGCCCAGAGCGGTTTCCCATTTAGTTTGGGAGCTTCTGCCCGAAAAACGCACAAAGATTGAAAGGGTAAGCTAGTGGACAGAAGGCCAGAGAAAGCCAGCTCCCGCACAACCCGAGCGAACTGCGCCCTCCCTTCTGACCGTTTTGGGTCGCACTGCCCCGGCTGCCTCTTGCTACAACAGTTTTCATAAGAAAACAGGTTCCCCACCGAGGCTGGCAATTGGATCATATAACCGCCTCAGTAACAAAGCAGAGCCGGGAGTTTCAAGGTTTTATTATTTTTTTATTTGTCCATTTTACACACCTGGGCTTTAACCCCGGCGGGGCATTGGGGACACTACCCACTCGGAACGCCACGGTACAGGTTCAGAGGCCTCCATAGCATGTTTTCTGTGTTTGCCCTTTAACTATGTGGGAAAGTTACACGAACACACCCCCACCGGTTAATGCTATCCAAGTATCTGCTCCGATAACTCGGGGGGAAGGGGAATGAAAGGACAAGTACTTCCAGCCTCCTGTTTCTATGTCTGATAGGGTGAAATTGAACAATTCTGGCTGCAGGCTATCCAAGAGTTTAGGGGTTTCTCTTGCTTTCAGCCATAAATTGCAACATCTGAAAGAAAAATAATAAATGCCAAATCACATTAAATGGTGATGATAAGAAATAAATCTCTATTTAGAGGATCATAGATTTAAAATTGGAAGGATTCTCATTTTACAAGTTAGGAAAATGAAGCAGAATGAGGTTATATGATTTGCCCAGGTTCATACCATTAGAAATATCTGAAGCAAGATCTGAGCCCAGGTATTTCTGATTCAACAAATTCCTAATTCCAGGTCTACTCCTCCATTCCCTTCGATCTATCTATAAATTACAATTTCCATTCTTGGGAACCTGGGTTCACCCCATCGTTTCTTGGGGTCTTGCCTATCCTCCACTTGCCTGAGTCTTCCTCCCTCTCAAAAAATACAGCTCCTTTAATGTAAATGTGATCCTTTACAGAGGATTGTGGTATAAAAGCAAGACATTTGGAAGGTTCCTAGTCTTAGCTCTATTGCTTCCTAGCTCTGTGAGTTAGACTAAAGTTACTTTAGCTCTGAGCTTGTTTTTTTTCCAATGCCAAATCATAATGTGGAGGTTACCTTAGATTCCCCTTTAAGGTCACCTGCTATCCACCCTAATATGTGTATTTTTACATACCCATTTACATACCTGTCTTTTCCTTCACTGAAAGGTAAGCTCTTATAGAACAAGTACTGATTTGACTGGGATTGTTTGGTATTCCCATCATTAGTTCAGTGTCAGGCACATAGTAAGTATTTAATAAATGCTAGTCAGTTGACTGATTGACAGGTCCTTCCAAACTGAAAAGGGTTCAAATAAGATATACACCTGCTGTCAGAGGCTCGGCTCATCATGCTGGTCACAGGTGATCAATATTTCAACCATTAAAATCCTCAAATATTGTCTCAAATACAGAAGAATTTCAGTCTTCCTCAGAGGAGAGAGTACCCATGCTGATGAAACCACACATCCTCAAAACATATTTTTAAAAGTTGGGTATATATGCATATATTCACTGTATATGAGATCAGTTGGTGAATGTTTCTGACCAAGCAAGTTACCCACTGTTTGATCCCACCAAGATTTCATCCTCCTACTCAACTGCATTTAGTCCCTTGATAATAAATATAACAAATACACCAAGAAAAAAATGGGAAAGATCTATCAAGTGTTCTATACTCTTTTCTCCATCATGAGAGTAGAACCATCATATTTAGACTTGGAAGTGGAAATGGCATGGAAGGAAGGAAGAAAGGAAGGAAGGAAGGAAGGAAGGAAGGAAG
>NW_027185754.1:8134665-8220079 GCF_028583685.1 Petaurus breviceps papuanus | reverse complement strand
CTGGAAGGAAGGAAGGAAGGAAGGAAGGAAGGAAGGAAGGAAGGAAGGAAGGAAGGAAGGAAAGAAGGAAGGAAGGAAGAGCTGGACTAGGGCTAGTATGGAAAGAAGTGGACCATGCTGGAAGTGACACAATTTTGAGGGCATCACAGGTTCAATTCTAAAAATATCTGAAAGATAAAAGGATGCCATTTTTTTTGTTGTTTTTTTGGAGGGCAACTGGGGCTAAGTGACTTGCCCAAGGTCACAGGCTGGTTTTTGGTTAAGTGTCTGAGGCTGGATTTGAACTCAGGTCCTCCTGACTTCAGGGCCAGTGGACCAGCTAAGCCACTCCAGGATGCCAATTTTTTGAAAAACTGCATAGACTATATTGTTATTTTAAAAAATAAATCATTTTAAAATTCTGAACTAGAAAAATATGAACAAATATAGACATTTTATATATGAAGAACAGAAAACAGTATTATATATAATAATATGTAATATATAATAATATAATATAATGATGCCAATTTTTTTGAAAAATGCATAGACTATATTGTTATTTTAAAAAATAAATCATTTTAAAATTCTGAACTAGAAAAACATGAACAAATATAGACATTTTATATATGAAGAACAGAAAACAGTATTATATATAATAATATGTAATATATAATAATATAATATAATGATGCCAATTTTTTTGAAAAATGCATAGACAATATTGTTATTTTAAAAAATAAATCATTTTAAAATTCTGAACTAGAAAAACATGAACAAATATAGACATTTTATATATTAAGAACAGAAAACAGTATTATATATAAAATTGTAAATCTTTATTACATACAACTGTTTTTTTCAAATACATAATAAATTCAATGGGTTAGTTCCACAATTGTTCCACTTGTCTATGTTTGACTTATATTCTCTGTGTGAGGTTTTTAATGTTTCATTGACATTCTTATTCTTATTTTTCTGCTTTATCATTACCAGGCTCCCCCTCCTGTCCATCTTATTCTCCTCCCCCAAAAACATTTTTAAAAATTTTTCCTTGGGACAATAAGAATATAAGTAAAGTAAATCCATATATCAGTCATGTCAAAAAGTGTATGTCTCATTCTGCACCTCTAGTTCATGACCAGGTAGGAAGTGTCAATTGGTTCTCTGGAGACCTGGTAGGTCAACGAACTCCTCAGAGTTCTTTATTTTTCAAAGTTGCTTTCCTTTACAATGAGGAAGTCATTGTATAAATTATTTTCCTGGTTCTACTCACTTAACTCTTCATCAGTACATACTAATTCTCACAGATTTCTGTGCATCTGCCACTTTTGTTCCATTTCTTCATGTACTATACTTTTTTTTCGACTATTCCCTAATTGATGGGCATCCCCTTAGCTTCTTCTTCTTCTTCTTTTTTTTTTTTTTTGCTAAATTCAAAAGTGCTGCTGTACATAGTTTTGTACATTTGGGTCCTCTCTCTCTTTGGGATATAGACCTAATAGTGTCATCACTGGCTCAAAGCATACATGCAGCTTTAGTGACTTTCAGGATATAGTTCCAAATTGCTTTCCAGAGTGGTCATACAATTCACAGCGCTATCACTGGTTTTTTTTTTTTCCCCATTCCTGTATATCTAATGGCTGTAAGGCAAAAACCTCAGTGTTGTTTTGCTTCAATTTTTCTTATGATTAATGATTTAGAACATTTTTCTATGGTTGTTGATAGCTTGCTTTTCTGTTTTTAAAAATTGCTATTTATATCCTTTGACCATATATCTATTGGGGGAATGTCTCTTATTCTTATATATCTGAGTAACTTCTTTATGTGTCCTGGATATCAAACCTTTATCAAAGAAATTTGCTGCAAAGATCTCAGTTAGTTCCTTCCTTTCTAATTTTAGCTGTGCTGATCCAAAGTTTTTCAATTGTGTATAATAAAAATGGTCCTTTTAATCTCCTGTGATCTCTATCACTAGTGTTATCAAGAATTCTTCTATTGAGTTCAAATCTGACCTCAGAAACTTAACACTTACTAGCTGTGTGACTTTGGGCAAGTCACTTAACCCCAATTGCCCTGCCTTCCCCTCTCCAAAAAGCAAAAAACAAACAAACAAAAAAAAGAATTCTTCTCCTACTCCTACTACGAATAGTGGTAAGAGATATATCCTTCCTTGCTCGTCCAATTTGTCTATGACGCAACCTTTTATATTTAGGGCATGTATACATTTTGACCCTTCTCTTGGTACATGGTGTGACTTTTTTTTGTTGTTCTAAACTGAATTTCTGCCAGATTGTTTTACAATTTTTCCTAGCTTTTTTTTTTTTTTGGTCAAATACTGAGTCATTATGCCTGTAGATGGGGTCTTCCAGTTTATCAAACAGTATCCTAATATATTCATTTCCCTCTAGGTCTTATGTTCCTAATCTTAACCCTACTGATCAACTCTTCAGTTTTAAGTAGTCCTAAAAGAATTTGGTGATTACTATTTCACAGTATAGTTTGATATTGATAGGTTGTTAAATACCTTTCCTTCTAACTTAAAAAAAAATTCTCTTGAGATTCTTGATCTATTCCTCCAGATAAATTTTCTAATTATTTTTTTCTAGCTCTATAGGGTAAGCCTCTGATAGTTTGATTATCATGATACAGAATAAGTAAATTAATTTAGACAATGTTGGTTTTTTGTTGTTATATTGGCACAGTCCAACCATGAGTAATTAATATCTTTCAATTATTTAGATTTGTTTTCTTTCTGTGATGAAAGTGTAGCACATGCTCCGGGGCTACCATCCCAAACCTGAAGTCTTCTTTTTTTTTTTTTTGGAGGGGGTAAGGCAAGGCAATTGGGGTTAAGTGACTTGCCCAAGGTCACACAGCTAGTATAGTGTGTCAAGTGTCTGAGGTCAGAATTGAACTCAGGTCCTCCTGACTCCAGGGCTGGTGCTCTATTCACTGTACCACCTAGCTGCCCCACCAAGCCTGAAGTCTTATACTGGCAAGTCACATCCCCAGAGAGCAGTTGCTACTTCTTCCCTCAGATTCTAGAGGATTCCAAAGAGATAGGGAAGATACTTTTTCTAGCAGTATAGTTCATGAGCCCTCCCACTACTCTGCTTTTCCTGATGATTACCAGTTGGTATCAGTTAGGCACTGGATTTAATTCGTTTTAAAAATAAGTATCTACTAAGTTGGTATAGTAAGAGTTGGTATAAAATATCTCCCGAAATTGGGGGCACACACTCTCTCACAAGTATATAGGATCCAGAGGAAAGTGATGTAAGCTTGTGGTACATGTGGGAAGTGGACTAACTCAGTTCCTGAGTTCCTCAATTTCTTTATTTTATGGGGCCCTTATGAAGTTTCCATTAAGAACGAGGCAGCTTATACAGGCACTGGGGCATAGAGATCCACCTTGCCCTACTGGAAAGTTGAAAGTTGAAAGAATGATATGGGAGAGAGCAGATTGGGGGAGGGGATATTCAGCGGGATAGCTGTTTTGGAATGGTGGGTAGGGAAAATTAGGGAGAAAATTTGTAACTCAAAATCTTGTGGAAATGAATGATGTAAACTAAAAAATAAAAAAGAGAGGAAAATACTAAAATTTTTTAATTCAAAAAATAAATAAATAAAAAAGAATGAGGCCATTTTCTTTGAGGCTCCATGTAGAGTCCTGAAGTTTCATTTCTTGAGTGTGTCTAGCTTGTCCTTAGTTCTGGATTGGGAAGTCCCAGATCTTTCAGACCTTTAGAAGTTTGAAAGATCTTCCTCTGGTCAAGGGGGAAGGGAAGGAGAAAGACACTTCTTTCTCTCCCCCAAGCTATTCTCTCTCAGGGTTTTGACCAGAATGACTTTGACCACTCAGATGACCAAACACTGGAATGAGTTCCAAACTGCCTTGCTTTCCCAATGCAATTCCTTTATAGAGTCTTTTCATTTTATCCAGTGGCTGGAATCATCCTACTCCTTCCTTGGTTAACAAGGTTGTTTGCTCTTAGTTCAATGCCTTTGATTGGTTAACTAATTCAATAGAAATATCCTCATCAAACAAAAGGTATCAGACTGGAGCATTTTGTTGGTTACTTTAACTGGGGAGTAGGGCAGGGATGATTAATTGATTCAGTCAGACCTCTATCCTTACAAACATTTTGTAACTATATTTATGTGATTCCCCTGTGTGTTGGTAGATGTAATTTTGTTTTCTTATTTCCTGAGCATCTTCCCCCGATTTTTTTTTCTGCTATAGCAAGCATTTCTAGAACTATATCAAATAGTGGTAGTGATGACGGACATCCGACAACAAATTACATATAATTCTGGCTTTTGGTTTTAGATAGATACTATTGGTACTATCTAAAAAGTTAACTATTTAGAGGATCGTGGCAAAATTTTGTTGCCTGGAGAAGTTCAACAGTATTGTACTTCAGTTTTTTAACAGCATGCTTGCACAGGTTCTAGATAATGAGCCATGCTCTTGAGCTTTCCCAGTCACCAGTGGAGTGAAGCATGCTACCATGCTTTTTAGCACAGTGTTTTCAGTGATCTTGTGATACATCTTCAACAAAGATGAAAATGGTATCACAGTTACCTAGTACACCAATAGTAAATTATTTAACTTGAAAAGGCTACAAGCCAAGACTAAAATAGAGGGAGAGTTGGTGTGTGACTTTTTGTTCATAGATGATTGTGCACTCAATGCAGCCCCTGAGGCTCAGATGCATTAGAGTATGAATCAATTCTCTGTCACCTATGCTAATCTGACAATTAGCACCAAAAAAAAAAACCAAAAACAAAAACCAAGTTCTCCACCAGCCAGCACCTCTCCAAATAAATGTGGAACCATTGGTAATAGCAAATGGAGAAGCTTTGAATGCTGTGGATAAATTCACTTACCCTGGCCGTATACTTTACAGGGATGTCCACATAGATGATGAGCTTGACTCAAGCATTACCAGAGCTAGCTCAGTGTTTGGGAGGCTCCAAAGAAAGTATGGGAGATGGGGCGGCCAGGTAGCACAGTGAGTAAGAGCACCATCCCGAGTCGGGATGACCTGGGATCGGATACTTAGCACCACACCCAGAAACACCTGGCCATATAACCTTGAACAAGTTACTTAACCCCAATTGCTTAAAAAAAAAAAAAAAGAAAGAAAAGTGTGGGAGAGAAGAGGTATTAGGCTGCCTACAAACTGAAGGTCTACAGAGCCATCATGCTGACCTTATTGTATACCTGTGAAACCTGGATGCTATACCAGCTCCATGCTAAGAAACCGAATGGCTTCCATTTGAATTGTCTTGGGAAGATTCTGAAGATCACCTGGCAATATAAGGAACCTAAAACTGAGGTCCTTTCTAGAGCTGAATTGCCAAGCATTCAAACTCTACTATAGATATTCCAATGGGCTGGTTATGTTATTTGAATGCCAAACACAGGTTAACCTAAAAACTATTTTACAGATCAATCACACAAGGCAAAATGCTCACATGGAGGTCAGAAGAAGTGATACAAGGACTTTCTCAAGGCCTTTCTGAAGAATTTTGGAATCAATTGAGAGACATGGGAGACACTGGCACAGGACCACCCAGCATGGTGTGCCCACATCAAAGAAGATGCTGTGCTCTATAAGCCAAGCAGAACTGAAGAAGTACAAAAGAAATGTGAGATGCACAAATTTAGAGACATCTCCACTTCAAATTTTCATATGGACTATGCGTGCCTGACTTCTGGTAGAACCATCTGAGCTTTAAAAATCAGCCACCATTGGACATACTGTACCTTGAACCCAACAGAGTGATATCATTTTAATCCTCTTTGAACATGGTCAACATTTATAATACTAAAGAGAGGTATATTGAAGACAATAATTTTTATTGTTTTCTTAGTGGAAATAAGTGTTGTATCTTGTCAAAAGCTTTTTTCTGCCTCTATTGATACAATCATGTGAGCCTGATATGGTAGATAAAGAGATGATACTGGAACTAGGAAGACCTGACTTCAAATCCCACCTTAGATACATACTGGCAATGTGACTCTGGGCAAGTCACTTAACCTCTCAGTGGGGAAGGCAACTATACAATTAAAATTTGACTGGATAGTGCTGAACTGCTCTGGTAGAGAGTTTCTAGATCCAGGAGTTCCTATAAAATCATAGGTTCGATTCCTATTCTACTTTATGTTTATAGTTTTCCTAATATTGAACTATCCCATCATTTTTTGTGTAACTCTAATCTGGTCGTAGTATAAAATCTTCTTTAATATGTTACTATATGCTCATTGCTAATCTTATTCAATTATTTTATTTTGATATTCATCATCATCATTATGATATCATCATATGATATCAAAATTATCATATTTTGATATTCATTACGCAGTGAGTAAAGCACCCACCCTGGAGTCAGGAGGACCTGAGTTCAAATCCGGCCTCAGACACTTAACACAAAAACTAGCCATGTGAACTTGGGCAAGTCACTTAACCCCAACTGCCCTCCAAAAAGCAAAAAAAAAAAAAAAAGAGATATTCATTATGGATATTGGTCTATAGTTTTCTTTCTCTGCTTTGTCTTCACCTCCTTTTAAAAATCAAGACCATAATTTCAGAAAAACCTGGAAATATTTACATGAATTGATTCTGAGTGAAGGAAACAGTACCAGAACACTGTACACAGTAACAGCAACATTGCTCAATGATCAGCTTTGATAGATTTAGCTCTTTTCTCTGATACAATGATCTAACATTTGTGAGGAACCTATGGCCCTGAGGCCACATGTGGCCCTCTAGTTCCTTGGGTGCAGTCTTTTGACTGAGTCCAAGTTTACTGAACAAATAATTTTATTAAGGGGATTTGTTCTGTGAAGTTTGGATTCAGTCAAAGGGTTGCACTTGAGGAATGAGATGGCCATATGTGGCCTGGAGGCCACAGGTTCTCCACCCCTGACAAGACAATCCCAAAAGACTAATGATGGAAAATGCTATCCACATCCAGAGAAAGAACTATGGAGTCTGAATGCTGATTGAAGCATACTATTTGCTCTTTTTTGTTGTTTTTTCTTTTTTGTGGTTTTCCCATTTTGTTCTGATTCTTCTTTCACAACATCACTAATATGGAGATATGTTTAATATGACTGTACCTATATAGCCTATATCAAATTGCTTGCCATCTTGGAGAGAGGGGAGGAGAGGGAGGAAAGGGAAAAAACTTGGAACTCAAAATCTTACCCAAGTGAATGTTGAAAACTATCTTTACATGTAATTGGAAAAAATAAAATACTAAGTGGAATTTTTTTTTAATTCTGAGACAAAAAAAAGAATGAAGACTATACTTGTATCTTAGGATAGAGTATTCTCTTTCTATTTTTACAAATAGTTCATATAATATTGGAATCAATCATCCTTTGAATGTTTAATAGATTTCACTTGCAAATCCATTTGGTTCTGGGATTTCTTTTTACTCTTTAGGAGTTCATTTATGACTTGTACAATTCATTTTCTGGCATTAGGTTATTTAAATTCCCTACTTTATACTTTTTACCTGGATACCTTATATTGTCATTCATTTCAATCCATTTAATTTACCAATTATGTGGGCATATAGTTGGCAACACAGTATTCCCTTTATATCCTCTTGATTTGTTGCAAATTCTCCATTTTCATTTTTATGTTGATTATTTGGTTTGTCTATGATGACTTTAAGCACAATGTAATTTCCCTGTTTCTCACTTTTTATCATGCATATTTTAATCATCTTGCTCCCTCTGAGATCATGATTGCTACCCCTGTTTTTTTTAGTTTGCCTGAAGCATAATAAATTCCATTCCAGACCCTCATTTTAACTCTGTGTGAATCTTTGTGTTACAAGTTTGTTTCTCATAAATTGTTGGATTCTGTTTTCTAATCCATTCTCTATCCTCTTTATGTTTTATGGGTGAGTTCATCCTATTCACATTTACAGTTATGATTACAAATTGTGTGCTTTTTCCATTGTGTCTCAATATTTTTTTCTTCTCCTTACTTCCTTCCCTGCTCAGATTGCTTTAATTACAAATCATAGGTTTTGATCACATTCCTTGAAAGGGAATGAATGTGATCAAAACCTATGAT
Organism: Petaurus breviceps papuanus; assembly: GCF_028583685.1. NCBI lineage: Eukaryota > Metazoa > Chordata > Mammalia > Diprotodontia > Petauridae > Petaurus > Petaurus breviceps. Next base: position 8,211,998 of record NW_027185754.1, on the reverse strand, counting down.
TTGTAATTAAAGCAATCTACTTCCACTCCACTGTCCCTCCTTTCTTCTCCTTCCCCAGACAAAGATCACTGGTTTTTATGCTTTTCCTTATACTTATTCAATTTTAATCTTCTCTTTATGGACCACTGTCCAAGGCTGAAGTTTGTTGTGTTTGTGATTATTCTCTCCCCTACTTTGCCCTGCTCTTAAACCTTTTTCTCTCTTTCCTTCTCTTCTCAATTCCCATTATGTTATATCATTTTACTAGTCTTTGTATTCATGTATTAATGTTTGTGTTCAAATCTCCTTTTCCAATTGAGATAAGAATATGGTCCATGTAATTACCACTTCTTCCATCCCTTCCTCTACTTTTGTATAATTTTCTTTTCCAATTACTAACTCTAACCATGTCTTCCTAATTTCTTCCTTCATGTATAGATTTCTCTTTTTTCCTTTCGTCTTTAAATAGCATTAAAGCAGGACAAAGTCAACCCCTGTTTGTTTTATTTAATTCTTTATTTGATCTTTGAAATCATTAGGATTCTGAAGGGAACTCATTTCTTCTCATTCATTAATAAGCATTTCTTTGTTTTTTATCCCCTTCCAATTGCTCAAAAGTACCTTAGGGTTCTCTTGATTCCTGTATTTATATTTCAAAGCATCTGCTCAGTTTTGGCCTTCATTTGGAATGCCTGAAAAAGCTCTATTCCATTAAAGATGAATTGTTGGGGGAGGGGTCCCCCTGCAGGGTTATATTCAATTTTATAAAGAAAGTGGCTGTAAGCCTGTATCTTTTACCTTTGGAATATTATATTTCAATAGTTTCTTTCTTTTATAATTGTAGCTGCCAAGTTCTATGTGATCCTGAATATGATCCTTAGTACCTAAACTCTTTCTTTCTGGTTGCTTGTGGTATTTTTCCTTTGACCCAGAAGTTCTGGATTTTGGCCATGACATTCTTGTGAATCTTCATTTTAGGGTTTCTTTCAGGAGATGATCAGTGGTTTCTTTCTCTTTTCACTTTGCCTTCTAGTTCTAATAAATCTAGGCAGGTAGTATTCACTTTTCATTTATTGAAATATAGTATCCAGGCTTTCTTTTTATTATGATTTTCTGGGAGTCCAAATATTCTTAAATTGTCTCTCCTTGAAAAGTTTTCCAGATTTTTTTAATAACAAAGACTTTACATTTTCTTTTGTTTTCTCAATCTTCTTATTTTGTTTTAATATTCATTTCTTATAATTATTGGATTCACTTTGGTCCCTTCTCATTTTCAGAATAGACTACAATTTGGATGGGGTTTTTCATGTTCTATTCTAAGTTATTTATTCTCCTACAGCTTTCCTCCAGAACTCATTTCACTTATGTCTCCATTTTTAATTTCTTGACTAATGCCTTCCATTGGTCTTTTGACCAAGCCATTTCCCCCCTCTGAGGATCTGCTTGTAAATGTTGTGTAGTTGCTCTCTTCTTCTGGGCTTATCTCTTGGGCATCTCTTGACCCATAATATTTCTTTATAGTATTCAGCATCTTCTGTTAACTCATAACTCCAGCCTCAGTTCCTAATTTGGGATTTCGTACCAAGACCAGGAACTTTCCTTCCCTACAGTCTGGAATAAGGTTGTCAGGTCCTGTTTGGTCCTAACTCCACTTTCTTTTATTGATATTCACATCTCCCAATGTATCTGTACTCAGAAGACTGATGGGCATCAGTATCCCCTAGAAGTCAGCTGTCCCTAGTCAGAGTGCTTGCTGCTGTGACCTTCCATCTGTCCAAGACCTTTCCTGGTAAAAGTGATGCCATGACCTTCCATCTCTTGTAGGGCATCTATCCCACAGTAGGTTGTTGCCACTGTCTTGTGTCCCTTCTATGTAGGGTAATCCTATGTATCTCTATCTTATTTTCCTATACTTCTGCTGGCTTCTCTGGTAGGACCTTTCTTCAGGTGTCTACAGATAGTTCTGGCTTTTTTTATATATGCTCCTATGCTGTATGAAGGAGTTTATTGGTGGGTTTTTTGTGTTTTTTTTTGGTGGGGAGGTCATTGTCATTGTTCTATCCAGCACTCTTTTTTTGTAATTTCTGGAGTAATAGTAGAAGAACTGGGTTCCTCTGTGACCTTTCACATTGCCATCTTAACAACTCACATGCTTCTTTTTTTTTTTTGCTTTTCGGAGGGCAATTAGGGTTAAGTAACTTGGCCAAGGTCACACAGCTAGGTTTTTTTTATGTGTGTGTTAAGTGTCTGAGGCCGGATCTGAACACAGGTCCTCCTGAATCCAGGGCTGGCGCTCTACTCACTGCGCCACCTAGCCACCCTTCATATGCTTATTTTCCAATCTTTACACAATCTTTATGAAAATAATCTGCACATATCAAAGACATATTTGATGAATGTATGAAAAACAAACAGGCCAAAGTTTTCAAATGATATTCTACAGTAGACAACATTTTTTTAGTCATACCTTGACTGAAAGGTGCAGAAAACGCAAATTTTCCCCTATTATGCCTAATGCTTGTTAATTTTTTAAAAAATTATTTGATTTGGTAAAGCAAAAGACCACTTTTAAGGCTCTCTTCCACTTGATTTGATATCATATGGCCTAGGTTTGAATCTTGATTCTGACTACTTGTGTGATGTTAGGAAAGTTACCTAATTTCTCTAGGTTCAGTTTCTTCATCTATAAAATGAGGGGGTTAGAATAAATGATCTCTATGGTCCCTTCCAACTCTAAATGTATTCTCTTACCAGAGTGTCCACCAAATAGGCATAAAAATCATTTTCCTAATCATCTAGATGGCTACCTAATGATAACTTAATCATTGATTAGGGAATCAAGATTCCTTTAAAAATATAACAGATAATTTTTGGTGACTCTCTGATTATTAATACCAAGAATAGCATAAAATAAGGAAATGTATGTTTGCCAAAGAAAGATTTCCCACTGTCATGGGATCTGTCCATTAGTGAGCTCAAATCAGAGGATTTCTTATCTAGGCTTAGAACACTGTGGAGCTCATAAAATGAATAGTCATTCAAAAAGATTTGTTGCAAAAATCAAGTGGATGAAAATTTTTAAATGCTTATTGTACAGTCTGTGATATTTAATTGTATGGAAAATCCATTAGTACATATATTTTGAGCAGATACAATATAAGGTCAATGAACTGGTCCAGAAATGAATAGGAAGAGGACAGAAAACTGATTGCATCTGGGAAAATGGACAGTTCTTTTAACAACCTCAAGCTTCTCCCTGAAACAAAGTGCATTTTAAAAAAAGATCATTGCTTTTTCAGGGATATCATAGTTATAGAATATTGTTGTTTACTTTTCTTTTGTTTTCTTTTTGATTTTTGGAGAAGGGAAGGCAGGACAATTGGGGTTAAGTGACTTGCCCAAGGTCACACAGCTAGTAAGGGTTAAATGTCTGAGATTGGTTTTGAACACAGGTCTTCCTTACTCCAGGGCCAGTGCTCTATTCACTGTATCACCTAGCTGCCCCTCATCTTTTATTTTCAAAGAGGACCAATTACATAACGGGGTGATGTCTTGACTTGCATGTGAATTAGATTAAAATGAAGCAGAGTTTCACAGCAGTCAACTTCACTCTCTCCTCCAGAGTCATTGAAGTCCACTGGTAAAGCCCAGGTTGCAGTGGATAACCCTTGGTGTCTTCAATGTCTGACCAATCTCTAAGCACTCCACAGAGCCTTTTCACCTCCCTTCATGGTCGTTGGAACAAATTGTTCTCATTTGCCCATTCCACCAGGGAAGTCTTCACATGCTTGGGATAGATAAACCCTAATTCATCAAAGGGTTTGAGGCCCATCAGTTACCCTCAAGGTTTAACCTGTCTGCCAAGGTAGCTTCTCAGAGCATGGCCACTGTACATGCTACAGCTTCTTGGAGCCATGGGTGAGAACTGAACACCAGGTAGATACCAAAGGTGGATGAGCTGCTCTGGAAAGGGTTCAGAAAGCCCTCACACCAGAGGTGATGGTCCTCCTTGAACACCCCATAGACTCCAAGGTTTTGGGATACTGAATTCTTCAAAGAACTAAAGTCGTGGACCACCCAAATAGTAACGGAGAGGCACATGATAGGTTTGTCTAGGACACAGCATGCAGCCTACAAAGAATTGCACAGAAGAAACATGATAAAGGATATGAAAAAGAGAAATATGACTGGGAAAGAAGATAAGTTGGTCATATGGTGAGAATAAAGTATAATTCATGGGTAGTCCACATGTTCTATTAATATCCATGTGATGTCAAGAGAACTAGAAGAATCTGAAGAGTTGTTGAATAAGGTTCTCAGCACACTACATGGAACCCATGAGAACAATTTATGGGACGAACAGAGACCAAAGTAACACAGGATGAGATGGTATGAATGACTTGGGATCTCCGTTGTTGGAGGGATTAGCCACATTGATGAGGTCATACAGACCTATCAAAGCAACAAGAAAAAGTATACGTATCATATAGTCATAAATATGTGTGTGTTTACTTAATTAAATAGAATATGACCTTTACCACCTGGGTCCTGTTCTGTCAGAACTTAGAAGAGAGGGTGTAAGTGAATGTTTCAGATTGCATCCAAAGTCATATGATGAGAGATTTAGAGCTGGAAGGAACTTCAGAGACCATCTGATTCTAGCTCCCTACTTTTACAGATTATAGGAAGCAAGGTTCAGTTACTTACCTAAAGTCAAATAGGTAATTCAGCCCTTTGAGTATAAATTCAGCACTCCGTACTGTGTCGGTACAGTATTTTGGGTTACCTATTTCTTTGTACTTTCTGAAGCTGTGACTGTGCACATTTTTCAACATTCAGGTATGTATATAATAGATTCTCGTTGAGGTGTGCCTCCTGGAACGAACACCACCATTGACCCTTCCCTTTCCCCTCTGGGGAATGGCCTATGCACACCTAAGTTCTAATGCTAGAACAGTCCTCAGCAGCCCTCAATGCAGCCAGAGCAGGGTAGTTTCATGTAGGATGGAAATTTGATTATTACTGTGTGTGTGTGTGTGTGTGTGTGTGTATGTGTGTGTTCATCCTGAAGGTTACAGAATGTTTTGCTAGACTAGTATGAAGCAATTTTCCAAAGTGGAGCCAGAATCCATCTTAGTAAGTGCTTCAAGTGACTGTTTTCTACACAATTCACTTCCCTGAATCTCTGTACAATGAAAGACAATAGGTGTGATTAGTGATCAGTTTACCCACATACTCTTACTGAGCTGTAAATATTTTTTTAGATGTTCAGGTTCCAAGCCTCTTCCTTCTTGGGTGCCTTTTGTGTGGGATACAGAGACCCTACCTACCCCAAACTGACTACCTGGAGATGTCTCTAGGTGAAAGCAGGAAGTTGTATTGAATCTCGAGAGAAGCAGGCGGTCCCATCATTGGGAAGTCCAGAGAGAGGAGGCCACTGCACAGAAGCCAAAGCTGGGTTATATAGCCGAAAACTGCTAGAAAACCAAGACCCTCCCCTTCCTCATGTAATCTTTTAAACTGATTGGCTGTTATGTTAACATTCCCTTATTTGGCCGGTGGGATGACAGGGGGATTTCTGAAGTTTTGTTTTTTCCCTCCCTAGGTCACCTGACTGAGGCCTATAGGCTTCTAGTACTTTAGCAAATAGTCTACTTGAGAAACCACATTTCATTCTACACACTTTAAAGGCACCAAGATGGCATATATAGTTTCAATAGTTATAAAACAGTATATATATAGTATATATATATATATATATATATACATACATAGTATATATTTATACTATAGATGTGTCATCTTGGAGGTCAGATGCTCCCTAATTGCAAAAATTATGACTCAGTTTCTCAAAGGGCACTATGGACAGGGAATTAAAGATGCCAGTCTCCCCATAGAAGAGTGACCTGTGGAGAGATGCTGGGGACCTGAGATCCTTGGCTACTTAGTCAGATCTCCAAAGAGACATCTTCTTGGTTTCCTAAGGACCCCTGGAGCCAATCCAAGGGATCTGGGAAGTTTCAGCCCCATCCATAAGAAATTGTATGGAGTAGTTTCTATAGGTGGAGATTGTATTTTAGAAACCTCATCAATAGCCCTTAACTCAGTCTCTCAGTTCATCTCCCTTCTGTTTAAAAAGTTTTTCAATTTCACACTACTATCGATGAAACTCTCCCATTTACACACAAACCACTAGAGAATTTGGCAGGATGATATAGTGGCAAAAAGATAGAATTAGGAATCAGGAGATCTCGACTCTAATCTCTGCTCCCTCACTATGTATGAGAGAGAACTTGGTCAATCAGCTTTCTCATCTATCAAGTAGATAGGATAATCACTGAGAAATAGCACAGTAGTGGCAGTGAATGAATGAATGTGAAATGAGAAGACTTGAGATTAAGATTTTAGGAGGTGAGAACAGTGAAGCAAGAGCACATTCCATGCCAGGAGACAGCCTGTGAGAAGGTACCTGGGATGGAATATATTGCAGGGGGAAAAAAGTAGGACCCTCTCTGCTATCCTAACATGTGGATTTTCCAGCTCCTCAATATTTGGTTCATTCCACTTTTCCAAAGCTTGCCCATTCTAGCACAGCATGGAATCTGGAGCTTTGGTTATATTCCAAACCAAATCCTCCATTGAATCTGTCTGGTCTTCACTGTCCTGTTATCCCATCTTTGGCTATTTATCTTCCTTTTTCACTCAACCTCATTCTCTCCCCCTTTGCTATTAGCTATCCAAATCTTGGCCTTCCTTCAAGACCCAGTTCAAGTGTTATCTTTGTAGACCACTCCGCCCACTAACATCTCTTCCTTCTCTGTTCACCTAATGCATTGATAAGGACCACCTTCAATTGTCTTGATCTATATCTTGCCCCTGGACCCAGATGGCTCTGGAGGAGAAAGTGAGGCTGGTGACTTTGCACAGCCCTCCCTCACAGAAATCCAATTCATTTGCAAGTCATCATATCACCTTCCTGAAGTCAAGGTCCCCTCAGAGAAGAAAGGACAAACGCCAACAATGTATTGAGGTGGTTCACACTATGCAATAGTCCACTTAATTGTCTCTGTACTTTATTGTTCTCCATTTGTTTCATACCTCTGAGTATGACCCCTGCCAATTAGACTAAGCTTCTCCAAAGCTGGAACTTGATCTTCTCCTCTGGCCTTTCTCATAACCTAAAACAGCATTGGACACAAATTTTAGTAGGTATCTCATAAACATTTATAGAAGGATTGCTTTATTAAGAGTCAGCACATCATAGTGAGAATATTGGATTTGGTTCAAATGAAGGCTCTGCTACTTATAAACTATGTGACCCTAAGTAAGTCAATAAACTTGACTGAGCTCTGGGTTTCCTCATCTTTAAAATGGGCTGATAACACAAGCAACCCTAAAAGACTGTGGTGACCTTCCAATTTTAATTTTACATTCAGAAATAACAAGGACAGCTTTTTTTCACTCTCCGATGAAGGTTTTTTGGGTTTGTTGTTTGGTTGGTTTTTAAAATTCAAATTAGAATTTAACAGCCCCAAGAGGGAGGGAGGTAACCAAGACGGGAGGAATGAGAAAGCAGAAGGGCAGGAATTCTGAGAGAATCTTCAGGGGACACTGAAGGGAGGAGTTCAGGCTTAAGCTCCCCCTCTCCCTCCATCGACCCATACCCCAGAGCCCAAGAGGGAAGCTGTCTTTCCTCAGTCCCTAGAGCCTGCAGAGCTTATATTGAAGAAGGACTTTGCAGGTGAAAAGCAGGAGGGGCCGTCTGTGCTCCTGAACACAGGGGAAATGTTTCTGGCATTAAACAAAGCCTTTTTATATTTAAACTGACAGCTGTAGATTTTTCAAAACTTCCCCCAGAGTTGGGGCCATACCTGTGTGTGTATGTATATAAACATACATAATACATATTTTACATTTGTATATATACATACAATATACCTATAAACACACTATGCACAAATGTTTATTAGTTGAAAAGCACACCTGAATCCGCACGTGGTGGTTGTATATTAATAAGATCTCCCATTTCTGTCCAACTCGAAAGTTTACCAAGCTTTTTCTGTGGGCAAAGGTACCTAACAACACAACACATTCATTCAACTGTTTCTATATAGTAGCCTTATAAATTTGTACTCAGTCATATAACAATTCAATGTGTACACACACACACACACACACACACACACACACACACACACACACAGAGTCAGCAAAGCAGGGGGAGTTTGCTCCACCAGGAATTCCAGGGCCTCCGGGGGGTGGGGAGGAGAAGGAAGCTGGACACCACAGGAGGGTGGAGGGAGGGGGCAGGGACTCAGTGAAATGGGAGAGGGAGGCAGGAGGGGGGGAACTTTGTGAGTAGCAGAAGTGTGGGGGAGGGTCAGAACCCCTGGAGGAGAGATCTGAGGAGGAGAATGCCTCCCCACAGAGGAGCCAAGCTAGCAGGAGAGGAGGTGGAAGTTCAAAGCAGCAGGGGTGGAGGTCAGGAACGGTGGGAGGCCAGCAGGATTGAGATCAGAGGGGGGAGGGAGGAGGGAAGGGAGGGCTCAGCAGGAGGCTGGGAGGAGGTGGGGTCTTGAGAGAAGCCGCTCACCAGGGGAAGGACTGAGTTAGAAGGCTGGGCAGTGAGGGAATGTGAAAGGTCGAGGGATGATGGGCAGGGTTGGGGAGGCTGAGAGGAAGGAAGACAAAGAGAAAGGCGCTTTTCCCCCCTAAATTTCCAAAGGGTGAGAAATTTCATCCCAAGTGAACCTTGAAACTCAATGAAGCTAGCTTTGCCTGCTGACATAAGACACATGGCAATCACCCTCATTCAGTTGGCCACCATCTTTTTACTGATCAACCACTGGGTGTTCAACCCTCTGGGAATCCCTAAAGAATATGGGAAGCATTCATTATAGACTCATTATAGAGGAGACAAAATACACATACATAATATCAGAACTTCTATAGCAACAAGGGCTCTGAGATAATGCTCCTGACTTTTTAAGAAAAGAAACTTTGATGTAGAGGGATGGAAATTATTTGCCCCAGCTTATATATAGAAATATGTACATGTATATGTGTATATACATACACACATAAATACATATGTAATACATATGTACACATATACATATATCTGTACCACAGGTCTACATAGAACAATTCATTAGAGTATATCCAGGGAATTTTATTTTTTAAGGAAAACATTAATTGAATACTCAAACATGAAGGACATTATTTTTATTCTTCAAACTTAAAAAAACTAAAACTTAACTAATTTGGTTTTTAAACATAACAACTAAACTTTAAGAAAATATAAAATTTGTAAAGGGCTCCTCTTAATCAAACCCTTCCCTTTATCTTAAAATACAGAGCAACTTTTTCAGCTTTATCTTCTTGGCTAAACAAACAAACAAACAAAAAAAAGCATCTTACCAAGGGAACCCTGCTCCTCAACTCCTGAACTTTGCCATGAAGGGTTTGTGGAGGAGTTTGAGAACTGGTAACCAGAGGCACATCCTTTTAAAATTTAAATCTTGAACTTTTTGTCTTGGTTGTCCATTCGAATCAGAGCCCCAGGACTATAGACTAGGGGCTAATTCATGTAAAACAAAATGGTCACAGCAGTAAAAGGGGAAAAAATGTCTAGCTGATTTTTCCCCAACCCAAAACCTGTTGAAGTCTCCAAACAGGAGTAGTGCGTGCTGGGAGCAGGGAGGAGGCAGTGGGCTCCACTATACAGAAAGTACATTAGAGGAGAGGTAGTACAATGGACAGGTTGGGAGAGAGTAAGAAAGAGGGTTCTGGACTTCAGGATGACCAAGTCACTCAATTAGTTCTTTCCGCTACCTCTCATCAGAGATTCATGAAAATAGTAAAGTGGAAGTAAATGAGAAACAGAAAAATGAAGCAGCAAAAGCAGATACAACTGAGAAAACCACTCCTAACTTTAGCAAGTTCCAAATTCCAGGCAGCCTCACTGTGGGGAGAGAGGGGATAGCACTTCTGGGTGTGCCTGGACACAGCTGGCACACCTGATAAACACTCATGAATTAGGATTCAAACTCAGATTGCTGAGTCCAACTCTCTTAACCACTACTCCACCCCCACCCCCAATTAATGTTATCACAGAAGGCCCAGGCAATTCAATTGGAATAAATCAATCAACTCTTTAAACTAGGTGTTAAGGAATTTTCCTACAAGCCTTAAATCAATGTGAAAGGATTATAGTAGTTTGATCATTGGAGGAATGCAGATGATGCCACACAAGAAATATCTTGTGATTGGCTAAAAGAATCAGACACACTTCTGGGTCTATGTATAAAAATAGCAGTCAGTTCAGCTGTGAACCAGTCAATTGGTCAATCTGCCTACCAATGGGAGAATTTCAGTTCAGAGAATTCCACTTCCAGAATTAAGAGCCTAGACTCTGAAAGAGAATTACCCCAGGGGGTGACAGTGGGGGTAGGGGGAGAAGGAAGGGAAGAAAGAGTTTTTCTTTCTGCCTTTGTCTATCTCTATCTCCCTCTCTCTGGACACACACACACATACATTGACTATGCTATTAGAGAAATTAGACAAGTAGCAAATGATTATCCAGCTAGAATCAGAGAGTACATCAGCTGGGGGTGAGGAAAGGCAACTTAAGAGAACATGCCTCCTCTGGGCAGAGAGAAGCCCCTGCTATGGATTCCACAAAATCACTGACCCTCAGAGCTCAGCAGAGAAATTATGCTTCAGGGGAACTTCATGAGGACCCTAAAAAAGGAAAAAGGACTTTCAATAATCATAGTTATGAACTACTCCTTTGCCACATAAGTTCTTTATACATGCACCTCATGACCTCTATATTTTACATTTGTACCCTCTCTCCCCATAGTCCCTTTGTGTTTTGTGGGAGAATGCCCCTAATTTGGAGGGAGGCACATTGTGTCTTTTGTACCAACTGTTCTTACAATACTCCCCTAGTAAATGCCTTTTGTAAAATCTTAAGTTTGGCTGGCTAATTGTTAATGGAGACTGCACAGGTGGGGGCTTGTTGTAGCAGCAAGCACCCCAGCGTCCCCAGGGTGTTTGCCAACACAGGTTCTTGGATCTGCTTTGATAAAGGAAAGCAACTCAAAATGGGTTAACAAGCTTACTTTAATCAGTCAAATATGTATTTTTTACCTAGTTCAGGGGAAAAAGGTCAGCACCCCGAACTTCAGAATATACAGACAGAATTATCAAGACAGAGAAACAGATTAAGTAGACAGCTTTCCAAACTGTCCCACCATTATATCCATACCAAATCAACATCTGGGTTTTTGAAATCCGGGGGGCTCTGGACAACGGCTTCCCAGAGTTTCATCTGATCAAATCACAGAACACTTCTCAAAGTGAGCCCCAAAACAAAGCTACACATCAGGGCTTATACAGCCTTCTCCTGGCTCAGAGAATACAACAACCTTATTGACTCACTGCTCAATCAAAAAGTATCTACTGAAAAACAAGCCTCCCACCCCAGGCTCCAGGTGCACTTTAGCCTAGGGGCAGGGAAGATCTTAAAAATTTACATTCCCATTACACTTGTGAGCAAGAGTACTAGAAAACTATGTCACTGCAACCCTGAGTGTAGAGATAGCTACCTGCTGGGAACCTGGTGAATGAAAAGTAGTTCTAAAAGGGGAGCTAGGTATGTACAAGGTTGCATGCTAATAAATGCTACAGGAATTCATAGAGTAGTGAGATTTGCTTGGGTTGGAGAGATGATAGCAGCTAATATTTATATAGCACTTCAATGTTTTTATATCATTTTAACTATATTATTTGATCTTCACAATGACCCTATGAGGTAGGCATTATAATCCCCATTTTATTATAGATGAGCAAACTGAAGCTAAAAGAGGTTAGTGAGTTAGTTGCCTGGGGCTGAATAGCTAGTGTCAGAGGCTGAATCTGCAAGGTCTTCCTGATTCCAAGTCCAGAATTCTCTACTATGCCACTGCTAAGGTTTCATGGAGTAGAGGGTCAGGGACTTGAGCTGGGTCTGGAAGGGTGAAGAAGATATGGAGAGGAAAGATAGGGAAATAACAGATTTAACATCAGAATCCACTTTATTCAGTAGATTCACATCACTTCTCTTGCTCACTACTTCTCTCCAAACAAAATATGCATCTTAGAGCTATAAACATGAAAGAGTAAAAAGGCAGGTAGAAAAATTGGGTTCCAGTCTCAGCTCTGACACTTACTAGTTGTTTTCCCAGAGATAAGCTTCTCTGGGCCTTGATTTTCTCACTTGTACAATAAAGGCTTGGAGACATAAAGGAAGATACCATAAGTAAATTAAAATAGCATGGAACATGTCACCTATCAAATTTATGAATAGAAAAATTCATGAATAAATAAAAGATAAAGGGCATTATGAGATGTAAAGTGGGCACTTTTTTTTCTTTTTGGAGGGGGAAAGATAGGGCAATTGTGGTTAAGTGATTTTCCCAAGGTCATACAGCTAGTTTTGTGTTGTGAGGCTGAATTTGAACTCAGGTCCTCCTGACTCCAGGGTCTGTGGTCAATTCACTGTGCCACCTAGCCACCCCCATAAAATGGGCACTTATGATTTCACTAAATTTAAAAGGTTTTATTTAAATAAAACCAATGTAACTAAGATTAGAAGGAAAGCAGAAAGTTGGGGGAAATGTTTATAGAAAGTTTCTTGGGTAAAGGTCTCATATCTCAAATATATGGAGAACTTTGTCAAATTTATAAGAATATGAGTCATTCTCCAATTGATAAATGGTTAAAGGATATGAACAGGCAGTTTTGGGAAAAAGAAATCAAAGCTATATATAGTCATATGAAAAAATACTCTAAACTATTATTGATTAGAGAAATTCAAATTAAAACAACTTTGAAATAACATCTCACATCTATCAGATTGGCTAAAATGAAAGAAGGGAAGATGACAAATATTGGAGGCGATGTGGAAAAATTGGGATGCTAAGACACTGTTGGTAGAACTATGAACTGATCTGACCATTTTGGAGAGCAATCCGGAATTACACAAAAAGAGCTATAAAACTGTGTATACTCTTTGACCCAGCAATACCACTACTATTTCTATTTCCCAAGGCGATCAGGGAAAAGGGAAAAGAAACTGTATGTTTTATTTAAAATGTTTATAGTAGCTTTCTTTGTGGAGGCAAAGAACTTGGAAACTGAGAGGATGCCCATGAATTGTAGAGTGGCTGAATGAGTTGTGGCATGTGATTGTGATGGAATACTACTAGACTGTAAGAAATGATGAGTAGATTGATTTTAGAAAAACATAGAAAGACTTGCATGAAATAATGAAGAGTGAAATGAGCAAAACCTAGAGAATGTTGTATACAGTCACAATAATATTATTGGAACAGTAACTATGAATGATTAAGCTATTCTGAGTAATAAGAATATTCAAGTAAACTACAAAGGACCTTTGAAGGTGCTATCCACCTCCAGAGAAAGAACTGATATATGGAAGTATGTGTTATACAGTTTCACATACATATGTTTATATTGGCCTTCTCTAGTGTGGGGTTGGGAGGGAAGGAAGGAGACAGTTTAGAACTCAAAATGTAACAACAAAAAAATTTTTTTTAAGAAACAAGAAGAGATTGGACAAGATGGTATCCACTTCTAGGATTCTGGGCCTGCCTACCTGTCTATGCCTCCTCCCTGTCCAAGGTAGCTCTTGTCACCAAGACCATTTCTCAGAGGATGAGAGGTTCAGGGAACATAATACTGATGTTCCTTCTTTGATGATCCCCATCCTTATATTTCCATATAGTAAAATCAGATTCAAATGAGACAGTGTCAGGAAACTTGTTTCCAATCCCCACTCTGCTATGGTCTAGCTAAATGATCTCAAGTAAATCACTTCTGTTTTTTTTCTTTTTTTTTTTTTAAAGCAACTGGAGTTAAGTAACTTGCTCAAGGTTACACAGCCAGTTATTTCTGGGTGTGGTGCTGAGTATCTGAGCCCAGATGTGATCCCCAGGTCATCCCAACACTGGAGCCGGTGCTCTTACTTGCTGAACCACCTGACTGCCCCAAGTAAATCACTTCTGCTGCCAGAGTTTCATGTCCCTCCTTTTCAAAATAAAGAGTTTGGACTCAATTTCACAGCCAAACTCTTAGAAAATGCTAGTTGTCCTCTACTTTCTTCTCATTCACTTTTCAACCTCACTACTCAATTAAAACTGTTCTTTCCAACGTTAACAATTGTCTCCTAATTTTCAAATCCGTTGGCCTTTTTTTCATTTCTCACCCTTCTTGGCTTCTTGGCTGTGTTTGACACTGTTGACTACTTTATTCTCTTGGAACTTCTTCTCTGTATTTTTATGATAATGCTGGATCTTCTTTCATGTCCTGTCCTTTAACCCAGGATATCTATCCTAAGGATCTGTCCTGGGCTTTCCCTCTTTTCTCTACATTTTCTCCGTGATTTCATTAATTCCCATGGATTCAGTCAGATCTATATTACCAGCCCTAGTCTCTTTCCTGATCTCTAGTCCTACATCACCATCTGCCTATTAGATGTTTTTAAGTGAATGTTCTATGGGTATCTTGCCTTAAATTCAACATGTCCAAAATGAAAATCATTATCCTTCTGCTGAAACCCAATCCTCTTCTGAACTTATTTCTTTTCTTTCTTTCTTCTTTTCTTTTTGGAGGGGGGAAGGCAGGGCGATTGGGGTTAAGTGACTTGCCCAAGGTCACACAAGGTTAAGTGTCTGAGGCCAGATTTGAAACTCAGGTCCGGTGCTCTATGATTTGGGGCTTCCAGGGCTGGTGCTCCATTCACTGCACCACCTAGCCACCCCTGAGCTTATTTCTAATGATGGAAAGTTCTCTTTGATTCTTCCACACCTCACCTAATCAATCAGTCAATAAATATTTAATAATTACCGGTTATGTATCAGGGTCTGTACTACAAGCTGGGAATACAAAGAAAGGCAAAAGATAGTCCTGGACATCAAAGAATTCACAATCTAATAGTGAAGGACAATACGTAACTCTGGCCTCAGACACTTAACGCTCACTAGCTGTGTGACCTTGGGCAAGTCACTGCCCTCCAAAAAGCAAAGACATAAAAAAGAAGCTGAAAACAGTAGGGAAAAGAAAGAGGGAGGTAGGGTACCCAACATAAGGATATGATGAAGTTCTGCAGTTGGGTGGGAAATGCCCTGGGCGCCCTCCCTAAGTGGAAGAACTGGGTGGAGCAGACTCACTGATTGTGTAGACTATCTTCAGATGACCAAGTCTGATCATTAGGCTTAAACTTAACTCCTCTAGCCCTTGAATCATGTCCACTCTCCACCCTCTCCAATCAGAGAGAGTGAGGCAGGGAAAACTGAGGAGGTCTGAATTTTAGCGTTGATGTGATCTCGCAGCAAGATGAGTTACGGGAGATAATGATGAAATCCAGGAAAACGACCAGGTAGGAAATGTTGTTACAGTTCTCAAGTCTTGTCAATTATACCTCTACCATATCTCTTGCATCTGTGTGGCTTTCTCAGCTCACATGACTGTCATCATCACCTTTTGCCTGGGATAAAGCAATCCCCCAATAAATAGCAGCCCTGCTTCAGGCCTCTCCTTCAATCTGTCCTCCATATGACTCCCAAATTGATAGTCCAAAAGCACAAGTCTAAGTCCCAGAAGCCCCATTTGCAGCATCCTTATTGCCTCCAGGATCAAATACAAATTCTCTCTATCCCTCCCTACCTTGTATCAAAAAGTTTTAATATGGGGGCAGTTAGGTGGCACAGTGGATAGAGCACTGACTCATTTTTCCTGAGTTCAAATCCGGCCTCAGATACCTGACTCACTACCTGTGTGACCTTGGGCAAGTCACTTAACCCCAATTGCCTTGCCTTCTCCCCTCCAAAAATAAAATTTTAGTATGAAAAAAATGGTATGAAAAGAATGGAATGTTATCATACAATTTTGTTGTTGTTCAGTAATGTCTGACTCTTTGTTCTTTTTTGACAAAGATATTGGAGTAATTTGCCATTTCCTTCTCCAGCTCATTTGATAGATAAGGAAATTGAGGCAAACAGGATTAAGTTGACTTGCCCAGGGTCTTATAGCTAGGAAGTGTCTGAAGCTGGATTTGAACTCAGGAAAATGAGTCTTCCTGACTCCAGCTGGGCACTCTATCTACTGCACCACCTCACTGCCCATTATCATGCAATAAGAAATGACAAATATGCGGAAGTCAGAGAAATGTGGGAAGATTTCTATCAACTGATGCAAAGCCAAGTAAGCAGAGCTAAGACAAGACAAAACAAATTAAAAGACCATGAAAATAAAATTGAACTCTGAGTAATTGAAAAACCAGCAAAGTTCCCGGAAAAAAATAATGAAACATAACCTTCTTCCTTACAATGGAGAAGTAGGGAACTGCTATGGCGAAGTATTATATACAATGCTGGACATAGCCTCTGTTTTTGCCTAATTGCTTTTCCTTGTTAGAAGGGAAGGTTGCATCTGTAGGGTGGGAACTAACTATGATGTAAAGACAAGAGCAATATTAAAAATAAAATGCAATGAAATGCACATACACAAAAGTAGTTTTAATGGCTCCCTATCATCTGCTAGGTGATATCCAAACTCCTCTGCTTGGCATTGAAAGTCCTTCTCAATGTGACACTGGTCTACCTTTCCATGCTGATTTCACAATACTCCCCCTCACACATTCTATGCACCCAGGCATACTGGCCTATTTGCTGTTCCCCCAAAGGGATCTTCTATAACCTCTCTCTGCCTTTGCATAAACTGACCCTCATGCCTAGAATCTTCTCCTGCCTCAAAAGTTCTACCTCTTGGAACCTGTAACTCTCTTTGAGGATCAGCTCAAGTACTAACTTCATTCTAGGCCTTTCTTGATCTCCTTACATATGATCTGTCTCCTGGACCTCTTTTCCAACATTTACTTTGTTTTTACTTTGCCTATATCTTATGTATAGACACATATAGATAGAGAGATATATAGACATAATTTATATATCTATATACGTCTATATTTGATACACATATTTATATTTAGTTGGTTTTTGGGGGGACGGCAAGCGGGGTTAAGTGACTTGCCTAAGGTCACATGGCTAGTTTTTGTGTTAAGTGTCAGAGGCTAGATTTGAATTCAGGTCCTCCTTACTCCAGGGCCGGTGCTCTATTCACTGAGCCACCTAGCCACCCCTATATTTAGTTTTATATTTAACTTTGTCTATATTTTATATTTAGTTACATATGTGCTGGGTGCTTTCCCTTAGACTATAAAATCCTCAAAGACAGGCTGTTTCATTTTTTGTCTCTATCACTTTCCTCTATCACAGGTCCTGCCACATAGTAAGACTAATAAATCCTTATTGAATGAATTTTGAATTTCCCCTCCTTCCTCTATTAGAGTCTAAAGCACAGGGGCAGCTAGGTGGCACAGTATATAGAGCATCACCCCTGGAGTCAGGAGGATCTGAGTTCAGATTTGACCCCACACATTTACTAGCTGTGTGACCTTGGACAAGTCACTTAACCCCAATTGCCTCCCCCCAAAAAAGTCTAAAGCACAGATTTAACTAAGTCACTCTCTTTACCCACACCACCACCCCACCCCCTTTCAACAAACTCCAATGGCTCCCTATCATTTCCAGGGTTAAAAACAAATTCCTTTATTTGGCATCCAAAGATCTCCCCAACCTAGTCTCTCCTACCTTTTCAGTCTTCTCATGCCTTATTCCTCTCCTCATTCACTCTGCAATCCAGTGACTTTGGCCTCCCTGCTGTTTCTCACAGGAGACACTCATCTCCAGTCTGTGCATTTTTCACTGCTTCTTCCCCATGCCTGGAATACTCTCCCTCCTCATCAACCCTTCCTGGTTTCTCTGACTTCTTTCAAGTCCCAGCCACAATCCCATCTTCTCCTAGAAGCCTTTCCTGATCGCCATTAATGCTAGTGCCTTCCAACTTATCCTGCGTAGATCTTGTTTCTGCATACAGCAGTCATTTCCACATTGTTGCCCCCATTGGTCTGTGAACTCCTTGGGAGCAGGGGTTGCCTTTTACCTTTCTTTGTATTTCCAGTGTTTAGCACGGTGCTTTGTACACAGTAGGTACTAAATAAGTTTGTTGAAATGAATGGGAGAAGCAATACTTACAGACATGAAACAGTTGGAAAACAAGAAAGGACAGTGTATAATCAAGGACTCAGTTGAATATATCAAGTGCCAAAATATATAGTGATCAATAAATGCTCTGGGCAGTCAGGAAGGGGAGAGATCAATGCTGACTGGAGGTTATCCCAGAAGGCTTGATATGGAATCTGAGCTTTAAAGGATGAATAGGGTGTAGATACATGGAAGGGGGGAGGGCAGCGTGAGACCATCCTTGGTCCCACTCCCTGCACTCATCTCTCCTGCTCAGGAGCCTTGCAGAGGGAGAGTGGGAATCAGACAAGAGAGAGGATCCAGCAAATGAGTCAGCATCTAGATACTTTAAATATCCGGCTAATTACAAGTTGATGAATTATAAACTGGATTAACCAAGCAAGCTGGAACCTTCAGGAGCCTAGCTGAAATCCACAGGTACCTGCTAAGGTGGAAGCTGGTGCCCCTAGGCTCTGGGTTAGAGCTAACCTGAAATGAAAACTTTCCAAATTAAGGAAAGTTTGTTTGTCCTTCTTGCCATTGGGGACTGTAGGGAGCAGTGTTAGACATTTTTCTTCTTTCTGTCCAAGTTAACTGATCTAATAGGATATTAAAGTCCTCGAGATCAAAGGCTGCTTTCTTTTTGTTGTCTATCCTTGATGCCTAACGAAGTGTCTGGCACATAGTAGGCAGGCAATAAGTGCTCACTGATTGTGTGATTCAATGTTTCATAGAATAGGAAACTGGTCTGAGCTGAGAAATCGGAACGTCTGAAGTAGGACTTCTTAGAGCTCATTTTGGCCAGCCTCCTTATTTTACATTTGGGGAGACAGGCTCAAAAAGAGCAAGTGATTCAACCAAGGTCATAGGGTCAGTTAAGTAAATTTGTGGGAGAACTGGATCTTTTGCAAGACTCTCAGGTTAGGTCTATTTCCACTACATTAAGCTGTTCCAAATCACATAATTAGGGAGAAGCAGATCTAGGAGCTGAGGGCTCCTTCTCACCCAAGTCACATGGCCTCTTCAGGGGAACTACACCCACCACCTACCCTTTCGCCTCCCACACTTGCTTCATTTAATGTAACACCCTCCCATGCCAGGCCAGGCTGGTGGGACTGCTGCCCAAAACTCCTACTCAGACAAGTTATCAGCCTGAGCCAAAGTACAGAATGTTCCCATTTCCTGAGCAGGGAGCCCCAGGGAAGCACAGTGAGGTGTGGCAAGGACCCCTCCAGTGCCAGCTTGCCAGCTAAAAGCCCCAGGGAGCTGAGTAAGGGGCAGGAAGGATCAAGGAGATCTCTGGTTGGCTAGTGCCAGCTCAGGAAAGAGGCCTCTAGGACAAACTGGGATCCTCTAGGGACAAGGAAAGTTTTTCCAGAGTTCTGCAGGAGTCAAACACTGTCAGCAGGCAGTGGAACCATGGGAGGGGGCTGTAGTTACCAAAGAGCCCCCTTTTCTTTGAAGCCTCTCTCAACTCCTTATCTCTTCTCCCTGGTCAGTCCTGCTTTCTGTCACAATTGGGAAAGGATGAGGCCTTGGGACAGAGGGCAATTAATTAGTCTTCCAGTATTCTGTCCAGTAGGAGGAATTTGTCTTTGTGATCTGCTAAGTCCAGGACAAGGGAACAAGGAGAGTCACAGAATTCCCTAAGGCTGCTGTGTTCCACATTCCCATTCCTGGCCCCTCTGGCTCCTCCCTGGCTCCCCCCCTGTCCCCCAGGAGCTCGGATGCCAATGAGTGGGACACATACAAGATTGTCTGTATGGGAGGGATTCAGAAGAGGAGAGGTAGAGAATGAATGTTACACTGAGGCCCTCTGTGTGGCCTGGGAAGGAGGAGGGGGAAATCCACAGGATGTGTGTGCCTGTGAAGAGGAAAGCAGTCTTGAGCTCTAACTTAACAAGCCAGTCCTCTAAATGGAAACAGCCAGATTTCTGCCCCAAGCAAACAGGCTGGAAGGAAGAAGAACGGATACAGTATTCCAGGGACAGTTTAAACTTGCCAACCTTTGAGAGAAGGGTCAGGCTTCTGATCACTTTCACTTGGGGAGGGGGCACAGAGTGAAGGAAGACTTCATACTAAATGTGGCACCTAAGGTGGACCATGAAGGAGTCATAAGGGGAGGGAGAAGCATTTCTTAAGTGCCTACTCTCTGGCAGGCACTGTGGTAAGCACTTTATAAATATTGCAGATTTTCATTTGATGGGAGGTAGGTGCTGTGATCAGCATTTTACAGTTGAGGTAAAGTGACTTGCCCAGGGTCAAGTAGCTAGTGAGTGTCTGAGGCAGGATTTGAACTCCTAAGGCCAAGGCCAACACTCTGTCCAGTACACCACCTAGCTGTCACATAGAGCCACTGACCTTGAAAAATGGGAGAGTTCGGGGCACGTCTGACACCTTCAAGTCCAGGCTCAGAAATGAAACAAAATGATATGCTCTTGGACCATCTAACATTTCACAAAAGGAGGTTTACTTAACAATTACATAGAAAGGCAATGCAGCAAGGATATAGTGTTCTTTCACTCGAATGAAGTTCATTTGCCTCCTTCTTTGCTGTGGTGGGGCCTTAAAGAAGTGTGTGTTGAGTTGGAGAAGGCCCCAATTCCCCCTGGACTGGTTTTTTGTACTTAGCAGACCAGGAAGCCACCCCAAAAGTTGGTGCTTTAGTCCCCTTAGGGACAAGGACAATTTCATTGCCTTTTAGGGGGGGAAACATAACCTAGCCTTGATGGACTAGATGTTACTCTTACCTCAGAAGGGAACCCAATGGCTATCCAGTCCAATTCGTACATAAACAAAATTTCCACTTTAAAAAACTCAACCAATGAACGTCCAGTGAGGGAGGGACTTCAATATAGAAGCTGAGGGGCAACAAGGGTTTTACTTGAACTGACCAATGTGTGATCAGACAGGCTTGATTCTGTCCCCTCAGCAGAGCAGGTGACTAGCTCTCAATGCTGAGTTCTTACCATTATCAGCAGGTGCATGAGGCCAGGGGTCTATCCACCTTACAGAAGAACATTTTCCTCCCACAAGCAAACAGCCCCTCCTTCCTACACCCCCCCTATTCCTACCACATGAGTTAAAGAATGAGACAGATTAAGGAGAGCTTAGCTGAGGCAGGGGACTGGGAATGAAAGGGGTCCCACAGCAAGACAGGCATTGCCTGGTTATTTTTGTCACCATCCGGAGTAGGACGGGGAAGTCATGTGACCATCCACCCAAACCCGCACCAGCAAAGCCGTGTAGGGCCTGGTAGGAGAAGAACTCTGGGAACCCAAACAAGGAATGCGGGAGAGCAGTAAGCAGCCCAGATTTGCCAGGTTTCCTCGTTTCGGTTACAAGGCCACCTAGCAATAGAGCATAGGTTAATCCTCCATAGACCAGAGCAGAGAGCTTCAGGCTGCACAAAAGCAGAATTTCTCCAATGGAAAAGACAAGGGAATGGAAGAAAAGAATCAGACCTTTCCCTCTGTGAAGGGGAGAAGATGGCAGCACAGTGTCTGCACTTGGGGCTCCTGAAGTAGAGAGATTTGCTCCCTTCTTTAAACGGACTATTTTTAACCTTCTTCACACATACTCTCTCTAAAGAGGACAAGGAGTTAAGAGAAAAGCTTCTCAGCACATCTCAGCACTTTCCCCCTCCTCATTCCTCTCTGTTCCTTCCTGCCCAGGACCCCTAAAGGCAATAAGCCCTTGAAATACAACTCTTACAAAGCTGGGATAGATTTCCCAACCACCTGAGCAGGCCATGCCCTGCTACAGGCTTCACCATAAGCTAGGTCTCCTGGCAGGTCTGTGGGCTACATAGCTTAACCTTCCCCAGGCTATCAATCACATACCCAGACAAGAGTAACTCATAGAGGCAGCTGAGGTTTAGTGGAAAGAAGTACTTAGAGTCAGAAAGAAGTATTTACTACCCCATGTGACCTTAGGTAAGTCACTTATACTTTCTGGGCCTCAGTTTCCTCATCTGCCATTTGAGGATGATAATCCTTGAACTACCCACCTTTCAGGGTCATGGTGAATATCGAATAATCCTTGAAAATCATTCATTTTCATTTCTAACAACTTTAAGGAGGGGAGAAGGAGGAAAAAATGATCTGCTTTTCCCAAACACCCCATTGCAGCAATTCTGATGGATTTCAGATAGTTTTCCACAGCCTGTGAGTTGCAGAATTTCTGCAATCTCTTAAGGTGAAGAAATCCTTCCAGAGCCAGTTAGACAGTGTGAAGGCCTATGGGACAGCTTGTCTGAGGGGGTCCTAAGTCTCTGCTGCTGTTTCTCCCCATGGCCAAGAGACTTGCCTAAATTACTGCAGTACATTGGGAAAAATCACTGGATTTGGAATCAGTAGAACAGATTTCTTATCTCAGCTTTGTTACTTACTAATAGCTTGATTGAACTTGGGCAAGTCACTTAGCATTTATGGGTGAGGTCCAGAAAATGGTTTCCTCCTTAGAAGATTTCCTTCTAAGTGAAAAGAAGGGGTGGGATTGAACTAGAAGACCTCTCAGGTCCCTCATAGCTCTAAACCTATAATCCTTTGATTTCATATTGCTATATAACTTTAGATGCTTTCTTTACAGCACCCACAGTAGAGATAGGCCCTGTATTACAAACCCCATTCTACAGAAGAGGAAAACTGAGGCTTGGTGAGGGGAAGTAATTTGCTCAAGCTTCCGTAGTGAGTTAATGGAAGAATCAGGACCAGAACCTAAGCTTTCCAATCCCTGGATCAGTGTTCTTTCCTTTGAAAGAACTGCCTTTCATCTGAGTCAGACCCCAAGAAAATCCAGGTAGCATTTCTGTCCCCCTACCCAGAGACCCTCTCCCACAACACACACAAGCAAACACCCCCCTCCCTTCTTCTTGTCCATGCCCGAAACATTAAAATTGCAGCCACGTGGCAGCTTTTGTCCAGCAAAAACCAGCAGCCACCCAGCTGCTGGACTGTGGCTCACTCTAAGATTTGCCTGTTACAGGCACTCCACCTTAGACTGCTTGTTTGCCCCCTAGGCTGGGATCCTTGGTTTCTTCATTATGTTCAAGCTAAATTGAGCAACAGACCCTGCTCAAGTGCAGAACAGAATCCTATATAGAGCAAGAAATAAATAAAGAAAGGCTGAGTTTCTGGGTTTGTTTAAAAGAGCCTTTTTCTGCTTCATCCTTTCTTTATAGGTTTGATTCCTCCAGGAGTTTAAGGGGGAAAAATTTCTAAACAAGTGTAGTAGCTGGCAGATATTTCTTGACCTAGCGCAGCTCTTTGTCCACCAGGGTTGGAGGAGAGATGATGAAATTTTAATTGGTTGGAGAGCTAAGGTATCACCAGTAATTGGAGCCCAAGTGTCTCCCCAAGTCCTAAAGCCAAGACCTTCAGTGAAGAAGGGATCTCAGGATAGCCTTGGGCAGTACCTTGCCAGAGATGTACAGATATCATAGAGAGAGTTCCAGAGTGAGAAGTGATCTGGGTTACTCCCTCTGGTCCCAGAACCCTTACTACTCATCGAGGGAGAAAGGGGAGGCATTCCCAGAAGGCCTTTGGAGATATGTGGGTGGCCCAGGAGAAATCAGGAGGGATTTTAACTTGTTGACCTTTCCTAAGGTCTCACTCAGCCTTTGGACACTGCTGCTTGGTGGCTCAGGATCCCTCCAGGGTCAGGCCAGTATTCTGGGGGAAAGTGGTCTTAACTCTGGTCCCCCAGTTCTGACTACCATGAGAAAGGAGGCTGTGTGCTTTAGTGAAAAGAGCTCAGGAACTGGAGTGAGGGAGCTTGAATTTAAGTCCTAATTCTGCCTCTTACTACCTGTGTGCCTTTGGTAGGTCCCAGCTCCTTTCTGGACCTGTTTCCTCCTTTGCTGGAATAAGAAGACTGGACTCAATGGTCTCCCAGGTCTCTCCTGGCTCTGAACTGGGAGGGCATTTACAAAACAGACCCTGTCCAATGAATACAGATTTCTAAATTTAGCCCCAAATCAGATGGTATTAGTGGACCCCTTGAATGTTTGATGAGTACATAGGAACCCTCCATCCAAACTTGCCCAGGTCAAGATATAGGTGTCTAGGGTTAACTGAAGGGAAACTCGTCTAATTAGTTCTTTCTAAAAGAGTATAGGCTATCCAGGACCTTCAATTAGACAACCTGTCCTGTGACATTGCTTATATATTTTAAAGCTAGAAAATACTTTAGAGGTCATTGAATTTAGTTCCCTCATTTTACAGATAAGAAAATTAGGCTGAAAGAGGTTGATTAAGTGACTTGCCCCAGTTCACATATCTGAGGTAGGATCAGAATCCTGGTCTTCCTGATTCCAAGATCAGTACCCATCCACTGTATCACATGGCAGAAGGCCCACCCAGCCTCCAACCTCCAGATGGAACAGTGGGAGAGGCAGAGGGATTTTTTTTTTCTGGGAAGAGGGGAAAACCCCACTCCCCTGCTGGTCGTCTACCCCTTCTACTGGTTCTTGGGGTCCATGGGGGATCCTCAGACACAGCCTTTGGGGAGCTGTCCCCCGCTGCTTCTGCAAATTACTCGGCTTGCTTGAAGGCCCACATGATGAAGGAGACCCTGAGGAATGCCTTGGGGGAATCTGTGACCTTCCCTAGAGAGCCTCGTGTCCAAACACCAGTGAGCTGATGATGCTTCTCTGTAGACGCAGTCTTTTCATCTGTGACAGCTGCTACCATGGGTAATTCTTTGCTGGTTATTTTTTTTAAATGGAGTTAAAATATACAGTGGGCCTCCCCCCCTCCCCTAGGGATACCAGTCTCCACTGCCACCAGCAACAAAGTATAATGAGAGTAGGCCTCTAGAGTGGTGACCCCCAGGCAAGATGCAACACAAAGAGAATAATAGCTAGCATTTATATAACACTTTAAGGTTTGCAAAGTATTTTGCATATGGTATCTCATTTGATTATCACAACCCTGAGAAGAAGGCCTTATCATTATTCCACAGTTCAGTGATTTACCCATGGTCATCTACCTAGTAAGTGGGTGAGGCAGGATATGAACTCCCATCTTCCCGACTCTATGTCCATCACTCCATCCACTACTGACCCAGCTGCCTCTAAAACATCTCCCCAAACCCAGAATGCTCAGCCTAGATAGAAGGTCAGGTCAACGTCTAGAAGAGCTGTGGATTTGAATCACTTCAGCTAACTTGTCACCTAGAAAAAAAAACCACCCCGACTTCCAGCCTGACCATCTCCATGAATAATAGTGATTCTGGCTCACCTTTATGTCCCTGCCACTCATATCGAGTTCTGTGGGTTCACAGAGCTCTTGGCACACATTCTCTCATTTGATCCCTACCATAAGGAGGGAATTAGCACAGATACTCTGATCCTCACTTCACAGGTGAGGAAACTCAGGCTCATGACATGTCTTATTGGAGGTCACACAGCTAGGAAGTGGCAGTGCTGGGGTTGTGACCCAATTCTTCTGACTCGAAATCATTTTCCATTTCCATTGCCCCACAGTGCTGCCAGGTCTATCCAGGGCTTTCCAGGAGAGGCCACTTTGTCTCTCGCTACCTTCTAGGGCCTCTATCAGAATTAGAACTCAGGGCCTTCTGTATTTGGAGCTCTGTTTAGCACCGTGGGAATCCTCTAGATTCTCCCATCTTCAGAAGAACCTAAGATGCCCTGCCCGATCAAGCTTATGTGCAAGGCGTGTGGAATTAGACCATGTCATAAAAAGACGTCTAGTCTGGTAGATGGCACAGATATCTGACAATCCTGCATGTACTCTAAGAGGAGACTATGATCTCTGTCTTTACAGAGAGCTGGCCTCTTGCTCCTCTGCTTTCCTATCTCCAAGAAAGGTATTGGGTGAGAAATATATCTGTTGTTCAGTTGTTTTTCAGTCATGTCCAATTTTCGTAACCCCATTTGTGGTTTTCTTTGCAAAGACATTGGAGTGGTGTGCCATTTCCTTCTCCAGCTCATTTGGCTCAGAGGAAACTGAGGCAAACAGGTTAAGTGACTTGCCCAGGGTCACACAAATAGTATGTGTCTGAGGGTAGATTTGAACTCAAGTCGTCTTGACTCCACTCTATCTAACAATAGTTATAACTATATAGTTATAGAGTCCAACACTATCTACAATGCCACTTACTTATCCACAATAGACCCTCATTATAGGTAGTAATTGACAGGGTCAGCATTTATTAATAATATCAGCTGACATTTATATAGTACTTTAAGGTTTACAAGGCACTTTTAAAATTTCATCCTCATAACCTACAAGGTAGATTTTGTCATTATTCCCATTTTATATTTGAGGCAACAAAAGTTCAGTAGTTTTCTTTGGGTCACCCAGCTAATAAGTATCAGAGGCAGGATTTGAACTCAGGCCTTTGAACTCCAGGGCCAGTGCTCTATCCACTGTGCCACCTAGGTGTTTCATAACACTGACTTCAAATCTATAATTCTTTTTATTAAGCTACATTGGATGTTGTTTTTTTTTGGGGGGGGGTTTGCACCCAGATTTCAGTCCTGTTCTTTCTCACAGTTAAAACACAAAGGGGAAAAAAAGGAGAAAGAATTTCATTGCTTTAGAGTTAGAAGAGTTTCTTCTGGTTAGTTCAGAGCTTACCTGGTAGATCTAGTAACATGTTTTCTCCCATTTCCCTGACAGTCCCTGATAAGAACCAGGCCAGTCTTGGGAGCATAGCACCAGGGGACACTGAGTAGTATGGACTCTTCCCTATTTTTTTTTTCTTCCTCAAAAAACAAAAACTAAAAAAACCTTCCAGCCCCTGGATTTGAAAGAGCTGGCTTTATTCCACATTAATTCCATCTCTGGATGGCTATGGTTTGTCCTGGGCTCTGGATCAGGACTAGAACGCTATTTGCTCAATGTAGTGTAACCCCTGTCCCAAAGCCCATTGCTCCTGCTTTAGAAATGGCCCGGCAAAATCAGAGACATCCCTGGGGAGGATAGAATTCCCCCAGTAGAGCAATGGAGCATGTGTCGCCCAGGCCTGGGCCTGAGAGTAATACCAGACCTTCTGTAAATTTCTAGACTGAGGAGAGCAGGATTGACCTGAGACCCTGGCCTCAGAATCAAGATTTCCTGGAAAAGGGGCAGCTAGGTGGTACAGTGAATAGAGCACCAGCCCTGGATCTGGCCTCAGACACTTAACACTTACTAGCCATGTGAACTTGGGCAAGTCACTTAACCCCAATTGCCCTGACTTCCCCCCTCCAAAAAACAAAAAGACAAAAACAAACAAACAAAAAGATTTCCTGGAAAGGGACAAACATCACCAACTTAGGGGAAGACAATACTTCATTCTATCCTGGTCTTGTGGCATTCTTTCTATTAAGCCTGACCTTACAGGATAAAGAGAATCCCCATATCATTCCTTCCTTGCCCAAGTTCATTTTTCTTATTCCAGTTTACCTGTTTCACAAACAAGCCTTCCTTCTTTCCTTCCTTCTTTTATTCTTTCCTTCTTTCTTTTTTCCTTCTTTCCTTCATCCCCTCTTTCTCTCCTTCCTTTCCTCCTTCCTTTTTGCTTGTCTGTCTTCCTATCTGCCTGCCTCACTTCTTCCCTCCCTTTCTTCCTTGTTTCCTCTTTCTTTTTCTTTCTTCCTTTCCTTTCCATTTCCTTCTGTATCATTTCTTCTTTCCCTTTTCTTTTTTAATCAAAAATGCCATAGAAATAAATAAATTCAAAACTGAAAATTCTTATCTCTGACATCTTTTCTAATCTTGTCATATTTGCATGAAAATGCATTTCTACCTAGATATAATCAGTATATATAGTCGGCCTTGGATTCAGCTTTTTTTTTACCTTGCATAATTTCAAATTTACATTTCCATTTATTGACTTAGTCTTCATATTTAAGACCTTGCTCTTAAAAAGCAGCTTGGCTCAGACTGGGCTAGTCAGACAGCAAAATGGTGCCAGTGTGAGAAGCTATTAATATGTCCTGTATAATTCAATCCTCTTCTAATCCTGTACCAGCTCTGTCTGTGCCCATCTTTGGTCCGTTCCCATCATTGTTTGATGAATGGTCACCAGGCTTAAGGAATTCTGCTGTGAACTCTACGTTTTCCAAGAGCACCATGCTGTGTCCGTGGAAGCATGGACACTTCTTCATAGTTGAAGGCCACACAGATCCTCCACAATGCAGTGGGGGGGAAAAACTCATCTTTGCAAACCACAGGGAAGAAGCCACACTGTCCACCTCCAAATCATTTACCCTGAGGCAGATGGCTGCTCTTATTTGACTCTGCAAAAGATAGAAAGCCCCTTTACCAGTAAGAAAATGATTAAAACCAGGAAAGGAGGAGAGGCATGGGTTATTCCCTCTCCTTCTCTTCCTTCCCTCCGAAAATACTGGCACATTTCAGTGGGGAGGAGTCATAGCCATGGCCTGGACCATAGAAACATGTATGTTATAGTTGGAAAAGACCTGAAAGATTATTTCCCCCCATCACCTCCACCACCATTTTGCAGAGAAAGACATTGAGGCCCCAAGAGGGGTAGTAACCTTGGGGAAAATCTGCTTAACTACCTCCTTGACACAACTAGCACATGGGAGAGCTGGGATTTGGACCCAGTTCGTCAGATTCTACCATCCACTGTGCCACCCTGCCTTTTCTTTGTAAGTCTCAGAGGACGTAGAACAGTACTGAGTACATAAAGGGCTCAGGAAAGACTGGAATGAATGGATGCTGTTTGGTGAATGTATTGCCATATCCCCCTGGTTACATGCTTTATTATGGTTAAATTGTGCTTTTTTGGTACCACTTGTTCCCTAAGATCTTTGATGGGAGGGGGGCCAAGCTGTAGTCCCCCAACTTTATAATCCTGTTGTCTACATCTAGGGCTATGCTTATACTAGGTGCAACCAGAGTCCTTTGGGGATGATGATGAGTCAGTGGTTGCTCCTGGCAATAGGATCACCCTGGGACATTTTTCCAATCTGGGCACAAGAGACCTTCATACCCCTTTTGCCCCTTAGAGGGTTTGAGGAGCAGGTGTCCAGGATTCCCTATGGAAAAAGGACTCTGGTTCTTCTAAAGTTCCTAGCAAAGCCTATACAATGTAGTACATTCAAGGGACCATTTCATCAGTACCAACGACTCTTGCTCCTGCTCTGTGACACAATCTGGTCGTGGTCTAAGGCTAGTCACATATGCTGATGACTTCGAGGGGATCAGTCTTTTTCATACTATTCCAGTGCTACCAAGGATGTACTATAAAGAAAGCAGCTTCCTTTTCTGCCCATCCATCCCTCCATCCAACAAATATTTACTGAATCCTAGGATCACAGGCTCCTAGATTTACAGTTGGAAGGGACCTTAGAGGTCATTGGTTCACACCTTCTCATTTTGCAAATGAAGAAACTGAGGCTTAGGGTTTTAAACACTGTTTTAGACATTTGAGAGAGTAACAAGATTGAGGAAGATATGATCCCTTTTCTTATGGAATTTACCATCTGGTGGGAATGATAAGCCAAGTCTACAGGTCAATCAAAAGAGTTCTGGCCTTAGGAACCAGAAAATTTGGACTGTGAACTCCAGGTTTGCAACTTTCTTACCATGTGACTGAGCAAGTCACTTGATCTGAGTCTGAGATTTTCCATCTGCAAAAGAGGGATAGTAATATTCCTCCCTACCTCACCGCATTGTTGTGACAGAAGAACCTTGTAAACTGTAAGATACTATGTAAAATGGTGACTGCTGCCACCATTGCTAGAATGTGGTGTATTATATATCAATAGTTTAAAGTCATGTGATGTTCATCTGGGTAACCCCTCAACCAGTACAGACTGCAGCTTGTTCATGTTTTGGTAAATGGTTTAATTAGTCACAGTGGCCAAAAGCACTTATTCCCTAATGGCCAAACCCCTAGTGATAAGCCTCTTCACATTTAGCTCGGCTGGTCCTTGGACAACAGATAAATGTTCTTTAGCCAGACTCTTTTTTTTTTTTTTGCAGGGGGAAGCCAAGGCAATTGGGGTTAAGTGACTTGCCCAAGGTCAGTAAGTAAGTGTTATCAAGTGTTTTGGCTCAGATTGGAACTCAGGTCCTCCTAACTCCAGGGCTGGTGCTCTATTCCCTGTGCCACCTAGCCAGACTCTTAACTGTGGTTTTTCCAGATCGGTAGAATGTGCCCATGCTTGTGGTTTGCTGGTTTAGTTGTTGAGGGCTCAAGGTGAGCTCCACATCATGAGGAAACTTTGCTCTAACATGGCTTCCCTTCTCCCTCCCCCCAAACTCCTGGGATTTCTACCTCCCCTTTTCATTTTGTTTTCTCCAATTAGAATATGTCCTGTGAGCCTGTGAGCGTAAGAGCTTTCTTCTTTTATTGCATTTGTATCCCCAGTACTTTGCACAATGCCTGCCGCAAAGTAAACAATAAATACTCGTCTCTTCATCTAGGTCCTGAAAGGCTTCTGGTAAGATGGAGGTGTCCTTTGCTCTGAGCCTTAAAGGATTTCAACAGACTGAGATGGGGAAGTGGTGCAGGGGTGGGGTGGGGGGAAGGCATGGGCCACCAACAAAACAGCAGCTACAGTGACATAGAAGAGGGAAGCACCAGGCACATTCTGGGAATACTCAGTCCAGTCTGGCTGGACCAGAGGGTGCAATAATCCTAGTAATTGACATTTTTATAGGGCTTTAAAGTTTGCAAAGCACTTTACATACATCAGCTCATTTGAGCCTAACAACAATTGGGTGAGGTAGGTCCTGCTAGCATTATTATCTCGTTATAGGGGTGAGGAAACTTAGGTTTTGCAAAGTGAAGTGATTTGCCAGGAAATGCACAGCTAGTAAGTGTCAGAGGCAGGATTTCAGCCCAGGCCTTCCTGACTCCATATCCAGCAGCTCTCTCTCCTCTTTGCCTGGAAGGAATGCCAGGCATAGCGTAGCACAATCCCTACCTCTGTTTTCACCCTATATTAAGATCTGTTCATAGTGACCAACACCCCTGACTCTGGACCATTCCTAAGCTCCAGGGCAAAAAGCCAGTGAAACCTGAGCCCCAGCCCCAGAGGGTGGGGGAGAAGTCAGGACTAGAGATACAGATTTGGGAGTCATCTGATCTGCACATGGGTGGTAGTTAAAAACACATGAAGAAATAAATGAACTCTCCCAGGGAGTACATGTGGAGGGAGAAGAGCAAATGGACTAAGTTGTTTCTCCCTGGGTTACAAGCGTCCTCAGGATGGTGGGAGGAGGGACACCCACAGAAGAGAGGAGAGCAGCCTTGAGGGGACACGTCCAGGCTTGCTAATGGCACTTGGCTCTGTCCTAGACTTCCCTGAGACTTGTGAAATTCCGGCCATCTCCTTTGTGGCAAATATGTTGGGTGGGTTCTCAGAGTTGCCTTCCACTGACGTTGAACATTGAAATATCCTTCAGCTGGATTCAACCCAGAATCACAGTGATGAGAGAGTTTTTTTTTTTCTTTTTCCCACATTAAATTCTTCACGAGGTTTGAAATAGCACAATCCAGTACTCTGGAGGTGAGTCTGGAAATGTAGATTTCAGACTGTTAACTCAAGGTCTCTGAGCTTAGGAAATGAAATACTAGGGGGCTACCAAGGGAGAAAATACTTGTGTTTTTACTTTACATTGTACCAGTTCCTTGGGTTTTCCTGAAGGATCCTATTTTTCTTTGCTATTTTCCTTCAAGAGCTTCCACAATCTCTGCTCTCTCTCTCTATATGCTAGCATTGGAGGGGCTTAAGTGCATACAAACCCACCGTTAAACCTACACTCAATAGAAAGATGCTCAGAAATCCATACATTGTGCATTTCCAGATCACACTTGGAATCCCAAGCTTCTCCTTCTTCCAAGGTAATTTTGCTGGTAACCACCTCATAGAAAGAAAAAAAAGACTCCTTAAAATCCTCTATATGGCATTCATGTGGGACTAAGTCAGCTTGTCAGGGTTATAAGAGCCTAATTTAATCCAAGCTTATTAACATGTAACATTTTAATTTGTCTTTTCAATACGCTTAGCAGAGTATAAGTGTAACGAATTTAATATCAGAAGTAAGGATTTTATGTGTTAATTACAATGTTTCCATTTCTTCTAGAAGCTCTATCAAACAGGCTCTCACTGGCTAACCCCTGTGGAAAATAGAGCCCTGGAAAGCAATTGGGTTTTTTTTTTTTTTTTGGCTCCTTCCCACTCACCCCCCAAATTGCAGGACTGAAAGCAACCACAAAGAAAAATGGGTTTCTCCTATGTCTAAAATTAACTGAAGCCTAATAATTGCTGGGATGTGCCCATCCCTAAGCAAGAGCAACAGATGCCCTGACAAGAGGGGAATTTTAGTCATGCTTGGTTGTGCTAGAAACCAGACCTGCATTTCTGGGGCCCATGGAGGAGTCTCTGATTCCCTGACCCTGTGACTCCTCAGTAGCAGCTTCCAGGGTGAACTCTGAACCCTGTTTCACTTGACTCATCTTGAGATTCAAGTCTCACCCTGGCTCTGATTTCTATATCTCAGCTTTCAAGAATGTCTTTGGGGATAGAAACTGGAGGTGGGCAGTGCAGTATAATAGGATGTGTGTTAAATTGGGAATCAGATGATCTGTGTTCAAATCCTGATTCTGCCACACCCTATGTGATGTTGAGCAAATAACTTAAATTCTCAATTCTCCCTCTGTAAAATGACCAGATGATGTCTGAAGTCCCCTTGCAGCTCTAAAGCTATGATCCTATAATGACTAATGATAAGAAAATACATTTTTGTAGCTTGGTAGTGTGACCATAGAACAGCCTGAGAGCTAGAAGGACCTGGGTTCCTGTCCTACCTCTCACACAAACTAGTTAAGTAGTAACCCAGGGCAAGTGACTTAACCTCCAAACCTTGAGGGCAAGAATATTCTGCTTTTTCTTTGTATCTTCAGGGCTTTGCACAGTACCTGGCACATAGTAGGTGCTGTACTTAGAGTAATGAAGATCTGGGTTCAAATCCTGCCTCTGACACTTACCAGCTGGATGACCTTGAACAAGTCACAGAGTCATAGATTTAGAGCCAGAAGAGCCCTCAGAGGCCATCTAGTCCACCCTCTCATTTTACAGATGAGGAAAATGAGGTCCAGGTAGGTTTAATGACTTTTCCAGAGTCACACGGGGAGTAAGAAGCAGAATTTGAAGTCAGGTTCAGTGTCAGAACTACAGTCAGTGCTCTTTCCCCTGGATCCTGCTGCCTTCTAGAGAAAGTATCAATCTGATAAAAAACCAAATCCCTTAACCTCTCTGAGATTCAAGGAGTTCCCATGGTGAGGTAATCAAGTATTGTTTCCAAATTGTTTCTTGAGGGTTAATCTTCTTTTCCAAATAGATTGCTATGTCCTAGAAGGCAGGGAGCCCACCGTCTGGAGATGCAGTGATGTCACAATAAACATATGCTGTTTGAGCTTTCTCAGAAGAAATTTGTCAAAATGAAGAAAACTTGACATGATATTCAATTCAACAACTATTTAAAATTTGATTTATTTTCCCCAAGCAAAACCAATCATAGAATAAATAAAACTAAGTAAAATAAATACCCCCCCAACCTCCCACAATTAAACAAAACAACATAAAATGTGTTGCTGATGATTCCATATGCAACCCTGCTCCTCTGCTTTTTCCCAATTAATAAAAACCAAGACTATAATACACCAGCTTTAACAAAGTACCTCCGACATTGTCCATTTTAACTATCCTGTATTTTGCTGCTGTTGGATGTTACCTTCCAATAATAATAATAAATGACATTTATATAATGCTTACTATGTCCCCGGCACCATGCTAAGAGTTTTACAATTCTGGGGGCGGCGAGGTGGCACAGTGAATAGAGCACTGGCCCTGGAGTTAGGAGGATCTGAGTTCAAATCTGGCCTCAGACACTTCACACACACACACTAGCCGTGTGACTTTGGGCAAGTCACTTAACTCCAGTTGCTCTCCAAAAAGCAAAAAAAAAGAAAACAAAAACAGAGTTTTACAATTCTGATCTCATTAGATCCTCACAATACCCTTGCAAGGTAGGTGCTATTATTATCATTCCTATTTTACAGGTAAAGAAACTGAGGCAAATAGGGTTAAGTGACTTACCCAGAACACATAGCTACTGTCCAAGACCAGATGTGAGCTGAAATCTTCCTGACTCTGGGTTGATGCTCTAGCCACTGCACCATCAAGCTACCCCAACGTTACACATTTGAACTCTGTGTATGTTATTCTTTTGGTTCTATTTTTATTTTCTCCATTCTGCTTCTCTTCATATCTTCCCAAATTTTTGTGTTGTTCATATTTGTCATTCTTTAGAATAATATTCCATTACATTCACATACCACAATTTATCTATCCATTCCTTCATAATTGTGCACAGTCTGTTTCCAGTTTTTTGCTATTGAAATAAGGCTGTTATGAATAGTTTTACACAAGTGTATTCTTTTTTTTATTACCTCTCAACCCCTTACAGGAATTATGGGCCAAAGGGTATTGAAAGTTTTATAGTATAATTCTATGTTGCTTTCTAAAACAACTGAATCAATTCTACCAGCAGTCAATCAATCAAGAAGAATTCACTAAGCACGTACTATATGCCAGATACCGTAAGGTTCTGGATGTGCAAAGACCAAAAAATGAAACAACATCTGCCCTCAAGAAACTTATGGTCTATCCAGAGAAACAACATATTCATAAATAAGTATATACATGATAACAGTATAAATGCAAAATAAATTAAAAGTCATTAAATGCAACATAATTAG
The DNA here is from genome assembly GCF_028583685.1 of Petaurus breviceps papuanus. Taxonomy (NCBI): domain Eukaryota; kingdom Metazoa; phylum Chordata; class Mammalia; order Diprotodontia; family Petauridae; genus Petaurus; species Petaurus breviceps. The sequence goes on along the minus strand of NW_027185754.1, from coordinate 8,177,121 downwards.
AGAGAGAGAAAGGAAAAGCATTCACTAACTGGAGGGAAGGAAGGGATATAGGGAATGTTTTCTGAAGAAGGTGGTGCTTGAGCTGTACCTGGAAGGAAATAAAGAATTCTATGAGGCAAAAGTACTGAGAGATAGCAGTGAAGGGATGGGGGACACTCTCCACACTGTCTGAGGACAAGAGATGGGCTACCTTGTAAGAGGACCAGAGAAAAGGCCAGTTTGTCTGGACCCGGGAGTGAAGGGGAGGAGATATATCATGGAACTGGAAAAATAGATTCAAGTTGTTGTAGTGCCAATGAAATATTCATAGAGCCAATGGTGAATGTAAATATGTCGGCATAGTTCTCAATCACAAAATATAACAGACTCTCCACATAGAAGACAGAAGCAAAACATTTATTTAGACACCAGAAAACAGAGTCCCCAAACCAGAAAACTGAATCTGTCTTAGCACCAAAGAAGTTAATCACCATAACACAGCATGAAGCCACACCATCCTTTAGCCTTCCCACAAACCAAGACTCAGAAGCCTAGCTGTCTGCTTGCCTGCTGCCCTGTCTCTCCCACTGACTAGCTGCTCTGACTCCCAGTTTCCTGTGGGCTCTGCTCCACCTTTCAGCAAACTCCTCCCACGACAGGCTCCATGTGATTACATTTGACCTATTAGAGTGCAAGAAATATCTTCAAATTGGGGGAGATCTTCAAATTCCCTTAGGTTTATTAAAGGGAAAGGAAGATCTTCAAATTCTTGTTACCATTACAGTTGTAAAGGACTTGAAAAGTCAAACAGAGGAGTTTATATTTTTTCCCAAAAGCAACAGGAAGATACTGAATTCTTTGCAGTCAGTGAGTGATTTGGACAAATTTGTACTTAAGAAAAATCAACAGAGAATTAGCATCTTATTTTCTTAAAATCCCAACACTTAATTTTGCCATCTTTTACCACCTTTCCCAATTTTACAGGTGTAAGGTGGCACCTCAGAGTTGCTTTTGTCCAATTACAAGTATTTTGAACACTTTGCAAGGCATCATTGATAGTTTGTATCTCTTCTTTGGAAATTCCTGTTCATCTCCTTTGAGAACTTTCTGTTGGAGAATGGCTCTTAATCTTAGAAGTCTCTGACTATTGCATATAGATTTCATATTCACATTTTTATCAGAGATATTTAATGCAAAGGTTTTTCTAGTCCCTTACCTTTTCTTCTTATTCTGGATGCTTTATTTTATTTGTGCAAAATTTTTTTATCATTATGTAGCCTAAGTTATACTTTGTCTTTTATTATTTCCTTTATATTTTGTCTTAATAAGAATTTTCCTCCTTCAATCAATCATCAAACAGTTAAGAGAGTATTACATGCAAAGCACTATACTATACACTAAGAATATAAATAAAAAAGTGAGCCCAATCCTTAGCTACGAAAGGTATTACTTTATAGTCTTCTTTAATGTTTTATGGAATCATTTGTTATATACTTAGGTTATTTGTTAATTTATAATTTAGTCTAGCATATGTTATTAGATATTGGTCTGATCTCATTTTCTATCAAGTTGCTATCAGTTTTCCTAAGAGTTTTTGTTAATCATGAATTTCTTCACCAGTAATTTGCATTCTTTAGGTTTATTAAACACCCGACTACTGCATTTATTTGGTTCTAAATTTGATTATCCATTCATTTACTTTTCTGTTTTTTTCCATAGGAATAAACATCTGTTTGTTTCATAGTTCCAGAAAATTTTAGTAATCATGACTTTGTCATATAACACGAATCTGGCTGTGTCACTTCCCTTTTTTTCTCTCTTTTTTTTTTAGTATGTCCTTTGATATTATTGATCTTTTTTCCCTCAATATGTTTGGTTTTGTTTTTTTAGTGCTATAATTCATCACATTGGTATATTTAAATCTACAGATTTATTTGAGTTTTTATAAGATTAGGCCTGGTGGTCTTGAGACCACTGGGAAAGTGGCTTATAGAATTTATACATGGAAACCACTGTTGTAAGATTACGCCTTGTGGTCTCCCCTTAAGGGAGGCTATAAGCTTATAGAACATACTTATGGAAAAATATTGATAAGCCTGAACATTAAATACTCAACCAATTATTTAGAACATCCCTTATTTCAGTTAAATTGACCTATAATTGTGCTTATATAAATCCTGTGTGTATCTTGATAAATCCCTAGTTATTTAATATATTATTATATTTTAAACAGCTTTCCTTTCTATTCATTTATTCCTGGTTTTTCTTAGTTATATCTGGAAATACTGGCAATTAGGAGTGAGTATTTTAGGGGTGAGCAGTATCCTGTTTCTTTGGCGAAGTTACCTAGCATCTTAGCTAAGGTTTTTTGTTGATTCTCTTGAGTTTTCTAAGTAAATCATTATGTCATCTGAAAACACAGCTATTTGGGGCTCTTATTTGCAATGTTTATTCCTTTAATTTCTTCTTGTTTTATTGCTATAGGTCACATTTCTAGAACTATTGTGAATAATAATGACAATTTAAAATGTTTATTAAATACCTATTAAGTGCAAAACATTCTAAGCAGAGATTGACAGCTTTAAGAAGGTCTCTGGAAAATATATGCTATGCTGTAGATGGACAATGATATTCAGGTACATACAAACTCTGCTTCTTTTGGGGGAAAAGGCTATCCTTTCTCACCTAATCAGAGTAAAGTCTAGCAGGAAGCCCTGAAACCAAGTCTGGGAGTGGCTGTGCCAAAAGTCAGAATGCCTATTGACAGAATTACCTTTCTTCACCACCCCCAAAAGAACTGCTCTGTTTCCAAACAGGAGGACCACCAATTTTTGTGATTTTATTCTAGGTTTGTGGGAATGAGTCAGAGTATATTGGGAAGAATAGCTTTCCTGCAGGCCTTAGGGGTTACAGGGAGCTTCCAGCCACATAAATATAGCGCCTAGATCAAGGGAGCTAGCCATCTCACCATGTTCTGCACTGGCTAGACTACATCTGGAGTACTGTGGTCAGTTCTAAGTACCAAGATTTAAAAGGAACATTAATAAACTGAGATTTATCCAGGGTATAAGCAACCACAGTGGTGAGGAGTCTGAAAATGGCCAGAGAAGCTGAAAATTTTTAGTTTATAAAAGAGAGGTCTTAGTAAGGACAGGATTGTTGTTATTCAGTCATGTTCATTTGGGCTTTTCTTAGCAAAGATACTAGAGTGGTTTGCTATTTCCTTGTCTAACTCATTTTATAGGTGAGGAAACTGGGGCAAACAGGGTTAGATGACTTGCCCAGTGTCACACAGCTAGTAAGTGTCTGAGGCCAGGAAGATGAGTCTTTCTGATTTCAAGCCCAGCACTCTATCCACCGTGCCGCCTAGCTACCCAATGACAGGATATCTGTCTCTGAATATATGAAAGGTTATCATGTGAAAAAGTACTTATTCTTTGTCGTTTAGAGAAAGCAGAGGTAGGAGCAATAGGTGAAAGTGACAAGGAGGCAGAATTACATTTATAGAACTTAATTATCAAAGGGGTTAAAAAATGGAATAGATCCTCCCTTCCACCCTTCCTAAAGGAAGGGCTCAGGCAGAGACTGGATAGCCATTTGTCAGGGCTGCTACAGAAGAGCTGTGGGTACTGAGTGGGAGGTCAGACTTAGGTCACCTAAGAGTTTGTCCTCTGTGACTGTTGGGCAAAGATTCCAGGACTGTGCAGAGGGCACAGCAGCTCTGAATTCTGACATAGGATGGGTCCTTATGTGTCATAATATCATAGGATTTAGAGTTGGAAGGATCATTTTCCCAAAGATCCTCATTTTTACAAAGGAGGAAACTAAGACCCTGAGTGGGAAGTGACTTGCCTGTGGTCATACAGGCATTAGTGCTCTGTGATTTAAGTGACCTTAAGCTGGCTGAGATTTGGCTGAGGAAGTGGGAAGGAGACGTGGTGCTCAGGAATGCAGTCCTATTGTAGGTTGCAGAATGCTTGGGCACGATTCATTCATTTCTGAAGTCTGTTCCCTAGAACAAGAGCCAGAAACCGGCAGTTTCTGGACTAGCTCATAAGTTTAGCAAGGGGGCATTTTCACATACCAGTACCAGTGGTGGGGAACCTTCGAGGCCACATGTGACCTTCTAGGTCCTCAGGTACAACCTTTTGACTGAGTCCAAGTTTTACAGAACAAATCCTTTTATTAAGGGGATTTGTTCTGTCAAGTTTGGATTCAGTCAAAGGGCCACACCTGAGGGCTGAGAGGGCCACATGTGGCCTTGAGGCCACAGGTTCCCCATCCCTGCAAACAGATCTTTGTTCTATTCATACAATCATATGGGAAACATTTGGCTACCACTGGATCTACCAGACAAATAATATTTTCCTCAGTGTCTTAAGGTTAAATTTTCAGCCCCCAAGTGATATTTTACAAAAAGATAACTCCCAGCATTCAGCCTGATGGTGCACCCTAGGGTTGAAACCTTTCACAAGTCCCCAAGCCTTGAAGGTCTAACCATATATAGCTACAAGATCCTAGAAAAGTCATTTCTGAGCCTCAGTTGCTATATCAGTCCAAAGATACTTATAACTGCTTTGCCTTCTGCAGGAGTTGTGTAGGGGAGGATACAGGCACATAATGAATATGAAAGCTCACACTATCAGAATGTAAGACTTTCCTTGTATTGAGCCTTCAGGGCACCATTTCTCCAAGCAGGCCTTTTTTTATCAAGTATTTGGACTCTAGCTCCCTCTTCCTTCCACCCCTTCTCCCTACCACTGCTGTTCTCTTACACACATATAGCCTTCATTCTTTTGATTTTTTTTCCCCACAAGCTTTTCTGTGCTTCAAATAAAGCATATCATATATATGTGCATATGTATGTATATACACATATACATATGTATAGATATATGTGTATATTTATATATATACACATACATATAGGAAGATATGATGTGGCCATAAACACATTCCAACTAATCAGTAGGAAAAAAAAAAGGTAGAAAGTGAATTCAAGGGGCAACTGGAAGGCCTGAGCTCAAATCCAGCCTCAGACACTTACTAGCTGTGTGTCCTTGGGAGAAAGAAAGAAAGGAAGGAAGGAAGAAAGGAAGGAAGGAAGGAAGGAAAGAAGGAAGGAAGGAAGGAAGGAAGGAAGGAAGGAAGGAAGGAAGGAAGGAAGGAAGGAAGGAAGGAAGGAAGGAAGGAAAGAAAGAGGGAGGAGGAAGGAAGGAAGGAAAGAAGGAAGGTTGCAAACACTTTGTTACCCTAAAGATAGAGCTCTAAATTTCAATGACCTTTCCCAAACTCTGGATTGGACCGCAGTAAGGGGTAAGGCAGAAGTTAAGGTTAGGGGACCTAGGCCCTTCAGTCCTCCACCACCAAACTCTGGCTCCACCTCTCCCTCTCTGGAGTGATAATGCCTGTACCCCACAGAAGCCCTCATGGCTCGACTTCTCTGGGGACCTCTATAAAGCCTTTTTTAGCAACTCACTTAAGCATTTACTTACATGTTATGTATGGTGATGAATGTTACTTCATTGGTGTGGACAAGCCCTTCACTCTTCCTCACCCTGGGAAATTCTGGTCCAAGTCCTTCAATAAATCATACATAAAGGCCCACCCAACATTATGGAGGTGACCTCCTCTACCTCTTCTAAGATTCTATAGAGCGCAGGGTAATCCTTGGGTTGTCCATCTAAATATACCCAACACAATATGGTAGCTGCTCTGTAGATTATACATTCAGGTTTATTGTTTTGTTTTTAATTCAGCAACTCACAGTGTAGTTTTGTGGAAGAGTCAAGAAGATCTGAGATCATGTTTTGCTATTGACACTTACTGTAATGGGAATGTAAATTTAAAGATCTTCCCTGCCCCTAGGCTGGGGTGCACCTAGAGCCTGGGGTGGGAGACTTGTTTTTCAGTAGATACTTCTTGATTGGGCAGTGAGTCAATAAAGTTGTTACATTCTCTGAGCCAGGAGAAGGCTACTTAAGCCCTGATGTGTAGCTTTGTTTTGGGCCTCACTTTGAGAAGTGTTCTGTGATTTGATCATATGAGACTCTGGGAAGCCATTGGTTGTTGAGTGGGCCCCCCCCCCCCCCCCCGAAAAACCCAGATGTTGATTTGGTATGGATGTAATGGTTGGACAGTTTGAAATCTTGTCTACTTGATCTGTTTCTCTGACTTGATAATTCTGTCTGTATACTCTTTAGTTCGGGGTGCTGGCCTTTTTCCCCTGAACTAGGTGAACGATACATATTTGACTGATTAAAGTAAGCTTGTTAACCCATTTTGAGTTGCTTTCCTTTAACAAAGCAGATCTAAGAACCTGTGTTGGCAGACACCCTGGGGACGCTGGGGTGCTTGCTGATATACTTACCAATTACGTTGCCATGGACAAGTCACTTATACCCTATCTGAGCCTCAGTTTCCTGCTCCGTAAAAGGGGAATAAAAATATCGGTAGCACTAGCTCCACAGCATTGATTTCTCTAATGAGATTATTAGAAATCATCATTTTGTAAAGTGCTTTGCAAACCTTGAAGTGCTATGTAAAGATCAGTTACAATAGTAATTATTATACTACTTATTATAACACATTATGATTTTTATGTTTGTACACAATTATAATTTTTATCAATAAAATTATTTATGTCAGTCCCAGAACGACTGAAATATCAGTTCTGAGACCTGATCAAGATGTTTGTAGGAATTTCCCATTTCATTTGTCCCTGCTCCTGGCTCTATTTTCTATAGCAGTAGCTACAGAAGCAACCAGGTGGCTCAGTGGATAGAGTGCTGAGCCTGGAGTTAGAAAGACCTGAGTTCAAATCACTGGGGATGGATTGTATAGCCCATCAGGCCTCTCCCTATTATCTTCTGGATCACCTGCGGTTGGGATTGTTGTGTTCCACAATTCCCATCACTGTGAAAATGACAGAATGGAAAGGCAGAGCCACAAAAGGAGGGAATTGTCGAAAGGGCTGCTTAATTTCCCAAACGCTCTCATATTGAAACACTGTGTATCATTTCTACACGTGTACATCTCATCCTCCTATCAGATGACAAAAGGTAGGTGTTCAGAGAAAGGACCTACACTTTGCATTCTCACACATACTTTCATACCTATCACACACAAAGATCCTGGATTTAAAGCTAGAAGTTTCCTTAGGGCTCATAGTTGAGCAATTCCATTTTCGTATGTAGCAGGAGGGCAAGAATTGACTAAACATGAGGGAAAAGTTACTGGTCCTAGATTATTCAGCCACTTTGATTATATATACTGTGTATATATATGTTCTCCCTCAAGAGGGCAGTGGCCTTACTATTTCAGGATAGAAACTCAGAACATTCAAAGATTTCTTTCTGAATCATTTTTTTCTGTTCCCTGCAGCACACCTGCCAATCTTTAATTAATCTAAATATCGAATCTTTTGCCTTGGGCCTGACAGAATCATGTAACCCAGGATGAATCCAAGGCAAGAGACTGGAGCTGGAAGCTGGGACTGGAGACCAGGATGTAGGAGCCCAGAAGAGACCTCTCCAGTTTGGGTGCAGCTGATCATGAAGCAAAGAACTTCTTCCTTGGAACGGGTGCCTGGGTGCAAGGAGAGTTCATGTGGAGTCACTTTGGGGCCCGGGGGCACCTGGCAACAGAGACCCAAGACAGGGCCCCAAGAGGTTGCAAGTGGCTTCTTCTCAGAGACCCTGGGGATTCATTCTACTTCTTACCAAATCTCTGGATCACTGGGGACCACAGCTGAGGGAAATATGGTGGGGGGAGGAGTTTTCCGGAGCAAGTTTAAGGAGACAGGTGGTTTCCCCAGTGACAGCTGAAGGACTGTGAGAAGGAAAATTGGCAACTGTTCTGGTTGGGAGGCCACCCCACCTAGGGACAAGGACAATTCCCTAGTTCTTCCCCAGTCAGGGATGAGAATAATGTTCCACCAACTACTACTTGGGTGGCCTAGGGCAATTCACTTAACCTCTCTGGGCCTCAGTTTCCTCATATGAAGAATAAGGAGCCTGGGCTAAATACATAATCTCCAAGCTCCCTTCCAGTTGTAAATTTATGAATCTATGATCTTATGAGAGAGGTCAGGAGGAGAGGCAGAGAAAGGCTTAAATTCCCTTTATCCCTTTCAAGGCTCTGGGAAGAGGGAGAGGCAGTCTCTCCTCATACAGCCAGCCTGTAGATGATCACTCTTCTGCACACAGGGGTCAGACCCTGGAGAGTGAGTGCCTTACTACTCCAGCCAAGATTTCCTTTTCCTGACCTAACTCCCACTAGTCCTCAGAATTCCAGTCACCCTCTAGTCCAATCTAGAGCAGTAACCTCAGGTTGCCAGCAAAAATTTGCAAAATGTTTTTTTGCTTCCCCTCCCTCTCTGCCCCCCACCCCAAGCCAGGTTACCACCCCCGCTCACCCCCTCAGGGACTGCCCAAAGAACAAAGCACAAAACTCGGTGGAGAGGCTTCTGATTCCTAGAGGGTTTCTCAGTAAGAATCGCTCCTGTCTTTACCTAGAATCCCAGGGTCCTAAAGAGCAGATGAGAGGTCATTCTGGTCTAGCTCCCGACTTCCCCACATATAAATGGCCAAACTATGAAGAACAGATCCATGAACTGTCTTTTTTTGAATTCTAATGGTCAAAAAAGTTCTTCCTTATGTCTAATTGAACTTTCTCCTGCTTTAATATAAGACCATTTCCTCTTGTTCAGCCCTTCAGTTTGGCCATGGTACATGAAGAAAACACTTCTCCATCTTCTGTGAGTCTTTTTAGGTGATAAATTCTCATAAAAAATTTCTAGGAAAACTCTTTGTTATGTGGGATGGCTTTATGGTAGGGAAAGATATGGGGGAAATTTGGGCCAAAAAAAGCTATTAGTAAAATTTTACATACAAATATAATAATATATAATTTAAATATATTTTTATATTTAGAAAACTAATAATCAGAGAACATGAACCTCTTACACTCATTAAACAGTCAAAGATAGTTTAAGACAATAAAATTCAGTTTAGGTGACTACTCTGAAGGGAAGAAAAGCTCCCTGTTACATTGCTGGCAGATATGTGAATTTTGGGGGGAACATTATGGAAAGCAATACATCAATATACAACAATAGCTACAAAACTGTTCATTCGCTTTAATCTATGACCCTACAAAGGCTATTACTTCAATACTTTAAGAATCTATAATTTCCCTAAGGTCTGTCCTCTGTCTACCAATTCAGATCATGATTCCTCTACAAATTTTAAAATTAACAATAATAATAGTTAGCATTTATAATAGTACTTTCAGGTTTGCAAAACACCTTTTGGATATTGTCTCATTTGATTCTTAAAACAGCCAAAGAATATATGAAAAAATATGAGAATGCTTATATAAAGTGATGTTGAATGAAGAACTAATCAGAGTGACAATAACAATGTACATCCCGACTATTATTATGTTTAAAAATAATAAAAGCAACAAAATAAAAAAAATACACAACAGAGGTCAGAAAGGGATAGAGAAGCAAAAAGGAGAATCCTTTGGTTGCTGTAGAAACCAGGTTGTGATTTGTTGCTGGGAGAGAGTCGGACAAAGATAGCCGGTCTTTGCAGTCTTCTCCAACCAGCCCAGCCTTTGTAATTTTCGTAGAACAGAAGAGCATGATGGGGGAGGCTGAGAGCAGTTTCCTCACCACGGTATCACTCAATTACTTTTCAGTTTAAAGAAGTAGAGCCCTGGGAATAGTTGCCCCAGCCAGAATGGGTATGATTAAAAAAAAAATAGGAATAAGAACTAAATAGGTTTCTTACCATAACAGATAAGAGTTGAACTGAGGAAGTCAGAGGAGTTGAGTTCAAAGAGTCTAAGTATCTGTGACCTTCGGTGGGGCAGCCTGACTAAGTAGTTCATAGGTGTTGGCTGAAATAATCATGGCCTCTCTCCTTTAGAGAAAAGGCTTATGAGCCTAACCATGGCGTTCCCCTAGTGCATGGTGGACAGAATAGCAGGGGAGCTTGAAGACAGCTTGATAACTGAAGAACATCTGGAGTCACAGAGAGTGGTGCCCCGCAGGAAGCAGATCCAGCAGAGAGCAGTGTGATCACATTACTACATGGCATCAGCAGTTCTGTAGCACCAGAGACATGGCTTAGCCCTCTACATGTAGACCCTGGCCACATGGTTACCCTGAGCGTACCATACCAGGTGCCCTGATCCCATATGTTCCCCATGTGTATGTGTCCCATAAGCAAATCCTAAGCATGCTCCCTGTTCCCACTAAAGGTATGTGTATTTGTAAGAGAGCTCTAGGTTTATGGGGAGAATTTTCTGTGGTTTTTAATATTACTATGCTATTTCATATGCCTGCTTTCCCATCTATATAAAATTTTTATGAGAATAATATATGCATTCATCAAGGACATCCTAGATGATTAGGAAGATTAGATTAGGAAGAACAGGCAGGCTTTCAGAACGAATATTCCAGAGTATGCCACATCTTTACCATCACACAAATGACTGAAGATGTAGAAAGCACAAAAATCCACTGTCAGTCAACTAAGCAAGCAAGCAGACATTTATTTAACATTTACTATATGCCAGGCACCGTGCTAAGAGCTAGGGAAATAAAGAGGGTCCCTGCCCCCCAGGGTCTTACATTCTAATGGAAGGAGGCAATATAAAATGCAAGTCCGTACAAAGTCGATACAAGGTAACCTTGGAGGGGAAGGCACAAGAAGTCAGGACAAGGGAAGGTCTCAGGCAGAAGGCAGTACTTGAAGAGAGCCAAAGATTATAGGAGGTGGAAATGAGGACAGAGTTTTCCAGGCATGAAGGCACAAGGCACAGACAGAGGAGATGGGGTTTCTTGTAAAAGGAGCAGCAAGTAGCCCAGGATGGCTAGACTGCTGAGTGCATAGAGAGGAGTAATGTGTAAGAAGGCTGAAATAGTAGGTTGGGGGCAAGTTAAGAAGAGCGTTTAAAAAAATTCTTTTTGGGTTAAGTGACTTGCCCAAGGTCACACAGCGAGTATGTGTGTCAAGTGTCTGAGGGTGGATTTGAATTCAGGTCCTTCTCACTCCAGGGCCAGTGCTCTATTCATTGTGCCACCTAGCTGCCTCATGAAGAGTTTTAAATACTAAAAAGGAGAGCTTACATTTGATTCCAATGGTAATATGGAGCCAGTGAAATTTATTGAATATGAGAATGACAGTCATACTTGCCCTTTAGGAAAAGTGTTATTGCTGTAGTGTGCTGGATTCATTGGAGTTCAGAGAGACTTGAGGCAGGGAAATCAATTAAGAAGCTTTTGCAAGGTAAGATGAGATAAGAAACTGAACTAGGGAAGTGACTTTGTGAATGGAGAGAGGATGAGATGTTGGACAGTTAGAAATGAAGATTTGGCCATTAGATTTGATATGTAGGGTGAGTGGGCATGAAGAATAGAGAGTAATGTCCAGGTTGTAAATCTGGGTGATGGTAAGCATAGTGGTACAAAAGTATTAAGAAAATTCAGAACTGTTATAGGATTAGGGGAAAAGAATCTGAGTTCAGTTTGGGCATGTTTAGTTTGAGATGCTTATTGTATATCTAGTTCAAAATACCCAATAGTCATTTAGCATTTAGGGAACTGTAGTTCAGGAGAGAAACTAAGGTTGGATAGACAAGTATGAAAGTCATCTGTATAGAGCTGATAATTAAACCCATGGAAGTTGATGAAGTCACCAAGAAAGAAAAAAAGATAAGAGGGAACAGGATAGAACCTTGGAGTACACACACACACACACACACACACACACAGAGATAATGATCCAGCAAAGGGGACTACAAGGGAGCAGACAGACAAACGGAAGGAGAACCAAGAGAGAGCAGTGCTACAAAAACTCAGGAAGAGAGTACCTAGAAGGAGGTTGACTTGACAATGTCAAATACTACAGACAGATCAAGAAGGCAAGGATTGGGGTGGCTAGGTGACACAGTTAGTAAAGCATGGGCCCCAGAGTCAGGAGGACCTGAGTTCAGATCCAGCCTCAGACACTTAGTACAAAAAAACTAGCTGTGTGACCTTGGGCATGTTACTTAACCCCAATTGCCCTCCAAAAGGCAAAAAAAAAGAAAAAGAAAAAGAAAAAAATATTCTGTCAGCCAATAAATATTTAAGGGCCGCTAGGTGGCACAGTGAATAGAGCACCGGTCCTGGAATCAGGAGGACCTGAGTTCAAATCCGACCTCAGACACTTGACACACTTACTAGCCGTGATTTTGGGCAAGTCACTTAACCCCAACTGCCCTCCAAAAAGAAAAAAAAAGGCAAGGATTAAGATTCAGCAGTTAAGAAATCATTGGTTGACCCTTTCCCCCAACATGGTGCCAAAGGCAAAGAAGGAAGCCGTTGTCCTCCCCAAGACAGAAGCCAAGTTCAAGGCCTTGAAGGCCAAGAAGGCAGTGCTGAAGGGTGTCCATAGCCATAAAAAGAAGAAGATCCAAACATCCCCCACCTTCCAGTGATCCAAGACACTAAGACTTCAAAGGCAGCCCAAATACTTTGTGCATTTTGTGAGTTATTTGAAATGATTTCCCTTTCTATTATTGATTCTGAAATTTCATTAATCTTATATAGAAATGCTATTGATTTTTTGAGGCTTATTTTGTAGCTTACAGCTTTGCTAAAACTATTAATTGTCTCAATTGGTGTCTTTGCTGATTTTCTAAGTAAACCATCCTGTTTTATATCTAAGATTTTTTTATATCTAGGATTTTTATATCTAAGATTTTCCAGTAAATAAGGATAATTTTATCTCCTCTTTACTTCTTTATGTCCTTAATTTTGTTTTCTTATTTTATTGCTAGTATTTCAAGAATTATGTCAAACTATAGTAGGGAAAATGGGCATCCTTGTTTTGCTCTTACATTTATTGGGGAAGGTTCTAGTGTGTCACCATTGCATATAATGCTTGATTTTGGTTTTAGATTTATACGTTTTAATTTCTTTTTTATTTTTAAAAGAATTTTTATTGATGTTTTCTCTTTCTTACATCATCATTGTTTTCCATGGTTTCCTCTCCTTCTCCTTCCCCAAAAGTCATCCAATATGGGGGGGAGGGGGAGGTTGGAGAGGAAAAAAAAGTCAGCACAACTGATTGATACATTGAGAAAATCCAAAAACATGTGTCATATGTAACACCTGTGCAACTTCCACCTTTATGAAGGGGTAGGTTTAAATTCTTTTCTCATATATCTTCATTCAGATCACACTTGATCTTTACAATTTTGTTAAATTTACTTTTGATGTTCTTGGTGTGTTATTGTTCTTTCCATTTTTATTGCTGTTCTTACTCGGTATATTGTTGTCTTGGTTCTGCTTACTTCATATAAATCTTTTCATGCTTCTCTATATTCATCACACACATCATCTCTTACGGCACAGTAGTATTTAATTACATTCATGCACCTCAATTTATTTAGTCATTCCCCAATCGATGGGCATGTATTTTGTTTCCAATTCTTAGCTATGACAAAAAGTGCTACTGTAAATATTTTGGAGTATGTGGAGATTTTTTTTTATTGATGACTTACTTTGGGTAAAGTCCAGTAATAAGTTGCTGGTTCAAAGAGTTTAAACATTTTAGTTATTTCATTTCCATAATTCCAAATTGCTCTCCAAAATGGTTGTAGCATTTCACAGCTTCACCAACAACGTATTAGTGCTCCTTAGGCAGATGCTTTTTATGATGTTAAAAAAAGTTCCCCATACCTATACATTGTAGGCATTTTGCTTTTTTTTTTTTAAAAGCTTAAATGAGTGTTGTACTTTGTCAAAGACATTTTCTGTGTCTTTTGAGATAAAGCATGTACTTCGGGGTGTTATTTGTTTTTAATGATTAATTATATTGATTATTTTCCTAATGTCAAACCATCCTTTCATCCCCAGTATAAATCCAACTTGTTTATGATGAATGATTTCTTGGATGAATCACTGCATCTGTTTGACAACATTTTATTTTAAATTGTTTTGAGTTGACATTTTTTAATGATATTGGTCAATAGTTCTTGTATGACTTTTTATTTTTTGATTTAGGAATTAAAACTAAATAATCTCATAAAAGAAATTTGGTGGTGGGTAGCTAGGTGGTTCAGTGAATAAAGTACCAGCCCTAAGTCAGGAGGACCTGAGTTCAAATCCAGCCTCAGACATTTAACAATTACTAGTTGTGCAATCTTGGGCAAGTCACTTAACCCTAATTGCCCTTCCAAAAAGCAGAGAGAGAAGAAATTTGGCGGGGTGCTTTCTTTCTCAATTTTTGACAATAATTTGTATAGTATTAGTATCCACTCTTCTTTATATGTTTGATGGAGTTTTCCTGTGGATTCATCAGAACCAGGAGTTTTTTCTTTTGGTAGCTACTGCTAGTTCTAGTTCTTTTTTTTGCAAGTAGATTTTTAAAATATCTCTATCTGGTTTTCTCTTAGTTTGAGTACTTTGTTTTTGAAAATATTCCTCTTTTTCTTTTGTATTTTCAGTCTTGTTAACATGTGACTATGCATAGTAGGTTCTGATAATTTTTCTTCTGGTTTTGTTGGGATGCCGTCTTGTTTGTTTGCTATTTTGTTTATTTTATTTCCTGTTCTTTGTAATCATTTTGTCTACAAGCTTATCAATTTTGTTAGTCTTTTCAAAGAACCAGCTATTAGCTTTGCTTATCATTTCTACTGTTTTTTAGTTTCTACTATAATTTTTAATATCTCTTTTCTTGCTCATTATAGGTCTATTTGTTGGTTCTCTAAGTTTTTAAGATGCATATTCAGTTCATTAACCTCTCTTTTCTATTTTATTAATATATATTTGTAGGGATATGATTTTTCTGCTGAAGACAATCTTAGTTGAGTCCCAGAAATTTTAGTATGTTGTTTCATCATTATAATTTTCCTTCCCATAATTATTGTTTCTATGATTTATTCTTCAATTTGCCCACTTGTTATTTAGGGTTTCATTGTTAAGTCTCCTTGGGTCTGTCTTTTTTTTTTTTTTACTCCCTGAGCTGATTATGATTTTCATTGTATGAAATTTGCATTGTCTGTAAAGGATGTGTTTTATTATTTATAACTTTTTACATTTGTTCACAATATGTCTGTACCCTAATACAAGATCAGTTTTTATAAAAGTTCCATGCAGTGCTGAAAAAAAAATATATATATATATATATTCTTTAGCAGTCCCAATGTAAAAATGCCATAAATATTTTCATTCTAGTTCCTCTAGAAATTTTTAATTCTATATTTTCCTTTTTATTTATCTTTCTGTTGAACTTATCCAAAATTGAGAGAGGGACATTGAAATCTCCTGCCACTATGCATTACTATGTCTTATTATAGTTTGATTAATTTTTCTTTTATGAATTTAGATGTTAAGACATTTATTTGTAGCCTATCAATTTAATGTTAATGTTGGTTCATTGTCTGGTTCCTTTCATTATAATTTAGTTTCCTTGTTTATTCCTTTTTATGTTGTAAATGTTTGCTTTTTGCTTTGATAGCATGATTGCCAACTACTGCTTTTTAAAAATTTGACCAATGAATATTCCTTTTTTTCCCCAGTCCCTCATTTTTATTTTATATATATCTTTGTTTTTAAAATGCATTTCTTATAAGTAGTAGGTTGCAGGGTTTTCTTTTCTGATCCAATCTGTCACTTTTTTCATTATATTCTATTATTTAATACATTCATTTTTAAAGTTATGAGAGTTAGGTCTCTAATTTGTCTCTAATAATTGTTTTTCTCAAAAATTTGGTTTTCCCCCTCTTCCTCTGTAAACACATCACTTTGTCTAAGCCAGGGGGGTAAGATTTTTTTTTTTGTCATAGATCCCTTAGGCAGTGTTTTTCCTCAGAATAATGTTAGTTTGGTTTTTTTTTTTTTTTTGATGTATAAAACTAAAATACATTCAATTACACTGAAATTCAGTTATCAAAACATGATTTTAAAAGCGAGTCGATAAACTCCGTTAAGAACTCCTGAATTATATGGACAACTTGCAGATCATCCATAAATTTATGTGCCTTAAACAAAATTGATGAATGAGTTGTTCTCAAAGTTAAATGGAACGAAATTGCCTATGGGAAGTTACAGCACTCCTTTAATGTCCCCAAATTTCTCCCTAAAATGAAGGTCTACCTTTTAAATTATTAGTATCCTACTAGTGTTTTTGTATGTCCACAAGTCATGGAACATGAGTCTCTGAAGAATTAAAACTGAGCATTACTCAGACAGCAATGGAGAAACACAAGGTGACTGAGGAGGCCATACCATATAATAAATAAGGAACTATGAAGAAGAATGGGAATAATGGATGTTATTGAAGTAAAGTATGATTAAAAAAGACAGATTAGTCACATGGCAAGAGCCAAGGACAACCATTTGATGGTGCATGTGCTCCACTGGCATGCTCACAACATCAAGAGAAAGTGAGGAAAGCCCTAAACACAGAGCAGATGCCCTGTGATGAACTGATGGGGGGACATGGATAGACAACAGTCATGCAGGTTTGATAGGACCAGTGGAATCTACATAGAGGAGATCACAAATCCCTTGAATAGCTGAAAATTATATTTTATTAAATGCCTTTGCTTTGAACTCAGTGCACCTTTAACAAGGAAAAAAAATCCATATCAGTGGTGGTTCATGAACTATGGTTTGAAGATGTTCAACCACACTGTACCAGAACCTCAACTACCTACCTTTCTGGAGCTCATGGATAAAGGGACTTCAAATGCTATTTATTCATTTTGTTAAATTTAACATGCAATTAAAAAAAACAAACTGTGAACAACTCAGAGATTATAGTTTTATCTTAAATTTTTAAAAAAATGTTTTTTGAATTTTTAAACATTTGTTTAGTCTTTAAGAAGAAACCTGATGGAAAGAAAATGAATTTGATAACATTGGCTCTAGATTTTACCTTCCATTCCTTTTTCTAACTTTTCTACTTGAGGAATTTTGAGAATATTCTCTAACATCCAGCTCAACTTGACCATATGAAACCCTCCTTCCAACGATGACTTCTTCCTCCTCTGAAGTCCTACTCTTTCTGTTCTGTGTACACACATTTTGACAACTATATTGTGTCTTTCATTGTTTTCAGAGCATTTCACATATACTTGGTACATCTCCCCAATTAGGTTGTAAGCTCCTTGAGGAAAGGAACTAAGTTTCGTAATTATTTAGTATTGAACGCTGAAGCAACACCTGTAGAATTAGCTTTCATTCCACTCTTGGTTTTTCTAAGAACTTAGCCTAAGCCAGACACGCCATGCGGTTCCCTGGTCTTCTTCACACCATACTCCTATGCTTCAGCCTCCATCTCCAAACAGGCATTCCAGCTCCCACCCTGGAGCCCTGGACTTCTGATTGATGGAAGTTCACCATAATTAGCCCAAATGCGATGCAC
This sequence comes from Petaurus breviceps papuanus, assembly GCF_028583685.1. NCBI lineage: Eukaryota > Metazoa > Chordata > Mammalia > Diprotodontia > Petauridae > Petaurus > Petaurus breviceps. The sequence goes on along the minus strand of NW_027185754.1, from coordinate 8,159,713 downwards.
CATGCTGCAATCTGCCCATTTTCGGGCAGCACTGTGGTACCTATAAGCCTTCCCTCTTTCCCCTCTTTCCCTCCTTCACAGCACCAGTCCTCTCACCCCACATTGTAACTTTCCACCTCTAATCAAATCAACACTACCATTCCTAGAAAGAATGTGTCAATTATCCTATGACGCCATTCACTATCCCTGTGACTAACATAACTAAAACACACTTACCTGACCACTATTCCTCTAGATGTTGTTTCATTGGAATATAAGCTCCTTGAAGGCAGGAATTGTCTTGATTTTTGTTGTTGTAGCCCCAGCACTTAACATAGTCAACACTTACCAGATGCTTATTCATATTTGCCTTCGAAAAGTCTTCACAGGAAAATGGCTACATCCTGGGCCATCCATGTAAAGAGAGTGGTAAGAGTGGACTTTACCAGAAGTTAGACTGGAGGTGGCAGAGAGCAGGGCAGGAGGGTGTTGAAGTTAATACTTATGGGTACTAAGGAGAAATTGAGGCCAGAAGGTAGGATCAAAACAAGAGGATGTAGTTCTACCTAGAACTCATGATTGCTTAGGTACTACCTATTCTACCAAATAGGCACCATCCTATGTACACAGTTAGCCCCAGTGCAACTCTCTTCTTATCTACTCACTTATTTTAGGAAGAGGAAGATGCCAGATCTTCTCAATTAAAGCATATGGTATCAGCCTTCCCTGACCCCTCTACCCACAAAGGCCTTTTATACACCCAAGAGAAAAGTGCTCCTTTGTAAGCAGGGTGAGGGTGAAGGGATTGTCAAGGAAGTTCCTCTTTGCCTTGCTTCCTACCAACTGAGCAGAGACCTCTGGCACTGGGGTGAAATCAGGACCATTTCTGGGAGGCCAGGCTTCCTTCCGTCATCTTGACTTGTGCTATTTCCTGTCAGCGATGTCTGTATGTCGGCACTACTGGGAGTGGGCTGTGCATGGATCGCTGCCTTTTGGACAGGTCAGACGTCTCAGCCTGAGTAGCACCAGATGTGATTCTAATCAGAGGGAACAAATCCATCAAGGAAGCAACTTTGCTTTTGTACTCCTTCCCCTTCTCACCCTTCCCCAGCCTTGCACACAGCTTTCCCTTGGTTTCCCCCTAGAGCCTCTCCCTTCAGCCTCAAGCACATTCAGGTTTTAGTTTTGTTAGAGGGGAGATTGAGAAGGGAGGGGATGAGCTCTTGGTCAAATGATGTAAATGGTTCTCTGTCCCATTTCTGGGTCCCAGTTAGGCTTTGCCTCCACTTTTCACATTCAAGGGTATAAACTGGGAAGTGTCTCCTACCAAAGACTGTACCCCTCCATTCTAGTCTTTCCTTACTCTCTCATTCTCTGGTGGCAATGCTTTCTGTCACCCTTGTCAAGCCAAAGATGCTCAGCATACACAGTTTGTGCACAAAGAAATATTAGTACCCCAATGTCAGGGAGACTAAGGGTACTAACTATTGACAGGTTAAACAACTCCCATGTTCCCCAGTTAGTTTGACACAGGATCAAAGCATCAAACAGACCTCCTGTAAACTCCCCTTTGGTCTACAGGCCCACTCTTCTAGTCCTTAACTGTTTGCTTTACAATCTTGCTGGTTCAACCACTGGATTCTAGTCCCCATCTTCTGACCCAAGCTACCTCAACTAACTTCACTTTGATTACTGAAGAAGCAAATCTCTTTACAGTTGGAGATCCAGGTATAACCTTCCTGACCTCCAGCTTCCTGAATATCTCCACTGGTGCCTTGTTTCTCTCTTCTCTTTCAACCACTAGAAATTACTGTATGACCTTAGGCTAGGCACTTTCTCTCTCTCTCTGTGTCACATCTCTGTGTCTCTCTCCTCTCTCTCTGTCTCTCTCTCCTCTCTGTCTCTGTCTCTCTCCCTCCCTCCCTGTGTCTGTTTCTCTCCCCTCCTCTCTGTCTCTGTCTCCCTCCCTCCCTTTCTCTCTCTCTCTGTCTCTCTCTTCCCCCTCCTCTTCTCTGTCTCTGTCTGTCTCTCTCTTTGCCTGAGTTTCCTCCTATATAAAACAAAAGAATTGGACTAATGGTTTCTGAGTCTCTTTCACTTTTGACATTCAAGGATACTATTTCTACATCCTGGCTTATAAGCTGCCTGAGTATAAGACCTGCATTATGTATACGATATCTAGCTTACTGCAGGTATTCAGTAAACATTGGACTCTCTGGCTGCAAGAACATAGGTAAAATTCCAGCTGTTGTGTCAGAGAAGCAACTGTCCCAACCACTGAGCAGCTGGAGGTCCTACTCACAAAGGCATCTTTGCCCTCCCTATAGTAGGCTTTCAGGATACTTCCTAAGCAAGGGGAGGACCAACAAGCCTGCCATTTTGCAAGATGTAAATTAACCACATTCTCCTTGTAAACATTTCTGCCTACTATCCTTCTCTTTCTCAATGAAAAGTCAGCCAGAGGCAGAGGGGACCTCTCTTCCCACCCTTTAGCTTTGGGCTGTGTGAGAGCTGGGGGCAAGACAGTCTCAGCTATTTTGTCTGAGTGTAGCAGGGATGCCAGGATCCCATCTCAGCCCAAATCACCGAATCAGTCAACTGAATAAATATTTGTTAAGCACCTACTATGGGTCAGGTACTAGGGATAAAAAAGGAGACAAAAGACAGCCCCTGCTCTCAAGGAACTCACAGTCTAATGAGAGAAGGAAAGTGTCAGTGTGCCATAACCATAAAGAATTTGGACTAGGAGTCAGACCTGTATTCTAGCCACGGTTCTGCTGCTAATAATGACTGTGACCCTGGGTTAGTTGCTTCCTCTTTCTGAACCTCATTGCTCTTCTTTGCAAAATGAGGAGGTTAGACTAGAATCACGAGATGGTTTCTAATTGCCTTTTCAGCTCTGACATGCCCTGTGTGCTGGATAAACTAATCTCCTCTCCATCTAGAGTTCTGAGGCTGAGATAGAGCCCTCCCACAGCCTGGTAAGAGGGAGGACAATAGCAATCTTCAGCCCAGTCTCAGGGTAATAGATCAGGAACTGTTCTCATACATAGCTTGGTTGGAATTCCTCAGAGAACCAGCAAACAGGCACCCCAGAGCCAAGCAGCAACACTTGTCAGACGGCCGGCGGCAAACAACATCTGGGATCTCTTTCCCAGACTCTGGATTCCTTCCCAGCCCCAACCACAGCTCCCCCTCATCAAGTTAGGCGCGGTAGCTGGGCCTGGGGCCCAGGGTCCTCTGTGCTTGCTTTTTCCTGGCCCAGGCTCCAATCCAGAAGAGGAGGACTGTGCTTTCCAGAGCCGTAGTTTGTTCCTGGGGGAATGGGTGGAGCTGAGATCTAGGGGAGGGGTGTTCACCCTGTTTTCTGAGAAGGAAGGATCTCCTGAGACTGTAACACACACACAACCCACCCCCCCCAGACAGAGATGAGGCAAAGAGGGGTAGTCTAGCTAGCCAGCTAAGCCATGCTGTCATTGAGCCTGGAAAACCTAGGAAAGGTGGACCTGAGCAATGGAGATGAGGAACTACCTTTGGAATGATGACCTGTTTCCTTGGGCAAAGCCTGCTTGATCTGAGAGAATATTTTCTATGCAGTTTTTTTTTTTTAATCATCTACAATTTTAAACAAAGTACCACTAGTCTGTATAATTAATGCCATCAATTCATCATTTTTAATTGCCCATGAAATTTTATAATAGAAATTTAAAGGAAATTATTTCAAGAATTCTCTGAAAAAAATTATTTCTAGGAAGAAAAATCCCAGATTATCCTTATTACTCCTGCTGGCACTTTGTGGGGTGTGGGATGGGATTTGCTGTTCTGGAGAAGGTTCCTGAAACTGTTTTTCTTGGACCTTGGGAGCAGGTACCCTCACTGCTAAATTGGATTGTAGCCTTGAATCCCTAGTTTCTTCAAGACTCAGTTTAAGCAACACTAGTACATCAAATCTTTTCTGACACCACCACCCCCAGCTGCTAGTGTCTTCCCCTAGAAGGTTCCCTTGCATTTGATTTCTATATATCTTGAATATACCAATGAAATCTTATATCCCAGTGAGACTTCAGCAAAAGCTGGAGACCTGGAGGGGTTAAAAAACATTGAAATGTAAGATGAAATAGGCTGCCCCCATGAGGCCTGGGAAAGATGAAATAGGATATCCAATTTGGCCTTCCCATTTTACATTTTTGTCTTTTAGCCTTTTTAGCCCCATCAGCCCTCTAGCCTTACTGAATCTCACTTAAAGATATACATATTTTCTCTCTCATTAGAATGTAGGCACCATGAGGGTGGGCAGGCACTGCTTCACTTTTGTCTTAATATTCCCAGCACTTAGTATAGTGCCTGGATCACCTTATTTATTTAATCAATATTTATTGACTGATCAGCTGATGAAGATAGTCTCTGGAGATTCTATTCAATCTTGCCCCAGAGATGAATATTGAATCCACTCCCCAACAAGGTTTTGAGGAAGCCACGTAAGCAAACCAGGACCTGAAAGTCCCCCCTCCTTGCCTGAGAAGGACAGTTCAGTGGTGGCAATTCTCTGCAATGTGATTGTGACATCACAGAAGTATAGAAAGGGACTAGCATCTACCCTTTATCTAGAATTATAGGACTTCAGGGTTAGAAGGGCCTCTAGAAACCATCTAGTGCAGGGCTAGGAACCTCCTAGGCCCTCTAGGGCCCTCTAGGTCCTCAAGTGTGGCCCTAGCTTCAAGTTTGGATTCAGTCAAAGGGCCGCACTTAAGAACCTAGAGGGTCACATGCAGTCTTGAGGCCACAGGTTCCCCACCCCTGATCTAGTCCAATCTATACATGAACAAGAAACCTCTCTAGAACCCATCAACCAGTGGTAACCCAGACTTTGCTGGGAGATGTCCATTGAGGGAGGATCCACGACCCATTGAGTCGGCTAATCTCTTGTTTCGGTGGCTCTGATTATTAGCAAGTTTTTATTTACTCAGAATTGAAATGAGCTTCCCTAACTTCTACATTTGCTGCTCCCAGTTCTCCCCCTAGGGGGTCAGATAGAACAAATCTAATCCCTCTTACTCATGACAGCCCTTCAAATACTTGAACACAATGAATATGCCACCCTCCCCCAAGTATTCTCCTCTCTCTCGGCCTAACACCCCTGGTTCCTTCCAATGAGCCAAGTGCTTTCATTCACCCTGTGAGGAAGACCATACAGGTGTTATTACTCTCATTTTACCTCCCTTCTCCTCTCTTCCAGAACTGAGACTTTGTGCCTTGCCCTGGCAGTAATGACAACACTGATGATTCCCCCTTCCACAGAGCATCTCCTCCAGAGGGGTCCCTCAGGGCTATGGCAACTTGGCAAATGGATTTACAAATCCTACTATATATAGACATCCCATCGGCAACCCCTCAAGTTCAGAAACACAGAGATGTAACAAGCATCCATTTCCACAACCGCAGAGCAACAAGCACTATTGTCTGGGGGGGCAGGAAATGACACAGGGTTGTCACTCCCATCTCTCGCTCTCCCTTCATTAATCCTGTCCCTTCTTTTGGTGTCCCAGGTTCAAAATGAACTTATTCCAAGAAGTCTTCTCTGATTAACCTTTCTTCCCATTGATTGATTGTTCCTTTACATGCACATGCACTTAGAGTATCATTTTGTTCTATTATCTTTTGCAGTGGCATATTGATTCATAAATGATCTTTGTAAGTGTAGCAACCAGGGTCTCACAACGAGGCTCCCTTCTCATCTACACCCAGATCTGTGGGATGGTTGAATTGTCTATATATTCCAATCTCTAGCTCATGAGCCCCCCGTTTATTCTTTTCTTTTTTTCCTAATCAAACCACACCAAATAAGATGACTAGGAATTCAAAGCAAAGACATTTAAGGGAAAAATAATAAGATAATGCCAGAGAATTGAATCAGGCATTAGATGCTCTTGCTATTCATTCCCAAATGATTTTCCTCTCCACATGTGTCTCCTGTGCAATGCTAGTCTCAGCTCTTTATTAATCACTCTGTCTTTCCATCCTAAGAGGAAGAGGAAGAAATATCAGTGATTCAAAGAAAGGTACCAGGGAAACTTTCCACTTTAGAGAATACTGGGCTTCCTGAGGTTTTACCGTGGGGTAGGGAATGCTGCCTTGTCATGGTAGAGGTCAGCTTGTATAGCTCAGTAATCTATGAGCTATGCTGTGCAGAGTTACTCAAGATGGGTAGGTCATCGGGGAGAAAAGGTGATCCACTAGGGTCACAAAGAGTCCAATGCGACTGACTTGCTGAACAACAACAACGCAGAGTGGTGATCTCTTTTGCACAGCACTTCAGACTGAGGAGTACTGCAGTCTGGGGAGCATCAACCTCTTGGCACAGGAGGAGAATACTCTCTCCGTAGCATCCTGGACCGTACCTCTTACCATCACCATCAAAGCCCAGATGGGATATTGGTGTTCAGTGCATAGCTATTTTCATCTGGGTCTTTCCTGGCTAACCCACTCAGATCTCTAATCCTGCTTCTTATCGTTCAAGAGACTTCCCCCAGGGCTATTCAAATTTTCTCATGCTCAGAGATTCCCCATGCTATGAGTTTATGCACAGCCTTCTGGGAGGGAAGCAGTTCAAAAAAGAATATAGTGAGAAAAATTATTATTAATAACCAATGATTTGGGGAGATCCAGAGTCCCCCCCCTTTTTTCTAAATCCCTCATTTTAAAAATTGAGGACTAACTTTCTCCTTTATCAGACCCCACCCAACCTTAAAAGGAATCTTTAATCTAAGGGGAATTCCACTCACTAACCCTTGGGTGGGGATATATCCTTTGTCTAGATCGACCAAAGGCTGAGTTCATTCTTCATTGGAGTGAACTCACTTCTCTTCCTAAAGTCCACCTCTCATTGTTAACCAATCAGAGTTGAATGCCATCTGCTGGAACAGGACTCATCCAAGGGCACATAAACTTCAAGAAGTGGTCACACTTCCTCTTTGGTTGTCAAGAGGACAATGAATTCTTTTTGCCAATCATTTGTTGACTACAATTGATAAAACTGATTATAATTTACCCCAAAACTTCATCTCTCAAAATTATTTTGAGTCACCACAATAGTCTGCCTGGACTAGCCCATTACATGAGAGAGGCAACATAGTCTAGTAGAAAGAATCAGATGGTTTGGGTTCAAGCCCCAGTGCCCATTTTTACTGGTTCTATGACTTGGAGAAATCACTCAACCATTTTAAACCCCAATTTACTTAACTGAAGGTACAATACATTCAATATTATTCAGCTTAGTGAAAGAAAAAATGCTACATAAAAGTTAGTTATTATCACAAAAGTGTGTCATATGTCTCTTATCACCCCAACTAAATTATAAGCTCTCTGAGGAGGGTAAGCCTTTCTTTCCCCCAGAGTTCCTAGTACCAAACTCTGCACAAGGGGAGACTTCATATATATTGAACTAAAAAAGTTCTAGCAACTTAATGTGAGGGATTGGCCTAATTAGGCATTGGAGTGAATAATAATCAGCTCATCTTGTTCCAACTAAATATCCAGGATGATCTATCAATCAAAAAGGATTTATTAAGCACCTACTATGTGGCAAGTCTGGTAAATTTAAAGGTCCTGTCATTAAGTTTACATCCTGTCTAGGGAAACAACTCTTTCCTGATCATCAGAATCCCTCTGACTTCAAGGAAAATCTTCAAATATCCTCATGGACTAATAATCATCATCCCATGAGGACAGAAGATAAGGGAAGTCACCAACAGTTATAGAAACCTAATAAACACAGAGCTAGGGCCAGGGCTGGGGAATCTCAAATGCCAGACTGCCACTTTAGAACTTGGGAATCCCATTCTCTTCTGTCCAGTCTCATAGAATACATAGGACCTGGGCTTCATTCATAGTTAGAATTGTGAAGTAGAAAAAGGACTGAGAGGGAAGTCAGGAAACTCAGGGTCCCCAGATAATGAGCTGTGTGACCTTGGGTAAATCACAATCCTTTTCTGGGCCAAGGTTTCCTCTCCTGTAAAATGAGGAGGCTGGACTAGAAGTCTTTTGAAGTTTCTTTCAGTGCTAAGAATGTATTATTATATGTCATAGTCGTTCTTGACTCCAAGTCTTTGCTTGTGCCATTGCCTCTGAATGCCACTGACCTACCTTCACTACCTAGCCAAATCCTTTTCCTACTCAAAGTCCTTCTTCTCTGTGAAGCTTTTCTCCCCCTTCTCTGAACTCTCAAAATGATCATTGTGAGCACCCCTTGTTTTGGTATCATACTCTGCCACCTATTGTTACTTGTTTTATATGTTTTTACCTTGTCTCTTCAATTACACTTGAAATCAAGAAGCCAAAAAACAGGAAGTGCCTACTAAGGAATTATGCTAAGCCATGGAGACAGAAAGAAAGGCAAAAATACTTTCTGCCCTTAATGAATTCACAATTTAACAGGGGAGGCAACATGCAAACCACCTTGTACAAACGACATATAGGAAAAATAGGGATAATCTTAGATGGAAGGCAGGCAATATAGCATTAAAGAATTAAAATTCTTTAATTAAAAGAAAATTAAATTAAAATTTACTAAAAATTAAAAGTAAAAATCCCTAAAGCAGAGATGAGGACAGAGAGAATTCCAAGCATGGGGAATAATCAGCGAAAACACATGGTTGGAATTGGGGAGTCTTATGTGAGGAACAGCAAGGATGCCAGATTTACCCAACTGAAGAGTACATGGAGGGGAATGACGTATAAGTATACTGGAAAGGTAGGAAGAAACAAAATGATGAAAAGCTTTGAAAGTCCAGCAGAGGATTTTACATCTGATCCTGGAGGCAACAGGGAGCCAGTGAATTTTTTTTTTTAATAGAGGAATGGTGTAATTAGATATGTACTTTACAAGATCATTTGGATGCTGAAAGAAGGATGAACTAGAATGAGCAGAGACATAGGGTAAAGAGGTCAATCAGAAGACCATTGCAATAACCCAGAGTCCTGGGAGACACCTACTATTATCAGGAGTGACCTGGATGAAGATCTTACAAGGGAAACAGGATAGAGTCCCCGAAGAAAACTAGAGAGAAGAGCATCTACAAGGGGGAAATCAATAGTGCCAAAGGCTGCAGGGAGGTCAAGAAGAATGACTGAAAAAGTCGTCTGATCAGGCAATTAAGAGATCATTGAAAGTCTAAATGGGTGCATGATCTAGGTATAAAGGCTGATACTATAAGCAATCTGGGAAAGCAAGGAATAGTTTACCTGTCAGATTTGTGGAGAGGGGAAGACTTTATGACCAAACAAGAATTAGAGAGCATTATAAAATACAAAATGGATAATTTTGATTACATTAAATTGAAAAGCTTCTGTACAAACAAAGCCAATGTAACCAGGATTAGGAGGGAAGTAGAAAATTGGGAGAGAATTTTTACAACTTGTGTCTCTGATAAAGGTCTCATTTCTAAAATATACAGAGAATTGAGTCAAATCTATAAGAATACAAGTCATTCCCCAATTGACAAATGATCAAAAGATATAAAATGAAGTTTTAGGAAGAAAAAATTAAAGATATCTACAAGCATATGAAAAAATGCTCTAAATCACTATCGATTAGAGAAATGCAAATCAAAATAACTCTGAGGTACTACATCTCACCAGTCAGATTGGCTAAAATGACAAAACAGGAAAATGACAAATGATGGAGAGGATGTGGACAAATTGGAACACTAATGCATTGCTGGTGGAGTTGTGAACTGATCCAGCCATTCTGGAGAGCAATCTGGAATTATGCCCAAAGGGCTATAAATAATTTCATACCCTTTGACCCAGCAATACCACTTCTAGGGTCGTATCCCAAAGAGATCATAGAAGTGGGAGGAGGACCCATATGTAAAAAAAATATTTATAGCAGCTCTTTTGTGGTGGCAAAGAATTGGAAATTAAGGGGGTGCCCATCAATTGGGGAATGGATGAACAAGTTGTGGTATATTCATGTAATGGAATACTATTGTGCAATAAGAAACGAGGAGCAAATGGACTTCATATTTACCTGGAGAGGCTTATACAAACTGATGCTGAGTGAGAAGGGTAGAACTAGGAGAAATTTGTACACAATTACAGACACAAAGTATGTGTGATGACCAACTTTGATAGACTGGCCTCTTCTCAGCAATTCAGGGTTATAAGTCAACCTCAAAAGTCTCATGACAGAAAGAGATGTCTACATCCAGAGAAAGAACTGAGCTTGAATCCAGATTGAAGCAAACTACCTGATCTTTTTCTTTTTCTTATTTGGTTTTGTTTCCTCTTTTCCATTGTTCATTCCATCTGATGTAATCCTTCTTTAGTACCTGACTAATGTTTAATGTGAAAGTATTTGCAGATACTATACTTAATTGAATGACGCCACGGTGGGGGGAGGGGCAGAGGGAGAGAAAATCTGAAACTCAAGGAATTGTGGAAATGAATCTTGTAAATTAAAAGTAAACAAATTAATAAAGACCAAAAAATTTAAAAAAGAGAGATCATTGATAACTTTGGAGAGAGAAGTTTCAGCGAAATGATCAGATTAGCAGTCATCCTGAAGAGAGTTAAATGAGTGAAAGGAAAAGAAGTTGAGTCATTAAGCACAGACAGCCTCCTCTCTTTTTACTTCAGCTCAAACAGATTCTGCTCCAGTCGCTTACTTTAACTCTAGATGTTACTGCTGTTCGTCCTTCATGTTTGAAGACGAACAATTTGACTTGCACATGAATCGGACTGAAGAGAGGGAGAGGTACACAAAGCCTTCAGCCTCACTCTCTTTTCCAGAGTCACGGAAGGCCAGTGGCCAGACCAACGTCAGGATGACTGTTGATGAGCTGGGATGCACTGGATGACCTTGGCATCTCTGAGGTCTGGCCAAGCCCTCAGCTCTCCACAGGACCTGCTTCAGCTGTCTTCTAAATGTTGGAACAAGCTGTTCTCATCCACCCCCTCTCCCAGGAAAAGTCTTCACATGCTTGGGGGGACATCCCCCTAACTTACCAACGAGTTTGGGGCCTGTTGGTTTGCCTCAAACTGGTTTTAGCTCATCTGCTGAGATGATTTTACTGGGGTATAGCAAGTGAACATGCTACAGCTTCTTGGAGCCACAAGTGAGAGTTGGGTGACAGATGGAAACGGACAGTGGATGAGCAACCCTGGAAAGGGCTTGGCAGCCCTCACACCAGAGGTGCTAGTCCCCCCTGTTTCAAACTATTAATTTTTATTTGTTTTTTATTTGTTATATCTTTTTGGAGGAGGGAAGGCAGGGCAATTGGGGTTGATTCGCTCAAGGTTGCACAGCTAGTAAGTGTGTCAAGTGTCTGAGGCTGGATTTGAACTCTGGTCCGCCTGACTCCAGGGCCGGTGCTCTATTCACTGCGCCATCTAGCTGTCCCCTAAGCTGTTTCTTTTTAGAAAAGATACTTTTAAACAACACATTATTGGATTCTTGTTCCTCATCTATTCTATCTTCTTTTACCATTCCATTCACATTCATGGTTATGATTGCTGTTATTTCCCTCAGTCCTGCTCTCATACTCCTCCCCCCACTCCCTTTTTACCCTGTTCTCTCTTTAAGAGTGTTTTGTTTCTGACCACAACCTCCCTTAATTTACCAACTCTCTTATTCTCCTCCCCTTCTCTTAAATCCTTTCCCTTCTATTTTCCTATTGAATAAAATGAGTTTTGTTACCAAACTGCATACATATATTTATTCTTCTCTCCTTGAATCAGTGTATATGAGAATGAAATTCAAGTACTGACCCCTCCCTATTGACCTTCTGCACTGTATAAACTCATCCTTGCACATCACATTTACATGAGATAATTTTCCTCTCCCTCTATTCTCCCCCTCTTACACTATAATAGTCTTCCCCATCCTTCTATTCTTCTTTTGATATTATCCAAACATCAGGGAGGCTGGGTGGCACAGTGGATAGAGCACTGGTCCTGGAGTCAGGAGGACCCGAGTTCAAATCCGGCCTCAGACACTTAACACAAAAACTAGCCGTGTGACCTTGGGCAAGCCACTTAACCCCAACTGCCCTCCAAAAAACAAAAAAAAACCCCAAATCATCCTAGGATACAGATTTGTTTTGGAGGGGTGGCTAGGTGGCGCAGTGAATAGAGACAGCACTGGCCCTGGAGTCAGGAGGACCTGAGTTCAAGTCCACCCTCAGACACTTAACACTTAACTAGCCATATGACCTTGGGCAAGTCACTTAACCCCAATTGCCCTCCAAAAAGCAAAAAAAAAAAAAGTATTGTGTTAGAATATGAACTTCTCTATTCAGTAATGGTCTTTTCATCAGGAATGCTTGAAAGTCCTCTATTTCATTAAATATCCATTTTTCTCCCCATAGGATTATACTTAGTCTTGCTGCACAGATTTTTCTTGCTTGTAATCCTAGATCCTTTGCCTTCCAGAATATCATATTCCAAGCCCTCTTTTTCTGCATAGTGGTGACTGCTATATCTTATGTGATTGAGTGCTCATTAGCACTTGGATTCTTTCTTTCTGGCTACTTGAAATATTTTCTCCTTGACCTGGAAGCTCTGAATTTTGGCTATAATATTCATGGAAGTTTTTGTTTTGGGGTTTCTTTCAGGAGGTGACTGGTGGATTCTTTCAAATTCTACTTTACCCTCTGATTTGAGGATAGCTGTGCAGTTTTTCTTTATAATTTCTTGAAAAATTATGTCTAGGCTCTTTTTTGTACATATGCTTCAGGTAGTCTGATGATTATTTTTTTATTTTAAAATTATTTTACTCTGCTTATAGAGGCAGCTATGTTGTAGAGTAGATAAAGTACTGGCCCTGGAGTCAGGAGGACTTGAATTCAAATCTGACCATAAACACTTTCTACCTGTGTGATTCTGGACAAGTCACTTAACCCATTTTGCCTCAGTTTCCTCACCTGTAAAATGAATGGAGAAGGAAAGGGCAAACCACTCTAGTTTCTTTGCTGAGAAAATCTCAAATGGGGTCACAGAGCTGGACACAACAAATCAACTAAGCAACAACAACTCTGCTTATACTACAGCTACACAGGAACCAGCAGAATTTCTTCCATAATGGAGATAAAAGTCTTCTTCCACAGGACTGAGACTAGCCATGCAAGGAAAAAGAAATATGTGAAGCTATTTACACAAAACCATGGATTGAAACACCATGGTGACAAAAGCAGAGGTTGAAAGTGGGTCAAAATGATATCTGTATATGTAGGAGTCAGGCTACATCTCAGCATGAATCACTGCTATTTTCAAAGGGATGTTTCTGAAATATGATTAGAGGATAGAACAGCACAACTCTGCTTACATACAGAGAATAATAAAAAGGGGATATATTAATAGGTCATAGTTCTACAGGTTCCTGGGCAGGTCAATTACCACTAAATAGTGGTAGGTCCTACAAATGATTACTTATAATCATGATTTCTCTAAATAATCTCAATAACAAATATCAATTAGTGTAACTCTTAGACTTAGACCATAACAAATAGCCACTTTATACATAGAACCTGGATACCACATATTATTAGAAAATCACAAGATTGGGGCCTCAAAGATTATAGGATGGGAAGGGCTATTTGAACAGAAGACTTTCATCCTTCTCTTCAGCCAGCAGGTTAGTTGGCCCAACACTTCTCCAGCTACTTTCTGGAGCTCCAATTTTCTCTGTTTCCTCTTTGAGAACCTTCTTCTCCTGTATTGTCTTTCACCTGTCAAAATCCCTATGCTCTTGTTCATCCAGTTCTGAGAGTCTCAATCCAAGGAACGATCACATGCTCAATTGCATTCACCCACCTGTCTATGTAAATGTCTTCATCCAGTGTAACAAATGATGTTTGTAGGGATGCCAGCTCCACCAAGAGTTACTCTGCTTTGACATAATTCCTCTTCAGTCTATGCACTTGTTCCCCACCTCTGACCAAACCAGTCAACTCATAACTGTCAGCTCCTTCTTGAAAGTGTTCAAATACTGGCAAGATGACACCTGCTATATTATATTTCTTTGCCCTGATAGTCACTCCAGTTTTGTTCACATTTTGAATACAGTGGTACTTAAGATGCCAACTGTGACCTCAGCAAGTAAAAAAAGCAGCTTCTCATATAATTTCATTCATCAACATTTTGGTCTCAATGATCTTCTGTAAGATCTGTTCAATGTGAAGAGTCAAAGCATCAGATTTTTTCTTTAGGAGGTATTAGCCTGTCTTTGCTCCATTTAATAAAGCCTTCATAATGATCTGTGCCATGTTGAAAGGAAGGTCTTGATGCAGTTTTTGCCATACACCCTGACAGTCGCTGTCTGGTGGAGGCAGTTTCGTCAGTTGGTCTATCATTTCTGACTTTGAAGCTACCATTCACTGCTACTCACTTCTTCCTCCTCCAGTCCTACTTCAATAATTTTAAAATTACTTCTCTTTGATCTATATGCCAAGTCAATTGTTTTTCCTAGAAGTTATTTCAAATTTTCTTCCATTTTTTGGTCTTTTGCTTTTGTTTTATTATTTCCCGATGTCTCATAGAGTCATTAGCTTCCATTTGGCCAATTCTAATTTTCAAGGAGTTATTATCTTCAATAAAATTTTGTACCTCTTTTGCCAAGTTGCTAATTTTTTTTTCATATCTTTCTCCCATAGTTCTCATCTGTTTTTTTAAAAATAATTTTTAATAGAGAACTGAGTCAAATTTATAAAAACATGAGTCATTTCCCAATTGATAAATGGTCAAAAGATATGAGCAGTTTATAGAAGAAAAAAATAAAAACTATCTATAGTCATATAAAAATACTCTAAATCACTATTGATTAGAGAAATGCAAATTAAAACAACTCCAAGGTATCACCTCATACCTATCAGATTCGTTAATTTGACAGAAAGAGAAAATGAGAAATGTTGGAGGGGATTCAAGGGGAAATAAAACATTGTTGGTGGAGTTGTGAACTGATTCAACCATTCTGGAGAGCAATTTGGAAGTATGTCCAGAGGGATATAAAACTATGCATTCCCTTTGACCCAATAATACCACTACTAGGTCTGTATCCCAAAGAGACAAAAAAAAAAAAAACAAAAAGGAAAAGGACCTATATATACAAAAATATTTATAGCAGCTCTTTTTATTGTGGCAAAGAATTGGAAATTGAGAGGATGCCCATCAATTGGGGAATAGCTGAACAAGTTGTGGTCTATGATTGTGTTGGAATATTATTGGGTTATAAGAAATGATGGGCAGGATGCTTTCAGAAAAACCTTGGAAGACTTACATGAACTGATGCAAAGTGAAATGAACAGAACCAGAACATTGTACACATTAATAGTAATATTGTAGGATGATCAATTGTGAATGACTTAATTATATTTAGCAATACAATGATTGAAGACAGTTCTAAAGGATTTATATATATTTATATTTTATATAATGAAAAATACTACCCACCTCCAGAAAAAGAACTGATGGAAGCTGAATGCAGATTGGAGCCTGCTTTTTTTTGTTTTCTTTATTATTCTTGGTTGCTGCTGCTGCTGTTGTTTGTGTTTTCTTTTACAACATAGCTAATATGTACATGTTTTGCATGACTGCATATATGCATACATACACACATGTAAAAATAATCTCTATCAATTTGCTTGTTTTCTCAAGAAGGGGAAGGAGAGGGAAAAATTTTGGAACTCAAAAATTTTAAAAACAAATATTAAAAATTTATGTAATTGAAGAAAAAATAAAAATTAAATGTAGGGAGAAAAATAAAATAATGTTTATCTCCTTTTCTTTAACTCTTCTGGGAATTCTTATTGGGCTTTTGTCCAATCTTGAATTTTTTTCTTTGTGATTTTACTTGTAGATGTTTTCAAGTCATTGTTTTCTTCTGTTTCAGTCTTGAGCTTCCCTGTCTCCATAGTAGCCCTGTACTTTCAGATTCTCATTTTGCTTACTCATTCTTCCAGCCTACTTCTTGATTTGGACCTTATGTTAGTGTTGGGCTCTGTCCACTTTGGGGTGGGGGTAAGGATGTTTGGCCTGAGGTTTTGTTCTTTTATGTTTTTCTGTTTATTTCACAGCTTTGTCTTGGGGCCTGCATGTTTTCAGTGCTCCCAAAATAGAGATCTGGGGAGCAGTCTGTTCACTACCCTCCATATCTGATCTCTGCAAATTAGGTTTATTGGCTTGTGTAATTGAGTTTCAGTAGACTACTGCTGGACCTAGTAACTGTCAGTTCACTGGGAAGTTCTGCAGGTTCATAGCCATGGTTCATACATAGTTCATACATAGTTCATAGCAGACTGCTCTTTGGTCTTGGTCTCCTGAGCTGATTACACTACTTCAGGCATATGAACTGGGCTAAAAGTTAGAACTAAGTTGCTGCTCTGCTCCTAGGCTCTGAGTGACACAGCTAAGTTTCTGGAACTTGTTTTATGCTCAGTACTAGGTCTCACACTCACTTGCAACTACTCCTCTCTGACCTGGGTCTGTGATCCTGAACTGGGTCACGAACAACAGAGCTACCAGATGACATCTATTGTTGCTCTCAGCACCAGCTGACTTCTCTGTACTGAGGTGCTTCTACCCTGATGTCTCAGCTCCCCTTTCACACCTGAACACTAGAAAGCTCTCCTTCTCCTCCACTTCTGCTGCCACTTACTCCTGGTCAGCTCCAGCTCTAATGTCAACAGATGTGTCTATCTTCCTAAGCTGCCCTTGGCTGGGAAAAAAAATGATTCTCTGTGGCTTTTTCTTTGCTTTCCCATTCAGAATTCAGTCTGGTGCACTTCCTGGGTTGTTGCATTTTTTAGGAGGAGGTGTGCTGGGGAAAGCAAAAATGCTTTCTCTTACTCTGACATCTTGACTCTGCTCTCTCTTGACAGCTTTCTCAAGATATCTAGCCAAAAAATGGAAGAGAGGTATGGTACAATAACTAGCAGGGATAGATGGATCAAGCAAAGGTTCTTTAAGGCTGGTGTAGACAAGGGCATATTTTTAGGCAGTAGGGAATCAGCCAATAAACAGAAAAAGATTGAAGATTGCTGAGAGGGATGATAGAGGGGGCAATCTGCTGGAGAAGATGGGATGGAATGGGATCACTTTTGCAGGAAGAAGGGTTTGCCTTGGCTAGGTGAAAGGCCACCTCATCACGTGAGACGAGAGTGCAGGAGATAGTTGGGGAAGGCATCTGATTGATGTGAGATGAAGAGGAGAAAAGAGGAAGCTTTCAGGAAAAAGCTTCCCTTTTTTCCCAGTAAAATATGAGGCAAGTTTCTCAGATGAGAGGGAGTGGGGGAGTCGTGGGAGCTTTGAGGAGTGATGAAAAGATTTGGAAAGACTGTTATGGTGAGTGTGATAGTAAATGGATTGGGGAGGGGAGTAAGACTGCCTTGCCATAGTGAGGGCCCAATTGAGATTATTTAACAAAATTTGCAGTGAACCCAGTCACTGTAGTTTTGTGATTTTTCTCCAGCTTGGTTCAATAGCATGTAAACAGGTACAAAGGCAGAGGAAGGTGGGAATAAACCAAGGTTGGAGCTTGGTGGGGCAAGATCAGCAAAGGATAATGAAGCAACTTCCTCAAGAGGGAAGAGGATACATCTTAGGCACCTCATATATATTCCTTTTCCCCCCTCCAAACCCATAATTGTTTAGTCTGGACTCATAGCACATAGTGCATCAAATCTTGGTGAATGAATAAATGAACTATTTGTGTGCTATAAGGCTGGGCACCATATAGGGCAAAACAGACAAATCCCTGCCCTCTAAGTGCTGACATTCTAAATCTTTAGGCATTATTAGAGTGCAGTACCAATGACATTTTTATAAATCCTTGGAAGTGTTCACTTTGTTCCCCAACTTGAAACGCAGACATTCCATCTTCCTTCCCTCTCATTTATCTCCATTCCTCATTCATCAATTACAAGCACATTCATTTGCCCAGCAGAAGCTACCCAAGAAATTAGATAAAATTGATCCACTGCAATTTATTCACTCTGTTTTCCCAAGAAATAACATCCCTCCCATGTTTTATTCATGTCGACGCCATGCTCTCACTTTTATCTCTATCCCTCAGTAACGTTTTCAATTTACTCAATTTATAGCTTTGAGACACCCTTGGGCTGAGTGTGAGGGGAGGCCACCCCGAATGGTCTGCAGCTCAGTTCAGCCTTAAATTGTCTCAGTGATGTTGTCTCTGCCAGGCAGATGCTCTGAAGCGAAACCAAAGGTGATTCTAGTAAGATCTAGCTGGCTCTGGTCTCAGGGAGAAAGGTTTCTGGGGGCACTGGAAAGAGAAGATACAGAGAGATATAATGAAGGCGCTAACGCTCTGGAGGGAAGATGAGCTCTGGGAGATGAGGTCCCTGCTGAATTTGGAGAAAGCTCAGACAGCTGCTAATGTTTACAGAAGGAAGCAGGGGTGGACTTTGCTGTGACCATTAAGGTCGCCTGTTAGGGAGACAGATGTCTTCTAGGGCCAGGTTCAGCAGACTTCTGTTCTCCTCATGGCTATATGGCATCCCCAAAGAAAGGTTAAGCTTTTCAAAACCTGAAAAAGGATATTTTTGAGTCTTCTGTGTCTCCATTAGAGGAGAATAGATGACTGCCAATGGACATCTTGCTGCGTTAGGGGGGTATTGCTTTAAAAAAATTTTTTTTCCCAACAGCCACAGATCCAGCTGTGTTCGTGTTGACAAGCACATCTCTGTAATGAGAGCTAACTCTAAGCTAGTCAGCTATGAAGACGCTGATTACCAAGCTCTTAGCAACTCCCCCTCCCCCTCCTTCTTTTCCTCCTCTTCCTCTCTTTAGGTCATTTTATTGTTTATTAGCATATCCATGAGAGGGTTAACTGGAGAAAGGGAAGGAGGATAGATTCTAATCTCCAAGACTGTTCTCCTGTGTTCCTGCACAGTCCTGGTGGGGAAGGTGAATGGTGCAAGTTAAATGAGCCTAGAGAATTCTCTGTGATAATTCTCTGTCCACCAAAGGCACAGATAACAGGAAAACTCCTCTCCCTCCTGGGAATCTCCTGATCAGCTTAAGCAACAGTTTAACAACACGGACACATTTAGGGATGGTCCTCCCTGGACTGAATAACTTCCAAAGTTCTTTCTGAGGCTTAGGATTTTATGGGAGCTGAGAAATAACTAACACAAATATTCAGAGACAGATAATGGTGAAAATTGCATTATAGTTTGTGTAGCCCCAGATGTAGCTCCCTTAGGGTTCTATTCCTCAAATCACACTCTCACTCCCAAGTTTGACTCCCCAAAGGGTGGTTTCTACCCTCAGGTTCTCAGATATCGGGGTTGCCATTCCTATAACAAAAACTCACAAGCCCCCACTGGTGAGCTTACCTAATCAGTCAGTAGACACAATTATCTCAAAGTAAAAATATTAACTAAGATAGCATAGTAAGAACAGTAGCTATAATGCATACCTCCCCTCCGTAAACCTGGGAGTACTTTCCCAAAAATACCCACATCACTGGGAAGAGCAGGTCCATATTTAGAGTACATTTGTATTTAGGAATACATAGAGAAAATAATCATAGCCAGGGTTCCTGAGCTCAAGAGATGAATCAGTCTCATCCTTTTCAGTAGCAGGGATTACAGTTGTGTGCCACCGTAGTCAGACAAGGACAGAAATTTTAAAAAAACAAAACCTTCCCTAGATTGCTGTGGCCACCTTTTCTAGTACTGGTTGCACCTTCACTCAACCCCCAGGCTCATATCTATCACCCAGTCAAAATCCTGGTAGCTGCTGTCTACATATCCCGAGGTCACTCCTCTTCTTCCTCTTCCTCAATGAATTCAGTACCTGGCTCACAATTTTTTTCTCCTCCCCAACTCCTACTCTCATACTAGGGGACTTCAACATATGTATTGACTCTCCTTCAAATACCTTAACCACTCAGTTTCTCAAGTTACTCACTTTCTATGAGCTACTCCTCCACCCCACCTCAGTCACACACAAAGACAGTCATACTCTTGATTATCACCCACAAATGTATTACCTCTATTTTGAAAAATTCCAAAATCCCCTTATCTGTGTACCTCTTCCTTCTTCTGCAACATGACGTCCAATCCCTTGGCCCCTCAATTCTTCCCCAGGCCATCTCCCCTGGACTAGCCACTCTCTCCTCTTCCTTTGATCTTGGTAAACCAATTCAACTCTACACTGTCCTCCTCTCTTGAATCCTTAGTACCCGCATCATATTGCCAATTATGGAGAACCAAGCCTTGAGTCTCTCCCACTATTTGCCACCTTCAATCTTAAATACATGATGCTGAACAAATGTGGAAAAAATTGGGCAACTGTTCTGCCTGGGACCACTACAAATTGTATTATACAACATCAACTGGATTCTCACTGCTGATAGGCAATTGTACTAGACTTCCTTTAGCAACTCACTATCCCATTCTCCACAGCGTTCTTCCAAAACTTTTCATCCTTCCTCAAGCCTTCCAGTTACCCCAGCTCCCACTTTCTCAGATGAGATTTTGCCTCACATGTTGCCAAAAAAAAAATTTTAAATACAAGACAAAAAATTCACTTTTTCTATGCCCACTATCTTCCTTTATTTCTTCTGCCCTCTGTGGCTAACCTCCTTAAAAAGCTATCTACAATAGGTGCCTGTACTTTCTCTCTCACTCTCCTAACTCCTTACAATCTGTCTTCTGATCTCATCCTTCCACTGCTCTCTCCAAAGTTACTGATGATCACTTAGTTGCCAAATCCAATTGTCTTTTCTCAAGCTTCATCTTTCTTGACTTCTCTGCAGCTTTTTATGATGTTGATCATTCTCTCCTCTTTGATACTTTCTTCTCTCTAGGTTTTCTGGACACCAGCCTCTCCTGGATCTCCTCCTACCCATCTGACTGCTCCTTCTCTGTCCCTTTGCTGGATCCTCCTTTAACTCACACCCTCCCACAGTAGGTATCTCTCAGGGTTCTGTCCTGAGCCTTCTTCTCTTCTCCCTTTATACTACTTCACTTGGCGACCTCATCAAATTCCATGGATTTCGTTATCATCTCTGTGTTGATGATTCTCAAGTCTCCAATCTCACATCTCCAATTGCCTTTCAGATATCTAGAGCTGGAAGTTCAGTAGACATCTAAAACCCAGACTGTTTTCCCCTAACCCCTTCCCCCTCCTACCTCCCCTATTATGGTAGGGAGCAATACTGTCCTTCCAGTCCTTCAGGCTTGTAACCAACTCTTCACTATTCCCCGCCCCCCACCCCCCATATCCAATCTTTTGTCAACGCCTGCAATTTCACCTTTGCAACACCTCTTGTATATGTCCCCTTCTCTCCTCGGACACTGCCACCACCCTGATGCAGCCCTCATCACCTCACACCTGGACTATTGCAATAGCCTGCTGGTGGGTCTGCCTGTCTCAAGTCTCTCACCCTCCAATCCATTCTTCATTTGCCCACTAAAGTGATTTTCCTAAAGTACAATTCATGTCACCCCCTGCCCCTGTTCCATGAACTCCAAAGTCTCCCTATTACCTCCAGGATCAAATACAAAATACTCTCCTTAGCAAAGTCCTTCACAACCTAGCCCTCTCTACCTTTCCAGTGTTCTTATCCCTTAGTAACATACACAGACTCTTCAAACCCGTGACAATGGCCTCCTGACTGATCCATAAAAAAGATACTCCTCTCGACACCACGAATTCTCTTGGGCTGTCCCCCATGCTTGGAACACTCTCTTTCACTTTAAGTCCTAACTAAAATCCCATCTACACAAAGCCTTTCCCAGCCAGCCCTCTTATTCTAGTGTCTTCCCTCTGATAGTTATTTCTTACTTATCCTGTATATAGCTAGTTTTGTAATACATTTGTTTGCATGTTGTCTCCCCCATCGGATCGTAAGTTCCTTGAGGACAAGGAACTTACTTTTGCCTCTTTTTGTATCCCCAAGTGTTTAGCACAATGCCTGGAACAAAGTAGATGCTTAATAAATGTTTATTGATTATTAATTGATTGATCAACTGATACTATGGCACACTGCTTCTCAAGAATAATTAGATAAAATAGGAAGCCACTGATAGGGTGAGCAACTCCCTTTCCCAATCCTTGTCCCCCATCCAAACTGTTGCAGCCTCCTCAAGGATGCCCTCATATGGGGAAGCTAGGTGGAGAAGTGGATAGAGCATTCATCCTGAAGTTAGGAGGACCTGAATTCAAATCTGGTCTCAAACACTTAGTAGCTGTGTGACCCTGGGCAAGTCACTTAATTTTGATCTCCACCCCCCCCCTAAAAAATGAGTGGCCTTATCCCAGTGTCTCAGAAATTATCTCCCCTCTGTGATGTACCCTCTTTGAGTGAATAACTAATGCCACTTGACCATGCAAAAAATCCTAGTTACAGCTTATAATATTAGAATTAGTAGTAATACTAATATAATCACATTGGGTTCCTTCTCATCTCCATCTCCTGGCTTCCTTCGCTTCTCAACTAAAATCCCTCCTTCTATAATCAATCCCCTTTAATGTTACTGTCTTCCCTCTGAGATTATTTCCAATTGATCAGTGCATATTTTGTGTGTACATAACTTTTTACATGTCATCTTCCCCCATCAGACTGTGAGATTCTGAGCAGGGACTGCTTTTTGCCCTTTTTTGTATGCCCAGTACTTAGCATAATGCCTGGCATAGATGATTAATAAATGCTTGCTTATTGTTTATTTAAATGACTTGTTCAAGGTCACACAGAGAGATAGTGGCAGAGCCAGGTTCCCTGACTTCCCAGACCAAAATCTTTCTGGCATTTTCACAGCAGATCTTTGCATAAGGATTGATGTTACAGTTTTCATCACCTCTTTCCAGTCCTTTTCCCAGCTGATTGCAGCTAGCTATGGATCAGTCATAAGAGCAGTCAATTTGGGAGGGGTGGTGATTTTGAAACCAGCAACTCTCCAGGAAGTAGTGGAAGGCCAGGCTTCAGGAATCATTTACATTACTCAGCAGTGAAGAAGGCAACTTGCTTTCCAACTCAGTTCCCATCATGGCACTCTGGATATGAAATATATCCTTAAAACGCTTGTCATATTTTATCTGATGTTTAAAATTGATTTTCTTTTTGGATGACACAGAGGATGAACCTGCTGCTTGATGATATCTTTATCAGCAGCAGGCTGTGTGGCAAGACACACAATCTCTCTCTACTTCTCTGAGTACAGCCCCAGAAATAGGAGAGAAGTAGAGCTCAAAGGAGAGACAAGATCTTAATTTGTAGGGGGAAATCTGCAGCTAAAGAGAGCCACAGATTGTCAAAATGATCAGGGCATCCTCTCCATCAGGCCATGCTTCCCTGACTACCTTCACTCTCACAACCCCCTTCGCTCTCTCCTAGGCCATCATTCCTGCACTAACCACTTATTCCTCTTTTCCCAATCTTGACCTCTTGGTGAACCAGTTTAACTCTACATTGCCCTCTTCTCATGTTACCTTACATACCCTGCCAAGCCTCAACTTTGGATTGTTCCCGTCATTCACCACCTTCCATCCTATACACTTGCTGCTGAACAAAAGTGGAGAAAAATCACACAACTGTTCTGACTAGGTCCACTACAACTGTATGGTATACAACCTCAACTAGGCCCTCATTGCTGCTAGGCAATCCTGCTGCATCTTTCCTATCAACTCACAATCCAAGTCTTCAGAGCTGCTCTTTCAGATCTTTTCATCCTTCCTCAAACCTCCCATTGTTCCTCCTTCTCCAACACTCTCAGCTGAGAACCTTGCCTCAAATTTTACAGAAAAAAAATGGAATCCATTCACCATGAATTCCCTTTTCTCCTCTCTTCCTCATGTCACTCAGACGCCATCTGCCACTATCTCCTCCTTCACCTTCGTCTCACACAATGAGGTGCCCTTACTCCTTACCAAGGTTAACCCTTCTACCCGCTCAAGAGATCCCATCCATCCTGTCTCCTTCAGCAGATTGCTCCCTCTATCATCCCTTGTCTTTCACTTGTTCTCAATCTCTCCCTCTCTACTGGTTCATTCCCTACTGCCTACAAAACATGCCCATGTCTCCTCTATAGACAAAAAACCCTTACTTGATCCTTCTGTGCTTACTGTTTTCTTTTATCTCTTTTGCCCTTTGTGACTTGAAAAGGCCTTCTACAATAGATGCCTCCACTTTCTCTCTTCTAACTCTTAACTCCACGTAATCTGGCTTCTGACCTCACCATTCCACTGAAACTGCTCCCTCCAAAGTTACTAAAGACCAAAAGACTGCCAAATCCAACAGCATTGTCTCCATCCTCATTCTCCCTAACCTCTTTTGATGCTGTTGATTCCCCTCTTCTCCTTGACACTCTCTTCTCTCTAGGTTTTCTGGACACCAGCTTCTCCTGGATCTGTTCCTACCCATCCAACTGCTCCTCCTCTACCTCCTTTGCTGTATCCTCCTTTAGAACACTCCCACTCACAGTAGGTATTTCTCAGGGTTCTGTCCTGTGCCCTCTTCTTTTCTCCCTCTATACCACTTCACTCAGTGATCTCATCAGCTCCCATGGAGCTGCCATCTCTCTGCTGATGATTCTCAGATCTACCTTTCCTGCCTCAACTTCTCTGCTGACTTCCAATATCACATCTCCAAATGCCTTTCAGACATCTTGAACTGCACGTCCAGTAGATACCAAAAACTCAGTATGTCCAAAATGGAACCGCATCTCATCACTACCTTCTGTCTCTCACATTGGAATGTGGATCCATGAACTCCAAAACTTCCATTTAAGGAAGGAGACATCTCATTTCTCATTTGTATGTACTACTTTAGGACTTTTCTGACTTCTCTACCATGTTATCCTTGGCAGGTACCTTCCCCCTCCCCACTTCTGACCTTTTAAGTATGTTTTTGTGTGCTGTCTTCCCCAATTAGATTGTAATTTCCTTGAGAGCAGGGGCTTTCTTTCTTTTTTTCTTTCCTTCCTTCCCTCTTTCCTAAATTCTTCTTTCTTTCCTCCTTCCTTCCTTTTCTTTCTCTCTCTCCTTTCTTCCTTCCTTTCTTTCATTCTTTCTCTTCCTTCCTCCCTTTCTTTCATTCTTTCTCTTCCTT